>NC_092832.1:609972-1219944 GCF_039878825.1 Excalfactoria chinensis | reverse complement strand
TCCACAGCGCACGCTCCAGGCACCTGTCCTGCCTCTGCCTCAATTTCGTGCCTGGTACCAACCACACATGCCTTGCTTACCTCGTGCTGAGGGCCCATATCTGCTCCCACAGATGCTGACATCTGCTCCTCAGGCCTGGGATCTGCAGCCGCAGATGATGCTGAAGAAGTGGCCTCCACCTCACCAGATGAATTATCAGATGTGCTGGGTGTGACACTGACTGCCTCTGCTGCAGCATCTTCCTCAGAGTCACACTCCCAGTCTTCCTCCACAGCATCCAGTGTTGAAGGGCAAAGGCTGGAGGGCAGGTGCACGCCCTCATCTGTCTCTGCAGTGTCTCTGCTATCCAGCTTGCCCTCAGCAGAGCTGGCAGTACTGCTGCTGTCTTCATCGGGACACAATTCCAACACAACTGACAGTCGTCTACCAGCGCGTGTTCGGGAATCACCAGAGTCAGGACGCGCGCCATAACCCCATGATGTTGTGGGCCGCATGGCCGGCATGCCCGGAGCAGCGCTAGCAGTGTTGAAAGCATCACCTCTTGCCCTCAGTCTTTGCTGCCTGGGGCTCATCACGCTCCTTGGCCAGGAAATATTCCAGCGTGACATCATCCGCTCGTTCCTGTCCTCTCCAAGAACTCTCCGGAGTGCTGGGATCATAGGAGGGTACCTGCTGGCCCTCCTGTTGATCTCTCTGGGATCCTGCAAACCCCCTGCTTCTTCCAGGTCCTCAGGTATGGCTGGTTCTTCTCTTTCTTCTCCATCAGACGCTGACAAGAGGAGAGCTGCTGCTGCATTGGCCTCCACCGCAGAGCATGCAGAGTCAGAAGAATATGAGCTTTCTGCATCTTCTTCTGCATCTACATCTGATGCAGGCAGAGGCTCCAGAAGAGAGCCAGAGCTTGATGTCTCATCAGATGGGGCAAGAGATGCAGCCTGCAGGGTGCCAGATGACTGTCCTGCCGTTTCTATCTCAGCACTCTCTTCCAGTTCTAGCTGCGAATCTTGGATTAGGACATCCCTGGCTGGGGAATCGTCAGAGCCAGAAAAGTGGCCCCCAGTCCCCGATGTCACATTGAGGACACTCAGCGCGCCCAGAGCACTGTTGGCTGCATCGGCACTGTCTGCTGTTGCTTGAGGCCTCAGCAGCCTGGGCACACTCATGCTGTTTGGCCAGGCTGCGTTCCAACAGGGCAGCATCTGCTCCTCCTTTGCCTCATCCTGGATTCTCCGGACTGCTGGGTGAACTGGAGGACATCCATACGCCTCCCCATGCACCTCTCTGGGATCTTGTAATCTCTGTGCTTCTCCCAGAGATTGGTTGGAGAACTCAGGCACGGTGGTAGCTGGTTCTTCTTCTTCTTCCTCAGATGCTCTCCAGAGAAGTGGTGCTGCATCGGCCTCCTCTGGAAAGCATTCAGCCGTGGAAGAAGTTGAGTTCTCCCCATCTTCACGAGTGGTTACTGGGAAGGGCTCGAGGTGTCCTCCAGGCCCAAGGTCTGCAGCAAGAGAAGCTGCACATACAATGTCTGCCTCAACAGATGAGGCAAGAGATGTGCTCCACAGGTTGCCAGATGACTGTCCCGTGGGTTTCTTCTCAGCAGCCTCTTCCAGCTCCTGCAGCTCAACCTGCACTCCAACGTCCCTGGTTCGGGAACCAGCAGGGGCAGGAATCTGACCCTCAGCTCTGGATGTCACAGAGCGTACGCCCAGTTCTCCCTGAGCAGTGCCGGCAGCGCTGGAACCGTGTGCTGCCACTCGGGGCACGAGAAGCCTGGGCACTCTCACAGGCTTTGCCCAGCTGGTGTTGCGACTGGACACCTGTGGTATTTGCTGAGGTCTTCGGGGAAGTATTGGGAGTCTGAAGCCTCTAACGCCCATAGCGCATTCTCTGCCTCGCACAGCAGGTGCGCAGGCTGCTGCTTGCAGAGCAGGCAGCTTACAGGCATTAGAAGAGGCTGCTGCACGCCGGGGTGCAGCTGCCGGCATCCCTGCCCGCCCCAAGTGAGGCAGGAAGGATGGCTGGGGCTGTCTCCTTTGCCCGCCGGCACTGCTGAGGGTCACCGACAGCGTGAACTCCCACCCGCCCGCCTGCAAGAGAAGCCGAGGAGAAACACCAAGTGAGCGCGGTCCTTCCCGCTCACGCCCCACCGAGCACCGAGGGCAGCGCTCAGTGCGGGCGGTCCCCGCGCGACGCGGGACGACGTTCGGCCTCGCCTCGCTCGGGCTCCCTACCTGTGCGCGGCGGCTCCCGGAGGCCCGCGAGCTCTCCGGGCCGGGCAGCGGCGGCAGATGGACGCCGTGGAGGGACGAGCCCGGGCTCCGGCTGCCCGGCGGCACCGCTCGCGGCGCCGTGCGGCCCACCTGTGGGGAGAAGGAGGCGTGGGATGGAGGTGGCGAAGTCGCCACCGGCGTCCCCCGCGACGGCGACTTCGAAGGCCGCCGGCGGCCCGGCCGAGCCCGGCCCCGCCGCTCTCCGCCTGCGGCGGCGGAGCGGCCGGGCCCGGCCGGGCCTCGTTCGTCGCGGCGGTCAGCTGCGTCCCAGGGCGTCCCCCGGGGCCGGCCGGTGTCGAGCCCCTCACCTGACGGCGTTCCTGCTCGCGTGGCAGCCCTGCGTCGGGCTGGGAGTCGTCCTTCTCCCGCTTCTCGCTCATCTCCGCGTCCTCGCACAGAGACACCGTGAAGCGCCCAGGATCTGCTGCCTCCTCACGGAGCCGCTCTCCTGAGAGTGAGCGGCACTCTCTCCAGGGGGCTCTGACCCCTCCAGGCAGCCCCGCGTCACAATGGCCTTGGGGCGCGATGCCGGCCCGCGTCACAAAGCCCTGGCGCGGGGCTCCCCTCGGCCATCTCCATGGCCGCCACCGGCCCTTTCCCAGCGGCGCCATCGCTGTCGCTGACGGGCTCGCCCTCGGCTGCGCTGGGGCCGTGGATATATATATTATATATATATGGATAAATATATATATATTTTAGGCTATATTTTGGAGTAGACCTTTGCCTAATTAGCTATCAACTTGGGGACTAAAAGGAATGTGAATTATATAGGCTGCTATTGAATATAAAGGTTATAAGCTAAGTTTTGTCAAAATACTGAGAAACAGCTTCTCACACCAATTACGTTTTCACAGAATCACACAGAATCACAGATTGGCTTGGGTTGGAAGAGACCTCAAGGATCATGAATCTCCGACCTCCCCCACCACACACAGGGCCACCAACCTCCACATTTAATACCAGACCAGGCTGCCCAGGGCCCCATCCAACACCTTGAACACCTCTAGGGATGGGGCATCCACAGCCTCTCTGAGCAGCTGTTCCAGCACCTCACCACTCTCGTAGCAAAGAACTTCCCTCACATCCAACCTAAACCTTCCCTCCTTCAACTTAAAACCATTTCCCCTTGTCCTGCTGTTATCTACCCTTTCAAAGAGTTGACTCCCCTCCTGTTTATAGGTTCTGAAAGGCTGCAATTAGGTCCTAGAATCATAGAATCACTAAGGTTGGAAAAGACCTAAAAGATCATCCAGTCCAACCGTTCACCTATTACCAATAGCTCCCACTAAACCATGTCCCTCAACACAACATCCAGTTGTTCCTTGAATACCCCCAGGGTCGGTGACTCCACCACCTCCCTGGGCAGTCCATTCCAGTGCCTGACCACCCTTTCTGAGCAGTAATACTTCCTAACGTACAGCTTGAATCTCCCCTGCCTCAGCTTGAAACCATTCCCTCTGGTCCTATCACTAATGACACGAGAGAAGAGGCCGACCCCAGCTCACTACAACCTCCCTTCAGGAAGTTAGAGAGAGCAATAAGGTCTCCCCTGAGCCTCCTCTTCTCTAGGCTGAACATTCCCAGCTCATTCAGCCTCTCCTCATAAGGCCTGTGCTCCAGACCCCTCACCAGCTTTGTTGCCTTCCTTTGAACACGTTCCAGGGCTTCAATGTCTTTCTTGCAGTGAGGGGCCCAATACTGGACACAGTACTCGAGGTGCGGCCTCACCAGTGCTGAGTACAGAGGGACAATCACCTCTCTGCTTCTGCTGGCAACACTGTTCTTGATGCAAGCCAGGATGCCATTGTCAGCATGAGGATTAAACATTCAGAGAAAGCATTCACCAGAGAAACTCAACATGGAACCATAAATACATCCCTTCTAGGCAGTTTTTAGGGCTACAACATACAGGTAGAGTAAGAAAATGAGAGTATCACTTCTAAGATAAAACAAAGTAAACTGGGGCTTTGGTCTTAGTCCATAGGCACGCTTTAATCAAAGAAACTGTTAAGTCTATAAAGTAACCCTTCCCAACTGAAACAGTGATCAGCAGCATTTTATTTAATAAACAATAAACTGGTTACAGATTAACAATACTTATTTTTTCTAAGATAATAAAGGGCTTGGGTCAAGGCAACAGGAACATCACCCACCAATTACCATCATGGGCAAAACAATCTCAATTCATGGAAAATTAGATTCACTGCCAATTTAAATGGTGGAGGATAGTGAGAAATAAAGACAACTTAAAGCACCTTTCCTTCATTCCTGCCTTCTTCCCAGACCCAAAAGTAATGTCACCGTAAGAGAAAACAAATTATATGATGCAGTTGGCAGTACAGATGAAAATCTACCGTCTGTTTCCCAGATGTAATTGACTGTGCTTGCTCTTCTAAAAGCAAAATAGAGAACTGCATAAAGATTTTCCCCTGTACTAATAAAGAAAGGTCGACTGCTATGCTCAGATGTTATTAGAGGATTCTGGTTTCAAAATTAAGCGAAGAGATACTTTGGTTGCATGGGAAAAAAAAAAAAAAAAAAAAAAAAAAGACATGGCTTGCTTTCCATCCCTTCAAGAAGAATGCTGTTTTGTATTAGTGAGTGATCCAAAAGTCAGAAACCCTGAAGTTATTAGTCCCAGATATTAGTCACAGAAATAGAAAATTAAAAATCATATAGATGCAGATATAAAGCAATGTAGATAACAAATTATAACAAAAACAAACAAGCACACAAGTAAACAAACAAAGCACTCAAATATTTTATATCTCAACCTGTCTTCAGTTCCCTGGAACAAATGGTTACCAAACTGCATTCCACTGCCATCTGAAGAGTAAGTGCCTAGTAGTGAGCTCATATTGTACAGAGCACTATTTCTATATCTACTTAAGACTTTCAACAATGAGCTTCAAAATTAAGCAGTGTGTTGATGTTTGAACAGATATAACAAGCTCTCAGGCTGAAGAATTTGGAAAGCATTTTGGAGAAGTATAATGCTACCTTTCTTTTGAAAGGCAGGCCCATATCTCTGACATGTAGATTGAGTGTGATGTAGTGACTTGCCAGTTTGAAATTCTAGCTGCTGCTCCTTTTCAGGAAGTTCTTACATTCGGTAAGGGACAATAAGCTTATTTGAGATACTTTGTAAAGCAGAGATATATGATTCAGATGTTTTACCTTATACAATTGCAGAGTCCTGAAATTAAGATGTTTTGGAAAAAATAGTTCTACTACCTGGCAAATTAATTTGATATGCAGTTCAATTTATACCACTTCTATGCAGAGACCTGTGTGTTCTGATGTTTCGTGTCCTCTTTTGCATTACTTTTATAATGAAAATGAAGGGAGAAGGTCTATAAATGGGTTTGATTGTTAAGGTATTTTGGGGACAAGTTTCACCGTGTCATTAATCTTTTGCGGGACTTGAGTATCTGCTTGCCCATCATGCCACAGAATGCTTTTTCATACATATTTTATAATCACAGAATCACAGAATGGCTTACATTGGAAGGGACTTAAGGTCTCCAAACCTCTTGCCATGGACAGGTTATAAACCATTTGATCGAGCTGTCCATCCAACCTGGCCTCGAATTCCTCCAAGAATGGGCAATCCGCAGCTTATCTGGGCAACCTGTTCCAGTGCCTCACCACTCTCTAGGTAGAGAATCTTTTCCTAATATCTAACCTAAATCCCTCTGTTAGTTTAAAACCATTCCAACTTGTCATGTCATTATCAGACTGTGAACAAAGTTGCTCCACTTCCTGCTTAAAAGCTCCCTCAAAATACTGGAAGATGGCAGTGAGATCTCCCCAGAGCCATCTCTTCTCCAAGCTAAACAATCCCAGCTCCCTCAGCTTGTCTTCATAGGAGGGGTGCACCAGCCCTCTGAGAACCTCTCCTATGATCTGACCTTTGTGGCCCTCTGCTTTGCGGATCTGCTGCAACAGACATCCCATCTCTGCACATCTGGGCAACATCCCTACATTACGTCCAGTTCACTCACTGCTTCTACTGCTTTTACTTTTCCTTCTTTTCTCTCAGCCTTACCAGAAAGTCCTTGCTCAGCCATGCTGGTTTCCTGCCTCCTCTGCTCTATTTCTTCTTCTGGAGATGGAGAGCTCTTGTGCTCAGAAAGGCTTCTTTAAAGAGCTGCCAGTTTTTCTCTGTTCCTGTGTCCCCAAAGATAACTTCTCAGGGGACCTCATCCAACAATTCCTTAAATAGTCAGAAGTTCTCCTTTCTAAAGTTTAAGCCCCCGACGCTGCTCTCTGCTAGGCCCATATTCTTCAAGATCACAAATTCAGCCAGGGCATGGTTGCTACAGCCTCGGTTACCTTCAGTCTTAACCTCTTCGATGACTTTTTCTGCATTGGTGAGCACCAGATGGAGTAATGCTTCATCCCTGGTTGGTCTGTTTAATACCTAAGCCAGGACTCCAGGAGTCTCCTGGATTGTTTGCAGACCTCCTTGTCGCTTCTCCAGCAGATGTCAGGGCGTGGTTGAAATCCCCTATTAGAATGAGAGCCTGCAAGCATGTCATCTCTTACAGCCGAAGCAAGAAGGCCTCATCCACAGGCTCCCCTTGATCAGCTGGCCTGTAGTAGATTCCAGCCACTGGCTGTCCTTTATTCATCTGATCCCTAATTTTAACCGGCAAGCTCTCAGCCGTTTCCTGACTGTTTCTGAGAGGGAGCTCTTCACAGTCTATCCACTTCTTAGCATGGAGCGTAACCTCATCCTACCTTGCCTTCTAAAAAGTTCATAGCCCTTAGTCATAGTGTTCCAGTTGTCTGAATCATCATCTTCCTCTGATAGCAATTAGGTCAAATTTTCCTAACATCTTTATATTAAATTATTAATCATCATGCATCAAGATGACACTCAAATACTTATCAGAGTACAAGAATCTAACCTGATTATCTAATTTACCTATTCAAAAAGGGAGTTCCATTATGGCGTACAAAAAGTTGCTTCACTCGATCCCCTTTCTGAGTAAATGACACGTAGAAAAACTGATTTGAGTTTGTATTACATCACAAGCACAAGTTACTTTGTTGAGCTGTCATGTGTGAAAGGAATGCTCAAGGCTTTTACGTTTTCACATGGCCAATCACTTAGAAAAATGAAAAACCTCAGGAAATCGGGAAAAAAAAAACCACCAAATTAAACCAAAAACAAACAAACAAAAAAAACCCAACCCTGTTCTTATGCCTTAATTTTAAACTAGCCTTATAGACTTTCATCTTTAAATAACAGAACACTGATAAAAGACTAAACTCTTAAAAAAAAAAAAAAAAAGAAAGAAAGAAAAAAAAAGGCATTAGTAAATTAGAAAATTAGTAAATTAGAAATGCTGATTTCCAGTCTTCTGCATATAGAGTGACTGTGACAAAATACTTTGATTCTACGATACTGTATGATCTATGATCTCTACGATACTGTAGAGAATGTCCTTTACTGAGGCGCTTGGACTAGATGATGAGGTCCCTTCCAACCCCTACAATTCTGTGATTCTGTGATAACGTTTGGATGTCTGGATGTCGTGTTGAGGGATATGATTTAGCTGAGAAGTTTTGGTGATGGTTGGACTGGATGATCTTTTAGGTCTTTTCCAACCTTGATAATTCTGTGATTCTGTGATTCTGTAATGTGCTATGCAAGGATTTCCTCCAAGTGCTGGTTCAGCAAATGCACATTTGAATGGAACTGCCTCCTTTGCCTTTCCTGTGAAAACTGGGATAACTTTCTGCCTGCACAGACCACAGCGGTTACCCAGAAAACAGGCTATACACATACAAAAGGTAACAACTTGCAAAACAGTCTTCAACACTGCTACATTACTACTGAATTCTGAGCCACCTTCACTTCCTTCTGACTGGTGGTATTCTGATTTTTCTCTCCCTCTTATAAACCTGTAACGTTTCACTGCCCTCTAAGAAATGTATTTTCCCAAATATGTCAAAATTCTTTACCAAGAAACAAAAAAAGTGTTGTCACACTCAGGGTGGCACCTTACAGAACCACTCACCAGCTTCACTGGAGGTGAGAAAAGCTACATACAAGCACCCAAGTGCCAGGAGGAATTGTCCCCTCACCACACTCCCCAGTTGCTAGATCACAGATGCAGGAGTCTTCGAGGCGACAGCACCAAACACTCCTGCTCTCCTCTACGAAGGCGCTCTCAGACCTATAGTCACACCACCTCTCTCAAACCAGGGCTGCCCCTCATGGAGCCATTCATGCCCTTCATCACATACCACATCACACACACCAGCCCAGCTCACATTTCACTAGCCAAAAATCACTCTGCCTTGCACGCCCATGCTCTCTACACTTGCTGGCTCCACTGAAACAAGGATCCTCCACCCCATGCTCTGATCCCAGTAGCCGCACTCAGAAACCAAATGTATGAGCGCACAGATCAGACAGCACTCAGCCGGGAAACAGCTAAGACAATCAGAATTCCCAATCTACAATACAGAACTAGACATCTCAACTACTACACCACGAGATAAAACAGCCAACGAGTGAAGCCGGTTGTGATTCTGGGTGAGGAGATGTAAGGACAGCAGCTGGGAGAGGGGAGCGAGGGGTGAGAGAGGCACTGCCGTGCAGTCACCCCAGGTGAGTGCAGAAGGAAAGCAGGGTGTGCCCCACGCACGGAGCAGCAGCTCCCTGCAGCCCCGCGGAGGAGCAGGCTGTCCCCTGCAGCCCGTGGGCACCACACGAAGCACGACTCCTTTGCAGACAGCAGCGGCCCGCAGGAGGCGGCATCCACGTTGTGCCTACAGGAGCAGCCCCGGGCCCGAGCTGCGGCCGTGGGGAGGGACCCGACGTGAGGAGGGAGGGCTGTGCGGGCTGCCGCTCTCCAAGAGGAGCGTGCGGTGGCGGAGCTCCGTGGGGAGCTTCCCTCACAGAGAGCTTCTCTGTGGAGAAACCGTGGGGCGGTTTCTGCAGGATGGACCCCGGGGTGCGGAGCCGCTTCGGAGCGGTGCTGGCAGAGCTGCAGCCTGTGGGGAGCCCGCGAGGGAGCAGAGCAGAAAAGATGGCGGCCATGAGAGGAGCCCTGTGTGGTGCCGTGTCGGAAACGGACCGCGGAGGCTTAGAGACCGCCTCTGTTGTTTTCCACTTTTAAAAGGAACAAACCACCACCGGGAGAAATTTGCCTATTTCATGTGTAAAAAGTTGGTGACTATTTGTTCACTGTGTCGGGGAGGGGGCCGTGCGGAACGGAGTCAAGCGGGCTTCCGGGTTTTGTAAGCGCCGCTGCGGCTCCTGCGCTCTTCGCCCCCGTTTCCGCGGCTTCTGTTTTCCCGCTCCGGTTTTCGCCGCTTCGCCCCCCCCGCCCCAGGTCGGACGGGCTCGGGACGAGGAGCGGAGGCGCGTGGCAACGAGAGGCGGGGAGCAGAGTGCCGGGAAGCGATGGCAGCAATCAACAAGAAGAGAAAACCACTCGGAGCAGTACAAGGCCGACACGGCAGCCACTGAGAAGAGATAAGAGACTATAAAAGCTGGGGCCAGGAGGGGGGAGCGCGCGCCAAGTGCGGAGCCGTGACTCCCGTGGTCGGCCATCTCCGATTTTGTTTGCGATTGCTTACTCAAATTAATAAATTATTCATGATTTGAAAACGGACTTGGTCTAATTCATGACACAAGGCCTCATGCCTTTCCTCTTGCTGTCCCCTGATGCAGCTGCAGGTGCAAACTCTGCGCAGAACCCGAAGTGCATTCCTGAATACAGCTCGCATCCGGCGGCGAGTCGCTGCGAATGGTGCGGTATTGGTACCTGTGTGGGACAGAGAACTGTAGGCAAGGGGCAGAGGCAAGGCCCTGCCTGCCACCCACCACCATGGAATTTCCCTGGGAGGACTGCACTGCATGTGGCAGGGCACGGAACACCACCGGCCTCTGTGCCAGTTGCTGGGCCACCTGAGCTGGGTAGGCCCCTCCCTGGGATGGCTTTCTGCCTGGGGACATACTTTGATACTCCACCAGAGGATCTCTGAAGCGCACGGACTTCTGTGTACCTCTTCTGCCCTCTGCAGAAACCTGTGTGGGAACAGCAAAACCACAGCCCTGTAGGCTCCTGCGCAGCAGCAATCCAGATGCCAGGGCCCCAGGAAGAAGGATACCTCCCTCCTGGCTTGTCAAACATGCCCCTCGCTTGAAGGAGGTGTTATGGAGGGGATGTCCACCCTTGTGCACAGAGCTGGCTTGAAAGGAGACAGCATCAGGCATCGCCCCACAGTGTACACTCTAGCATAGCTACTGCCTGTGCTCTCATTTCACACCTGGTGCTGACCAAGTGGACTTTCCTCACCTTGCGTTGACTGCCTGTAGTTTTCTGCTCCTTTGCATGCAGGTCCGAAATCTGTAGCCATGGGGGAAGTTGAAGGCGTGGTCTTCGCCTCATCAGATGAGGAACTCAAAATGCTTAGTAGTACCCTGACTGCCTCAGCATCTTCTTCCTCACTGTTATCTTCCCATTCTTCTCCCACACCCTCCACAGTATCAGGCCAAAAACATGCGCTCTCAGCCATCAGTGCAGTGTCCCTGGTATCCAGCATGCCCCAGGCAGTATCAGCAGCATCGGTACCACCATGTGCTGCTTGGGACACGAGAGGTCTGGGCAAGCTTGTACTGTGTGGCTCTGAGATGTTCCCACTGGACAGCATCTCCCTCCTTGCCTTATCACGGATTCTCCGGATTTCCGGGTGATCTGAAGGATATATATAGGTCTTCCAGTACATCTCACTGGGACCTGGCAGTTCTGACAAGTCTCCCAGAACTTGTCCGGAGGACTCAGGCACGGCCATAGCTGGTTCTTCTCGTACTTCTCCCTCACACTCTGACAGGAAGAAGGGTGTTTCACTGGCCACCTCCGGAGAGTGCGCTGCTGTGGAACAGCCTGGGTTTTCTGCATCCTCAGGAACTGATGCAGGGAAAGGCTCAAGCAGTCCTGCAGGCCCATGACCTGCGTCCAGAGCAGAAGCTGAATGCACTGTTTCTGCACTGTCATGTGCTGCTTCAGGTGCACTGGCACTGTCATGTGCTGCTTGGGAGTCCAAACAGCCTGATTATGCTCATCACTGGCCAGATGTTCCAGCGGGACAACATCTGTTCCTTCCTCGCTTCATCAGACATTCTCCGGATTTCTGGGTGTACTGGAGAACACCCATCGGCCTCAGTGTTGATCTCTCTGGGATCTTGCAGTTTTGGTGCTTCTCCCAGAGCTTGTGTGGACAATTCCGGCACTGCCATAGCTGTTTCTTCTTTTTCTTCTTCCTCACATGCTGACAGCAGTGGTACTGTGTTGGCCTCCTCTAAACAGTGCTCAGTCTCAAAAGAATCTGACTTATCCAAATCTGCTGGCACTGATGCATGCAGAGGCTCAAGGTATCCTGAAGGCCCAGGACTTGCATCCAGAACAGAAGCTGAACACACTGTTTCTGCATCATCAGATGGGGCAAGACATGCACTCTGCAGGTCACCTGCAGACTGTCCTGCAGTTTCTGTCTCAGCAGTCTCTTCCACATCACGCTGTACATCCTGCACTCCAGCATCCAAGAACTGGAACTCTCCCAGGGCAGGAAAGCAGACCTCCACCCTCGATGTTGAGGTACAGATGTTCAGCATTCCCTGAGCAGTGTCAGTAGCATCGGCACTGTCTTCTGTTGCTTGAGGCCTCAGCAGCCTGGGCACACTCATGCTGTTTGGCCAGGTTGCGTTCCAACTGGACAGCGTCTGGTCCTTCTTTGCTTCATCCTGGATTCTCTGGATCGCTGGGTGAACTGGAGGACATCCATACGCCTCCCCGTGCACCTCTCCGGGATCTTGTAATCTCTGTGCTTCTCCCAGAGATTGGTTGGAGAACTCAGGCATGGGTTCTGCCACATTGCCCTCCTCTGGAAAGCATTCAGCGTTGGAAGAAGTTGAGTTCTCCCCATCTTCAGGAGTGGTTACTGGGAAGGGCTCGAGGTGTCCTCCAGGCCCAAGGTCTGCATCAAGAGACGCTGCACATACAGTGTCTGCCTCAACAGATGAGGCAAGAGATGTGCTCCACAGGTTGCCAGATGACTGTCCCGTGGGTTTCTTCTCAGCAGCCTCTTCCAGCTCCTGCAGCTCAACCTGCACTCCAACGTCCCTGGTTCGGGAACCAGCAGGGGCAGGAATCTGACCCTCAGCTCCGGATGTCACAGAGCGTACGCCCAGTTCTCCCTCAGCAGTGCCGGCAGCGCTGGCACCATCTGCTGCCGCTTGGGGCACGAGAACCATAGGCATGCTCACAGGGTTTGCCCAGCTGGTGTTGCGACTGGACACCTGTGGTATTTGTCTTGGGGGAAGTATTGGGAGTGTGAAGCTTCTAACGCCCATAGTGCATTCTCTGCCTCGCGCAGCAGGTGCGAAGGCTGCTGCTTGCAGAGCAGGCAGCTTACAGACATTAGAAGATGCTGCCGCACGCCAGGACAGCGGCGGCAGATGGACTCCGTGGAGGGACGAGTCCGGGCTTTGGATTTGGTCTAATTCATGACACATGTATTTCTGGTTAAGCTTTGTTTGATTGCAAATGTCAGGACATCCTTTTGGGGGAAAAAATGCTGCTCTTAGCGAACAGTGCACAGTTGTGCAATTGCAGTAATCTTTCTTGAAGTTTTCATTTTAATTCAGAAAAAAAAAAAAAAAAAAAAAAAAAAAAGAAAATTCAAAATAAGAAGAAAGAAAGCAGTGAAGAACGTTTGCTTTGGTTTTGTGGGTTTTTTTGTTTGTTTTTGTTTGTTTGTTTGTTTGTTTTCTTTTCCTCTCACAAATACATTATTTCTGGAGGAGAACGGCAGTAGAGATGACAGTAGGAAGGTCCTACTTTAGCCTGCCGTAGTTTTGAAAATGTTCCCCTAGACGCAGACAGAAGACTGTGGGCTCATCCGTGATGCTTATTTTCTTCAAGAAACTGAAGCAGTGAACACAAAAAGCGTGGTTGTTGAGGTTTAGCCAGTCAGGCAGCTACACACCACACTACTCTGGCTCGCTACCCCACCTGGAGGTGCGAGAGAGAATCGGAAAAGAAGAACGTTAAACTTTCTGGTTCCGTTTTGTGGGGGCTCTTACTACTGCTGGCAGCCTCGTGCCTCTCTTCTTGCTGTCCCCTGATGCAGCTGCAGGTGAATGCCCTGCGCGGAGCTTAAAGTCTCATCCTGATGACAGCAGGTCACTGTCAGCAAGCCGCTGTGTGTGGTGCGGCAGCTGTAACTGGGGGGGACAGAGAGCTGTAGGCAAGGGGCAGAGGCACGGCCCTGCCTCCACCCAGCACCTCAGGTTTTCTGCAGGAGGGTGGGCCTGGATATGGCAGGGCACGCAGTGCTGCCGGCCTCCATGCCACTTGGTGGGCCGCCTGAGCTGGGCGGGCCCTCCCTGGGATGGCTTTCTTCCCGGGGACGTAGCTGGGCCATCCTCCGGTGTGTCTCTGAAACACCTGGAGCTCTGTGCAGCTCCTCTCCACCTCTGCAGAAACCTTGCACGTGGTGTGGCAGCGGTTCCTGTGGGGGACAGATGGCTATGGGCAAGGGGCAGGGCGGGCACCGGGCACCGTATGCTGAAAATGTTGAGGGACTTCTCCTGGTGTGGAAGCCTAATGGAAAATGGGAGACTTGCAGGCACCTGGATGCCAACCCTGCCCCTTCAGCACCAGCTGTCCCAAATGTTTCAGGATTGATTGCTGCTCTACAGGAACAGGCTCGCTCCTTTCTGGCTGCTGTTGATGTCTAAGACAGGTTTCTTATGGTCCCCTTGAGGAAGGCGGAGGACAGTCAGTTTGCATTTACTTGGAGGGACTGCAATGCACATTCAGCTGATTACCCCAGGGGTACAAACACTCCCCCTCTCTGGTGCTCAGAGCGAAGGCACGGAGGATGGAGAAGGTTACATCGGACCGCAGTGTCCGGGTTTGTCTGTATGTTGATGACATCCTCATATGGGGGAATGATGTCTTTGTGGGAATACCCAAGGCTACACAGTGTGGCACCTGAGGAGCCCCAATCCTGCTGGGACACTCTTGGTCTCCTCTAGCAGGTGCCTGGTTGCAGCCTCACCCCTACAGACACATCGGCACTCTCCCACCAGGGCTTTGGAGACCCTCAACCCCTTCATCGCAGGTCACCTCACACACACACCAGCTCAGCCAGCTCACGCTTTGCAAGTGAGAAATCACCGTGCCTTGCACGCCCACGCTCTCTGCACTTGCTGCCGTCACTGACACGGGGAACCAGTGCGCCATGCTCTGACCCCAGTAGCCACACAGAGACCAAACGTGCACAGACCACACGGCACTCAGCCAGGATAGAATAAAGATAATAAGATTTAATAAATTAATAAGATTTCTACATCTACAGGATTGAGTGTTTCATCTCTGGGAGGTTGTGGCCAAGTTGGATGGGGCCCTGGACAACCTGATCTAGTAATTGTGGAAGGTTGGTGGCCCTGCCAGGCAGGGGGGTTGGAACTTCATTGTCCTTGAGGTCCCTTCCAACCCAGGTCATTCTGGGTCATTCTGTGATTCTGTGGTTGAGTTTGTTGTCTCTGGGTGCTGCCTGGTGTTTGCAGCCTCGTGCCTTTCCTCTTGCTCTCCACTGATGCAGCTGCAGGTGCAAACTCTGCGCAGAGCCGGAAGCGCCTTCCTGATGACTTCTGATATCCGGTGGCGAGCCGCTGCGTGTGGTGCGGCAGCGGTACCTGTGTGGGACAGAGAGCTGTAGGCAAGGGGCAGAGACAAGGCCCTGCCTGCCACCCACCACCATGGAATTTCCCTGGGAGGACTGCACTGCATGTGGCAGGGCACGGAATGCCACCGGCCTCCGTGGTGGACTTGGTGGGCATGGCTTTCTGCCCGGGGACGTACCTGGGCCATCCTCCGGTGCATCTCTGAAGCACACGGAGCTCTCTGCACATTCTCCGGCCTCTGCAGAAACCTGTGTGGAGAGAACAAAACCACAACCCTGTATGTCACTGCCTGGTGATGCTGTGGGTGCCAGGCGCCCAAGGAAGGGATTGCCTTTCCAGGCCCCTTTGCTTGAAGGCAAGGCAGGGGTAACAGAAGGGTTCTCCACCCTAATGTGTGGAGCTGGCTGGAAGGGAGACAGCACCAGGCATCTCGCCACAGCGCACGCTCCAGGCACCTGTCCTGCCTCTGCCTCAATTTCGTGCCTGGTACCAACCACACATGCCTTGCTTACCTCGTGCTGAGGGCCCATATCTGCTCCCACAGATGCTGACATCTGCTCCTCAGGCCTGGGATCTGCAGCCGCAGATGATGCTGAAGAAGTGGCCTCCACCTCACCAGATGAATTATCAGATGTGCTGGGTGTGACACTGACTGCCTCTGCTGCAGCATCTTCCTCAGAGTCACACTCCCAGTCTTCCTCCACAGCATCCAGTGTTGAAGGGCAAAGGCTGGAGGGCAGGTGCACGCCCTCATCTGTCTCTGCAGTGTCTCTGCTATCCAGCTTGCCCTCAGCAGAGCTGGCAGTACTGCTGCTGTCTTCATCGGACAATTCCAACACAACTGACAGTCGTCTACCAGCGCGTGTTCGGGAATCACCAGAGTCAGGACGCGCGCCATAACCCCATGATGTTGTGGGCCGCATGGCCGGCATGCCCGGAGCAGCGCTAGCAGTGTTGAAAGCATCACCTCTTGCCCTCAGTCTTTGCTGCCTGGGGCTCATCACGCTCCTTGGCCAGGAAATATTCCAGCGTGACATCATCCGCTCGTTCCTGTCCTCTCCAAGAACTCTCCGGAGTGCTGGGATCATAGGAGGGTACCTGCTGGCCCTCCTGTTGATCTCTCTGGGATCCTGCAAACCCCCTGCTTCTTCCAGGTCCTCAGGTATGGCTGGTTCTTCTCTTTCTTCTCCATCAGACGCTGACAAGAGGAGAGCTGCTGCTGCATTGGCCTCCACCGCAGAGCATGCAGAGTCAGAAGAATATGAGCTTTCTGCATCTTCTTCTGCATCTACATCTGATGCAGGCAGAGGCTCCAGAAGAGAGCCAGAGCTTGATGTCTCATCAGATGGGGCAAGAGATGCAGCCTGCAGGGTGCCAGATGACTGTCCTGCCGTTTCTATCTCAGCACTCTCTTCCAGTTCTAGCTGCGAATCTTGGATTAGGACATCCCTGGCTGGGGAATCGTCAGAGCCAGAAAAGTGGCCCCCAGTCCCCGATGTCACATTGAGGACACTCAGCGCGCCCAGAGCACTGTTGGCTGCATCGGCACTGTCTGCTGTTGCTTGAGGCCTCAGCAGCCTGGGCACACTCATGCTGTTTGGCCAGGCTGCGTTCCAACAGGGCAGCATCTGCTCCTCCTTTGCCTCATCCTGGATTCTCCGGACTGCTGGGTGAACTGGAGGACATCCATACGCCTCCCCATGCACCTCTCTGGGATCTTGTAATCTCTGTGCTTCTCCCAGAGATTGGTTGGAGAACTCAGGCACGGTGGTAGCTGGTTCTTCTTCTTCTTCCTCAGATGCTCTCCAGAGAAGTGGTGCTGCATCGGCCTCCTCTGGAAAGCATTCAGCCGTGGAAGAAGTTGAGTTCTCCCCATCTTCACGAGTGGTTACTGGGAAGGGCTCGAGGTGTCCTCCAGGCCCAAGGTCTGCAGCAAGAGAAGCTGCACATACAATGTCTGCCTCAACAGATGATGCAAGAGATGTGCTCCACAGGTTGCCAGATGACTGTCCCGTGGGTTTCTTCTCAGCAGCCTCTTCCAGCTCCTGCAGCTCAACCTGCACTCCAACGTCCCTGGTTCGGGAACCACCAGGGGCAGGAATCTGACCCTCAGCTCTGGATGTCACAGAGCGTACGCCCAGTTCTCCCTGAGCAGTGCCGGCAGCGCTGGAACCGTGTGCTGCCGCTCGGGGCACGAGAAGCCTGGGCACTCTCACAGGCTTTGCCCAGCTGGTGTTGCGACTGGACACCTGTGGTATTTGCTGAGGTCTTCGGGGAAGTATTGGGAGTCTGAAGCCTCTAACGCCCATAGCGCATTCTCTGCCTCGCACAGCAGGTGCGCAGGCTGCTGCTTGCAGAGCAGGCAGCTTACAGGCATTAGAAGAGGCTGCTGCACGCCGGGGTGCAGCTGCCGGCATCCCTGCCCGCCCCAAGTGAGGCAGGAAGGATGGCTGGGGCTGTCTCCTTTGCCCGCCGGCACTGCTGAGGGTCACCGACAGCGTGAACTCCCACCCGCCCGCCTGCAAGAGAAGCCGAGGAGAAACACCAAGTGAGCGCGGTCCTTCCCGCTCACGCCCCACCGAGCACCGAGGGCAGCGCTCAGTGCGGGCGGTCCCCGCGCGACGCGGGACGACGTTCGGCCTCGCCTCGCTCGGGCTCCCTACCTGTGCGCGGCGGCTCCCGGAGGCCCGCGAGCTCTCCGGGCCGGGCAGCGGCGGCAGATGGACGCCGTGGAGGGACGAGCCCGGGCTCCGGCTGCCCGGCGGCACCGCTCGCGGCGCCGTGCGGCCCACCTGTGGGGAGAAGGAGGCGTGGGATGGAGGTGGCGAAGTCGCCACCGGCGTCCCCCGCGACGGCGACTTCGAAGGCCGCCGGCGGCCCGGCCGAGCCCGGCCCCGCCGCTCTCCGCCTGCGGCGGCGGAGCGGCCGGGCCCGGCCGGGCCTCGTTCGTCGCGGCGGTCAGCTGCGTCCCAGGGCGTCCCCCGGGGCCGGCCGGTGTCGAGCCCCTCACCTGACGGCGTTCCTGCTCGCGTGGCAGCCCTGCGTCGGGCTGGGAGTCGTCCTTCTCCCGCTTCTCGCTCATCTCCGCGTCCTCGCACAGAGACACCGTGAAGCGCCCAGGATCTGCTGCCTCCTCACGGAGCCGCTCTCCTGAGAGTGAGCGGCACTCTCTCCAGGGGGCTCTGACCCCTCCAGGCAGCCCCGCGTCACAATGGCCTTGGGGCGCGATGCCGGCCCGCGTCACAAAGCCCTGGCGCGGGGCTCCCCTCGGCCATCTCCATGGCCGCCACCGGCCCTTTCCCAGCGGCGCCATCGCTGTCGCTGACGGGCTCGCCCTCGGCTGCGCTGGGGCCGTGGATATATATATTATATATATATGGATAAATATATATATATTTTAGGCTATATTTTGGAGTAGACCTTTGCCTAATTAGCTATCAACTTGGGGACTAAAAGGAATGTGAATTATATAGGCTGCTATTGAATATAAAGGTTATAAGCTAAGTTTTGTCAAAATACTGAGAAACAGCTTCTCACACCAATTACGTTTTCACAGAATCACACAGAATCACAGATTGGCTTGGGTTGGAAGAGACCTCAAGGATCATGAATCTCCGACCTCCCCCACCACACACAGGGCCACCAACCTCCACATTTAATACCAGACCAGGCTGCCCAGGGCCCCATCCAACACCTTGAACACCTCTAGGGATGGGGCATCCACAGCCTCTCTGAGCAGCTGTTCCAGCACCTCACCACTCTCGTAGCAAAGAACTTCCCTCACATCCAACCTAAACCTTCCCTCCTTCAACTTAAAACCATTTCCCCTTGTCCTGCTGTTATCTACCCTTTCAAAGAGTTGACTCCCCTCCTGTTTATAGGTTCTGAAAGGCTGCAATTAGGTCCTAGAATCATAGAATCACTAAGGTTGGAAAAGACCTAAAAGATCATCCAGTCCAACCGTTCACCTATTACCAATAGCTCCCACTAAACCATGTCCCTCAACACAACATCCAGTTGTTCCTTGAATACCCCCAGGGTCGGTGACTCCACCACCTCCCTGGGCAGTCCATTCCAGTGCCTGACCACCCTTTCTGAGCAGTAATACTTCCTAACGTACAGCTTGAATCTCCCCTGCCTCAGCTTGAAACCATTCCCTCTGGTCCTATCACTAATGACACGAGAGAAGAGGCCGACCCCAGCTCACTACAACCTCCCTTCAGGAAGTTAGAGAGAGCAATAAGGTCTCCCCTGAGCCTCCTCTTCTCTAGGCTGAACATTCCCAGCTCATTCAGCCTCTCCTCATAAGGCCTGTGCTCCAGACCCCTCACCAGCTTTGTTGCCTTCCTTTGAACACGTTCCAGGGCTTCAATGTCTTTCTTGCAGTGAGGGGCCCAATACTGGACACAGTACTCGAGGTGCGGCCTCACCAGTGCTGAGTACAGAGGGACAATCACCTCTCTGCTTCTGCTGGCAACACTGTTCTTGATGCAAGCCAGGATGCCATTGTCAGCATGAGGATTAAACATTCAGAGAAAGCATTCACCAGAGAAACTCAACATGGAACCATAAATACATCCCTTCTAGGCAGTTTTTAGGGCTACAACATACAGGTAGAGTAAGAAAATGAGAGTATCACTTCTAAGATAAAACAAAGTAAACTGGGGCTTTGGTCTTAGTCCATAGGCACGCTTTAATCAAAGAAACTGTTAAGTCTATAAAGTAACCCTTCCCAACTGAAACAGTGATCAGCAGCATTTTATTTAATAAACAATAAACTGGTTACAGATTAACAATACTTATTTTTTCTAAGATAATAAAGGGCTTGGGTCAAGGCAACAGGAACATCACCCACCAATTACCATCATGGGCAAAACAATCTCAATTCATGGAAAATTAGATTCACTGCCAATTTAAATGGTGGAGGATAGTGAGAAATAAAGACAACTTAAAGCACCTTTCCTTCATTCCTGCCTTCTTCCCAGACCCAAAAGTAATGTCACCGTAAGAGAAAACAAATTATATGATGCAGTTGGCAGTACAGATGAAAATCTACCGTCTGTTTCCCAGATGTAATTGACTGTGCTTGCTCTTCTAAAAGCAAAATAGAGAACTGCATAAAGATTTTCCCCTGTACTAATAAAGAAAGGTCGACTGCTATGCTCAGATGTTATTAGAGGATTCTGGTTTCAAAATTAAGCGAAGAGATACTTTGGTTGCATGGGAAAAAAAAAAAAAAAAAAAAAAAAAAAAAAGACATGGCTTGCTTTCCATCCCTTCAAGAAGAATGCTGTTTTGTATTAGTGAGTGATCCAAAAGTCAGAAACCCTGAAGTTATTAGTCCCAGATATTAGTCACAGAAATAGAAAATTAAAAATCATATAGATGCAGATATAAAGCAATGTAGATAACAAATTATAACAAAAACAAACAAGCACACAAGTAAACAAACAAAGCACTCAAATATTTTATATCTCAACCTGTCTTCAGTTCCCTGGAACAAATGGTTACCAAACTGCATTCCACTGCCATCTGAAGAGTAAGTGCCTAGTAGTGAGCTCATATTGTACAGAGCACTATTTCTATATCTACTTAAGACTTTCAACAATGAGCTTCAAAATTAAGCAGTGTGTTGATGTTTGAACAGATATAACAAGCTCTCAGGCTGAAGAATTTGGAAAGCATTTTGGAGAAGTATAATGCTACCTTTCTTTTGAAAGGCAGGCCCATATCTCTGACGTGTAGATTGAGTGTGATGTAGTGACTTGCCAGTTTGAAATTCTAGCTGCTGCTCCTTTTCAGGAAGTTCTTACATTCGGTAAGGGACAATAAGCTTATTTGAGATACTTTGTAAAGCAGAGATATATGATTCAGATGTTTTACCTTATACAATTGCAGAGTCCTGAAATTAAGATGTTTTGGAAAAAATAGTTCTACTACCTGGCAAATTAATTTGATATGCAGTTCAATTTATACCACTTCTATGCAGAGACCTGTGTGTTCTGATGTTTCGTGTCCTCTTTTGCATTACTTTTATAATGAAAATGAAGGGAGAAGGTCTATAAATGGGTTTGATTGTTAAGGTATTTTGGGGACAAGTTTCACCGTGTCATTAATCTTTTGCGGGACTTGAGTATCTGCTTGCCCATCATGCCACAGAAAGCTTTTTCATACATATTTTATAATCACAGAATCACAGAATGGCTTACATTGGAAGGGACTTAAGGTCTCCAAACCTCTTGCCATGGACAGGTTTATAAACCATTTGATCGAGCTGTCCATCCAACCTGGCCTCGAATTCCTCCAAGAATGGGCAATCCGCAGCTTATCTGGGCAACCTGTTCCAGTGCCTCACCACTCTCTAGGTAGAGAATCTTTTCCTAATATCTAACCTAAATCCCTCTGTTAGTTTAAAACCATTCCAACTTGTCATGTCATTATCAGACTGTGAACAAAGTTGCTCCATTTCCTGCTTAAAAGCTCCCTCAAAATACTGGAAGATGGCAGTGAGATCTCCCCAGAGCCATCTCTTCTCCAAGCTAAACAATCCCAGCTCCCTCAGCTTGTCTTCATAGGAGGGGTGCACCAGCCCTCTGAGAACCTCTCCTATGATCTGACCTTTGTGGCCCTCTGCTTTGCGGATCTGCTGCAACAGACATCCCATCTCTGCACATCTGGGCAACATCCCTACATTACGTCCAGTTCACTCACTGCTTCTACTGCTTTTACTTTTCCTTCTTTTCTCTCAGCCTTACCAGAAAGTCCTTGCTCAGCCATGCTGGTTTCCTGCCTCCTCTGCTCTATTTCTTCTTCTGGGAGATGGAGAGCTCTTGTGCTCAGAAAGGCTTCTTTAAAGAGCTGCCAGTTTTTCTCTGTTCCTGTGTCCCCAAAGATAACTTCTCAGGGGACCTCATCCAACAATTCCTTAAATAGTCAGAAGTTCTCCTTTCTAAAGTTTAAGCCCCCGACGCTGCTCTCTGCTAGGCCCATATTCTTCAAGATCACAAATTCAGCCAGGGCATGGTTGCTACAGCCTCGGTTACCTTCAGTCTTAACCTCTTCGATGACTTTTTCTGCATTGGTGAGCACCAGATGGAGTAATGCTTCATCCCTGGTTGGTCTGTTTAATACCTAAGCCAGGACTCCAGGAGTCTCCTGGATTGTTTGCAGACCTCCTTGTCGCTTCTCCAGCAGATGTCAGGGCGTGGTTGAAATCCCCTATTAGAATGAGAGCCTGCAAGCATGTCATCTCTTACAGCCGAAGCAAGAAGGCCTCATCCACAGGCTCCCCTTGATCAGCTGGCCTGTAGTAGATTCCAGCCACTGGCTGTCCTTTATTCATCTGATCCCTAATTTTAACCGGCAAGCTCTCAGCCGTTTCCTGACTGTTTCTGAGAGGGAGCTCTTCACAGTCTATCCACTTCTTAGCATGGAGCGTAACCTCATCCTACCTTGCCTTCTAAAAAGTTCATAGCCCTTAGTCATAGTGTTCCAGTTGTCTGAATCATCATCTTCCTCTGATAGCAATTAGGTCAAATTTTCCTAACATCTTTATATTAAATTATTAATCATCATGCATCAAGATGACACTCAAATACTTATCAGAGTACAAGAATCTAACCTGATTATCTAATTTACCTATTCAAAAAGGGAGTTCCATTATGGCGTACAAAAAGTTGCTTCACTCGATCCCCTTTCTGAGTAAATGACACGTAGAAAACTGATTTGAGTTTGTATTACATCACAAGCACAAGTTACTTTGTTGAGCTGTCATGTGTGAAAGGAATGCTCAAGGCTTTTACGTTTTCACATGGCCAATCACTTAGAAAAATGAAAAACCTCAGGAAATCGGGAAAAAAAAAACCACCAAATTAAACCAAAACAAACAAACAAAAAAACCCAACCCTGTTCTTATGCCTTAATTTTAAACTAGCCTTATAGACTTTCATCTTTAAATAACAGAACACTGATAAAAGACTAAACTCTTAAAAAAAAAAAAAAAAGAAAGAAAGAAAAAAAAAGGCATTAGTAAATTAGAAAATTAGTAAATTAGAAATGCTGATTTCCAGTCTTCTGCATATAGAGTGACTGTGACAAAATACTTTGATTCTACGATACTGTATGATCTATGATCTCTACGATACTGTAGAGAATGTCCTTTACTGAGGCGCTTGGACTAGATGATGAGGTCCCTTCCAACCCCTACAATTCTGTGATTCTGTGATAACGTTTGGATGTCTGGATGTCGTGTTGAGGGATATGATTTAGCTGAGAAGTTTTGGTGATGGTTGGACTGGATGATCTTTTAGGTCTTTTCCAACCTTGATAATTCTGTGATTCTGTGATTCTGTAATGTGCTATGCAAGGATTTCCTCCAAGTGCTGGTTCAGCAAATGCACATTTGAATGGAACTGCCTCCTTTGCCTTTCCTGTGAAAACTGGGATAACTTTCTGCCTGCACAGACCACAGCGGTTACCCAGAAAACAGGCTATACACATACAAAAGGTAACAACTTGCAAAACAGTCTTCAACACTGCTACATTACTACTGAATTCTGAGCCACCTTCACTTCCTTCTGACTGGTGGTATTCTGATTTTTCTCTCCCTCTTATAAACCTGTAACGTTTCACTGCCCTCTAAGAAATGTATTTTCCCAAATATGTCAAAATTCTTTACCAAGAAACAAAAAAAGTGTTGTCACACTCAGGGTGGCACCTTACAGAACCACTCACCAGCTTCACTGGAGGTGAGAAAAGCTACATACAAGCACCCAAGTGCCAGGAGGAATTGTCCCCTCACCACACTCCCCAGTTGCTAGATCACAGATGCAGGAGTCTTCGAGGCGACAGCACCAAACACTCCTGCTCTCCTCTACGAAGGCGCTCTCAGACCTATAGTCACACCACCTCTCTCAAACCAGGGCTGCCCCTCATGGAGCCATTCATGCCCTTCATCACATACCACATCACACACACCAGCCCAGCTCACATTTCACTAGCCAAAAATCACTCTGCCTTGCACGCCCATGCTCTCTACACTTGCTGGCTCCACTGAAACAAGGATCCTCCACCCCATGCTCTGATCCCAGTAGCCGCACTCAGAAACCAAATGTATGAGCGCACAGATCAGACAGCACTCAGCCGGGAAACAGCTAAGACAATCAGAATTCCCAATCTACAATACAGAACTAGACATCTCAACTACTACACCACGAGATAAAACAGCCAACGAGTGAAGCCGGTTGTGATTCTGGGTGAGGAGATGTAAGGACAGCAGCTGGGAGAGGGGAGCGAGGGGTGAGAGAGGCACTGCCGTGCAGTCACCCAGGTGAGTGCAGAAGGAAAGCAGGGTGTGCCCCACGCACGGAGCAGCAGCTCCCTGCAGCCCGCGGAGGAGCAGGCTGTCCCCTGCAGCCCGTGGGCACCACACGAAGCACGACTCCTTTGCAGACAGCAGCGGCCCGCAGGAGGCGGCATCCACGTTGTGCCTACAGGAGCAGCCCCGGGCCCGAGCTGCGGCCGTGGGGAGGGACCCGACGTGAGGAGGGAGGGCTGTGCGGGCTGCCGCTCTCCAAGAGGAGCGTGCGGTGGCGGAGCTCCGTGGGGAGCTTCCTCACAGAGAGCTTCTCTGTGGAGAAACCGTGGGGCGGTTTCTGCAGGATGGACCCCGGGGTGCGGAGCCGCTTCGGAGCGGTGCTGGCAGAGCTGCAGCCTGTGGGGAGCCCGCGAGGGAGCAGAGCAGAAAAGATGGCGGCCATGAGAGGAGCCCTGTGTGGTGCCGTGTCGGAAACGGACCGCGGAGGCTTAGAGACCGCCTCTGTTGTTTCCACTTTTAAAAGGAACAAACCACCACCGGGAGAAATTTGCCTATTTCATGTGTAAAAAGTTGGTGACTATTTGTTCACTGTGTCGGGGAGGGGGCCGTGCGGAACGGAGTCAAGCGGGCTTCCGGGTTTTGTAAGCGCCGCTGCGGCTCCTGCGCTCTTCGCCCCCGTTTCCGCGGCTTCTGTTTTCCCGCTCCGGTTTTCGCCGCTTCGCCCCCCCCGCCCCAGGTCGGACGGGCTCGGGACGAGGAGCGGAGGCGCGTGGCAACGAGAGGCGGGGAGCAGAGTGCCGGGAAGCGATGGCAGCAATCAACAAGAAGAGAAAACCACTCGGAGCAGTACAAGGCCGACACGGCAGCCACTGAGAAGAGATAAGAGACTATAAAAGCTGGGGCCAGGAGGGGGGAGCGCGCGCCAAGTGCGGAGCCGTGACTCCCGTGGTCGGCCATCTCCGATTTTGTTTGCGATTGCTTACTCAAATTAATAAATTATTCATGATTTGAAAACGGACTTGGTCTAATTCATGACACAAGGCCTCATGCCTTTCCTCTTGCTGTCCCCTGATGCAGCTGCAGGTGCAAACTCTGCGCAGAACCCGAAGTGCATTCCTGAATACAGCTCGCATCCGGCGGCGAGTCGCTGCGAATGGTGCGGTATTGGTACCTGTGTGGGACAGAGAACTGTAGGCAAGGGGCAGAGGCAAGGCCCTGCCTGCCACCCACCACCATGGAATTTCCCTGGGAGGACTGCACTGCATGTGGCAGGGCACGGAACACCACCGGCCTCTGTGCCAGTTGCTGGGCCACCTGAGCTGGGTAGGCCCCTCCCTGGGATGGCTTTCTGCCTGGGGACATACTTTGATACTCCACCAGAGGATCTCCGAAGCGCACGGACTTCTGTGTACCTCTTCTGCCCTCTGCAGAAACCTGTGTGGGAACAGCAAAACCACAGCCCTGTAGGCTCCTGCGCAGCAGCAATCCAGATGCCAGGGCCCCAGGAAGAAGGATACCTCCCTCCTGGCTTGTCAAACATGCCCCTCGCTTGAAGGAGGTGTTATGGAGGGGATGTCCACCCTTGTGCACAGAGCTGGCTTGAAAGGAGACAGCATCAGGCATCGCCCCACAGTGTACACTCTGGCATAGCTACTGCCTGTGCTCTCATTTCACACCTGGTGCTGACCAAGTGGACTTTCCTCACCTTGCGTTGACTGCCTGTAGTTTCTGCTCCTTTGCATGCAGGTCCGAAATCTGCAGCCATGGGGGAAGTTGAAGGCGTGGTCTTCGCCTCATCAGATGAGGAACTCAAAATGCTTAGTAGTACCCTGACTGCCTCAGCATCTTCTTCCTCACTGTTATCTTCCCATTCTTCTCCCACACCCTCCACAGTATCAGGCCAAAAACATGCGCTCTCAGCCATCAGTGCAGTGTCCCTGGTATCCAGCATGCCCCAGGCAGTATCAGCAGCATCGGTACCACCATGTGCTGCTTGGGACACGAGAGGTCTGGGCAAGCTCGTACTGTGTGGCTCTGAGATGTTCCCACTGGACAGCATCTCCCTCCTTGCCTTATCACGGATTCTCCGGATTTCTGGGTGATCTGAAGGATATATATAGGTCTTCCAGTACATCTCACTGGGACCTGGCAGTTCTGACAAGTCTCCCAGAACTTGTCCGGAGGACTCAGGCACGGCCATAGCTGGTTCTTCTCGTACTTCTCCCTCACACTCTGACAGGAAGAAGGGTGTTTCACTGGCCACCTCCGGAGAGTGCGCTGCTGTGGAACAGCCTGGGTTTTCTGCATCCTCAGGAACTGATGCAGGGAAAGGCTCAAGCAGTCCTGCAGGCCCATGACCTGCGTCCAGAGCAGAAGCTGAATGCACTGTTTCTGCACTGTCATGTGCTGCTTCAGGTGCACTGGCACTGTCATGTGCTGCTTGGAGTCCAAACAGCCTGATTATGCTCATCACTGGCCAGATGTTCCAGCGGGACAACATCTGTTCCTTCCTCGCTTCATCAGACATTCTCCGGATTTCTGGGTGTACTGGAGAACACCCATCGGCCTCAGTGTTGATCTCTCTGGGATCTTGCAGTTTTGGTGCTTCTCCCAGAGCTTGTGTGGACAATTCCTGCACTGCCATAGCTGTTTCTTCTTTTTCTTCTTCCTCACATGCTGACAGCAGTGGTACTGTGTTGGCCTCCTCTAAACAGTGCTCAGTCTCAAAAGAATCTGACTTATCCAAATCTGCTGGCACTGATGCATGCAGAGGCTCAAGGTATCCTGAAGGCCCAGGACTTGCATCCAGAACAGAAGCTGAACACACTGTTTCTGCATCATCAGATGGGGCAAGACATGCACTCTGCAGGTCACCTGCAGACTGTCCTGCAGTTTCTGTCTCAGCAGTCTCTTCCACATCACGCTGTACATCCTGCACTCCAGCATCCAAGAACTGGAACTCTCCCAGGGCAGGAAAGCAGACCTCCACCCTCGATGTTGAGGTACAGATGTTCAGCATTCCCTGAGCAGTGTCAGTAGCATCGGCACTGTCTTCTGTTGCTTGAGGCCTCAGCAGCCTGGGCACACTCATGCTGTTTGGCCAGGTTGCGTTCCAACTGGACAGCGTCTGGTCCTTCTTTGCTTCATCCTGGATTCTCTGGATCGCTGGGTGAACTGGAGGACATCCATACGCCTCCCCGTGCACCTCTCCGGGATCTTGTAATCTCTGTGCTTCTCCCAGAGATTGGTTGGAGAACTCAGGCATGGGTTCTGCCACATTGCCCTCCTCTGGAAAGCATTCAGCGTTGGAAGAAGTTGAGTTCTCCCCATCTTCAGGAGTGGTTACTGGGAAGGGCTCGAGGTGTCCTCCAGGCCCAAGGTCTGCATCAAGAGACGCTGCACATACAGTGTCTGCCTCAACAGATGAGGCAAGAGATGTGCTCCACAGGTTGCCAGATGACTGTCCCGTGGGTTTCTTCTCAGCATCCTCTTCCAGCTCCTGCAGCTCAACCTGCACTCCAACGTCCCTGGTTCGGGAACCAGCAGGGGCAGGAATCTGACCCTCAGCTCCGGATGTCACAGAGCGTACGCCCAGTTCTCCCTCAGCAGTGCCGGCAGCGCTGGCACCGTCTGCTGCCGCTTGGGGCACGAAAACCATAGGCATGCTCACAGGGTTTGCCCAGCTGGTGTTGCGACTGGACACCTGTGGTATTTGTCTTGGGGGAAGTATTGGGAGTCTGAAGCTTCTAACGCCCATAGCGCATTCTCTGCCTCGCGCAGCAGGTGCGAAGGCTGCTGCTTGCAGAGCAGGCAGCTTACAGACATTAGAAGACGCTGCCGCACGCCGGGACAGCGGCGGCAGATGGACGCCGTGGAGGGACGAGTCCGGGCTTTGGATTTGGTCTAATTCATGACACATGTATTTCTGGTTAAGCTTTGTTTGATTGCAAATGTCAGGACATCCTTTTGGGGGAAAAAATGCTGCTCTTAGCGAACAGTGCACAGTCGTGCAATTGCAGTAATCTTTCTTGAAGTTTTCATTTTAATTCAGCAAAAAAAAAAAAAAAAAAAAAAAAAGAAAAGAAAATTCAAAATAAGAAGAAAGAAAGCAGTGAAGAACGTTTGCTTTGGTTTTGTGGGTTTTTTTGTTTGTTTTTGTTTGTTTGTTTTCTTTTCCTCTCACAAATACATTATTTCTGGAGGAGAACGGCAGTAGAGATGACAGTAGGAAGGTCCTACTTTAGCCTGCCGTAGTTTTGAAAATGTTCCCCTAGACGCAGACAGAAGACTGTGGGCTCATCCGTGATGCTTATTTTCTTCAAGAAACTGAAGCAGTGAACACAAAAAGCGTGGTTGTTGAGGTTTAGCCAGTCAGGCAGCTACACACCACACTACTCTGGCTCGCTACCCCACCTGGAGGTGCGAGAGAGAATCGGAAAAGAAGAACGTTAAACTTTCTGGTTCCATTTTGTGGGGGCTCTTACTACTGCTGGCAGCCTCGTGCCTCTCTTCTTGCTGTCCCCTGATGCAGCTGCAGGTGAATGCCCTGCACGGAGCTTAAAGTCTCATCCTGATGACAGCAGGTCACTGTCAGCAAGCCGCTGTGTGTGGTGCGGCAGCTGTAACTGGGGGGGACAGAGAGCTGTAGGCAAGGGGCAGAGGCACGGCCCTGCCTCCACCCAGCACCTCAGGTTTTCTGCAGGAGGGTGGGCCTGGATATGGCAGGGCACGCAGTGCTGCCGGCCTCCATGCCACTTGGTGGGCCGCCTGAGCTGGGCGGGCCCTCCCTGGGATGGCTTTCTTCCCGGGGACGTAGCTGGGCCATCCTCCGGTGTGTCTCTGAAACACCTGGAGCTCTGTGCAGCTCCTCTCCACCTCTGCAGAAACCTTGCACGTGGTGTGGCAGCGGTTCCTGTGGGGGACAGATGGCTATGGGCAAGGGGCAGGGCGGGCACCGGGCACCGTATGCTGAAAATGTTGAGGGACGACTTCTGGTGTGGAAGCCTAATGGAAAATGGGAGACTTGCAGGCACCTGGATGCCAACACTGCCCCTTCAGCACCAGCTGTCCCAAATGTTTCAGAATTGATTGCTGCTCTACAGGAACAGGCTCGCTCCTTTCTGGCTGCTGTTGATGTCTAAGACAGGTTTCTTATGGTCCCCTTGAGGAAGGCGGAGGACAGTCAGTTTGCATTTACTTGGAGGGACTGCAATGCACATTCAGCTGATTACCCCAGGGGTACAAACACTCCCCCTCTCTGGTGCTCAGAGCGAAGGCACGGAGGATGGAGAAGGTTACATCGGACCGCAGTGTCCGGGTTTGTCTGTATGTTGATGACATCCTCATATGGGGGAATGATGTCTTTGTGGGAATACCCAAGGCTACACAGTGTGGCACCTGAGGAGCCCCAATCCTGCTGGGACACTCTTGGTCTCCTCTAGCAGGTGCCTGGTTGCAGCCTCACCCCTACAGACACATCGGCACTCTCCCACCAGGGCTTTGGAGACCCTCAACCCCTTCATCGCAGGTCACCTCACACACACACCAGCTCAGCCAGCTCACGCTTTGCAAGTGAGAAATCACCGTGCCTTGCACGCCCACGCTCTCTGCACTTGCTGCCGTCACTGACACGGGGAACCAGTGCGCCATGCTCTGACCCCAGTAGCCACACAGAGACCAAACGTGCACAGACCACACGGCACTCAGCCAGGATAGAATAAAGATAATAAGATTTAATAAATTAATAAGATTTCTACATCTACAGGATTGAGTGTTTCATCTCTGGGAGGTTGTGGCCAAGTTGGATGGGGCCCTGGACAACCTGATCTAGTAATTGTGGAAGGTTGGTGGCCCTGCCAGGCAGGGGGGTTGGAACTTCATTGTCCTTGAGGTCCCTTCCAACCCAGGTCATTCTGGGTCATTCTGTGATTCTGTGGTTGAGTTTGTTGTCTCTGGGTGCTGCCTGGTGTTTGCAGCCTCGTGCCTTTCCTCTTGCTCTCCACTGATGCAGCTGCAGGTGCAAACTCTGCGCAGAGCCGGAAGCGCCTTCCTGATGACTTCTGATATCCGGTGGCGAGCCGCTGCGTGTGGTGCGGCAGCGGTACCTGTGTGGGACAGAGAGCTGTAGGCAAGGGGCAGAGACAAGGCCCTGCCTGCCACCCACCACCATGGAATTTCCCTGGGAGGACTGCACTGCATGTGGCAGGGCACGGAATGCCACCGGCCTCCGTGGTGGACTTGGTGGGCATGGCTTTCTGCCCGGGGACGTACCTGGGCCATCCTCCGGTGCATCTCTGAAGCACACGGAGCTCTCTGCACATTCTCCGGCCTCTGCAGAAACCTGTGTGGAGAGAACAAAACCACAACCCTGTATGTCACTGCCTGGTGATGCTGTGGGTGCCAGGCGCCCAAGGAAGGGATTGCCTTTCCAGGCCCCTTTGCTTGAAGGCAAGGCAGGGGTAACAGAAGGGTTCTCCACCCTAATGTGTGGAGCTGGCTGGAAGGGAGACAGCACCAGGCATCTCGCCACAGCGCACGCTCCAGGCACCTGTCCTGCCTCTGCCTCAATTTCGTGCCTGGTACCAACCACACATGCCTTGCTTACCTCGTGCTGAGGGCCCATATCTGCTCCCACAGATGCTGACATCTGCTCCTCAGGCCTGGGATCTGCAGCCGCAGATGATGCTGAAGAAGTGGCCTCCACCTCACCAGATGAATTATCAGATGTGCTGGGTGTGACACTGACTGCCTCTGCTGCAGCATCTTCCTCAGAGTCACACTCCCAGTCTTCCTCCACAGCATCCAGTGTTGAAGGGCAAAGGCTGGAGGGCAGGTGCACGCCCTCATCTGTCTCTGCAGTGTCTCTGCTATCCAGCTTGCCCTCAGCAGAGCTGGCAGTACTGCTGCTGTCTTCATCGGACAATTCCAACACAACTGACAGTCGTCTACCAGCGCGTGTTCGGGAATCACCAGAGTCAGGACGCGCGCCATAACCCCATGATGTTGTGGGCCGCATGGCCGGCATGCCCGGAGCAGCGCTAGCAGTGTTGAAAGCATCACCTCTTGCCCTCAGTCTTTGCTGCCTGGGGCTCATCACGCTCCTTGGCCAGGAAATATTCCAGCGTGACATCATCCGCTCGTTCCTGTCCTCTCCAAGAACTCTCCGGAGTGCTGGGATCATAGGAGGGTACCTGCTGGCCCTCCTGTTGATCTCTCTGGGATCCTGCAAACCCCCTGCTTCTTCCAGGTCCTCAGGTATGGCTGGTTCTTCTCTTTCTTCTCCATCAGACGCTGACAAGAGGAGAGCTGCTGCTGCATTGGCCTCCACCGCAGAGCATGCAGAGTCAGAAGAATATGAGCTTTCTGCATCTTCTTCTGCATCTACATCTGATGCAGGCAGAGGCTCCAGAAGAGAGCCAGAGCTTGATGTCTCATCAGATGGGGCAAGAGATGCAGCCTGCAGGGTGCCAGATGACTGTCCTGCCGTTTCTATCTCAGCACTCTCTTCCAGTTCTAGCTGCGAATCTTGGATTAGGACATCCCTGGCTGGGGAATCGTCAGAGCCAGAAAAGTGGCCCCCAGTCCCCGATGTCACATTGAGGACACTCAGCGCGCCCAGAGCACTGTTGGCTGCATCGGCACTGTCTGCTGTTGCTTGAGGCCTCAGCAGCCTGGGCACACTCATGCTGTTTGGCCAGGCTGCGTTCCAACAGGGCAGCATCTGCTCCTCCTTTGCCTCATCCTGGATTCTCCGGACTGCTGGGTGAACTGGAGGACATCCATACGCCTCCCCATGCACCTCTCTGGGATCTTGTAATCTCTGTGCTTCTCCCAGAGATTGGTTGGAGAACTCAGGCACGGTGGTAGCTGGTTCTTCTTCTTCTTCCTCAGATGCTCTCCAGAGAAGTGGTGCTGCATCGGCCTCCTCTGGAAAGCATTCAGCCGTGGAAGAAGTTGAGTTCTCCCCATCTTCACGAGTGGTTACTGGGAAGGGCTCGAGGTGTCCTCCAGGCCCAAGGTCTGCAGCAAGAGAAGCTGCACATACAATGTCTGCCTCAACAGATGAGGCAAGAGATGTGCTCCACAGGTTGCCAGATGACTGTCCCGTGGGTTTCTTCTCAGCAGCCTCTTCCAGCTCCTGCAGCTCAACCTGCACTCCAACGTCCCTGGTTCGGGAACCACCAGGGGCAGGAATCTGACCCTCAGCTCTGGATGTCACAGAGCGTACGCCCAGTTCTCCCTGAGCAGTGCCGGCAGCGCTGGAACCGTGTGCTGCCGCTCGGGGCACGAGAAGCCTGGGCACTCTCACAGGCTTTGCCCAGCTGGTGTTGCGACTGGACACCTGTGGTATTTGCTGAGGTCTTCGGGGAAGTATTGGGAGTCTGAAGCCTCTAACGCCCATAGCGCATTCTCTGCCTCGCACAGCAGGTGCGCAGGCTGCTGCTTGCAGAGCAGGCAGCTTACAGGCATTAGAAGAGGCTGCTGCACGCCGGGGTGCAGCTGCCGGCATCCCTGCCCGCCCCAAGTGAGGCAGGAAGGATGGCTGGGGCTGTCTCCTTTGCCCGCCGGCACTGCTGAGGGTCACCGACAGCGTGAACTCCCACCCGCCCGCCTGCAAGAGAAGCCGAGGAGAAACACCAAGTGAGCGCGGTCCTTCCCGCTCACGCCCCACCGAGCACCGAGGGCAGCGCTCAGTGCGGGCGGTCCCCGCGCGACGCGGGACGACGTTCGGCCTCGCCTCGCTCGGGCTCCCTACCTGTGCGCGGCGGCTCCCGGAGGCCCGCGAGCTCTCCGGGCCGGGCAGCGGCGGCAGATGGACGCCGTGGAGGGACGAGCCCGGGCTCCGGCTGCCCGGCGGCACCGCTCGCGGCGCCGTGCGGCCCACCTGTGGGGAGAAGGAGGCGTGGGATGGAGGTGGCGAAGTCGCCACCGGCGTCCCCCGCGACGGCGACTTCGAAGGCCGCCGGCGGCCCGGCCGAGCCCGGCCCCGCCGCTCTCCGCCTGCGGCGGCGGAGCGGCCGGGCCCGGCCGGGCCTCGTTCGTCGCGGCGGTCAGCTGCGTCCCAGGGCGTCCCCCGGGGCCGGCCGGTGTCGAGCCCCTCACCTGACGGCGTTCCTGCTCGCGTGGCAGCCCTGCGTCGGGCTGGGAGTCGTCCTTCTCCCGCTTCTCGCTCATCTCCGCGTCCTCGCACAGAGACACCGTGAAGCGCCCAGGATCTGCTGCCTCCTCACGGAGCCGCTCTCCTGAGAGTGAGCGGCACTCTCTCCAGGGGGCTCTGACCCCTCCAGGCAGCCCCGCGTCACAATGGCCTTGGGGCGCGATGCCGGCCCGCGTCACAAAGCCCTGGCGCGGGGCTCCCCTCGGCCATCTCCATGGCCGCCACCGGCCCTTTCCCAGCGGCGCCATCGCTGTCGCTGACGGGCTCGCCCTCGGCTGCGCTGGGGCCGTGGATATATATATTATATATATATGGATAAATATATATATATTTTAGGCTATATTTTGGAGTAGACCTTTGCCTAATTAGCTATCAACTTGGGGACTAAAAGGAATGTGAATTATATAGGCTGCTATTGAATATAAAGGTTATAAGCTAAGTTTTGTCAAAATACTGAGAAACAGCTTCTCACACCAATTACGTTTTCACAGAATCACACAGAATCACAGATTGGCTTGGGTTGGAAGAGACCTCAAGGATCATGAATCTCCGACCTCCCCCACCACACACAGGGCCACCAACCTCCACATTTAATACCAGACCAGGCTGCCCAGGGCCCCATCCAACACCTTGAACACCTCTAGGGATGGGGCATCCACAGCCTCTCTGAGCAGCTGTTCCAGCACCTCACCACTCTCGTAGCAAAGAACTTCCCTCACATCCAACCTAAACCTTCCCTCCTTCAACTTAAAACCATTTCCCCTTGTCCTGCTGTTATCTACCCTTTCAAAGAGTTGACTCCCCTCCTGTTTATAGGTTCTGAAAGGCTGCAATTAGGTCCTAGAATCATAGAATCACTAAGGTTGGAAAAGACCTAAAAGATCATCCAGTCCAACCGTTCACCTATTACCAATAGCTCCCACTAAACCATGTCCCTCAACACAACATCCAGTTGTTCCTTGAATACCCCCAGGGTCGGTGACTCCACCACCTCCCTGGGCAGTCCATTCCAGTGCCTGACCACCCTTTCTGAGCAGTAATACTTCCTAACGTACAGCTTGAATCTCCCCTGCCTCAGCTTGAAACCATTCCCTCTGGTCCTATCACTAATGACACGAGAGAAGAGGCCGACCCCAGCTCACTACAACCTCCCTTCAGGAAGTTAGAGAGAGCAATAAGGTCTCCCCTGAGCCTCCTCTTCTCTAGGCTGAACATTCCCAGCTCATTCAGCCTCTCCTCATAAGGCCTGTGCTCCAGACCCCTCACCAGCTTTGTTGCCTTCCTTTGAACACGTTCCAGGGCTTCAGTGTCTTTCTTGCAGTGAGGGGCCCAATACTGGACACAGTACTCGAGGTGCGGCCTCACCAGTGCTGAGTACAGAGGGACAATCACCTCTCTGCTTCTGCTGGCAACACTGTTCTTGATGCAAGCCAGGATGCCATTGTCAGCATGAGGATTAAACATTCAGAGAAAGCATTCACCAGAGAAACTCAACATGGAACCATAAATACATCCCTTCTAGGCAGTTTTTAGGGCTACAACATACAGGTAGAGTAAGAAAATGAGAGTATCACTTCTAAGATAAAACAAAGTAAACTGGGGCTTTGGTCTTAGTCCATAGGCACGCTTTAATCAAAGAAACTGTTAAGTCTATAAAGTAACCCTTCCCAACTGAAACAGTGATCAGCAGCATTTTATTTAATAAACAATAAACTGGTTACAGATTAACAATACTTATTTTTTCTAAGATAATAAAGGGCTTGGGTCAAGGCAACAGGAACATCACCCACCAATTACCATCATGGGCAAAACAATCTCAATTCATGGAAAATTAGATTCACTGCCAATTTAAGTGGTGGAGGATAGTGAGAAATAAAGACAACTTAAAGCACCTTTCCTTCATTCCTGCCTTCTTCCCAGACCCAAAAGTAATGTCACCGTAAGAGAAAACAAATTATATGATGCAGTTGGCAGTACAGATGAAAATCTACCGTCTGTTTCCCAGATGTAATTGACTGTGCTTGCTCTTCTAAAAGCAAAATAGAGAACTGCATAAAGATTTTCCCCTGTACTAATAAAGAAAGGTCGACTGCTATGCTCAGATGTTATTAGAGGATTCTGGTTTCAAAATTAAGCGAAGAGATACTTTGGTTGCATGGGAAAAAAAAAAAAAAAAAAAAAAAAAAAAAAAGACATGGCTTGCTTTCCATCCCTTCAAGAAGAATGCTGTTTTGTATTAGTGAGTGATCCAAAAGTCAGAAACCCTGAAGTTATTAGTCCCAGATATTAGTCACAGAAATAGAAAATTAAAAATCATATAGATGCAGATATAAAGCAATGTAGATAACAAATTATAACAAAAACAAACAAGCACACAAGTAAACAAACAAAGCACTCAAATATTTTATATCTCAACCTGTCTTCAGTTCCCTGGAACAAATGGTTACCAAACTGCATTCCACTGCCATCTGAAGAGTAAGTGCCTAGTAGTGAGCTCATATTGTACAGAGCACTATTTCTATATCTACTTAAGACTTTCAACAATGAGCTTCAAAATTAAGCAGTGTGTTGATGTTTGAACAGATATAACAAGCTCTCAGGCTGAAGAATTTGGAAAGCATTTTGGAGAAGTATAATGCTACCTTTCTTTTGAAAGGCAGGCCCATATCTCTGACATGTAGATTGAGTGTGATGTAGTGACTTGCCAGTTTGAAATTCTAGCTGCTGCTCCTTTTCAGGAAGTTCTTACATTCGGTAAGGGACAATAAGCTTATTTGAGATACTTTGTAAAGCAGAGATATATGATTCAGATGTTTTACCTTATACAATTGCAGAGTCCTGAAATTAAGATGTTTTGGAAAAAATAGTTCTACTACCTGGCAAATTAATTTGATATGCAGTTCAATTTATACCACTTCTATGCAGAGACCTGTGTGTTCTGATGTTTCGTGTCCTCTTTTGCATTACTTTTATAATGAAAATGAAGGGAGAAGGTCTATAAATGGGTTTGATTGTTAAGGTATTTTGGGGACAAGTTTCACCGTGTCATTAATCTTTTGCGGGACTTGAGTATCTGCTTGCCCATCATGCCACAGAAAGCTTTTTCATACATATTTTATAATCACAGAATCACAGAATGGCTTACATTGGAAGGGACTTAAGGTCTCCAAACCTCTTGCCATGGACAGGTTTATAAACCATTTGATCGAGCTGTCCATCCAACCTGGCCTCGAATTCCTCCAAGAATGGGCAATCCGCAGCTTATCTGGGCAACCTGTTCCAGTGCCTCACCACTCTCTAGGTAGAGAATCTTTTCCTAATATCTAACCTAAATCCCTCTGTTAGTTTAAAACCATTCCAACTTGTCATGTCATTATCAGACTGTGAACAAAGTTGCTCCACTTCCTGCTTAAAAGCTCCCTCAAAATACTGGAAGATGGCAGTGAGATCTCCCCAGAGCCATCTCTTCTCCAAGCTAAACAATCCCAGCTCCCTCAGCTTGTCTTCATAGGAGGGGTGCACCAGCCCTCTGAGAACCTCTCCTATGATCTGACCTTTGTGGCCCTCTGCTTTGCGGATCTGCTGCAACAGACATCCCATCTCTGCACATCTGGGCAACATCCCTACATTACGTCCAGTTCACTCACTGCTTCTACTGCTTTTACTTTTCCTTCTTTTCTCTCAGCCTTACCAGAAAGTCCTTGCTCAGCCATGCTGGTTTCCTGCCTCCTCTGCTCTATTTCTTCTTCTGGGAGATGGAGAGCTCTTGTGCTCAGAAAGGCTTCTTTAAAGAGCTGCCAGTTTTTCTCTGTTCCTGTGTCCCCAAAGATAACTTCTCAGGGGACCTCATCCAACAATTCCTTAAATAGTCAGAAGTTCTCCTTTCTAAAGTTTAAGCCCCCGACGCTGCTCTCTGCTAGGCCCATATTCTTCAAGATCACAAATTCAGCCAGGGCATGGTTGCTACAGCCTCGGTTACCTTCAGTCTTAACCTCTTCGATGACTTTTTCTGCATTGGTGAGCACCAGATGGAGTAATGCTTCATCCCTGGTTGGTCTGTTTAATACCTAAGCCAGGACTCCAGGAGTCTCCTGGATTGTTTGCAGACCTCCTTGTCGCTTCTCCAGCAGATGTCAGGGCGTGGTTGAAATCCCCTATTAGAATGAGAGCCTGCAAGCATGTCATCTCTTACAGCCGAAGCAAGAAGGCCTCATCCACAGGCTCCCCTTGATCAGCTGGCCTGTAGTAGATTCCAGCCACTGGCTGTCCTTTATTCATCTGATCCCTAATTTTAACCGGCAAGCTCTCAGCCGTTTCCTGACTGTTTCTGAGAGGGAGCTCTTCACAGTCTATCCACTTCTTAGCATGGAGCGTAACCTCATCCTACCTTGCCTTCTAAAAAGTTCATAGCCCTTAGTCATAGTGTTCCAGTTGTCTGAATCATCATCTTCCTCTGATAGCAATTAGGTCAAATTTTCCTAACATCTTTATATTAAATTATTAATCATCATGCATCAAGATGACACTCAAATACTTATCAGAGTACAAGAATCTAACCTGATTATCTAATTTACCTATTCAAAAAGGGAGTTCCATTATGGCGTACAAAAAGTTGCTTCACTCGATCCCCTTTCTGAGTAAATGACACGTAGAAAACTGATTTGAGTTTGTATTACATCACAAGCACAAGTTACTTTGTTGAGCTGTCATGTGTGAAAGGAATGCTCAAGGCTTTTACGTTTTCACATCGCCAATCACTTAGAAAAATGAAAAACCTCAGGAAATCGGGAAAAAAAAACCCACCAAATTAAACCAAAACAAACAAACAAAAAAACCCAACCCTGTTCTTATGCCTTAATTTTAAACTAGCCTTATAGACTTTCATCTTTAAATAACAGAACACTAATAAAAGACTAAACTCTTAAAAAAAAAAAAAAAAAAAAGAAAGAAAGAAAAAAAAAGGCATTAGTAAATTAGAAAATTAGTAAATTAGAAATGCTGATTTCCAGTCTTCTGCATATAGAGTGACTGTGACAAAATACTTTGATTCTACGATACTGTATGATCTATGATCTCTACGATACTGTAGAGAATGTCCTTTACTGAGGCGCTTGGACTAGATGATGAGGTCCCTTCCAACCCCTACAATTCTGTGATTCTGTGATAACGTTTGGATGTCTGGATGTCGTGTTGAGGGATATGATTTAGCTGAGAAGTTTTGGTGATGGTTGGACTGGATGATCTTTTAGGTCTTTTCCAACCTTGATAATTCTGTGATTCTGTGATTCTGTAATGTGCTATGCAAGGATTTCCTCCAAGTGCTGGTTCAGCAAATGCACATTTGAATGGAACTGCCTCCTTTGCCTTTCCTGTGAAAACAGGGATAACTTTCTGCCTGCACAGACCACAGCGGTTACCCAGAAAACAGGCTATACACATACAAAAGGTAACAACTTGCAAAACAGTCTTCAACACTGCTACATTACTACTGAATTCTGAGCCACCTTCACTTCCTTCTGACTGGTGGTATTCTGATTTTTCTCTCCCTCTTATAAACCTGTAACGTTTCACTGCCCTCTAAGAAATGTATTTTCCCAAATATGTCAAAATTCTTTACCAAGAAACAAAAAAAGTGTTGTCACACTCAGGGTGGCACCTTACAGAACCACTCACCAGCTTCACTGGAGGTGAGAAAAGCTACATACAAGCACCCAAGTGCCAGGAGGAATTGTCCCCTCACCACACTCCCCAGTTGCTAGATCACAGATGCAGGAGTCTTCGAGGCGACAGCACCAAACACTCCTGCTCTCCTCTACGAAGGCGCTCTCAGACCTATAGTCACACCACCTCTCTCAAACCAGGGCTGCCCCTCATGGAGCCATTCATGCACTTCATCACATACCACATCACACACACCAGCCCAGCTCACATTTCACTAGCCAAAAATCACTCTGCCTTGCACGCCCATGCTCTCTACACTTGCTGGCTCCACTGAAACAAGGATCCTCCACCCCATGCTCTGATCCCAGTAGCCGCACTCAGAAACCAAATGTATGAGCGCACAGATCAGACAGCACTCAGCCGGGAAACAGCTAAGACAATCAGAATTCCCAATCTACAATACAGAACTAGACATCTCAACTACTACACCACGAGATAAAACAGCCAACGAGTGAAGCCGGTTGTGATTCTGGGTGAGGAGATGTAAGGACAGCAGCTGGGAGAGGGGAGCGAGGGGTGAGAGAGGCACTGCCGTGCAGTCACCCAGGTGAGTGCAGAAGGAAAGCAGGGTGTGCCCCACGCACGGAGCAGCAGCTCCCTGCAGCCCGCGGAGGAGCAGGCTGTCCCCTGCAGCCCGTGGGCACCACACGAAGCACGACTCCTTTGCAGACAGCAGCGGCCCGCAGGAGGCGGCATCCACGTTGTGCCTACAGGAGCAGCCCCGGGCCCGAGCTGCGGCCGTGGGGAGGGACCCGACGTGAGGAGGGAGGGCTGTGCGGGCTGCCGCTCTCCAAGAGGAGCGTGCGGTGGCGGAGCTCCGTGGGGAGCTTCCTCACAGAGAGCTTCTCTGTGGAGAAACCGTGGGGCGGTTTCTGCAGGATGGACCCCGGGGTGCGGAGCCGCTTCGGAGCGGTGCTGGCAGAGCTGCAGCCTGTGGGGAGCCCGCGAGGGAGCAGAGCAGAAAAGATGGCGGCCATGAGAGGAGCCCTGTGTGGTGCCGTGTCGGAAACGGACCGCGGAGGCTTAGAGACCGCCTCTGTTGTTTCCACTTTTAAAAGGAACAAACCACCACCGGGAGAAATTTGCCTATTTCATGTGTAAAAAGTTGGTGACTATTTGTTCACTGTGTCGGGGAGGGGGCCGTGCGGAACGGAGTCAAGCGGGCTTCCGGGTTTTGTAAGCGCCGCTGCGGCTCCTGCGCTCTTCGCCCCCGTTTCCGCGGCTTCTGTTTTCCCGCTCCGGTTTTCGCCGCTTCGCCCCCCCCGCCCCAGGTCGGACGGGCTCGGGACGAGGAGCGGAGGCGCGTGGCAACGAGAGGCGGGGAGCAGAGTGCCGGGAAGCGATGGCAGCAATCAACAAGAAGAGAAAACCACTCGGAGCAGTACAAGGCCGACACGGCAGCCACTGAGAAGAGATAAGAGACTATAAAAGCTGGGGCCAGGAGGGGGGAGCGCGCGCCAAGTGCGGAGCCGTGACTCCCGTGGTCGGCCATCTCCGATTTTGTTTGCGATTGCTTACTCAAATTAATAAATTATTCATGATTTGAAAACGGATTTGGTCTAATTCATGACACAAGGCCTCATGCCTTTCCTCTTGCTGTCCCCTGATGCAGCTGCAGGTGCAAACTCTGCGCAGAACCCGAAGTGCATTCCTGAATACAGCTCGCATCCGGCGGCGAGTCGCTGCGAATGGTGCGGTATTGGTACCTGTGTGGGACAGAGAACTGTAGGCAAGGGGCAGAGGCAAGGCCCTGCCTGCCACCCACCACCATGGAATTTCCCTGGGAGGACTGCACTGCATGTGGCAGGGCACGGAACACCACCGGCCTCTGTGCCAGTTGCTGGGCCACCTGAGCTGGGTAGGCCCCTCCCTGGGATGGCTTTCTGCCTGGGGACATACTTTGATACTCCACCAGAGGATCTCTGAAGCGCACGGACTTCTGTGTACCTCTTCTGCCCTCTGCAGAAACCTGTGTGGGAACAGCAAAACCACAGCCCTGTAGGCTCCTGCGCAGCAGCAATCCAGATGCCAGGGCCCCAGGAAGAAGGATACCTCCCTCCTGGCTTGTCAAACATGCCCCTCGCTTGAAGGAGGTGTTATGGAGGGGATGTCCACCCTTGTGCACAGAGCTGGCTTGAAAGGAGACAGCATCAGGCATCGCCCCACAGTGTACACTCTAGCATAGCTACTGCCTGTGCTCTCATTTCACACCTGGTGCTGACCAAGTGGACTTTCCTCACCTTGCGTTGACTGCCTGTAGTTTCTGCTCCTTTGCATGCAGGTCCGAAATCTGTAGCCATGGGGGAAGTTGAAGGCGTGGTCTTCGCCTCATCAGATGAGGAACTCAAAATGCTTAGTAGTACCCTGACTGCCTCAGCATCTTCTTCCTCACTGTTATCTTCCCATTCTTCTCCCACACCCTCCACAGTATCAGGCCAAAAACATGCGCTCTCAGCCATCAGTGCAGTGTCCCTGGTATCCAGCATGCCCCAGGCAGTATCAGCAGCATCGGTACCACCATGTGCTGCTTGGGACACGAGAGGTCTGGGCAAGCTTGTACTGTGTGGCTCTGAGATGTTCCCACTGGACAGCATCTCCCTCCTTGCCTTATCACGGATTCTCCGGATTTCCGGGTGATCTGAAGGATATATATAGGTCTTCCAGTACATCTCACTGGGACCTGGCAGTTCTGACAAGTCTCCCAGAACTTGTCCGGAGGACTCAGGCACGGCCATAGCTGGTTCTTCTCGTACTTCTCCCTCACACTCTGACAGGAAGAAGGGTGTTTCACTGGCCACCTCCGGAGAGTGCGCTGCTGTGGAACAGCCTGGGTTTTCTGCATCCTCAGGAACTGATGCAGGGAAAGGCTCAAGCAGTCCTGCAGGCCCATGACCTGCGTCCAGAGCAGAAGCTGAATGCACTGTTTCTGCACTGTCATGTGCTGCTTCAGGTGCACTGGCACTGTCATGTGCTGCTTGGAGTCCAAACAGCCTGATTATGCTCATCACTGGCCAGATGTTCCAGCGGGACAACATCTGTTCCTTCCTCGCTTCATCAGACATTCTCCGGATTTCTGGGTGTACTGGAGAACACCCATCGGCCTCAGTGTTGATCTCTCTGGGATCTTGCAGTTTTGGTGCTTCTCCCAGAGCTTGTGTGGACAATTCCGGCACTGCCATAGCTGTTTCTTCTTTTTCTTCTTCCTCACATGCTGACAGCAGTGGTACTGTGTTGGCCTCCTCTAAACAGTGCTCAGTCTCAAAAGAATCTGACTTATCCAAATCTGCTGGCACTGATGCATGCAGAGGCTCAAGGTATCCTGAAGGCCCAGGACTTGCATCCAGAACAGAAGCTGAACACACTGTTTCTGCATCATCAGATGGGGCAAGACATGCACTCTGCAGGTCACCTGCAGACTGTCCTGCAGTTTCTGTCTCAGCAGTCTCTTCCACATCACGCTGTACATCCTGCACTCCAGCATCCAAGAACTGGAACTCTCCCAGGGCAGGAAAGCAGACCTCCACCCTCGATGTTGAGGTACAGATGTTCAGCATTCCCTGAGCAGTGTCAGTAGCATCGGCACTGTCTTCTGTTGCTTGAGGCCTCAGCAGCCTGGGCACACTCATGCTGTTTGGCCAGGTTGCGTTCCAACTGGACAGCGTCTGGTCCTTCTTTGCTTCATCCTGGATTCTCTGGATCGCTGGGTGAACTGGAGGACATCCATACGCCTCCCCGTGCACCTCTCCGGGATCTTGTAATCTCTGTGCTTCTCCCAGAGATTGGTTGGAGAACTCAGGCATGGGTTCTGCCACATTGCCCTCCTCTGGAAAGCATTCAGCGTTGGAAGAAGTTGAGTTCTCCCCATCTTCAGGAGTGGTTACTGGGAAGGGCTCGAGGTGTCCTCCAGGCCCAAGGTCTGCATCAAGAGACGCTGCACATACAGTGTCTGCCTCAACAGATGAGGCAAGAGATGTGCTCCACAGGTTGCCAGATGACTGTCCCGTGGGTTTCTTCTCAGCAGCCTCTTCCAGCTCCTGCAGCTCAACCTGCACTCCAACGTCCCTGGTTCGGGAACCAGCAGGGGCAGGAATCTGACCCTCAGCTCCGGATGTCACAGAGCGTACGCCCAGTTCTCCCTCAGCAGTGCCAGCAGCGCTGGCACCATCTGCTGCCGCTTGGGGCACGAGAACCATAGGCATGCTCACAGGGTTTGCCCAGCTGGTGTTGCGACTGGACACCTGTGGTATTTGTCTTGGGGGAAGTATTGGGAGTGTGAAGCTTCTAACGCCCATAGTGCATTCTCTGCCTCGCGCAGCAGGTGCGAAGGCTGCTGCTTGCAGAGCAGGCAGCTTACAGACATTAGAAGATGCTGCCGCACGCCAGGACAGCGGCGGCAGATGGACTCCGTGGAGGGACGAGTCCGGGCTTTGGATTTGGTCTAATTCATGACACATGTATTTCTGGTTAAGCTTTGTTTGATTGCAAATGTCAGGACATCCTTTTGGGGGAAAAAATGCTGCTCTTAGCGAACAGTGCACAGTTGTGCAATTGCAGTAATCTTTCTTGAAGTTTTCATTTTAATTCAGCAAAAAAAAAAAAAAAAAAAAAAAAAAAAAAGAAAATTCAAAATAAGAAGAAAGAAAGCAGTGAAGAACGTTTGCTTTGGTTTTGTGGGTTTTTTTGTTTGTTTTTGTTTGTTTGTTTGTTTGTTTTCTTTTCCTCTCACAAATACATTATTTCTGGAGGAGAACGGCAGTAGAGATGACAGTAGGAAGGTCCTACTTTAGCCTGCCGTAGTTTTGAAAATGTTCCCCTAGACGCAGACAGAAGACTGTGGGCTCATCCGTGATGCTTATTTTCTTCAAGAAACTGAAGCAGTGAACACAAAAAGCGTGGTTGTTGAGGTTTAGCCAGTCAGGCAGCTACACACCACACTACTCTGGCTCGCTACCCCACCTGGAGGTGCGAGAGAGAATCGGAAAAGAAGAACGTTAAACTTTCTGGTTCCATTTTGTGGGGGCTCTTACTACTGCTGGCAGCCTCGTGCCTCTCTTCTTGCTGTCCCCTGATGCAGCTGCAGGTGAATGCCCTGCGCGGAGCTTAAAGTCTCATCCTGATGACAGCAGGTCACTGTCAGCAAGCCGCTGTGTGTGGTGCGGCAGCTGTAACTGGGGGGGACAGAGAGCTGTAGGCAAGGGGCAGAGGCACGGCCCTGCCTCCACCCAGCACCTCAGGTTTTCTGCAGGAGGGTGGGCCTGGATATGGCAGGGCACGCAGTGCTGCCGGCCTCCATGCCACTTGGTGGGCCGCCTGAGCTGGGCGGGCCCTCCCTGGGATGGCTTTCTTCCCGGGGACGTAGCTGGGCCATCCTCCGGTGTGTCTCTGAAACACCTGGAGCTCTGTGCAGCTCCTCTCCACCTCTGCAGAAACCTTGCACGTGGTGTGGCAGCGGTTCCTGTGGGGGACAGATGGCTATGGGCAAGGGGCAGGGCGGGCACCGGGCACCGTATGCTGAAAATGTTGAGGGACTTCTCCTGGTGTGGAAGCCTAATGGAAAATGGGAGACTTGCAGGCACCTGGATGCCAACCCTGCCCCTTCAGCACCAGCTGTCCCAAATGTTTCAGGATTGATTGCTGCTCTACAGGAACAGGCTCGCTCCTTTCTGGCTGCTGTTGATGTCTAAGACAGGTTTCTTATGGTCCCCTTGAGGAAGGCGGAGGACAGTCAGTTTGCATTTACTTGGAGGGACTGCAATGCACATTCAGCTGATTACCCCAGGGGTACAAACACTCCCCCTCTCTGGTGCTCAGAGCGAAGGCACGGAGGATGGAGAAGGTTACATCGGACCGCAGTGTCCGGGTTTGTCTGTATGTTGATGACATCCTCATATGGGGGAATGATGTCTTTGTGGGAATACCCAAGGCTACACAGTGTGGCACCTGAGGAGCCCCAATCCTGCTGGGACACTCTTGGTCTCCTCTAGCAGGTGCCTGGTTGCAGCCTCACCCCTACAGACACATCGGCACTCTCCCACCAGGGCTTTGGAGACCCTCAACCCCTTCATCGCAGGTCACCTCACACACACACCAGCTCAGCCAGCTCACGCTTTGCAAGTGAGAAATCACCGTGCCTTGCACGCCCACGCTCTCTGCACTTGCTGCCGTCACTGACACGGGGAACCAGTGCGCCATGCTCTGACCCCAGTAGCCACACAGAGACCAAACGTGCACAGACCACACGGCACTCAGCCAGGATAGAATAAAGATAATAAGATTTAATAAATTAATAAGATTTCTACATCTACAGGATTGAGTGTTTCATCTCTGGGAGGTTGTGGCCAAGTTGGATGGGGCCCTGGACAACCTGATCTAGTAATTGTGGAAGGTTGGTGGCCCTGCCAGGCAGGGGGGTTGGAACTTCATTGTCCTTGAGGTCCCTTCCAACCCAGGTCATTCTGGGTCATTCTGTGATTCTGTGGTTGAGTTTGTTGTCTCTGGGTGCTGCCTGGTGTTTGCAGCCTCGTGCCTTTCCTCTTGCTCTCCACTGATGCAGCTGCAGGTGCAAACTCTGCGCAGAGCCGGAAGCGCCTTCCTGATGACTTCTGATATCCGGTGGCGAGCCGCTGCGTGTGGTGCGGCAGCGGTACCTGTGTGGGACAGAGAGCTGTAGGCAAGGGGCAGAGACAAGGCCCTGCCTGCCACCCACCACCATGGAATTTCCCTGGGAGGACTGCACTGCATGTGGCAGGGCACGGAATGCCACCGGCCTCCGTGGTGGACTTGGTGGGCATGGCTTTCTGCCCGGGGACGTACCTGGGCCATCCTCCGGTGCATCTCTGAAGCACACGGAGCTCTCTGCACATTCTCCGGCCTCTGCAGAAACCTGTGTGGAGAGAACAAAACCACAACCCTGTATGTCACTGCCTGGTGATGCTGTGGGTGCCAGGCGCCCAAGGAAGGGATTGCCTTTCCAGGCCCCTTTGCTTGAAGGCAAGGCAGGGGTAACAGAAGGGTTCTCCACCCTAATGTGTGGAGCTGGCTGGAAGGGAGACAGCACCAGGCATCTCGCCACAGCGCACGCTCCAGGCACCTGTCCTGCCTCTGCCTCAATTTCGTGCCTGGTACCAACCACACATGCCTTGCTTACCTCGTGCTGAGGGCCCATATCTGCTCCCACAGATGCTGACATCTGCTCCTCAGGCCTGGGATCTGCAGCCGCAGATGATGCTGAAGAAGTGGCCTCCACCTCACCAGATGAATTATCAGATGTGCTGGGTGTGACACTGACTGCCTCTGCTGCAGCATCTTCCTCAGAGTCACACTCCCAGTCTTCCTCCACAGCATCCAGTGTTGAAGGGCAAAGGCTGGAGGGCAGGTGCACGCCCTCATCTGTCTCTGCAGTGTCTCTGCTATCCAGCTTGCCCTCAGCAGAGCTGGCAGTACTGCTGCTGTCTTCATCGGACAATTCCAACACAACTGACAGTCGTCTACCAGCGCGTGTTCGGGAATCACCAGAGTCAGGACGCGCGCCATAACCCCATGATGTTGTGGGCCGCATGGCCGGCATGCCCGGAGCAGCGCTAGCAGTGTTGAAAGCATCACCTCTTGCCCTCAGTCTTTGCTGCCTGGGGCTCATCACGCTCCTTGGCCAGGAAATATTCCAGCGTGACATCATCCGCTCGTTCCTGTCCTCTCCAAGAACTCTCCGGAGTGCTGGGATCATAGGAGGGTACCTGCTGGCCCTCCTGTTGATCTCTCTGGGATCCTGCAAACCCCCTGCTTCTTCCAGGTCCTCAGGTATGGCTGGTTCTTCTCTTTCTTCTCCATCAGACGCTGACAAGAGGAGAGCTGCTGCTGCATTGGCCTCCACCGCAGAGCATGCAGAGTCAGAAGAATATGAGCTTTCTGCATCTTCTTCTTCTGCATCTACATCTGATGCAGGCAGAGGCTCCAGAAGAGAGCCAGAGCTTGATGTCTCATCAGATGGGGCAAGAGATGCAGCCTGCAGGGTGCCAGATGACTGTCCTGCCGTTTCTATCTCAGCACTCTCTTCCAGTTCTAGCTGCGAATCTTGGATTAGGACATCCCTGGCTGGGGAATCGTCAGAGCCAGAAAAGTGGCCCCCAGTCCCCGATGTCACATTGAGGACACTCAGCGCGCCCAGAGCACTGTTGGCTGCATCGGCACTGTCTGCTGTTGCTTGAGGCCTCAGCAGCCTGGGCACACTCATGCTGTTTGGCCAGGCTGCGTTCCAACAGGGCAGCATCTGCTCCTCCTTTGCCTCATCCTGGATTCTCCGGACTGCTGGGTGAACTGGAGGACATCCATACGCCTCCCCATGCACCTCTCTGGGATCTTGTAATCTCTGTGCTTCTCCCAGAGATTGGTTGGAGAACTCAGGCACGGTGGTAGCTGGTTCTTCTTCTTCTTCCTCAGATGCTCTCCAGAGAAGTGGTGCTGCATCGGCCTCCTCTGGAAAGCATTCAGCCGTGGAAGAAGTTGAGTTCTCCCCATCTTCACGAGTGGTTACTGGGAAGGGCTCGAGGTGTCCTCCAGGCCCAAGGTCTGCAGCAAGAGAAGCTGCACATACAATGTCTGCCTCAACAGATGAGGCAAGAGATGTGCTCCACAGGTTGCCAGATGACTGTCCCGTGGGTTTCTTCTCAGCAGCCTCTTCCAGCTCCTGCAGCTCAACCTGCACTCCAACGTCCCTGGTTCGGGAACCACCAGGGGCAGGAATCTGACCCTCAGCTCTGGATGTCACAGAGCGTACGCCCAGTTCTCCCTGAGCAGTGCCGGCAGCGCTGGAACCGTGTGCTGCCGCTCGGGGCACGAGAAGCCTGGGCACTCTCACAGGCTTTGCCCAGCTGGTGTTGCGACTGGACACCTGTGGTATTTGCTGAGGTCTTCGGGGAAGTATTGGGAGTCTGAAGCCTCTAACGCCCATAGCGCATTCTCTGCCTCGCACAGCAGGTGCGCAGGCTGCTGCTTGCAGAGCAGGCAGCTTACAGGCATTAGAAGAGGCTGCTGCACGCCGGGGTGCAGCTGCCGGCATCCCTGCCCGCCCCAAGTGAGGCAGGAAGGATGGCTGGGGCTGTCTCCTTTGCCCGCCGGCACTGCTGAGGGTCACCGACAGCGTGAACTCCCACCCGCCCGCCTGCAAGAGAAGCCGAGGAGAAACACCAAGTGAGCGCGGTCCTTCCCGCTCACGCCCCACCGAGCACCGAGGGCAGCGCTCAGTGCGGGCGGTCCCCGCGCGACGCGGGACGACGTTCGGCCTCGCCTCGCTCGGGCTCCCTACCTGTGCGCGGCGGCTCCCGGAGGCCCGCGAGCTCTCCGGGCCGGGCAGCGGCGGCAGATGGACGCCGTGGAGGGACGAGCCCGGGCTCCGGCTGCCCGGCGGCACCGCTCGCGGCGCCGTGCGGCCCACCTGTGGGGAGAAGGAGGCGTGGGATGGAGGTGGCGAAGTCGCCACCGGCGTCCCCCGCGGCGGCGACTTCGAAGGCCGCCGGCGGCCCGGCCGAGCCCGGCCCCGCCGCTCTCCGCCTGCGGCGGCGGAGCGGCCGGGCCCGGCCGGGCCTCGTTCGTCGCGGCGGTCAGCTGCGTCCCAGGGCGTCCCCCGGGGCCGGCCGGTGTCGAGCCCCTCACCTGACGGCGTTCCTGCTCGCGTGGCAGCCCTGCGTCGGGCTGGGAGTCGTCCTTCTCCCGCTTCTCGCTCATCTCCGCGTCCTCGCACAGAGACACCGTGAAGCGCCCAGGATCTGCTGCCTCCTCACGGAGCCGCTCTCCTGAGAGTGAGCGGCACTCTCTCCAGGGGGCTCTGACCCCTCCAGGCAGCCCCGCGTCACAATGGCCTTGGGGCGCGATGCCGGCCCGCGTCACAAAGCCCTGGCGCGGGGCTCCCCTCGGCCATCTCCATGGCCGCCACCGGCCCTTTCCCAGCGGCGCCATCGCTGTCGCTGACGGGCTCGCCCTCGGCTGCGCTGGGGCCGTGGATATATATATTATATATATATGGATAAATATATATATATTTTAGGCTATATTTTGGAGTAGACCTTTGCCTAATTAGCTATCAACTTGGGGACTAAAAGGAATGTGAATTATATAGGCTGCTATTGAATATAAAGGTTATAAGCTAAGTTTTGTCAAAATACTGAGAAACAGCTTCTCACACCAATTACGTTTTCACAGAATCACACAGAATCACAGATTGGCTTGGGTTGGAAGAGACCTCAAGGATCATGAATCTCCGACCTCCCCCACCACACACAGGGCCACCAACCTCCACATTTAATACCAGACCAGGCTGCCCAGGGCCCCATCCAACACCTTGAACACCTCTAGGGATGGGGCATCCACAGCCTCTCTGAGCAGCTGTTCCAGCACCTCACCACTCTCGTAGCAAAGAACTTCCCTCACATCCAACCTAAACCTTCCCTCCTTCAACTTAAAACCATTTCCCCTTGTCCTGCTGTTATCTACCCTTTCAAAGAGTTGACTCCCCTCCTGTTTATAGGTTCTGAAAGGCTGCAATTAGGTCCTAGAATCATAGAATCACTAAGGTTGGAAAAGACCTAAAAGATCATCCAGTCCAACCGTTCACCTATTACCAATAGCTCCCACTAAACCATGTCCCTCAACACAACATCCAGTTGTTCCTTGAATACCCCCAGGGTCGGTGACTCCACCACCTCCCTGGGCAGTCCATTCCAGTGCCTGACCACCCTTTCTGAGCAGTAATACTTCCTAACGTACAGCTTGAATCTCCCCTGCCTCAGCTTGAAACCATTCCCTCTGGTCCTATCACTAATGACACGAGAGAAGAGGCCGACCCCAGCTCACTACAACCTCCCTTCAGGAAGTTAGAGAGAGCAATAAGGTCTCCCCTGAGCCTCCTCTTCTCTAGGCTGAACATTCCCAGCTCATTCAGCCTCTCCTCATAAGGCCTGTGCTCCAGACCCCTCACCAGCTTTGTTGCCTTCCTTTGAACACATTCCAGGGCTTCAATGTCTTTCTTGCAGTGAGGGGCCCAATACTGGACACAGTACTCGAGGTGCGGCCTCACCAGTGCTGAGTACAGAGGGACAATCACCTCTCTGCTTCTGCTGGCAACACTGTTCTTGATGCAAGCCAGGATGCCATTGTCAGCATGAGGATTAAACATTCAGAGAAAGCATTCACCAGAGAAACTCAACATGGAACCATAAATACATCCCTTCTAGGCAGTTTTTAGGGCTACAACATACAGGTAGAGTAAGAAAATGAGAGTATCACTTCTAAGATAAAACAAAGTAAACTGGGGCTTTGGTCTTAGTCCATAGGCACGCTTTAATCAAAGAAACTGTTAAGTCTATAAAGTAACCCTTCCCAACTGAAACAGTGATCAGCAGCATTTTATTTAATAAACAATAAACTGGTTACAGATTAACAATACTTATTTTTTCTAAGATAATAAAGGGCTTGGGTCAAGGCAACAGGAACATCACCCACCAATTACCATCATGGGCAAAACAATCTCAATTCATGGAAAATTAGATTCACTGCCAATTTAAATGGTGGAGGATAGTGAGAAATAAAGACAACTTAAAGCACCTTTCCTTCATTCCTGCCTTCTTCCCAGACCCAAAAGTAATGTCACCGTAAGAGAAAACAAATTATATGATGCAGTTGGCAGTACAGATGAAAATCTACCGTCTGTTTCCCAGATGTAATTGACTGTGCTTGCTCTTCTAAAAGCAAAATAGAGAACTGCATAAAGATTTTCCCCTGTACTAATAAAGAAAGGTCGACTGCTATGCTCAGATGTTATTAGAGGATTCTGGTTTCAAAATTAAGCGAAGAGATACTTTGGTTGCATGGGAAAAAAAAAAAAAAATAATAAAAAAAGACATGGCTTGCTTTCCATCCCTTCAAGAAGAATGCTGTTTTGTATTAGTGAGTGATCCAAAAGTCAGAAACCCTGAAGTTATTAGTCCCAGATATTAGTCACAGAAATAGAAAATTAAAAATCATATAGATGCAGATATAAAGCAATGTAGATAACAAATTATAACAAAAACAAACAAGCACACAAGTAAACAAACAAAGCACTCAAATATTTTATATCTCAACCTGTCTTCAGTTCCCTGGAACAAATGGTTACCAAACTGCATTCCACTGCCATCTGAAGAGTAAGTGCCTAGTAGTGAGCTCATATTGTACAGAGCACTATTTCTATATCTACTTAAGACTTTCAACAATGAGCTTCAAAATTAAGCAGTGTGTTGATGTTTGAACAGATATAACAAGCTCTCAGGCTGAAGAATTTGGAAAGCATTTTGGAGAAGTATAATGCTACCTTTCTTTTGAAAGGCAGGCCCATATCTCTGACATGTAGATTGAGTGTGATGTAGTGACTTGCCAGTTTGAAATTCTAGCTGCTGCTCCTTTTCAGGAAGTTCTTACATTCGGTAAGGGACAATAAGCTTATTTGAGATACTTTGTAAAGCAGAGATATATGATTCAGATGTTTTACCTTATACAATTGCAGAGTCCTGAAATTAAGATGTTTTGGAAAAAATAGTTCTACTACCTGGCAAATTAATTTGATATGCAGTTCAATTTATACCACTTCTATGCAGAGACCTGTGTGTTCTGATGTTTCGTGTCCTCTTTTGCATTACTTTTATAATGAAAATGAAGGGAGAAGGTCTATAAATGGGTTTGATTGTTAAGGTATTTTGGGGACAAGTTTCACCGTGTCATTAATCTTTTGCGGGACTTGAGTATCTGCTTGCCCATCATGCCACAGAAAGCTTTTTCATACATATTTTATAATCACAGAATCACAGAATGGCTTACATTGGAAGGGACTTAAGGTCTCCAAACCTCTTGCCATGGACAGGTTTATAAACCATTTGATCGAGCTGTCCATCCAACCTGGCCTCGAATTCCTCCAAGAATGGGCAATCCGCAGCTTATCTGGGCAACCTGTTCCAGTGCCTCACCACTCTCTAGGTAGAGAATCTTTTCCTAATATCTAACCTAAATCCCTCTGTTAGTTTAAAACCATTCCAACTTGTCATGTCATTATCAGACTGTGAACAAAGTTGCTCCACTTCCTGCTTAAAAGCTCCCTCAAAATACTGGAAGATGGCAGTGAGATCTCCCCAGAGCCATCTCTTCTCCAAGCTAAACAATCCCAGCTCCCTCAGCTTGTCTTCATAGGAGGGGTGCACCAGCCCTCTGAGAACCTCTCCTATGATCTGACCTTTGTGGCCCTCTGCTTTGCGGATCTGCTGCAACAGACATCCCATCTCTGCACATCTGGGCAACATCCCTACATTACGTCCAGTTCACTCACTGCTTCTACTGCTTTTACTTTTCCTTCTTTTCTCTCAGCCTTACCAGAAAGTCCTTGCTCAGCCATGCTGGTTTCCTGCCTCCTCTGCTCTATTTCTTCTTCTGGGAGATGGAGAGCTCTTGTGCTCAGAAAGGCTTCTTTAAAGAGCTGCCAGTTTTTCTCTGTTCCTGTGTCCCCAAAGATAACTTCTCAGGGGACCTCATCCAACAATTCCTTAAATAGTCAGAAGTTCTCCTTTCTAAAGTTTAAGCCCCCGACGCTGCTCTCTGCTAGGCCCATATTCTTCAAGATCACAAATTCAGCCAGGGCATGGTTGCTACAGCCTCGGTTACCTTCAGTCTTAACCTCTTCGATGACTTTTTCTGCATTGGTGAGCACCAGATGGAGTAATGCTTCATCCCTGGTTGGTCTGTTTAATACCTAAGCCAGGACTCCAGGAGTCTCCTGGATTGTTTGCAGACCTCCTTGTCGCTTCTCCAGCAGATGTCAGGGCGTGGTTGAAATCCCCTATTAGAATGAGAGCCTGCAAGCATGTCATCTCTTACAGCCGAAGCAAGAAGGCCTCATCCACAGGCTCCCCTTGATCAGCTGGCCTGTAGTAGATTCCAGCCACTGGCTGTCCTTTATTCATCTGATCCCTAATTTTAACCGGCAAGCTCTCAGCCGTTTCCTGACTGTTTCTGAGAGGGAGCTCTTCACAGTCTATCCACTTCTTAGCATGGAGCGTAACCTCATCCTACCTTGCCTTCTAAAAAGTTCATAGCCCTTAGTCATAGTGTTCCAGTTGTCTGAATCATCATCTTCCTCTGATAGCAATTAGGTCAAATTTTCCTAACATCTTTATATTAAATTATTAATCATCATGCATCAAGATGACACTCAAATACTTATCAGAGTACAAGAATCTAACCTGATTATCTAATTTACCTATTCAAAAAGGGAGTTCCATTATGGCGTACAAAAAGTTGCTTCACTCGATCCCCTTTCTGAGTAAATGACACGTAGAAAACTGATTTGAGTTTGTATTACATCACAAGCACAAGTTACTTTGTTGAGCTGTCATGTGTGAAAGGAATGCTCAAGGCTTTTACGTTTTCACATGGCCAATCACTTAGAAAAATGAAAAACCTCAGGAAATCGGGAAAAAAAAACCCACCAAATTAAACCAAAACAAACAAACAAAAAAACCCAACCCTGTTCTTATGCCTTAATTTTAAACTAGCCTTATAGACTTTCATCTTTAAATAACAGAACACTGATAAAAGACTAAACTCTTAAAAAAAAAAAAAAAAAGAAAGAAAGAAAAAAAAAGGCATTAGTAAATTAGAAAATTAGTAAATTAGAAATGCTGATTTCCAGTCTTCTGCATATAGAGTGACTGTGACAAAATACTTTGATTCTACGATACTGTATGATCTATGATCTCTACGATACTGTAGAGAATGTCCTTTACTGAGGCGCTTGGACTAGATGATGAGGTCCCTTCCAACCCCTACAATTCTGTGATTCTGTGATAACGTTTGGATGTCTGGATGTCGTGTTGAGGGATATGATTTAGCTGAGAAGTTTTGGTGATGGTTGGACTGGATGATCTTTTAGGTCTTTTCCAACCTTGATAATTCTGTGATTCTGTGATTCTGTAATGTGCTATGCAAGGATTTCCTCCAAGTGCTGGTTCAGCAAATGCACATTTGAATGGAACTGCCTCCTTTGCCTTTCCTGTGAAAACTGGGATAACTTTCTGCCTGCACAGACCACAGCGGTTACCCAGAAAACAGGCTATACACATACAAAAGGTAACAACTTGCAAAACAGTCTTCAACACTGCTACATTACTACTGAATTCTGAGCCACCTTCACTTCCTTCTGACTGGTGGTATTCTGATTTTTCTCTCCCTCTTATAAACCTGTAACGTTTCACTGCCCTCTAAGAAATGTATTTTCCCAAATATGTCAAAATTCTTTACCAAGAAACAAAAAAAGTGTTGTCACACTCAGGGTGGCACCTTACAGAACCACTCACCAGCTTCACTGGAGGTGAGAAAAGCTACATACAAGCACCCAAGTGCCAGGAGGAATTGTCCCCTCACCACACTCCCCAGTTGCTAGATCACAGATGCAGGAGTCTTCGAGGCGACAGCACCAAACACTCCTGCTCTCCTCTACGAAGGCGCTCTCAGACCTATAGTCACACCACCTCTCTCAAACCAGGGCTGCCCCTCATGGAGCCATTCATGCCCTTCATCACATACCACATCACACACACCAGCCCAGCTCACATTTCACTAGCCAAAAATCACTCTGCCTTGCACGCCCATGCTCTCTACACTTGCTGGCTCCACTGAAACAAGGATCCTCCACCCCATGCTCTGATCCCAGTAGCCGCACTCAGAAACCAAATGTATGAGCGCACAGATCAGACAGCACTCAGCCGGGAAACAGCTAAGACAATCAGAATTCCCAATCTACAATACAGAACTAGACATCTCAACTACTACACCACGAGATAAAACAGCCAACGAGTGAAGCCGGTTGTGATTCTGGGTGAGGAGATGTAAGGACAGCAGCTGGGAGAGGGGAGCGAGGGGTGAGAGAGGCACTGCCGTGCAGTCACCCAGGTGAGTGCAGAAGGAAAGCAGGGTGTGCCCCACGCACGGAGCAGCAGCTCCCTGCAGCCCGCGGAGGAGCAGGCTGTCCCCTGCAGCCCGTGGGCACCACACGAAGCACGACTCCTTTGCAGACAGCAGCGGCCCGCAGGAGGCGGCATCCACGTTGTGCCTACAGGAGCAGCCCCGGGCCCGAGCTGCGGCCGTGGGGAGGGACCCGACGTGAGGAGGGAGGGCTGTGCGGGCTGCCGCTCTCCAAGAGGAGCGTGCGGTGGCGGAGCTCCGTGGGGAGCTTCCTCACAGAGAGCTTCTCTGTGGAGAAACCGTGGGGCGGTTTCTGCAGGATGGACCCCGGGGTGCGGAGCCGCTTCGGAGCGGTGCTGGCAGAGCTGCAGCCTGTGGGGAGCCCGCGAGGGAGCAGAGCAGAAAAGATGGCGGCCATGAGAGGAGCCCTGTGTGGTGCCGTGTCGGAAACGGACCGCGGAGGCTTAGAGACCGCCTCTGTTGTTTCCACTTTTAAAAGGAACAAACCACCACCGGGAGAAATTTGCCTATTTCATGTGTAAAAAGTTGGTGACTATTTGTTCACTGTGTCGGGGAGGGGGCCGTGCGGAACGGAGTCAAGCGGGCTTCCGGGTTTTGTAAGCGCCGCTGCGGCTCCTGCGCTCTTCGCCCCCGTTTCCGCGGCTTCTGTTTTCCCGCTCCGGTTTTCGCCGCTTCGCCCCCCCCGCCCCAGGTCGGACGGGCTCGGGACGGGGAGCGGAGGCGCGTGGCAACGAGAGGCGGGGAGCAGAGTGCCGGGAAGCGATGGCAGCAATCAACAAGAAGAGAAAACCACTCGGAGCAGTACAAGGCCGACACGGCAGCCACTGAGAAGAGATAAGAGACTATAAAAGCTGGGGCCAGGAGGGGGGAGCGCGCGCCAAGTGCGGAGCCGTGACTCCCGTGGTCGGCCATCTCCGATTTTGTTTGCGATTGCTTACTCAAATTAATAAATTATTCATGATTTGAAAACGGATTTGGTCTGATTCATGACACAAGGCCTCATGCCTTTCCTCTTGCTGTCCCCTGATGCAGCTGCAGGTGCAAACTCTGCGCAGAACCCGAAGTGCATTCCTGAATACAGCTCGCATCCGGCGGCGAGTCGCTGCGAATGGTGCGGTATTGGTACCTGTGTGGGACAGAGAACTGTAGGCAAGGGGCAGAGGCAAGGCCCTGCCTGCCACCCACCACCATGGAATTTCCCTGGGAGGACTGCACTGCATGTGGCAGGGCACGGAACACCACCGGCCTCTGTGCCAGTTGCTGGGCCACCTGAGCTGGGTAGGCCCCTCCCTGGGATGGCTTTCTGCCTGGGGACATACTTTGATACTCCACCAGAGGATCTCTGAAGCGCACGGACTTCTGTGTACCTCTTCTGCCCTCTGCAGAAACCTGTGTGGGAACAGCAAAACCACAGCCCTGTAGGCTCCTGCGCAGCAGCAATCCAGATGCCAGGGCCCCAGGAAGAAGGATACCTCCCTCCTGGCTTGTCAAACATGCCCCTCGCTTGAAGGAGGTGTTATGGAGGGGATGTCCACCCTTGTGCACAGAGCTGGCTTGAAAGGAGACAGCATCAGGCATTGCCCCACAGTGTACACTCTGGCATAGCTACTGCCTGTGCTCTCATTTCACACCTGGTGCTGACCAAGTGGACTTTCCTCACCTTGCGTTGACTGCCTGTAGTTTCTGCTCCTTTGCATGCAGGTCCGAAATCTGTAGCCATGGGGGAAGTTGAAGGCGTGGTCTTCGCCTCATCAGATGAGGAACTCAAAATGCTTAGTAGTACCCTGACTGCCTCAGCATCTTCTTCCTCACTGTTATCTTCCCATTCTTCTCCCACACCCTCCACAGTATCAGGCCAAAAACATGCGCTCTCAGCCATCAGTGCAGTGTCCCTGGTATCCAGCATGCCCCAGGCAGTATCAGCAGCATCGGTACCACCATGTGCTGCTTGGGACACGAGAGGTCTGGGCAAGCTCGTACTGTGTGGCTCTGAGATGTTCCCACTGGACAGCATCTCCCTCCTTGCCTTATCACGGATTCTCCGGATTTCCGGGTGATCTGAAGGATATATATAGGTCTTCCAGTACATCTCACTGGGACCTGGCAGTTCTGACAAGTCTCCCAGAACTTGTCCGGAGGACTCAGGCACGGCCATAGCTGGTTCTTCTCGTACTTCTCCCTCACACTCTGACAGGAAGAAGGGTGTTTCACTGGCCACCTCCGGAGAGTGCGCTGCTGTGGAACAGCCTGGGTTTTCTGCATCCTCAGGAACTGATGCAGGGAAAGGCTCAAGCAGTCCTGCAGGCCCATGACCTGCGTCCAGAGCAGAAGCTGAATGCACTGTTTCTGCACTGTCATGTGCTGCTTCAGGTGCACTGGCACTGTCATGTGCTGCTTGGAGTCCAAACAGCCTGATTATGCTCATCACTGGCCAGATGTTCCAGCGGGACAACATCTGTTCCTTCCTCGCTTCATCAGACATTCTCCGGATTTCTGGGTGTACTGGAGAACACCCATCGGCCTCAGTGTTGATCTCTCTGGGATCTTGCAGTTTTGGTGCTTCTCCCAGAGCTTGTGTGGACAATTCCGGCACTGCCATAGCTGTTTCTTCTTTTTCTTCTTCCTCACATGCTGACAGCAGTGGTACTGTGTTGGCCTCCTCTAAACAGTGCTCAGTCTCAAAAGAATCTGACTTATCCAAATCTGCTGGCACTGATGCATGCAGAGGCTCAAGGTATCCTGAAGGCCCAGGACTTGCATCCAGAACAGAAGCTGAACACACTGTTTCTGCATCATCAGATGGGGCAAGACATGCACTCTGCAGGTCACCTGCAGACTGTCCTGCAGTTTCTGTCTCAGCAGTCTCTTCCACATCACGCTGTACATCCTGCACTCCAGCATCCAAGAACTGGAACTCTCCCAGGGCAGGAAAGCAGACCTCCACCCTCGATGTTGAGGTACAGATGTTCAGCATTCCCTGAGCAGTGTCAGTAGCATCGGCACTGTCTTCTGTTGCTTGAGGCCTCAGCAGCCTGGGCACACTCATGCTGTTTGGCCAGGTTGCGTTCCAACTGGACAGCGTCTGGTCCTTCTTTGCTTCATCCTGGATTCTCTGGATCGCTGGGTGAACTGGAGGACATCCATACGCCTCCCCGTGCACCTCTCCGGGATCTTGTAATCTCTGTGCTTCTCCCAGAGATTGGTTGGAGAACTCAGGCATGGGTTCTGCCACATTGCCCTCCTCTGGAAAGCATTCAGCGTTGGAAGAAGTTGAGTTCTCCCCATCTTCACGAGTGGTTACTGGGAAGGGCTCGAGGTGTCCTCCAGGCCCAAGGTCTGCAGCAAGAGACGCTGCACATACAGTGTCTGCCTCAACAGATGAGGCAAGAGATATGCTCCACAGGTTGCCAGATGACTGTCCCGTGGGTTTCTTCTCAGCAGCCTCTTCCAGCTCCTGCAGCTCAACCTGCACTCCAACGTCCCTGGTTCGGGAACCAGCAGGGGCAGGAATCTGACCCTCAGCTCCGGATGTCACAGAGCGTACGCCCAGTTCTCCCTCAGCAGTGCCAGCAGCGCTGGCACCGTCTGCTGCCGCTTGGGGCACGAGAACCATAGGCATGCTCACAGGGTTTGCCCAGCTGGTGTTGCGACTGGACACCTGTGGTATTTGTCTTGGGGGAAGTATTGGGAGTCTGAAGCTTCTAACGCCCATAGCGCATTCTCTGCCTCGCGCAGCAGGTGCGAAGGCTGCTGCTTGCAGAGCAGGCAGCTTACAGACATTAGAAGACGCTGCCGCACGCAGGGACAGCGGCGGCAGATGGACGCCGTGGAGGGACGAGTCCGGGCTTTGGATTTGGTCTAATTCATGACACATGTATTTCTGGTTAAGCTTTGTTTGATTGCAAATGTCAGGACATCCTTTTGGGGGAAAAAATGCTGCTCTTAGCGAACAGTGCACAGTCGTGCAATTGCAGTAATCTTTCTTGAAGTTTTCATTTTAATTCAGCAAAAAAAAAAAAAAAAAAAAAAAAAGAAAAGAAAATTCAAAATAAGAAGAAAGAAAGCAGTGAAGAACGTTTGCTTTGGTTTTGTGGGTTTTTTTGTTTGTTTTTGTTTGTTTGTTTGTTTTCTTTTCCTCTCACAAATACATTATTTCTGTAGGAGAACGGCAGTAGAGATGACAGTAGGAAGGTCCTACTTTAGCCTGCCGTAGTTTTGAAAATGTTCCCCTAGACGCAGACAGAAGACTGTGGGCTCATCCGTGATGCTTATTTTCTTCAAGAAACTGAAGCAGTGAACACAAAAAGCGTGGTTGTTGAGGTTTAGCCAGTCAGGCAGCTACACACCACACTACTCTGGCTCGCTACCCCACCTGGAGGTGCGAGAGAGAATCGGAAAAGAAGAACGTTAAACTTTCTGGTTCCATTTTGTGGGGGCTCTTACTACTGCTGGCAGCCTCATGCCTCTCTTCTTGCTGTCCCCTGATGCAGCTGCAGGTGAATGCCCTGCACGGAGCTTAAAGTCTCATCCTGATGACAGCAGGTCACTGTCAGCAAGCCGCTGTGTGTGGTGCGGCAGCTGTAACTGGGGGGGACAGAGAGCTGTAGACAAGGGGCAGAGGCACGGCCCTGCCTCCACCCAGCACCTCAGGTTTTCTGCAGGAGGGTGGGCCTGGATATGGCAGGGCACGCAGTGCTGCTGGCCTCCATGCCACTTGGTGGGCCGCCTGAGCTGGGCGGGCCCTCCCTGGGATGGCTTTCTTCCCGGGGACGTAGCTGGGCCATCCTCCGGTGTGTCTCTGAAACACCTGGAGCTCTGTGCAGCTCCTCTCCACCTCTGCAGAAACCTTGCACGTGGTGTGGCAGCGGTTCCTGTGGGGGACAGATGGCTATGGGCAAGGGGCAGGGCGGGCACCGGGCACCGTATGCTGAAAATGTTGAGGGACTTCTCCTGGTGTGGAAGCCTAATGGAAAATGGGAGACTTGCAGGCACCTGGATGCCAACACTGCCCCTTCAGCACCAGCTGTCCCAAATGTTTCAGAATTGATTGCTGCTCTACAGGAACAGGCTCGCTCCTTTCTGGCTGCTGTTGATGTCTAAGACAGGTTTCTTATGGTCCCCTTGAGGAAGGCGGAGGACAGTCAGTTTGCATTTACTTGGAGGGACTGCAATGCACGTTCAGCTGATTACCCCAGGGGTACAAACACTCCCCCACTCTGGTGCTCAGAGCGAAGGCACGGAGGATGGAGAAGGTTACATCGGACCGCAGTGTCCGGGTTTGTCTGTATGTTGATGACATCCTCATATGGGGGAATGATGTCTTTGTGGGAATACCCAAGGCTACACAGTGTGGCACCTGAGGAGCCCCAATCCTGCTGGGACACTCTTGGTCTCCTCTAGCAGGTGCCTGGTTGCAGCCTCACCCCTACAGACACATCGGCACTCTCCCACCAGGGCTTTGGAGACCCTCAACCCCTTCATCGCAGGTCACCTCACACACACACCAGCTCAGCCAGCTCACGCTTTGCAAGTGAGAAATCACCGTGCCTTGCACACCCACGCTCTCTGCACTTGCTGCCGTCACTGACACGGGGAACCAGTGCGCCATGCTCTGACCCCAGTAGCCACACAGAGACCAAACGTGCACAGACCACACGGCACTCAGCCAGGATAGAATAAAGATAATAAGATTTAATAAATTAATAAGATTTCTACATCTACAGGATTGAGTGTTTCATCTCTGGGAGGTTGTGGCCAAGTTGGATGGGGCCCTGGACAACCTGATCTAGTAATTGTGGAAGGTTGGTGGCCCTGCCAGGCAGGGGGGTTGGAACTTCATTGTCCTTGAGGTCCCTTCCAACCCAGGTCATTCTGGGTCATTCTGTGATTCTGTGGTTGAGTTTGTTGTCTCTGGGTGCTGCCTGGTGTTTGCAGCCTCGTGCCTTTCCTCTTGCTCTCCACTGATGCAGCTGCAGGTGCAAACTCTGCGCAGAGCCGGAAGCGCCTTCCTGATGACTTCTGATATCCGGTGGCGAGCCGCTGCGTGTGGTGCGGCAGCGGTACCTGTGTGGGACAGAGAGCTGTAGGCAAGGGGCAGAGACAAGGCCCTGCCTGCCACCCACCACCATGGAATTTCCCTGGGAGGACTGCACTGCATGTGGCAGGGCACGGAATGCCACCGGCCTCCGTGGTGGACTTGGTGGGCATGGCTTTCTGCCCGGGGACGTACCTGGGCCATCCTCCGGTGCATCTCTGAAGCACACAGAGCTCTCTGCACATTCTCCGGCCTCTGCAGAAACCTGTGTGGAGAGAACAAAACCACAACCCTGTATGTCACTGCCTGGTGATGCTGTGGGTGCCAGGCGCCCAAGGAAGGGATTGCCTTTCCAGGCCCCTTTGCTTGAAGGCAAGGCAGGGGTAACAGAAGGGTTCTCCACCCTAATGTGTGGAGCTGGCTGGAAGGGAGACAGCACCAGGCATCTCGCCACAGCGCACGCTCCAGGCACCTGTCCTGCCTCTGCCTCAATTTCGTGCCTGGTACCAACCACACATGCCTTGCTTACCTCGTGCTGAGGGCCCATATCTGCTCCCACAGATGCTGACATCTGCTCCTCAGGCCTGGGATCTGCAGCCGCAGATGATGCTGAAGAAGTGGCCTCCACCTCACCAGATGAATTATCAGATGTGCTGGGTGTGACACTGACTGCCTCTGCTGCAGCATCTTCCTCAGAGTCACACTCCCAGTCTTCCTCCACAGCATCCAGTGTTGAAGGGCAAAGGCTGGAGGGCAGGTGCACGCCCTCATCTGTCTCTGCAGTGTCTCTGCTATCCAGCTTGCCCTCAGCAGAGCTGGCAGTACTGCTGCTGTCTTCATCGGACAATTCCAACACAACTGACAGTCGTCTACCAGCGCGTGTTCGGGAATCACCAGAGTCAGGACGCGCGCCATAACCCCATGATGTTGTGGGCCGCATGGCCGGCATGCCCGGAGCAGCGCTAGCAGTGTTGAAAGCATCACCTCTTGCCCTCAGTCTTTGCTGCCTGGGGCTCATCACGCTCCTTGGCCAGGAAATATTCCAGCGTGACATCATCCGCTCGTTCCTGTCCTCTCCAAGAACTCTCCGGAGTGCTGGGATCATAGGAGGGTACCTGCTGGCCCTCCTGTTGATCTCTCTGGGATCCTGCAAACCCCCTGCTTCTTCCAGGTCCTCAGGTATGGCTGGTTCTTCTCTTTCTTCTCCATCAGACGCTGACAAGAGGAGAGCTGCTGCTGCATTGGCCTCCACCGCAGAGCATGCAGAGTCAGAAGAATATGAGCTTTCTGCATCTTCTTCTTCTGCATCTACATCTGATGCAGGCAGAGGCTCCAGAAGAGAGCCAGAGCTTGATGTCTCATCAGATGGGGCAAGAGATGCAGCCTGCAGGGTGCCAGATGACTGTCCTGCCGTTTCTATCTCAGCACTCTCTTCCAGTTCTAGCTGCGAATCTTGGATTAGGACATCCCTGGCTGGGGAATCGTCAGAGCCAGAAAAGTGGCCCCCAGTCCCCGATGTCACATTGAGGACACTCAGCGCGCCCAGAGCACTGTTGGCTGCATCGGCACTGTCTGCTGTTGCTTGAGGCCTCAGCAGCCTGGGCACACTCATGCTGTTTGGCCAGGCTGCGTTCCAACAGGGCAGCATCTGCTCCTCCTTTGCCTCATCCTGGATTCTCCGGACTGCTGGGTGAACTGGAGGACATCCATACGCCTCCCCATGCACCTCTCTGGGATCTTGTAATCTCTGTGCTTCTCCCAGAGATTGGTTGGAGAACTCAGGCACGGTGGTAGCTGGTTCTTCTTCTTCTTCCTCAGATGCTCTCCAGAGAAGTGGTGCTGCATCGGCCTCCTCTGGAAAGCATTCAGCCGTGGAAGAAGTTGAGTTCTCCCCATCTTCACGAGTGGTTACTGGGAAGGGCTCGAGGTGTCCTCCAGGCCCAAGGTCTGCAGCAAGAGAAGCTGCACATACAATGTCTGCCTCAACAGATGAGGCAAGAGATGTGCTCCACAGGTTGCCAGATGACTGTCCCGTGGGTTTCTTCTCAGCAGCCTCTTCCAGCTCCTGCAGCTCAACCTGCACTCCAACGTCCCTGGTTCGGGAACCAGCAGGGGCAGGAATCTGACCCTCAGCTCTGGATGTCACAGAGCGTACGCCCAGTTCTCCCTGAGCAGTGCCGGCAGCGCTGGAACCGTGTGCTGCCGCTCGGGGCACGAGAAGCCTGGGCACTCTCACAGGCTTTGCCCAGCTGGTGTTGCGACTGGACACCTGTGGTATTTGCTGAGGTCTTCGGGGAAGTATTGGGAGTCTGAAGCCTCTAACGCCCATAGCGCATTCTCTGCCTCGCACAGCAGGTGCGCAGGCTGCTGCTTGCAGAGCAGGCAGCTTACAGGCATTAGAAGAGGCTGCTGCACGCCGGGGTGCAGCTGCCGGCATCCCTGCCCGCCCCAAGTGAGGCAGGAAGGATGGCTGGGGCTGTCTCCTTTGCCCGCCGGCACTGCTGAGGGTCACCGACAGCGTGAACTCCCACCCGCCCGCCTGCAAGAGAAGCCGAGGAGAAACACCAAGTGAGCGCGGTCCTTCCCGCTCACGCCCCACCGAGCACCGAGGGCAGCGCTCAGTGCGGGCGGTCCCCGCGCGACGCGGGACGACGTTCGGCCTCGCCTCGCTCGGGCTCCCTACCTGTGCGCGGCGGCTCCCGGAGGCCCGCGAGCTCTCCGGGCCGGGCAGCGGCGGCAGATGGACGCCGTGGAGGGACGAGCCCGGGCTCCGGCTGCCCGGCGGCACCGCTCGCGGCGCCGTGCGGCCCACCTGTGGGGAGAAGGAGGCGTGGGATGGAGGTGGCGAAGTCGCCACCGGCGTCCCCCGCGGCGGCGACTTCGAAGGCCGCCGGCGGCCCGGCCGAGCCCGGCCCCGCCGCTCTCCGCCTGCGGCGGCGGAGCGGCCGGGCCCGGCCGGGCCTCGTTCGTCGCGGCGGTCAGCTGCGTCCCAGGGCGTCCCCCGGGGCCGGCCGGTGTCGAGCCCCTCACCTGACGGCGTTCCTGCTCGCGTGGCAGCCCTGCGTCGGGCTGGGAGTCGTCCTTCTCCCGCTTCTCGCTCATCTCCGCGTCCTCGCACAGAGACACCGTGAAGCGCCCAGGATCTGCTGCCTCCTCACGGAGCCGCTCTCCTGAGAGTGAGCGGCACTCTCTCCAGGGGGCTCTGACCCCTCCAGGCAGCCCCGCGTCACAATGGCCTTGGGGCGCGATGCCGGCCCGCGTCACAAAGCCCTGGCGCGGGGCTCCCCTCGGCCATCTCCATGGCCGCCACCGGCCCTTTCCCAGCGGCGCCATCGCTGTCGCTGACGGGCTCGCCCTCGGCTGCGCTGGGGCCGTGGATATATATATTATATATATATGGATAAATATATATATATTTTAGGCTATATTTTGGAGTAGACCTTTGCCTAATTAGCTATCAACTTGGGGACTAAAAGGAATGTGAATTATATAGGCTGCTATTGAATATAAAGGTTATAAGCTAAGTTTTGTCAAAATACTGAGAAACAGCTTCTCACACCAATTACGTTTTCACAGAATCACACAGAATCACAGATTGGCTTGGGTTGGAAGAGACCTCAAGGATCATGAATCTCCGACCTCCCCCACCACACACAGGGCCACCAACCTCCACATTTAATACCAGACCAGGCTGCCCAGTGCCCCATCCAACACCTTGAACACCTCTAGGGATGGGGCATCCACAGCCTCTCTGAGCAGCTGTTCCAGCACCTCACCACTCTCGTAGCAAAGAACTTCCCTCACATCCAACCTAAACCTTCCCTCCTTCAACTTAAAACCATTTCCCCTTGTCCTGCTGTTATCTACCCTTTCAAAGAGTTGACTCCCCTCCTGTTTATAGGTTCTGAAAGGCTGCAATTAGGTCCTAGAATCATAGAATCACTAAGGTTGGAAAAGACCTAAAAGATCATCCAGTCCAACCGTTCACCTATTACCAATAGCTCCCACTAAACCATGTCCCTCAACACAACATCCAGTTGTTCCTTGAATACCCCCAGGGTCGGTGACTCCACCACCTCCCTGGGCAGTCCATTCCAGTGCCTGACCACCCTTTCTGAGCAGTAATACTTCCTAACGTACAGCTTGAATCTCCCCTGCCTCAGCTTGAAACCATTCCCTCTGGTCCTATCACTAATGACACGAGAGAAGAGGCCGACCCCAGCTCACTACAACCTCCCTTCAGGAAGTTAGAGAGAGCAATAAGGTCTCCCCTGAGCCTCCTCTTCTCTAGGCTGAACATTCCCAGCTCATTCAGCCTCTCCTCATAAGGCCTGTGCTCCAGACCCCTCACCAGCTTTGTTGCCTTCCTTTGAACACGTTCCAGGGCTTCAATGTCTTTCTTGCAGTGAGGGGCCCAATACTGGACACAGTACTCGAGGTGCGGCCTCACCAGTGCTGAGTACAGAGGGACAATCACCTCTCTGCTCCTGCTGGCAACACTGTTCTTGATGCAAGCCAGGATGCCATTGACAGCATGAGGATTAAACATTCAGAGAAAGCATTCACCAGAGAAACTCAACATGGAACCATAAATACATCCCTTCTAGGCAGTTTTTAGGGCTACAACATACAGGTAGAGTAAGAAAATGAGAGTATCACTTCTAAGATAAAACAAAGTAAACTGGGGCTTTGGTCTTAGTCCATAGGCACGCTTTAATCAAAGAAACTGTTAAGTCTATAAAGTAACCCTTCCCAACTGAAACAGTGATCAGCAGCATTTTATTTAATAAACAATAAACTGGTTGCAGATTAACAATACTTATTTTTTCTAAGATAATAAAGGGCTTGGGTCAAGGCAACAGGAACATCACCCACCAATTACCATCATGGGCAAAACAATCTCAATTCATGGAAAATTAGATTCACTGCCAATTTAAATGGTGGAGGATAGTGAGAAATAAAGACAACTTAAAGCACCTTTCCTTCATTCCTGCCTTCTTCCCAGACCCAAAAGTAATGTCACCGTAAGAGAAAACAAATTATATGATGCAGTTGGCAGTACAGATGAAAATCTACCGTCTGTTTCCCAGATGTAATTGACTGCGCTTGCTCTTCTAAAAGCAAAATAGAAAACTGCATAAAGATTTTCCCCTGTACTAATAAAGAAAGGTCTACTGCTATGCTCAGATGTTATTAGAGGATTCTGGTTTCAAAATTAAGCGAAGAGATACTTTGGTTGCATAGGAAAAAAAAAAAAAAAAAAAAAAAAAAAAAAAAAAAGACATGGCTTGCTTTCCATCCCTTCAAGAAGAATGCTGTTTTGTATTAGTGAGTGATCCAAAAGTCAGAAACCCCGAAGTTATTAGTCCCAGATATTAGTCACAGAAATAGAAAATTAAAAATCATATAGATGCAGATATAAAGCAATGTAGATAACAAATTATAACAAAAACAAACAAGCACACAAGTAAACAAACAAAGCACTCAAATATTTTATATCTCAACCTGTCTTCAGTTCCCTGGAACAAATGGTTACCAAACTGCATTCCACTGCCATCTGAAGAGTAAGTGCCTAGTAGTGAGCTCATATTGTACAGAGCACTATTTCTATATCTACTTAAGACTTTCAACAATGAGCTTCAAAATTAAGCAGTGTGTTGATGTTTGAACAGATATAACAAGCTCTCAGGCTGAAGAATTTGGAAAGCATTTTGGAGAAGTATAATGCTACCTTTCTTTTGAAAGGCAGGCCCATATCTCTGACATCTCTCATCCACAGGCTCCCCTTGATCAGCTGGCCTGTAGTAGATTCCAGCCACTGGCTGTCCTTTATTCATCTGATCCCTAATTTTAACCGGCAAGCTCTCAGCCGTTTCCTGACTGTTTCTGAGAGGGAGCTCTTCACAGTCTATCCACTTCTTAGCATGGAGCGTAACCTCATCCTACCTTGCCTTCTAAAAAGTTCATAGCCCTTAGTCATAGTGTTCCAGTTGTCTGAATCATCATCTTCCTCTGATAGCAATTAGGTCAAATTTTCCTAACATCTTTATATTAAATTATTAATCATCATGCATCAAGATGACACTCAAATACTTATCAGAGTACAAGAATCTAACCTGATTTTCTAATTTACCTATTCAAAAGGGAGTTCCATTATGGCGTACAAAAAGTTGCTTCACTCGATCCCCTTTCTGAGTAAATGACACGTAGAAAACTGATTTGAGTTTGTATTACATCACAAGCACAAGTTACTTTGTTGAGCTGTCATGTGTGAAAGGAATGCTCAAGGCTTTTACGTTTTCACATGGCCAATCACTTAGAAAAATGAAAAACCTCAGGAAATCGGGAAAAAAAAACCCACCAAATTAAACCAAAACAAACAAACAAAAAAACCCAACCCTGTTCTTATGCCTTAATTTTAAACTAGCCTTATAGACTTTCATCTTTAAATAACAGAACACTGATAAAAGACTAAACTCTTAAAAAAAAAAAAAAGAAAGAAAAAAAAAGGCATTAGTAAATTAGAAAATTAGTAAATTAGAAATGCTGATTTCCAGTCTTCTGCATATAGAGTGACTGTGACAAAATACTTTGATTCTACGATACTGTATGATCTATGATCTCTACGATACTGTAGAGAATGTCCTTTACTGAGGCGCTTGGACTAGATGATGAGGTCCCTTCCAACCCCTACAATTCTGTGATTCTGTGATAACGTTTGGATGTCTGGATGTCGTGTTGAGGGATATGATTTAGCTGAGAAGTTTTGGTGATGGTTGGACTGGATGATCTTTTAGGTCTTTTCCAACCTTGATAATTCTGTGATTCTGTGATTCTGTAATGTGCTATGCAAGGATTTCCTCCAAGTGCTGGTTCAGCAAATGCACATTTGAATGGAACTGCCTCCTTTGCCTTTCCTGTGAAAACTGGGATAACTTTCTGCCTGCACAGACCACAGCGGCTACCCAGAAAACAGGCTATACACATACAAAAGGTAACAACTTGCAAAACAGTCTTCAACACTGCTACATTACTACTGAATTCTGAGCCACCTTCACTTCCTTCTGACTGGTGGTATTCTGATTTTTCTCTCCCTCTTATAAACCTGTAACGTTTCACTGCCCTCTAAGAAATGTATTTTCCCAAATATGTCAAAATTCTTTACCAAGAAACAAAAAAAGTGTTGTCACACTCAGGGTGGCACCTTACAGAACCACTCACCAGCTTCACTGGAGGTGAGAAAAGCTACATACAAGCACCCAAGTGCCAGGAGGAATTGTCCCCTCACCACACTCCCCAGTTGCTAGATCACAGATGCAGGAGTCTTCGAGGCGACAGCACCAAACACTCCTGCTCTCCTCTACGAAGGCGCTCTCAGACCTATAGTCACACCACCTCTCTCAAACCAGGGCTGCCCCTCATGGAGCCATTCATGCCCTTCATCACATACCACATCACACACACCAGCCCAGCTCACATTTCACTAGCCAAAAATCACTCTGCCTTGCACGCCCATGCTCTCTACACTTGCTGGCTCCACTGAAACAAGGATCCTCCACCCCATGCTCTGATCCCAGTAGCCACACTCAGAAACCAAATGTATGAGCGCACAGATCAGACAGCACTCAGCCGGGAAACAGCTAAGACAATCAGAATTCCCAATCTACAATACAGAACTAGACATCTCAACTACTACACCACGAGATAAAACAGCCAACGAGTGAAGCCGGTTGTGATTCTGGGTGAGGAGATGTAAGGACAGCAGCTAGGAGAGGGGAGCGATGGGTGAGAGAGGCACTGCCGTGCAGTCACCCAGGTGAGTGCAGAAGGAAAGCAGGGTGTGCCCCACGCACGGAGCAGCAGCTCCCTGCAACCCGCGGAGGAGCAGGCTGTCCCCTGCAGCCCGTGGGCACCACACGAAGCACGACTCCTTTGCAGACAGCAGCGGCCCGCAGGAGGCGGCATCCACGTTGTGCCTACAGGAGCAGCCCCGGGCCCGAGCTGCGGCCGTGGGGAGGGACCCGACGTGAGGAGGGAGGGCTGTGCGGGCTGCCGCTCTCCAAGAGGAGCGTGCGGTGGCGGAGCTCCGTGGGGAGCTTCCTCACAGAGAGCTTCTCTGTGGAGAAACCGTGGGGCGGTTTCTGCAGGATGGACCCCGGGGTGCGGAGCCGCTTCGGAGCGGTGCTGGCAGAGCTGCAGCCTGTGGGGAGCCCGCGAGGGAGCAGAGCAGAAAAGATGGCGGCCATGAGAGGAGCCCTGTGTGGTGCCGTGTCGGAAACGGACCGCGGAGGCTTAGAGACCGCCTCTGTTGTTTCCACTTTTAAAAGGAACAAACCACCACCGGGAGAAATTTGCCTATTTCATGTGTAAAAAGTTGGTGACTATTTGTTCACTGTGTCGGGGAGGGGGCCGTGCGGAACGGAGTCAAGCGGGCTTCCGGGTTTTGTAAGCGCCGCTGCGGCTCCTGCGCTCTTCGCCCCCGTTTCCGCGGCTTCTGTTTTCCCGCTCCGGTTTTCGCCGCTTCGCCCCCCCCGCCCCAGGTCGGACGGGCTCGGGACGAGGAGCGGAGGCGCGTGGCAACGAGAGGCGGGGAGCAGAGTGCCGGGAAGCGATGGCAGCAATCAACAAGAAGAGAAAACCACTCGGAGCAGTACAAGGCCGACACGGCAGCCACTGAGAAGAGATAAGAGACTATAAAAGCTGGGGCCAGGAGGGGGGAGCGCGCGCCAAGTGCGGAGCCGTGACTCCCGTGGTCGGCCATCTCCGATTTTGTTTGCGATTGCTTACTCAAATTAATAAATTATTCATGATTTGAAAACGGATTTGGTCTAATTCATGACACAAGGCCTCATGCCTTTCCTCTTGCTGTCCCCTGATGCAGCTGCAGGTGCAAACTCTGCGCAGAACCCGAAGTGCATTCCTGAATACAGCTCGCATCCGGCGGCGAGTCGCTGCGAATGGTGCGGTATTGGTACCTGTGTGGGACAGAGAACTGTAGGCAAGGGGCAGAGGCAAGGCCCTGCCTGCCACCCACCACCATGGAATTTCCCTGGGAGGACTGCACTGCATGTGGCAGGGCACGGAACACCACCGGCCTCTGTGCCAGTTGCTGGGCCACCTGAGCTGGGTAGGCCCCTCCCTGGGATGGCTTTCTGCCTGGGGACATACTTTGATACTCCACCAGAGGATCTCTGAAGCGCACGGACTTCTGTGTACCTCTTCTGCCCTCTGCAGAAACCTGTGTGGGAACAGCAAAACCACAGCCCTGTAGGCTCCTGCGCAGCAGCAATCCAGATGCCAGGGCCCCAGGAAGAAGGATACCTCCCTCCTGGCTTGTCAAACATGCCCCTCGCTTGAAGGAGGTGTTATGGAGGGGATGTCCACCCTTGTGCACAGAGCTGGCTTGAAAGGAGACAGCATCAGGCATTGCCCCACAGTGTACACTCTGGCATAGCTACTGCCTGTGCTCTCATTTCACACCTGGTGCTGACCAAGTGGACTTTCCTCACCTTGCGTTGACTGCCTGTAGTTTCTGCTCCTTTGCATGCAGGTCCGAAATCTGTAGCCATGGGGGAAGTTGAAGGCGTGGTCTTCGCCTCATCAGATGAGGAACTCAAAATGCTTAGTAGTACCCTGACTGCCTCAGCATCTTCTTCCTCACTGTTATCTTCCCATTCTTCTCCCACACCCTCCACAGTATCAGGCCAAAAACATGCGCTCTCAGCCATCAGTGCAGTGTCCCTGGTATCCAGCATGCCCCAGGCAGTATCAGCAGCATCGGTACCACCATGTGCTGCTTGGGACACGAGAGGTCTGGGCAAGCTTGTACTGTGTGGCTCTGAGATGTTCCCACTGGACAGCATCTCCCTCCTTGCCTTATCACGGATTCTCCGGATTTCCGGGTGATCTGAAGGATATATATAGGTCTTCCAGTACATCTCACTGGGACCTGGCAGTTCTGACAAGTCTCCCAGAACTTGTCCGGAGGACTCAGGCACGGCCATAGCTGGTTCTTCTCGTACTTCTCCCTCACACTCTGACAGGAAGAAGGGTGTTTCACTGGCCACCTCCGGAGAGTGCGCTGCTGTGGAACAGCCTGGGTTTTCTGCATCCTCAGGAACTGATGCAGGGAAAGGCTCAAGCAGTCCTGCAGGCCCATGACCTGCGTCCAGAGCAGAAGCTGAATGCACTGTTTCTGCACTGTCATGTGCTGCTTCAGGTGCACTGGCACTGTCATGTGCTGCTTGGAGTCCAAACAGCCTGATTATGCTCATCACTGGCCAGATGTTCCAGCGGGACAACATCTGTTCCTTCCTCGCTTCATCAGACATTCTCCGGATTTCTGGGTGTACTGGAGAACACCCATCGGCCTCAGTGTTGATCTCTCTGGGATCTTGCAGTTTTGGTGCTTCTCCCAGAGCTTGTGTGGACAATTCCGGCACTGCCATAGCTGTTTCTTCTTTTTCTTCTTCCTCACATGCTGACAGCAGTGGTACTGTGTTGGCCTCCTCTAAACAGTGCTCAGTCTCAAAAGAATCTGACTTATCCAAATCTGCTGGCACTGATGCATGCAGAGGCTCAAGGTATCCTGAAGGCCCAGGACTTGCATCCAGAACAGAAGCTGAACACACTGTTTCTGCATCATCAGATGGGGCAAGACATGCACTCTGCAGGTCACCTGCAGACTGTCCTGCAGTTTCTGTCTCAGCAGTCTCTTCCACATCACGCTGTACATCCTGCACTCCAGCATCCAAGAACTGGAACTCTCCCAGGGCAGGAAAGCAGACCTCCACCCTCGATGTTGAGGTACAGATGTTCAGCATTCCCTGAGCAGTGTCAGTAGCATCGGCACTGTCTTCTGTTGCTTGAGGCCTCAGCAGCCTGGGCACACTCATGCTGTTTGGCCAGGTTGCGTTCCAACTGGACAGCGTCTGGTCCTTCTTTGCTTCATCCTGGATTCTCTGGATCGCTGGGTGAACTGGAGGACATCCATACGCCTCCCCGTGCACCTCTCCGGGATCTTGTAATCTCTGTGCTTCTCCCAGAGATTGGTTGGAGAACTCAGGCATGGGTTCTGCCACATTGCCCTCCTCTGGAAAGCATTCAGCGTTGGAAGAAGTTGAGTTCTCCCCATCTTCAGGAGTGGTTACTGGGAAGGGCTCGAGGTGTCCTCCAGGCCCAAGGTCTGCATCAAGAGACGCTGCACATACAGTGTCTGCCTCAACAGATGAGGCAAGAGATGTGCTCCACAGGTTGCCAGATGACTGTCCCGTGGGTTTCTTCTCAGCAGCCTCTTCCAGCTCCTGCAGCTCAACCTGCACTCCAACGTCCCTGGTTCGGGAACCAGCAGGGGCAGGAATCTGACCCTCAGCTCCGGATGTCACAGAGCGTACGCCCAGTTCTCCCTCAGCAGTGCCGGCAGCGCTGGCACCGTCTGCTGCCGCTTGGGGCACGAGAACCATAGGCATGCTCACAGGGTTTGCCCAGCTGGTGTTGCGACTGGACACCTGTGGTATTTGTCTTGGGGGAAGTATTGGGAGTCTGAAGCTTCTAACGCCCATAGCGCATTCTCTGCCTCGCGCAGCAGGTGCGAAGGCTGCTGCTTGCAGAGCAGGCAGCTTACAGACATTAGAAGACGCTGCCGCACGCCGGGACAGCGGCGGCAGATGGACGCCGTGGAGGGACGAGTCCGGGCTTTGGATTTGGTCTAATTCATGACACATGTATTTCTGGTTAAGCTTTGTTTGATTGCAAATGTCAGGACATCCTTTTGGGGGAAAAAATGCTGCTCTTAGCGAACAGTGCACAGTCGTGCAATTGCAGTAATCTTTCTTGAAGTTTTCATTTTAATTCAGCAAAAAAAAAAAAAAAAAAAAAAAAAAGAAAAGAAAATTCAAAATAAGAAGAAAGAAAGCAGTGAAGAACGTTTGCTTTGGTTTTGTGGGTTTTTTTGTTTGTTTTTGTTTGTTTGTTTGTTTTCTTTTCCTCTCACAAATACATTATTTCTGTAGGAGAACGGCAGTAGAGATGACAGTAGGAAGGTCCTACTTTAGCCTGCCGTAGTTTTGAAAATGTTCCCCTAGACGCAGACAGAAGACTGTGGGCTCATCCGTGATGCTTATTTTCTTCAAGAAACTGAAGCAGTGAACACAAAAAGCGTGGTTGTTGAGGTTTAGCCAGTCAGGCAGCTACACACCACACTACTCTGGCTCGCTACCCCACCTGGAGGTGCGAGAGAGAATCGGAAAAGAAGAACGTTAAACTTTCTGGTTCCATTTTGTGGGGGCTCTTACTACTGCTGGCAGCCTCATGCCTCTCTTCTTGCTGTCCCCTGATGCAGCTGCAGGTGAATGCCCTGCACGGAGCTTAAAGTCTCATCCTGATGACAGCAGGTCACTGTCAGCAAGCCGCTGTGTGTGGTGCGGCAGCTGTAACTGGGGGGGACAGAGAGCTGTAGGCAAGGGGCAGAGGCACGGCCCTGCCTCCACCCAGCACCTCAGGTTTTCTGCAGGAGGGTGGGCCTGGATATGGCAGGGCACGCAGTGCTGCTGGCCTCCATGCCACTTGGTGGGCCGCCTGAGCTGGGCGGGCCCTCCCTGGGATGGCTTTCTTCCCGGGGACGTAGCTGGGCCATCCTCCGGTGTGTCTCTGAAACACCTGGAGCTCTGTGCAGCTCCTCTCCACCTCTGCAGAAACCTTGCACGTGGTGTGGCAGCGGTTCCTGTGGGGGACAGATGGCTATGGGCAAGGGGCAGGGCGGGCACCGGGCACCGTATGCTGAAAATGTTGAGGGACTTCTGGTGTGGAAGCCTAATGGAAAATGGGAGACTTGCAGGCACCTGGATGCCAACACTGCCCCTTCAGCACCAGCTGTCCCAAATGTTTCAGAATTGATTGCTGCTCTACAGGAACAGGCTCGCTCCTTTCTGGCTGCTGTTGATGTCTAAGACAGGTTTCTTATGGTCCCCTTGAGGAAGGCGGAGGACAGTCAGTTTGCATTTACTTGGAGGGACTGCAATGCACGTTCAGCTGATTACCCCAGGGGTACAAACACTCCCCCACTCTGGTGCTCAGAGCGAAGGCACGGAGGATGGAGAAGGTTACATCGGACCGCAGTGTCCGGGTTTGTCTGTATGTTGATGACATCCTCATATGGGGGAATGATGTCTTTGTGGGAATACCCAAGGCTACACAGTGTGGCACCTGAGGAGCCCCAATCCTGCTGGGACACTCTTGGTCTCCTCTAGCAGGTGCCTGGTTGCAGCCTCACCCCTACAGACACATCGGCACTCTCCCACCAGGGCTTTGGAGACCCTCAACCCCTTCATCGCAGGTCACCTCACACACACACCAGCTCAGCCAGCTCACGCTTTGCAAGTGAGAAATCACCGTGCCTTGCACGCCCACGCTCTCTGCACTTGCTGCCGTCACTGACACGGGGAACCAGTGCGCCATGCTCTGACCCCAGTAGCCACACAGAGACCAAACGTGCACAGACCACACGGCACTCAGCCAGGATAGAATAAAGATAATAAGATTTAATAAATTAATAAGATTTCTACATCTACAGGATTGAGTGTTTCATCTCTGGGAGGTTGTGGCCAAGTTGGATGGGGCCCTGGACAACCTGATCTAGTAATTGTGGAAGGTTGGTGGCCCTGCCAGGCAGGGGGGTTGGAACTTCATTGTCCTTGAGGTCCCTTCCAACCCAGGTCATTCTGGGTCATTCTGTGATTCTGTGGTTGAGTTTGTTGTCTCTGGGTGCTGCCTGGTGTTTGCAGCCTCGTGCCTTTCCTCTTGCTCTCCACTGATGCAGCTGCAGGTGCAAACTCTGCGCAGAGCCGGAAGCGCCTTCCTGATGACTTCTGATATCCGGTGGCGAGCCGCTGCGTGTGGTGCGGCAGCGGTACCTGTGTGGGACAGAGAGCTGTAGGCAAGGGGCAGAGACAAGGCCCTGCCTGCCACCCACCACCATGGAATTTCCCTGGGAGGACTGCACTGCATGTGGCAGGGCACGGAATGCCACCGGCCTCCGTGGTGGACTTGGTGGGCATGGCTTTCTGCCCGGGGACGTACCTGGGCCATCCTCCGGTGCATCTCTGAAGCACACGGAGCACTCTGCACATTCTCCGGCCTCTGCAGAAACCTGTGTGGAGAGAACAAAACCACAACCCTGTATGTCACTGCCTGGTGATGCTGTGGGTGCCAGGCGCCCAAGGAAGGGATTGCCTTTCCAGGCCCCTTTGCTTGAAGGCAAGGCAGGGGTAACAGAAGGGTTCTCCACCCTAATGTGTGGAGCTGGCTGGAAGGGAGACAGCACCAGGCATCTCGCCACAGCGCACGCTCCAGGCACCTGTCCTGCCTCTGCCTCAATTTCGTGCCTGGTACCAACCACACATGCCTTGCTTACCTCGTGCTGAGGGCCCATATCTGCTCCCACAGATGCTGACATCTGCTCCTCAGGCCTGGGATCTGCAGCCGCAGATGATGCTGAAGAAGTGGCCTCCACCTCACCAGATGAATTATCAGATGTGCTGGGTGTGACACTGACTGCCTCTGCTGCAGCATCTTCCTCAGAGTCACACTCCCAGTCTTCCTCCACAGCATCCAGTGTTGAAGGGCAAAGGCTGGAGGGCAGGTGCACGCCCTCATCTGTCTCTGCAGTGTCTCTGCTATCCAGCTTGCCCTCAGCAGAGCTGGCAGTACTGCTGCTGTCTTCATCGGACAATTCCAACACAACTGACAGTCGTCTACCAGCGCGTGTTCGGGAATCACCAGAGTCAGGACGCGCGCCATAACCCCATGATGTTGTGGGCCGCATGGCCGGCATGCCCGGAGCAGCGCTAGCAGTGTTGAAAGCATCACCTCTTGCCCTCAGTCTTTGCTGCCTGGGGCTCATCACGCTCCTTGGCCAGGAAATATTCCAGCGTGACATCATCCGCTCGTTCCTGTCCTCTCCAAGAACTCTCCGGAGTGCTGGGATCATAGGAGGGGTACCTGCTGGCCCTCCTGTTGATCTCTCTGGGATCCTGCAAACCCCCTGCTTCTTCCAGGTCCTCAGGTATGGCTGGTTCTTCTCTTTCTTCTCCATCAGACGCTGACAAGAGGAGAGCTGCTGCTGCATTGGCCTCCACCGCAGAGCATGCAGAGTCAGAAGAATATGAGCTTTCTGCATCTTCTTCTTCTGCATCTACATCTGATGCAGGCAGAGGCTCCAGAAGAGAGCCAGAGCTTGATGTCTCATCAGATGGGGCAAGAGATGCAGCCTGCAGGGTGCCAGATGACTGTCCTGCCGTTTCTATCTCAGCACTCTCTTCCAGTTCTAGCTGCGAATCTTGGATTAGGACATCCCTGGCTGGGGAATCGTCAGAGCCAGAAAAGTGGCCCCCAGTCCCCGATGTCACATTGAGGACACTCAGCGCGCCCAGAGCACTGTTGGCTGCATCGGCACTGTCTGCTGTTGCTTGAGGCCTCAGCAGCCTGGGCACACTCATGCTGTTTGGCCAGGCTGCGTTCCAACAGGGCAGCATCTGCTCCTCCTTTGCCTCATCCTGGATTCTCCGGACTGCTGGGTGAACTGGAGGACATCCATACGCCTCCCCATGCACCTCTCTGGGATCTTGTAATCTCTGTGCTTCTCCCAGAGATTGGTTGGAGAACTCAGGCACGGTGGTAGCTGGTTCTTCTTCTTCTTCCTCAGATGCTCTCCAGAGAAGTGGTGCTGCATCGGCCTCCTCTGGAAAGCATTCAGCCGTGGAAGAAGTTGAGTTCTCCCCATCTTCACGAGTGGTTACTGGGAAGGGCTCGAGGTGTCCTCCAGGCCCAAGGTCTGCAGCAAGAGAAGCTGCACATACAATGTCTGCCTCAACAGATGAGGCAAGAGATGTGCTCCACAGGTTGCCAGATGACTGTCCCGTGGGTTTCTTCTCAGCAGCCTCTTCCAGCTCCTGCAGCTCAACCTGCACTCCAACGTCCCTGGTTCGGGAACCAGCAGGGGCAGGAATCTGACCCTCAGCTCTGGATGTCACAGAGCGTACGCCCAGTTCTCCCTGAGCAGTGCCGGCAGCGCTGGAACCGTGTGCTGCCACTCGGGGCACGAGAAGCCTGGGCACTCTCACAGGCTTTGCCCAGCTGGTGTTGCGACTGGACACCTGTGGTATTTGCTGAGGTCTTCGGGGAAGTATTGGGAGTCTGAAGCCTCTAACGCCCATAGCGCATTCTCTGCCTCGCACAGCAGGTGCGCAGGCTGCTGCTTGCAGAGCAGGCAGCTTACAGGCATTAGAAGAGGCTGCTGCACGCCGGGGTGCAGCTGCCGGCATCCCTGCCCGCCCCAAGTGAGGCAGGAAGGATGGCTGGGGCTGTCTCCTTTGCCCGCCGGCACTGCTGAGGGTCACCGACAGCGTGAACTCCCACCCGCCCGCCTGCAAGAGAAGCCGAGGAGAAACACCAAGTGAGCGCGGTCCTTCCCGCTCACGCCCCACCGAGCACCGAGGGCAGCGCTCAGTGCGGGCGGTCCCCGCGCGACGCGGGACGACGTTCGGCCTCGCCTCGCTCGGGCTCCCTACCTGTGCGCGGCGGCTCCCGGAGGCCCGCGAGCTCTCCGGGCCGGGCAGCGGCGGCAGATGGACGCCGTGGAGGGACGAGCCCGGGCTCCGGCTGCCCGGCGGCACCGCTCGCGGCGCCGTGCGGCCCACCTGTGGGGAGAAGGAGGCGTGGGATGGAGGTGGCGAAGTCGCCACCGGCGTCCCCCGCGGCGGCGACTTCGAAGGCCGCCGGCGGCCCGGCCGAGCCCGGCCCCGCCGCTCTCCGCCTGCGGCGGCGGAGCGGCCGGGCCCGGCCGGGCCTCGTTCGTCGCGGCGGTCAGCTGCGTCCCAGGGCGTCCCCCGGGGCCGGCCGGTGTCGAGCCCCTCACCTGACGGCGTTCCTGCTCGCGTGGCAGCCCTGCGTCGGGCTGGGAGTCGTCCTTCTCCCGCTTCTCGCTCATCTCCGCGTCCTCGCACAGAGACACCGTGAAGCGCCCAGGATCTGCTGCCTCCTCACGGAGCCGCTCTCCTGAGAGTGAGCGGCACTCTCTCCAGGGGGCTCTGACCCCTCCAGGCAGCCCCGCGTCACAATGGCCTTGGGGCGCGATGCCGGCCCGCGTCACAAAGCCCTGGCGCGGGGCGCCCCTCGGCCATCTCCATGGCCGCCACCGGCCCTTTCCCAGCGGCGCCATCGCTGTCGCTGACGGGCTCGCCCTCGGCTGCGCTGGGGCCGTGGATATATATATTATATATATATGGATAAATATATATATATTTTAGGCTATATTTTGGAGTAGACCTTTGCCTAATTAGCTATCAACTTGGGGACTAAAAGGAATGTGAATTATATAGGCTGCTATTGAATATAAAGGTTATAAGCTAAGTTTTGTCAAAATACTGAGAAACAGCTTCTCACACCAATTACGTTTTCACAGAATCACACAGAATCACAGATTGGCTTGGGTTGGAAGAGACCTCAAGGATCATGAATCTCCGACCTCCCCCACCACACACAGGGCCACCAACCTCCACATTTAATACCAGACCAGGCTGCCCAGTGCCCCATCCAACACCTTGAACACCTCTAGGGATGGGGCATCCACAGCCTCTCTGAGCAGCTGTTCCAGCACCTCACCACTCTCGTAGCAAAGAACTTCCCTCACATCCAACCTAAACCTTCCCTCCTTCAACTTAAAACCATTTCCCCTTGTCCTGCTGTTATCTACCCTTTCAAAGAGTTGACTCCCCTCCTGTTTATAGGTTCTGAAAGGCTGCAATTAGGTCCTAGAATCATAGAATCACTAAGGTTGGAAAAGACCTAAAAGATCATCCAGTCCAACCGTTCACCTATTACCAATAGCTCCCACTAAACCATGTCCCTCAACACAACATCCAGTTGTTCCTTGAATACCCCCAGGGTCGGTGACTCCACCACCTCCCTGGGCAGTCCATTCCAGTGCCTGACCACCCTTTCTGAGCAGTAATACTTCCTAACGTACAGCTTGAATCTCCCCTGCCTCAGCTTGAAACCATTCCCTCTGGTCCTATCACTAATGACACGAGAGAAGAGGCCGACCCCAGCTCACTACAACCTCCCTTCAGGAAGTTAGAGAGAGCAATAAGGTCTCCCCTGAGCCTCCTCTTCTCTAGGCTGAACATTCCCAGCTCATTCAGCCTCTCCTCATAAGGCCTGTGCTCCAGACCCCTCACCAGCTTTGTTGCCTTCCTTTGAACACGTTCCAGGGCTTCAATGTCTTTCTTGCAGTGAGGGGCCCAATACTGGACACAGTACTCGAGGTGCGGCCTCACCAGTGCTGAGTACAGAGGGACAATCACCTCTCTGCTCCTGCTGGCAACACTGTTCTTGATGCAAGCCAGGATGCCATTGACAGCATGAGGATTAAACATTCAGAGAAAGCATTCACCAGAGAAACTCAACATGGAACCATAAATACATCCCTTCTAGGCAGTTTTTAGGGCTACAACATACAGGTAGAGTAAGAAAATGAGAGTATCACTTCTAAGATAAAACAAAGTAAACTGGGGCTTTGGTCTTAGTCCATAGGCACGCTTTAATCAAAGAAACTGTTAAGTCTATAAAGTAACCCTTCCCAACTGAAACAGTGATCAGCAGCATTTTATTTAATAAACAATAAACTGGTTGCAGATTAACAATACTTATTTTTTCTAAGATAATAAAGGGCTTGGGTCAAGGCAACAGGAACATCACCCACCAATTACCATCATGGGCAAAACAATCTCAATTCATGGAAAATTAGATTCACTGCCAATTTAAATGGTGGAGGATAGTGAGAAATAAAGACAACTTAAAGCACCTTTCCTTCATTCCTGCCTTCTTCCCAGACCCAAAAGTAATGTCACCGTAAGAGAAAACAAATTATATGATGCAGTTGGCAGTACAGATGAAAATCTACCGTCTGTTTCCCAGATGTAATTGACTGCGCTTGCTCTTCTAAAAGCAAAATAGAAAACTGCATAAAGATTTTCCCCTGTACTAATAAAGAAAGGTCTACTGCTATGCTCAGATGTTATTAGAGGATTCTGGTTTCAAAATTAAGCGAAGAGATACTTTGGTTGCATAGGAAAAAAAAAAAAAAAAAAAAAAAAAAAAAAAAAAAAGACATGGCTTGCTTTCCATCCCTTCAAGAAGAATGCTGTTTTGTATTAGTGAGTGATCCAAAAGTCAGAAACCCCGAAGTTATTAGTCCCAGATATTAGTCACAGAAATAGAAAATTAAAAATCATATAGATGCAGATATAAAGCAATGTAGATAACAAATTATAACAAAAACAAACAAGCACACAAGTAAACAAACAAAGCACTCAAATATTTTATATCTCAACCTGTCTTCAGTTCCCTGGAACAAATGGTTACCAAACTGCATTCCACTGCCATCTGAAGAGTAAGTGCCTAGTAGTGAGCTCATATTGTACAGAGCACTATTTCTATATCTACTTAAGACTTTCAACAATGAGCTTCAAAATTAAGCAGTGTGTTGATGTTTGAACAGATATAACAAGCTCTCAGGCTGAAGAATTTGGAAAGCATTTTGGAGAAGTATAATGCTACCTTTCTTTTGAAAGGCAGGCCCATATCTCTGACATCTCTCATCCACAGGCTCCCCTTGATCAGCTGGCCTGTAGTAGATTCCAGCCACTGGCTGTCCTTTATTCATCTGATCCCTAATTTTAACCGGCAAGCTCTCAGCCGTTTCCTGACTGTTTCTGAGAGGGAGCTCTTCACAGTCTATCCACTTCTTAGCATGGAGCGTAACCTCATCCTACCTTGCCTTCTAAAAAGTTCATAGCCCTTAGTCATAGTGTTCCAGTTGTCTGAATCATCATCTTCCTCTGATAGCAATTAGGTCAAATTTTCCTAACATCTTTATATTAAATTATTAATCATCATGCATCAAGATGACACTCAAATACTTATCAGAGTACAAGAATCTAACCTGATTTTCTAATTTACCTATTCAAAAGGGAGTTCCATTATGGCGTACAAAAAGTTGCTTCACTCGATCCCCTTTCTGAGTAAATGACACGTAGAAAACTGATTTGAGTTTGTATTACATCACAAGCACAAGTTACTTTGTTGAGCTGTCATGTGTGAAAGGAATGCTCAAGGCTTTTACGTTTTCACATCGCCAATCACTTAGAAAAATGAAAAACCTCAGGAAATCGGGAAAAAAAAACCCACCAAATTAAACCAAAACAAACAAACAAAAAAACCCAACCCTGTTCTTATGCCTTAATTTTAAACTAGCCTTATAGACTTTCATCTTTAAATAACAGAACACTAATAAAAGACTAAACTCTTAAAAAAAAAAAAAAAAAAAAGAAAGAAAGAAAAAAAAAGGCATTAGTAAATTAGAAAATTAGTAAATTAGAAATGCTGATTTCCAGTCTTCTGCATATAGAGTGACTGTGACAAAATACTTTGATTCTACGATACTGTATGATCTATGATCTCTACGATACTGTAGAGAATGTCCTTTACTGAGGCGCTTGGACTAGATGATGAGGTCCCTTCCAACCCCTACAATTCTGTGATTCTGTGATAACGTTTGGATGTCTGGATGTCGTGTTGAGGGATATGATTTAGCTGAGAAGTTTTGGTGATGGTTGGACTGGATGATCTTTTAGGTCTTTTCCAACCTTGATAATTCTGTGATTCTGTGATTCTGTAATGTGCTATGCAAGGATTTCCTCCAAGTGCTGGTTCAGCAAATGCACATTTGAATGGAACTGCCTCCTTTGCCTTTCCTGTGAAAACTGGGATAACTTTCTGCCTGCACAGACCACAGCGGCTACCCAGAAAACAGGCTATACACATACAAAAGGTAACAACTTGCAAAACAGTCTTCAACACTGCTACATTACTACTGAATTCTGAGCCACCTTCACTTCCTTCTGACTGGTGGTATTCTGATTTTTCTCTCCCTCTTATAAACCTGTAACGTTTCACTGCCCTCTAAGAAATGTATTTTCCCAAATATGTCAAAATTCTTTACCAAGAAACAAAAAAAGTGTTGTCACACTCAGGGTGGCACCTTACAGAACCACTCACCAGCTTCACTGGAGGTGAGAAAAGCTACATACAAGCACCCAAGTGCCAGGAGGAATTGTCCCCTCACCACACTCCCCAGTTGCTAGATCACAGATGCAGGAGTCTTCGAGGCGACAGCACCAAACACTCCTGCTCTCCTCTACGAAGGCGCTCTCAGACCTATAGTCACACCACCTCTCTCAAACCAGGGCTGCCCCTCATGGAGCCATTCATGCCCTTCATCACATACCACATCACACACACCAGCCCAGCTCACATTTCACTAGCCAAAAATCACTCTGCCTTGCACGCCCATGCTCTCTACACTTGCTGGCTCCACTGAAACAAGGATCCTCCACCCCATGCTCTGATCCCAGTAGCCACACTCAGAAACCAAATGTATGAGCGCACAGATCAGACAGCACTCAGCCGGGAAACAGCTAAGACAATCAGAATTCCCAATCTACAATACAGAACTAGACATCTCAACTACTACACCACGAGATAAAACAGCCAACGAGTGAAGCCGGTTGTGATTCTGGGTGAGGAGATGTAAGGACAGCAGCTGGGAGAGGGGAGCGAGGGGTGAGAGAGGCACTGCCGTGCAGTCACCCAGGTGAGTGCAGAAGGAAAGCAGGGTGTGCCCCACGCACGGAGCAGCAGCTCCCTGCAGCCCGCGGAGGAGCAGGCTGTCCCCTGCAGCCCGTGGGCACCACACGAAGCACGACTCCTTTGCAGACAGCAGCGGCCCGCAGGAGGCGGCATCCACGTTGTGCCTACAGGAGCAGCCCCGGGCCCGAGCTGCGGCCGTGGGGAGGGACCCGACGTGAGGAGGGAGGGCTGTGCGGGCTGCCGCTCTCCAAGAGGAGCGTGCGGTGGCGGAGCTCCGTGGGGAGCTTCCTCACAGAGAGCTTCTCTGTGGAGAAACCGTGGGGCGGTTTCTGCAGGATGGACCCCGGGGTGCGGAGCCGCTTCGGAGCGGTGCTGGCAGAGCTGCAGCCTGTGGGGAGCCCGCGAGGGAGCAGAGCAGAAAAGATGGCGGCCATGAGAGGAGCCCTGTGTGGTGCCGTGTCGGAAACGGACCGCGGAGGCTTAGAGACCGCCTCTGTTGTTTCCACTTTTAAAAGGAACAAACCACCACCGGGAGAAATTTGCCTATTTCATGTGTAAAAAGTTGGTGACTATTTGTTCACTGTGTCGGGGAGGGGGCCGTGCGGAACGGAGTCAAGCGGGCTTCCGGGTTTTGTAAGCGCCGCTGCGGCTCCTGCGCTCTTCGCCCCCGTTTCCGCGGCTTCTGTTTTCCCGCTCCGGTTTTCGCCGCTTCGCCCCCCCCGCCCCAGGTCGGACGGGCTCGGGACGAGGAGCGGAGGCGCGTGGCAACGAGAGGCGGGGAGCAGAGTGCCGGGAAGCGATGGCAGCAATCAACAAGAAGAGAAAACCACTCGGAGCAGTACAAGGCCGACACGGCAGCCACTGAGAAGAGATAAGAGACTATAAAAGCTGGGGCCAGGAGGGGGGAGCGCGCGCCAAGTGCGGAGCCGTGACTCCCGTGGTCGGCCATCTCCGATTTTGTTTGCGATTGCTTACTCAAATTAATAAATTATTCATGATTTGAAAACGGATTTGGTCTGATTCATGACACAAGGCCTCATGCCTTTCCTCTTGCTGTCCCCTGATGCAGCTGCAGGTGCAAACTCTGCGCAGAACCCGAAGTGCATTCCTGAATACAGCTCGCATCCGGCGGCGAGTCGCTGCGAATGGTGCGGTATTGGTACCTGTGTGGGACAGAGAACTGTAGGCAAGGGGCAGAGGCAAGGCCCTGCCTGCCACCCACCACCATGGAATTTCCCTGGGAGGACTGCACTGCATGTGGCAGGGCACGGAACACCACCGGCCTCTGTGCCAGTTGCTGGGCCACCTGAGCTGGGTAGGCCCCTCCCTGGGATGGCTTTCTGCCTGGGGACATACTTTGATACTCCACCAGAGGATCTCCGAAGCGCACGGACTTCTGTGTACCTCTTCTGCCCTCTGCAGAAACCTGTGTGGGAACAGCAAAACCACAGCCCTGTAGGCTCCTGCGCAGCAGCAATCCAGATGCCAGGGCCCCAGGAAGAAGGATACCTCCCTCCTGGCTTGTCAAACATGCCCCTCGCTTGAAGGAGGTGTTATGGAGGGGATGTCCACCCTTGTGCACAGAGCTGGCTTGAAAGGAGACAGCATCAGGCATCGCCCCACAGTGTACACTCTGGCATAGCTACTGCCTGTGCTCTCATTTCACACCTGGTGCTGACCAAGTGGACTTTCCTCACCTTGCGTTGACTGCCTGTAGTTTCTGCTCCTTTGCATGCAGGTCCGAAATCTGCAGCCATGGGGGAAGTTGAAGGCGTGGTCTTCGCCTCATCAGATGAGGAACTCAAAATGCTTAGTAGTACCCTGACTGCCTCAGCATCTTCTTCCTCACTGTTATCTTCCCATTCTTCTCCCACACCCTCCACAGTATCAGGCCAAAAACATGCGCTCTCAGCCATCAGTGCAGTGTCCCTGGTATCCAGCATGCCCCAGGCAGTATCAGCAGCATCGGTACCACCATGTGCTGCTTGGGACACGAGAGGTCTGGGCAAGCTCGTACTGTGTGGCTCTGAGATGTTCCCACTGGACAGCATCTCCCTCCTTGCCTTATCACGGATTCTCCGGATTTCTGGGTGATCTGAAGGATATATATAGGTCTTCCAGTACATCTCACTGGGACCTGGCAGTTCTGACAAGTCTCCCAGAACTTGTCCGGAGGACTCAGGCACGGCCATAGCTGGTTCTTCTCGTACTTCTCCCTCACACTCTGACAGGAAGAAGGGTGTTTCACTGGCCACCTCCGGAGAGTGCGCTGCTGTGGAACAGCCTGGGTTTTCTGCATCCTCAGGAACTGATGCAGGGAAAGGCTCAAGCAGTCCTGCAGGCCCATGACCTGCGTCCAGAGCAGAAGCTGAATGCACTGTTTCTGCACTGTCATGTGCTGCTTCAGGTGCACTGGCACTGTCATGTGCTGCTTGGAGTCCAAACAGCCTGATTATGCTCATCACTGGCCAGATGTTCCAGCGGGACAACATCTGTTCCTTCCTCGCTTCATCAGACATTCTCCGGATTTCTGGGTGTACTGGAGAACACCCATCGGCCTCAGTGTTGATCTCTCTGGGATCTTGCAGTTTTGGTGCTTCTCCCAGAGCTTGTGTGGACAATTCCGGCACTGCCATAGCTGTTTCTTCTTTTTCTTCTTCCTCACATGCTGACAGCAGTGGTACTGTGTTGGCCTCCTCTAAACAGTGCTCAGTCTCAAAAGAATCTGACTTATCCAAATCTGCTGGCACTGATGCATGCAGAGGCTCAAGGTATCCTGAAGGCCCAGGACTTGCATCCAGAACAGAAGCTGAACACACTGTTTCTGCATCATCAGATGGGGCAAGACATGCACTCTGCAGGTCACCTGCAGACTGTCCTGCAGTTTCTGTCTCAGCAGTCTCTTCCACATCACGCTGTACATCCTGCACTCCAGCATCCAAGAACTGGAACTCTCCCAGGGCAGGAAAGCAGACCTCCACCCTCGATGTTGAGGTACAGATGTTCAGCATTCCCTGAGCAGTGTCAGTAGCATCGGCACTGTCTTCTGTTGCTTGAGGCCTCAGCAGCCTGGGCACACTCATGCTGTTTGGCCAGGTTGCGTTCCAACTGGACAGCGTCTGGTCCTTCTTTGCTTCATCCTGGATTCTCTGGATCGCTGGGTGAACTGGAGGACATCCATACGCCTCCCCGTGCACCTCTCCGGGATCTTGTAATCTCTGTGCTTCTCCCAGAGATTGGTTGGAGAACTCAGGCATGGGTTCTGCCACATTGCCCTCCTCTGGAAAGCATTCAGCGTTGGAAGAAGTTGAGTTCTCCCCATCTTCAGGAGTGGTTACTGGGAAGGGCTCGAGGTGTCCTCCAGGCCCAAGGTCTGCATCAAGAGACGCTGCACATACAGTGTCTGCCTCAACAGATGAGGCAAGAGATGTGCTCCACAGGTTGCCAGATGACTGTCCCGTGGGTTTCTTCTCAGCAGCCTCTTCCAGCTCCTGCAGCTCAACCTGCACTCCAACGTCCCTGGTTCGGGAACCAGCAGGGGCAGGAATCTGACCCTCAGCTCCGGATGTCACAGAGCGTACGCCCAGTTCTCCCTCAGCAGTGCCGGCAGCGCTGGCACCGTCTGCTGCCGCTTGGGGCACGAGAACCATAGGCATGCTCACAGGGTTTGCCCAGCTGGTGTTGCGACTGGACACCTGTGGTATTTGTCTTGGGGGAAGTATTGGGAGTCTGAAGCTTCTAACGCCCATAGCGCATTCTCTGCCTCGCGCAGCAGGTGCGAAGGCTGCTGCTTGCAGAGCAGGCAGCTTACAGACATTAGAAGACGCTGCCGCACGCCGGGACAGCGGCGGCAGATGGACGCCGTGGAGGGACGAGTCCGGGCTTTGGATTTGGTCTAATTCATGACACATGTATTTCTGGTTAAGCTTTGTTTGATTGCAAATGTCAGGACATCCTTTTGGGGGAAAAAATGCTGCTCTTAGCGAACAGTGCACAGTCGTGCAATTGCAGTAATCTTTCTTGAAGTTTTCATTTTAATTCAGCAAAAAAAAAAAAAAAAAAAAAAAAAAAGAAAAGAAAATTCAAAATAAGAAGAAAGAAAGCAGTGAAGAACGTTTGCTTTGGTTTTGTGGGTTTTTTTGTTTGTTTTTGTTTGTTTGTTTGTTTTCTTTTCCTCTCACAAATACATTATTTCTGTAGGAGAACGGCAGTAGAGATGACAGTAGGAAGGTCCTACTTTAGCCTGCCGTAGTTTTGAAAATGTTCCCCTAGACGCAGACAGAAGACTGTGGGCTCATCCGTGATGCTTATTTTCTTCAAGAAACTGAAGCAGTGAACACAAAAAGCGTGGTTGTTGAGGTTTAGCCAGTCAGGCAGCTACACACCACACTACTCTGGCTCGCTACCCCACCTGGAGGTGCGAGAGAGAATCGGAAAAGAAGAACGTTAAACTTTCTGGTTCCATTTTGTGGGGGCTCTTACTACTGCTGGCAGCCTCATGCCTCTCTTCTTGCTGTCCCCTGATGCAGCTGCAGGTGAATGCCCTGCACGGAGCTTAAAGTCTCATCCTGATGACAGCAGGTCACTGTCAGCAAGCCGCTGTGTGTGGTGCGGCAGCTGTAACTGGGGGGGACAGAGAGCTGTAGGCAAGGGGCAGAGGCACGGCCCTGCCTCCACCCAGCACCTCAGGTTTTCTGCAGGAGGGTGGGCCTGGATATGGCAGGGCACGCAGTGCTGCTGGCCTCCATGCCACTTGGTGGGCCGCCTGAGCTGGGCGGGCCCTCCCTGGGATGGCTTTCTTCCCGGGGACGTAGCTGGGCCATCCTCCGGTGTGTCTCTGAAACACCTGGAGCTCTGTGCAGCTCCTCTCCACCTCTGCAGAAACCTTGCACGTGGTGTGGCAGCGGTTCCTGTGGGGGACAGATGGCTATGGGCAAGGGGCAGGGCGGGCACCGGGCACCGTATGCTGAAAATGTTGAGGGACTTCTGGTGTGGAAGCCTAATGGAAAATGGGAGACTTGCAGGCACCTGGATGCCAACACTGCCCCTTCAGCACCAGCTGTCCCAAATGTTTCAGAATTGATTGCTGCTCTACAGGAACAGGCTCGCTCCTTTCTGGCTGCTGTTGATGTCTAAGACAGGTTTCTTATGGTCCCCTTGAGGAAGGCGGAGGACAGTCAGTTTGCATTTACTTGGAGGGACTGCAATGCACGTTCAGCTGATTACCCCAGGGGTACAAACACTCCCCCACTCTGGTGCTCAGAGCGAAGGCACGGAGGATGGAGAAGGTTACATCGGACCGCAGTGTCCGGGTTTGTCTGTATGTTGATGACATCCTCATATGGGGGAATGATGTCTTTGTGGGAATACCCAAGGCTACACAGTGTGGCACCTGAGGAGCCCCAATCCTGCTGGGACACTCTTGGTCTCCTCTAGCAGGTGCCTGGTTGCAGCCTCACCCCTACAGACACATCGGCACTCTCCCACCAGGGCTTTGGAGACCCTCAACCCCTTCATCGCAGGTCACCTCACACACACACCAGCTCAGCCAGCTCACGCTTTGCAAGTGAGAAATCACCGTGCCTTGCACGCCCACGCTCTCTGCACTTGCTGCCGTCACTGACACGGGGAACCAGTGCGCCATGCTCTGACCCCAGTAGCCACACAGAGACCAAACGTGCACAGACCACACGGCACTCAGCCAGGATAGAATAAAGATAATAAGATTTAATAAATTAATAAGATTTCTACATCTACAGGATTGAGTGTTTCATCTCTGGGAGGTTGTGGCCAAGTTGGATGGGGCCCTGGACAACCTGATCTAGTAATTGTGGAAGGTTGGTGGCCCTGCCAGGCAGGGGGGTTGGAACTTCATTGTCCTTGAGGTCCCTTCCAACCCAGGTCATTCTGGGTCATTCTGTGATTCTGTGGTTGAGTTTGTTGTCTCTGGGTGCTGCCTGGTGTTTGCAGCCTCGTGCCTTTCCTCTTGCTCTCCACTGATGCAGCTGCAGGTGCAAACTCTGCGCAGAGCCGGAAGCGCCTTCCTGATGACTTCTGATATCCGGTGGCGAGCCGCTGCGTGTGGTGCGGCAGCGGTACCTGTGTGGGACAGAGAGCTGTAGGCAAGGGGCAGAGACAAGGCCCTGCCTGCCACCCACCACCATGGAATTTCCCTGGGAGGACTGCACTGCATGTGGCAGGGCACGGAATGCCACCGGCCTCCGTGGTGGACTTGGTGGGCATGGCTTTCTGCCCGGGGACGTACCTGGGCCATCCTCCGGTGCATCTCTGAAGCACACGGAGCACTCTGCACATTCTCCGGCCTCTGCAGAAACCTGTGTGGAGAGAACAAAACCACAACCCTGTATGTCACTGCCTGGTGATGCTGTGGGTGCCAGGCGCCCAAGGAAGGGATTGCCTTTCCAGGCCCCTTTGCTTGAAGGCAAGGCAGGGGTAACAGAAGGGTTCTCCACCCTAATGTGTGGAGCTGGCTGGAAGGGAGACAGCACCAGGCATCTCGCCACAGCGCACGCTCCAGGCACCTGTCCTGCCTCTGCCTCAATTTCGTGCCTGGTACCAACCACACATGCCTTGCTTACCTCGTGCTGAGGGCCCATATCTGCTCCCACAGATGCTGACATCTGCTCCTCAGGCCTGGGATCTGCAGCCGCAGATGATGCTGAAGAAGTGGCCTCCACCTCACCAGATGAATTATCAGATGTGCTGGGTGTGACACTGACTGCCTCTGCTGCAGCATCTTCCTCAGAGTCACACTCCCAGTCTTCCTCCACAGCATCCAGTGTTGAAGGGCAAAGGCTGGAGGGCAGGTGCACGCCCTCATCTGTCTCTGCAGTGTCTCTGCTATCCAGCTTGCCCTCAGCAGAGCTGGCAGTACTGCTGCTGTCTTCATCGGACAATTCCAACACAACTGACAGTCGTCTACCAGCGCGTGTTCGGGAATCACCAGAGTCAGGACGCGCGCCATAACCCCATGATGTTGTGGGCCGCATGGCCGGCATGCCCGGAGCAGCGCTAGCAGTGTTGAAAGCATCACCTCTTGCCCTCAGTCTTTGCTGCCTGGGGCTCATCACGCTCCTTGGCCAGGAAATATTCCAGCGTGACATCATCCGCTCGTTCCTGTCCTCTCCAAGAACTCTCCGGAGTGCTGGGATCATAGGAGGGTACCTGCTGGCCCTCCTGTTGATCTCTCTGGGATCCTGCAAACCCCCTGCTTCTTCCAGGTCCTCAGGTATGGCTGGTTCTTCTCTTTCTTCTCCATCAGACGCTGACAAGAGGAGAGCTGCTGCTGCATTGGCCTCCACCGCAGAGCATGCAGAGTCAGAAGAATATGAGCTTTCTGCATCTTCTTCTTCTGCATCTACATCTGATGCAGGCAGAGGCTCCAGAAGAGAGCCAGAGCTTGATGTCTCATCAGATGGGGCAAGAGATGCAGCCTGCAGGGTGCCAGATGACTGTCCTGCCGTTTCTATCTCAGCACTCTCTTCCAGTTCTAGCTGCGAATCTTGGATTAGGACATCCCTGGCTGGGGAATCGTCAGAGCCAGAAAAGTGGCCCCCAGTCCCCGATGTCACATTGAGGACACTCAGCGCGCCCAGAGCACTGTTGGCTGCATCGGCACTGTCTGCTGTTGCTTGAGGCCTCAGCAGCCTGGGCACACTCATGCTGTTTGGCCAGGCTGCGTTCCAACAGGGCAGCATCTGCTCCTCCTTTGCCTCATCCTGGATTCTCCGGACTGCTGGGTGAACTGGAGGACATCCATACGCCTCCCCATGCACCTCTCTGGGATCTTGTAATCTCTGTGCTTCTCCCAGAGATTGGTTGGAGAACTCAGGCACGGTGGTAGCTGGTTCTTCTTCTTCTTCCTCAGATGCTCTCCAGAGAAGTGGTGCTGCATCGGCCTCCTCTGGAAAGCATTCAGCCGTGGAAGAAGTTGAGTTCTCCCCATCTTCACGAGTGGTTACTGGGAAGGGCTCGAGGTGTCCTCCAGGCCCAAGGTCTGCAGCAAGAGAAGCTGCACATACAATGTCTGCCTCAACAGATGAGGCAAGAGATGTGCTCCACAGGTTGCCAGATGACTGTCCCGTGGGTTTCTTCTCAGCAGCCTCTTCCAGCTCCTGCAGCTCAACCTGCACTCCAACGTCCCTGGTTCGGGAACCAGCAGGGGCAGGAATCTGACCCTCAGCTCTGGATGTCACAGAGCGTACGCCCAGTTCTCCCTGAGCAGTGCCGGCAGCGCTGGAACCGTGTGCTGCCACTCGGGGCACGAGAAGCCTGGGCACTCTCACAGGCTTTGCCCAGCTGGTGTTGCGACTGGACACCTGTGGTATTTGCTGAGGTCTTCGGGGAAGTATTGGGAGTCTGAAGCCTCTAACGCCCATAGCGCATTCTCTGCCTCGCACAGCAGGTGCGCAGGCTGCTGCTTGCAGAGCAGGCAGCTTACAGGCATTAGAAGAGGCTGCTGCACGCCGGGGTGCAGCTGCCGGCATCCCTGCCCGCCCCAAGTGAGGCAGGAAGGATGGCTGGGGCTGTCTCCTTTGCCCGCCGGCACTGCTGAGGGTCACCGACAGCGTGAACTCCCACCCGCCCGCCTGCAAGAGAAGCCGAGGAGAAACACCAAGTGAGCGCGGTCCTTCCCGCTCACGCCCCACCGAGCACCGAGGGCAGCGCTCAGTGCGGGCGGTCCCCGCGCGACGCGGGACGACGTTCGGCCTCGCCTCGCTCGGGCTCCCTACCTGTGCGCGGCGGCTCCCGGAGGCCCGCGAGCTCTCCGGGCCGGGCAGCGGCGGCAGATGGACGCCGTGGAGGGACGAGCCCGGGCTCCGGCTGCCCGGCGGCACCGCTCGCGGCGCCGTGCGGCCCACCTGTGGGGAGAAGGAGGCGTGGGATGGAGGTGGCGAAGTCGCCACCGGCGTCCCCCGCGGCGGCGACTTCGAAGGCCGCCGGCGGCCCGGCCGAGCCCGGCCCCGCCGCTCTCCGCCTGCGGCGGCGGAGCGGCCGGGCCCGGCCGGGCCTCGTTCGTCGCGGCGGTCAGCTGCGTCCCAGGGCGTCCCCCGGGGCCGGCCGGTGTCGAGCCCCTCACCTGACGGCGTTCCTGCTCGCGTGGCAGCCCTGCGTCGGGCTGGGAGTCGTCCTTCTCCCGCTTCTCGCTCATCTCCGCGTCCTCGCACAGAGACACCGTGAAGCGCCCAGGATCTGCTGCCTCCTCACGGAGCCGCTCTCCTGAGAGTGAGCGGCACTCTCTCCAGGGGGCTCTGACCCCTCCAGGCAGCCCCGCGTCACAATGGCCTTGGGGCGCGATGCCGGCCCGCGTCACAAAGCCCTGGCGCGGGGCGCCCCTCGGCCATCTCCATGGCCGCCACCGGCCCTTTCCCAGCGGCGCCATCGCTGTCGCTAACGGGCTCGCCCTCGGCTGCGCTGGGGCCGTGGATATATATATTATATATATATGGATAAATATATATATATTTTAGGCTATATTTTGGAGTAGACCTTTGCCTAATTAGCTATCAACTTGGGGACTAAAAGGAATGTGAATTATATAGGCTGCTATTGAATATAAAGGTTATAAGCTAAGTTTTGTCAAAATACTGAGAAACAGCTTCTCACACCAATTACGTTTTCACAGAATCACACAGAATCACAGATTGGCTTGGGTTGGAAGAGACCTCAAGGATCATGAATCTCCGACCTCCCCCACCACACACAGGGCCACCAACCTCCACATTTAATACCAGACCATGCTGCCCAGTGCCCCATCCAACACCTTGAACACCTCTAGGGATGGGGCATCCACAGCCTCTCTGAGCAGCTGTTCCAGCACCTCACCACTCTCGTAGCAAAGAACTTCCCTCACATCCAACCTAAACCTTCCCTCCTTCAACTTAAAACCATTTCCCCTTGTCCTGCTGTTATCTACCCTTTCAAAGAGTTGACTCCCCTCCTGTTTATAGGTTCTGAAAGGCTGCAATTAGGTCCTAGAATCATAGAATCACTAAGGTTGGAAAAGACCTAAAAGATCATCCAGTCCAACCGTTCACCTATTACCAATAGCTCCCACTAAACCATGTCCCTCAACACAACATCCAGTTGTTCCTTGAATACCCCCAGGGTCGGTGACTCCACCACCTCCCTGGGCAGTCCATTCCAGTGCCTGACCACCCTTTCTGAGCAGTAATACTTCCTAACGTACAGCTTGAATCTCCCCTGCCTCAGCTTGAAACCATTCCCTCTGGTCCTATCACTAATGACACGAGAGAAGAGGCCGACCCCAGCTCACTACAACCTCCCTTCAGGAAGTTAGAGAGAGCAATAAGGTCTCCCCTGAGCCTCCTCTTCTCTAGGCTGAACATTCCCAGCTCATTCAGCCTCTCCTCATAAGGCCTGTGCTCCAGACCCCTCACCAGCTTTGTTGCCTTCCTTTGAACACGTTCCAGGGCTTCAATGTCTTTCTTGCAGTGAGGGGCCCAATACTGGACACAGTACTCGAGGTGCGGCCTCACCAGTGCTGAGTACAGAGGGACAATCACCTCTCTGCTCCTGCTGGCAACACTGTTCTTGATGCAAGCCAGGATGCCATTGACAGCATGAGGATTAAACATTCAGAGAAAGCATTCACCAGAGAAACTCAACATGGAACCATAAATACATCCCTTCTAGGCAGTTTTTAGGGCTACAACATACAGGTAGAGTAAGAAAATGAGAGTATCACTTCTAAGATAAAACAAAGTAAACTGGGGCTTTGGTCTTAGTCCATAGGCACGCTTTAATCAAAGAAACTGTTAAGTCTATAAAGTAACCCTTCCCAACTGAAACAGTGATCAGCAGCATTTTATTTAATAAACAATAAACTGGTTGCAGATTAACAATACTTATTTTTTCTAAGATAATAAAGGGCTTGGGTCAAGGCAACAGGAACATCACCCACCAATTACCATCATGGGCAAAACAATCTCAATTCATGGAAAATTAGATTCACTGCCAATTTAAATGGTGGAGGATAGTGAGAAATAAAGACAACTTAAAGCACCTTTCCTTCATTCCTGCCTTCTTCCCAGACCCAAAAGTAATGTCACCGTAAGAGAAAACAAATTATATGATGCAGTTGGCAGTACAGATGAAAATCTACCGTCTGTTTCCCAGATGTAATTGACTGCGCTTGCTCTTCTAAAAGCAAAATAGAAAACTGCATAAAGATTTTCCCCTGTACTAATAAAGAAAGGTCTACTGCTATGCTCAGATGTTATTAGAGGATTCTGGTTTCAAAATTAAGCGAAGAGATACTTTGGTTGCATAGGAAAAAAAAAAAAAAAAAAAAAAAAAAAAAAAAAAAAAGACATGGCTTGCTTTCCATCCCTTCAAGAAGAATGCTGTTTTGTATTAGTGAGTGATCCAAAAGTCAGAAACCCCGAAGTTATTAGTCCCAGATATTAGTCACAGAAATAGAAAATTAAAAATCATATAGATGCAGATATAAAGCAATGTAGATAACAAATTATAACAAAAACAAACAAGCACACAAGTAAACAAACAAAGCACTCAAATATTTTATATCTCAACCTGTCTTCAGTTCCCTGGAACAAATGGTTACCAAACTGCATTCCACTGCCATCTGAAGAGTAAGTGCCTAGTAGTGAGCTCATATTGTACAGAGCACTATTTCTATATCTACTTAAGACTTTCAACAATGAGCTTCAAAATTAAGCAGTGTGTTGATGTTTGAACAGATATAACAAGCTCTCAGGCTGAAGAATTTGGAAAGCATTTTGGAGAAGTATAATGCTACCTTTCTTTTGAAAGGCAGGCCCATATCTCTGACATCTCTCATCCACAGGCTCCCCTTGATCAGCTGGCCTGTAGTAGATTCCAGCCACTGGCTGTCCTTTATTCATCTGATCCCTAATTTTAACCGGCAAGCTCTCAGCCGTTTCCTGACTGTTTCTGAGAGGGAGCTCTTCACAGTCTATCCACTTCTTAGCATGGAGCGTAACCTCATCCTACCTTGCCTTCTAAAAAGTTCATAGCCCTTAGTCATAGTGTTCCAGTTGTCTGAATCATCATCTTCCTCTGATAGCAATTAGGTCAAATTTTCCTAACATCTTTATATTAAATTATTAATCATCATGCATCAAGATGACACTCAAATACTTATCAGAGTACAAGAATCTAACCTGATTTTCTAATTTACCTATTCAAAAGGGAGTTCCATTATGGCGTACAAAAAGTTGCTTCACTCGATCCCCTTTCTGAGTAAATGACACGTAGAAAACTGATTTGAGTTTGTATTACATCACAAGCACAAGTTACTTTGTTGAGCTGTCATGTGTGAAAGGAATGCTCAAGGCTTTTACGTTTTCACATGGCCAATCACTTAGAAAAATGAAAAACCTCAGGAAATCGGGAAAAAAAAAACCACCAAATTAAACCAAAACAAACAAACAAAAAAACCCAACCCTGTTCTTATGCCTTAATTTTAAACTAGCCTTATAGACTTTCATCTTTAAATAACAGAACACTGATAAAAGACTAAACTCTTAAAAAAAAAAAAAAAGAAAGAAAGAAAAAAAAAGGCATTAGTAAATTAGAAAATTAGTAAATTAGAAATGCTGATTTCCAGTCTTCTGCATATAGAGTGACTGTGACAAAATACTTTGATTCTACGATACTGTATGATCTATGATCTCTACGATACTGTAGAGAATGTCCTTTACTGAGGCGCTTGGACTAGATGATGAGGTCCCTTCCAACCCCTACAATTCTGTGATTCTGTGATAACGTTTGGATGTCTGGATGTCGTGTTGAGGGATATGATTTAGCTGAGAAGTTTTGGTGATGGTTGGACTGGATGATCTTTTAGGTCTTTTCCAACCTTGATAATTCTGTGATTCTGTGATTCTGTAATGTGCTATGCAAGGATTTCCTCCAAGTGCTGGTTCAGCAAATGCACATTTGAATGGAACTGCCTCCTTTGCCTTTCCTGTGAAAACTGGGATAACTTTCTGCCTGCACAGACCACAGCGGCTACCCAGAAAACAGGCTATACACATACAAAAGGTAACAACTTGCAAAACAGTCTTCAACACTGCTACATTACTACTGAATTCTGAGCCACCTTCACTTCCTTCTGACTGGTGGTATTCTGATTTTTCTCTCCCTCTTATAAACCTGTAACGTTTCACTGCCCTCTAAGAAATGTATTTTCCCAAATATGTCAAAATTCTTTACCAAGAAACAAAAAAAGTGTTGTCACACTCAGGGTGGCACCTTACAGAACCACTCACCAGCTTCACTGGAGGTGAGAAAAGCTACATACAAGCACCCAAGTGCCAGGAGGAATTGTCCCCTCACCACACTCCCCAGTTGCTAGATCACAGATGCAGGAGTCTTCGAGGCGACAGCACCAAACACTCCTGCTCTCCTCTACGAAGGCGCTCTCAGACCTATAGTCACACCACCTCTCTCAAACCAGGGCTGCCCCTCATGGAGCCATTCATGCCCTTCATCACATACCACATCACACACACCAGCCCAGCTCACATTTCACTAGCCAAAAATCACTCTGCCTTGCACGCCCATGCTCTCTACACTTGCTGGCTCCACTGAAACAAGGATCCTCCACCCCATGCTCTGATCCCAGTAGCCACACTCAGAAACCAAATGTATGAGCGCACAGATCAGACAGCACTCAGCCGGGAAACAGCTAAGACAATCAGAATTCCCAATCTACAATACAGAACTAGACATCTCAACTACTACACCACGAGATAAAACAGCCAACGAGTGAAGCCGGTTGTGATTCTGGGTGAGGAGATGTAAGGACAGCAGCTGGGAGAGGGGAGCGAGGGGTGAGAGAGGCACTGCCGTGCAGTCACCCAGGTGAGTGCAGAAGGAAAGCAGGGTGTGCCCCACGCACGGAGCAGCAGCTCCCTGCAGCCCGCGGAGGAGCAGGCTGTCCCCTGCAGCCCGTGGGCACCACACGAAGCACGACTCCTTTGCAGACAGCAGCGGCCCGCAGGAGGCGGCATCCACGTTGTGCCTACAGGAGCAGCCCCGGGCCCGAGCTGCGGCCGTGGGGAGGGACCCGACGTGAGGAGGGAGGGCTGTGCGGGCTGCCGCTCTCCAAGAGGAGCGTGCGGTGGCGGAGCTCCGTGGGGAGCTTCCTCACAGAGAGCTTCTCTGTGGAGAAACCGTGGGGCGGTTTCTGCAGGATGGACCCCGGGGTGCGGAGCCGCTTCGGAGCGGTGCTGGCAGAGCTGCAGCCTGTGGGGAGCCCGCGAGGGAGCAGAGCAGAAAAGATGGCGGCCATGAGAGGAGCCCTGTGTGGTGCCGTGTCGGAAACGGACCGCGGAGGCTTAGAGACCGCCTCTGTTGTTTCCACTTTTAAAAGGAACAAACCACCACCGGGAGAAATTTGCCTATTTCATGTGTAAAAAGTTGGTGACTATTTGTTCACTGTGTCGGGGAGGGGGCCGTGCGGAACGGAGTCAAGCGGGCTTCCGGGTTTTGTAAGCGCCGCTGCGGCTCCTGCGCTCTTCGCCCCCGTTTCCGCGGCTTCTGTTTTCCCGCTCCGGTTTTCGCCGCTTCGCCCCCCCCGCCCCAGGTCGGACGGGCTCGGGACGAGGAGCGGAGGCGCGTGGCAACGAGAGGCGGGGAGCAGAGTGCCGGGAAGCGATGGCAGCAATCAACAAGAAGAGAAAACCACTCGGAGCAGTACAAGGCCGACACGGCAGCCACTGAGAAGAGATAAGAGACTATAAAAGCTGGGGCCAGGAGGGGGGAGCGCGCGCCAAGTGCGGAGCCGTGACTCCCGTGGTCGGCCATCTCCGATTTTGTTTGCGATTGCTTACTCAAATTAATAAATTATTCATGATTTGAAAACGGATTTGGTCTGATTCATGACACAAGGCCTCATGCCTTTCCTCTTGCTGTCCCCTGATGCAGCTGCAGGTGCAAACTCTGCGCAGAACCCGAAGTGCATTCCTGAATACAGCTCGCATCCGGCGGCGAGTCGCTGCGAATGGTGCGGTATTGGTACCTGTGTGGGACAGAGAACTGTAGGCAAGGGGCAGAGGCAAGGCCCTGCCTGCCACCCACCACCATGGAATTTCCCTGGGAGGACTGCACTGCATGTGGCAGGGCACGGAACACCACCGGCCTCTGTGCCAGTTGCTGGGCCACCTGAGCTGGGTAGGCCCCTCCCTGGGATGGCTTTCTGCCTGGGGACATACTTTGATACTCCACCAGAGGATCTCCGAAGCGCACGGACTTCTGTGTACCTCTTCTGCCCTCTGCAGAAACCTGTGTGGGAACAGCAAAACCACAGCCCTGTAGGCTCCTGCGCAGCAGCAATCCAGATGCCAGGGCCCCAGGAAGAAGGATACCTCCCTCCTGGCTTGTCAAACATGCCCCTCGCTTGAAGGAGGTGTTATGGAGGGGATGTCCACCCTTGTGCACAGAGCTGGCTTGAAAGGAGACAGCATCAGGCATCGCCCCACAGTGTACACTCTGGCATAGCTACTGCCTGTGCTCTCATTTCACACCTGGTGCTGACCAAGTGGACTTTCCTCACCTTGCGTTGACTGCCTGTAGTTTCTGCTCCTTTGCATGCAGGTCCGAAATCTGCAGCCATGGGGGAAGTTGAAGGCGTGGTCTTCGCCTCATCAGATGAGGAACTCAAAATGCTTAGTAGTACCCTGACTGCCTCAGCATCTTCTTCCTCACTGTTATCTTCCCATTCTTCTCCCACACCCTCCACAGTATCAGGCCAAAAACATGCGCTCTCAGCCATCAGTGCAGTGTCCCTGGTATCCAGCATGCCCCAGGCAGTATCAGCAGCATCGGTACCACCATGTGCTGCTTGGGACACGAGAGGTCTGGGCAAGCTCGTACTGTGTGGCTCTGAGATGTTCCCACTGGACAGCATCTCCCTCCTTGCCTTATCACGGATTCTCCGGATTTCTGGGTGATCTGAAGGATATATATAGGTCTTCCAGTACATCTCACTGGGACCTGGCAGTTCTGACAAGTCTCCCAGAACTTGTCCGGAGGACTCAGGCACGGCCATAGCTGGTTCTTCTCGTACTTCTCCCTCACACTCTGACAGGAAGAAGGGTGTTTCACTGGCCACCTCCGGAGAGTGCGCTGCTGTGGAACAGCCTGGGTTTTCTGCATCCTCAGGAACTGATGCAGGGAAAGGCTCAAGCAGTCCTGCAGGCCCATGACCTGCGTCCAGAGCAGAAGCTGAATGCACTGTTTCTGCACTGTCATGTGCTGCTTCAGGTGCACTGGCACTGTCATGTGCTGCTTGGAGTCCAAACAGCCTGATTATGCTCATCACTGGCCAGATGTTCCAGCGGGACAACATCTGTTCCTTCCTCGCTTCATCAGACATTCTCCGGATTTCTGGGTGTACTGGAGAACACCCATCGGCCTCAGTGTTGATCTCTCTGGGATCTTGCAGTTTTGGTGCTTCTCCCAGAGCTTGTGTGGACAATTCCGGCACTGCCATAGCTGTTTCTTCTTTTTCTTCTTCCTCACATGCTGACAGCAGTGGTACTGTGTTGGCCTCCTCTAAACAGTGCTCAGTCTCAAAAGAATCTGACTTATCCAAATCTGCTGGCACTGATGCATGCAGAGGCTCAAGGTATCCTGAAGGCCCAGGACTTGCATCCAGAACAGAAGCTGAACACACTGTTTCTGCATCATCAGATGGGGCAAGACATGCACTCTGCAGGTCACCTGCAGACTGTCCTGCAGTTTCTGTCTCAGCAGTCTCTTCCACATCACGCTGTACATCCTGCACTCCAGCATCCAAGAACTGGAACTCTCCCAGGGCAGGAAAGCAGACCTCCACCCTCGATGTTGAGGTACAGATGTTCAGCATTCCCTGAGCAGTGTCAGTAGCATCGGCACTGTCTTCTGTTGCTTGAGGCCTCAGCAGCCTGGGCACACTCATGCTGTTTGGCCAGGTTGCGTTCCAACTGGACAGCGTCTGGTCCTTCTTTGCTTCATCCTGGATTCTCTGGATCGCTGGGTGAACTGGAGGACATCCATACGCCTCCCCGTGCACCTCTCCGGGATCTTGTAATCTCTGTGCTTCTCCCAGAGATTGGTTGGAGAACTCAGGCATGGGTTCTGCCACATTGCCCTCCTCTGGAAAGCATTCAGCGTTGGAAGAAGTTGAGTTCTCCCCATCTTCAGGAGTGGTTACTGGGAAGGGCTCGAGGTGTCCTCCAGGCCCAAGGTCTGCATCAAGAGACGCTGCACATACAGTGTCTGCCTCAACAGATGAGGCAAGAGATGTGCTCCACAGGTTGCCAGATGACTGTCCCGTGGGTTTCTTCTCAGCATCCTCTTCCAGCTCCTGCAGCTCAACCTGCACTCCAACGTCCCTGGTTCGGGAACCAGCAGGGGCAGGAATCTGACCCTCAGCTCCGGATGTCACAGAGCGTACGCCCAGTTCTCCCTCAGCAGTGCCGGCAGCGCTGGCACCGTCTGCTGCCGCTTGGGGCACGAGAACCATAGGCATGCTCACAGGGTTTGCCCAGCTGGTGTTGCGACTGGACACCTGTGGTATTTGTCTTGGGGGAAGTATTGGGAGTCTGAAGCTTCTAACGCCCATAGTGCATTCTCTGCCTCGCGCAGCAGGTGCGAAGGCTGCTGCTTGCAGAGCAGGCAGCTTACAGACATTAGAAGATGCTGCCGCACGCCAGGACAGCGGCGGCAGATGGACACCGTGGAGGGACGAGTCCGGGCTTTGGATTTGGTCTAATTCATGACACATGTATTTCTGGTTAAGCTTTGTTTGATTGCAAATGTCAGGACATCCTTTTGGGGGAAAAAATGCTGCTCTTAGCGAACAGTGCACAGTCGTGCAATTGCAGTAATCTTTCTTGAAGTTTTCATTTTAATTCAGCAAAAAAAAAAAAAAAAAAAAGAAAAGAAAAGAAAATTCAAAATAAGAAGAAAGAAAGCAGTGAAGAACGTTTGCTTTGGTTTTGTGGGTTTTTTTGTTTGTTTTTGTTTGTTTGTTTTCTTTTCCTCTCACAAATACATTATTTCTGGAGGAGAACGGCAGTAGAGATGACAGTAGGAAGGTCCTACTTTAGCCTGCCGTAGTTTTGAAAATGTTCCCCTAGACGCAGACAGAAGACTGTGGGCTCATCCGTGATGCTTATTTTCTTCAAGAAACTGAAGCAGTGAACACAAAAAGCGTGGTTGTTGAGGTTTAGCCAGTCAGGCAGCTACACACCACACTACTCTGGCTCGCTACCCCACCTGGAGGTGCGAGAGAGAATCGGAAAAGAAGAACGTTAAACTTTCTGGTTCCATTTTGTGGGGGCTCTTACTACTGCTGGCAGCCTCGTGCCTCTCTTCTTGCTGTCCCCTGATGCAGCTGCAGGTGAATGCCCTGCACGGAGCTTAAAGTCTCATCCTGATGACAGCAGGTCACTGTCAGCAAGCCGCTGTGTGTGGTGCGGCAGCTGTAACTGGGGGGGACAGAGAGCTGTAGGCAAGGGGCAGAGGCACGGCCCTGCCTCCACCCAGCACCTCAGGTTTTCTGCAGGAGGGTGGGCCTGGATATGGCAGGGCACGCAGTGCTGCCGGCCTCCATGCCACTTGGTGGGCCGCCTGAGCTGGGCGGGCCCTCCCTGGGATGGCTTTCTTCCCGGGGACGTAGCTGGGCCATCCTCCGGTGTGTCTCTGAAACACCTGGAGCTCTGTGCAGCTCCTCTCCACCTCTGCAGAAACCTTGCACGTGGTGTGGCAGCGGTTCCTGTGGGGGACAGATGGCTATGGGCAAGGGGCAGGGCGGGCACCGGGCACCGTATGCTGAAAATGTTGAGGGACTTCTCCTGGTGTGGAAGCCTAATGGAAAATGGGAGACTTGCAGGCACCTGGATGCCAACACTGCCCCTTCAGCACCAGCTGTCCCAAATGTTTCAGAATTGATTGCTGCTCTACAGGAACAGGCTCGCTCCTTTCTGGCTGCTGTTGATGTCTAAGACAGGTTTTTTATGTTCCCCTTGAGGAAGGCGGAGGACAGTCAGTTTGCATTTACTTGGAGGGACTGCAATGCACGTTCAGCTGATTACCCCAGGGGTACAAACACTCCCCCACTCTGGTGCTCAGAGCGAAGGCACGGAGGATGGAGAAGGTTACATCGGACCACAGTGTCCGGGTTTGTCTGTATGTTGATGACATCCTCATATGGGAGAATGATGTCTTTGTGGGAATACCCAAGGCTACACAGTGTGGCACCTGAGGAGCCCCAATCCTGCTGGGACACTCTTGGTCTCCTCTAGCAGGTGCCTGGTTGCAGCCTCACCCCTACAGACACATCGGCACTCTCCCACCAGGGCTTTGGAGACCCTCAACCCCTTCATCGCAGGTCACCTCACACACACACCAGCTCAGCCAGCTCACGCTTTGCAAGTGAGAAATCACCGTGCCTTGCACGCCCACGCTCTCTGCACTTGCTGCCGTCACTGACACGGGGAACCAGTGCGCCATGCTCTGACCCCAGTAGCCACACAGAGACCAAACGTGCACAGACCACACGGCACTCAGCCAGGATAGAATAAAGATAATAAGATTTAATAAATTAATAAGATTTCTACATCTACAGGATTGAGTGTTTCTCTGGGAGGTTGTGGCCAAGTTGGATGGGGCCCTGGACAACCTGATCTAGTAATTGTGGAAGGTTGGTGGCCCTGCCAGGCAGGGGGGTTGGAACTTCATTGTCCTTGAGGTCCCTTCCAACCCAGGTCATTCTGGGTCATTCTGTGATTCTGTGGTTGAGTTTGTTGTCTCTGGGTGCTGCCTGGTGTTTGCAGCCTCGTGCCTTTCCTCTTGCTCTCCACTGATGCAGCTGCAGGTGCAAACTCTGCGCAGAGCCGGAAGCGCCTTCCTGATGACTTCTGATATCCGGTGGCGAGCCGCTGCGTGTGGTGCGGCAGCGGTACCTGTGTGGGACAGAGAGCTGTAGGCAAGGGGCAGAGACAAGGCCCTGCCTGCCACCCACCACCATGGAATTTCCCTGGGAGGACTGCACTGCATGTGGCAGGGCACGGAATGCCACCGGCCTCCGTGGTGGACTTGGTGGGCATGGCTTTCTGCCCGGGGACGTACCTGGGCCATCCTCCGGTGCATCTCTGAAGCACACGGAGCACTCTGCACATTCTCCGGCCTCTGCAGAAACCTGTGTGGAGAGAACAAAACCACAACCCTGTATGTCACTGCCTGGTGATGCTGTGGGTGCCAGGCGCCCAAGGAAGGGATTGCCTTTCCAGGCCCCTTTGCTTGAAGGCAAGGCAGGGGTAACAGAAGGGTTCTCCACCCTAATGTGTGGAGCTGGCTGGAAGGGAGACAGCACCAGGCATCTCGCCACAGCGCACGCTCCAGGCACCTGTCCTGCCTCTGCCTCAATTTCGTGCCTGGTACCAACCACACATGCCTTGCTTACCTCGTGCTGAGGGCCCACATCTGCTCCCACAGATGCTGACATCTGCTCCTCAGGCCTGGGATCTGCAGCCGCAGATGATGCTGAAGAAGTGGCCTCCACCTCACCAGATGAATTATCAGATGTGCTGGGTGTGACACTGACTGCCTCTGCTGCAGCATCTTCCTCAGAGTCACACTCCCAGTCTTCCTCCACGGCATCCAGTGTTGAAGGGCAAAGGCTGGAGGGCAGGTGCACGCCCTCATCTGTCTCTGCAGTGTCTCTGCTATCCAGCTTGCCCTCAGCAGAGCTGGCAGTACTGCTGCTGTCTTCATCGGACAATTCCAACACAACTGACAGTCGTCTACCAGCGCGTGTTCGGGAATCACCAGAGTCAGGACGCGCGCCATAACCCCATGATGTTGTGGGCCGCATGGCCGGCATGCCCGGAGCAGCGCTAGCAGTGTTGAAAGCATCACCTCTTGCCCTCAGTCTTTGCTGCCTGGGGCTCATCACGCTCCTTGGCCAGGAAATATTCCAGCGTGACATCATCCGCTCGTTCCTGTCCTCTCCAAGAACTCTCCGGAGTGCTGGGATCATAGGAGGGTACCTGCTGGCCCTCCTGTTGATCTCTCTGGGATCCTGCAAACCCCCTGCTTCTTCCAGGTCCTCAGGTATGGCTGGTTCTTCTCTTTCTTCTCCATCAGACGCTGACAAGAGGAGAGCTGCTGCTGCATTGGCCTCCACCGCAGAGCATGCAGAGTCAGAAGAATATGAGCTTTCTGCATCTTCTTCTTCTGCATCTACATCTGATGCAGGCAGAGGCTCCAGAAGAGAGCCAGAGCTTGATGTCTCATCAGATGGGGCAAGAGATGCAGCCTGCAGGGTGCCAGATGACTGTCCTGCCGTTTCTATCTCAGCACTCTCTTCCAGTTCTAGCTGCGAATCTTGGATTAGGACATCCCTGGCTGGGGAATCGTCAGAGCCAGAAAAGTGGCCCCCAGTCCCCGATGTCACATTGAGGACACTCAGCGCGCCCAGAGCACTGTTGGCTGCATCGGCACTGTCTGCTGTTGCTTGAGGCCTCAGCAGCCTGGGCACACTCATGCTGTTTGGCCAGGCTGCGTTCCAACAGGGCAGCATCTGCTCCTCCTTTGCCTCATCCTGGATTCTCCGGACTGCTGGGTGAACTGGAGGACATCCATACGCCTCCCCATGCACCTCTCTGGGATCTTGTAATCTCTGTGCTTCTCCCAGAGATTGGTTGGAGAACTCAGGCACGGTGGTAGCTGGTTCTTCTTCTTCTTCCTCAGATGCTCTCCAGAGAAGTGGTGCTGCATCGGCCTCCTCTGGAAAGCATTCAGCCGTGGAAGAAGTTGAGTTCTCCCCATCTTCACGAGTGGTTACTGGGAAGGGCTCGAGGTGTCCTCCAGGCCCAAGGTCTGCAGCAAGAGAAGCTGCACATACAATGTCTGCCTCAACAGATGAGGCAAGAGATGTGCTCCACAGGTTGCCAGATGACTGTCCCGTGGGTTTCTTCTCAGCAGCCTCTTCCAGCTCCTGCAGCTCAACCTGCACTCCAACGTCCCTGGTTCGGGAACCACCAGGGGCAGGAATCTGACCCTCAGCTCTGGATGTCACAGAGCGTACGCCCAGTTCTCCCTGAGCAGTGCCGGCAGCGCTGGAACCGTGTGCTGCCACTCGGGGCACGAGAAGCCTGGGCACTCTCACAGGCTTTGCCCAGCTGGTGTTGCGACTGGACACCTGTGGTATTTGCTGAGGTCTTCGGGGAAGTATTGGGAGTCTGAAGCCTCTAACGCCCATAGCGCATTCTCTGCCTCGCACAGCAGGTGCGCAGGCTGCTGCTTGCAGAGCAGGCAGCTTACAGGCATTAGAAGAGGCTGCTGCACGCCGGGGTGCAGCTGCCGGCATCCCTGCCCGCCCCAAGTGAGGCAGGAAGGATGGCTGGGGCTGTCTCCTTTGCCCGCCGGCACTGCTGAGGGTCACCGACAGCGTGAACTCCCACCCGCCCGCCTGCAAGAGAAGCCGAGGAGAAACACCAAGTGAGCGCGGTCCTTCCCGCTCACGCCCCACCGAGCACCGAGGGCAGCGCTCAGTGCGGGCGGTCCCCGCGCGACGCGGGACGACGTTCGGCCTCGCCTCGCTCGGGCTCCCTACCTGTGCGCGGCGGCTCCCGGAGGCCCGCGAGCTCTCCGGGCCGGGCAGCGGCGGCAGATGGACGCCGTGGAGGGACGAGCCCGGGCTCCGGCTGCCCGGCGGCACCGCTCGCGGCGCCGTGCGGCCCACCTGTGGGGAGAAGGAGGCGTGGGATGGAGGTGGCGAAGTCGCCACCGGCGTCCCCCGCGGCGGCGACTTCGAAGGCCGCCGGCGGCCCGGCCGAGCCCGGCCCCGCCGCTCTCCGCCTGCGGCGGCGGAGCGGCCGGGCCCGGCCGGGCCTCGTTCGTCGCGGCGGTCAGCTGCGTCCCAGGGCGTCCCCCGGGGCCGGCCGGTGTCGAGCCCCTCACCTGACGGCGTTCCTGCTCGCGTGGCAGCCCTGCGTCGGGCTGGGAGTCGTCCTTCTCCCGCTTCTCGCTCATCTCCGCGTCCTCGCACAGAGACACCGTGAAGCGCCCAGGATCTGCTGCCTCCTCACGGAGCCGCTCTCCTGAGAGTGAGCGGCACTCTCTCCAGGGGGCTCTGACCCCTCCAGGCAGCCCCGCGTCACAATGGCCTTGGGGCGCGATGCCGGCCCGCGTCACAAAGCCCTGGCGCGGGGCTCCCCTCGGCCATCTCCATGGCCGCCACCGGCCCTTTCCCAGCGGCGCCATCGCTGTCGCTGACGGGCTCGCCCTCGGCTGCGCTGGGGCCGTGGATATATATATTATATATATATGGATAAATATATATATATTTTAGGCTATATTTTGGAGTAGACCTTTGCCTAATTAGCTATCAACTTGGGGACTAAAAGGAATGTGAATTATATAGGCTGCTATTGAATATAAAGGTTATAAGCTAAGTTTTGTCAAAATACTGAGAAACAGCTTCTCACACCAATTACGTTTTCACAGAATCACACAGAATCACAGATTGGCTTGGGTTGGAAGAGACCTCAAGGATCATGAATCTCCGACCTCCCCCACCACACACAGGGCCACCAACCTCCACATTTAATACCAGACCAGGCTGCCCAGGGCCCCATCCAACACCTTGAACACCTCTAGGGATGGGGCATCCACAGCCTCTCTGAGCAGCTGTTCCAGCACCTCACCACTCTCGTAGCAAAGAACTTCCCTCACATCCAACCTAAACCTTCCCTCCTTCAACTTAAAACCATTTCCCCTTGTCCTGCTGTTATCTACCCTTTCAAAGAGTTGACTCCCCTCCTGTTTATAGGTTCTGAAAGGCTGCAATTAGGTCCTAGAATCATAGAATCACTAAGGTTGGAAAAGACCTAAAAGATCATCCAGTCCAACCGTTCACCTATTACCAATAGCTCCCACTAAACCATGTCCCTCAACACAACATCCAGTTGTTCCTTGAATACCCCCAGGGTCGGTGACTCCACCACCTCCCTGGGCAGTCCATTCCAGTGCCTGACCACCCTTTCTGAGCAGTAATACTTCCTAACGTACAGCTTGAATCTCCCCTGCCTCAGCTTGAAACCATTCCCTCTGGTCCTATCACTAATGACACGAGAGAAGAGGCCGACCCCATGTAATCGGGTTATCTAGATTTACCCGTGATAGAGGCTGCTGCCCCTGGAAGGAGGGAAATGAACAAAAACAATGGCAGCAATCTAAGGAAAGAACTTATTTTACTAAATATGAATAATATTGGAATACAAGATGACACAATATGATACAATATAACTACAAGTACTTAATCAAACAAGACAGAGAATGAGAAATAGAGAAAAAGAGTCCCCGAGAACCAGGGGGCCTACTGTCATCTCTAGGCGACAGGCTGGAACGTTGCTGATAGAGGGAGACAGCAGGGATGGAGCGCTCCAAAGCGATAGACAGAGCGAAAAGAAGGACGTTCCAGCCTGGGAGTGAGATTATATATGTGTCCTCCTCCTCTGGTGATTCGTCTCTGGCCGCGTCGTCCCCTGGGATATGTAGTTCTCCTCCAAGTGCTGAGTACTCGGGATGCTGCCATTCCACAGATCTGGAGCATGAACCTTCCACACTTCCACATACCCTCTGTTACACTTCCGCATACCCTCTGTTACACTTCCACATACCCTCTGTTAATGATTCATACTACACATGATGTCATGATGTAGAATATTGACAGCAACAGCACAAAACCATGACACCCCAGCTCACTACAACCTCCCTTCAGGAAGTTATAGAGAGCAATAAGGTCTCCCCTGAGCCTCCTCTTCTCTAGGCTGAACATTCCCAGCTCATTCAGCCTCTCCTCATATGGCCTGTGCTCCAGACCCCTCACCAGCTTTGTTGTCTTCCTTTGAACACGTTCCAGGGCTTCAATGTCTTTCCTGCAGTGAGGGGCCCAAAACTGAACACAGTACTCAAGGTGCGGCCTCACCAGTGCTGAGTACAGGGGGACTCTCCTCTCTGCTCCTGCTGTCAACACTGTTCTTGATGCAAGCCAGGATGCCGTTGGCCTTCTTGGACACCTGGGCACACTGCTGGCTCATGTTCAGCCGAGCATCAATCAATACCCCCAGGTCCATTTCATCTACACATTCTTCCAGCCACTCTGCCCCAAGCCTGTAGCGTCACCCGGGGTTGTTTTAGCCAAAGTGTAGGACACGGCATTTGATCTTGTTGAACCTCATCCCATTGGCTTCAGCCCAGCCTGTCCAGATCCCTCTGTAAGGCCTCGCTACCCCCAGGCAGATCCACGCTCCTATCCAATCTGTGAACTTACTGAGGATGCACTCAATCTCATCCAGGTCATCAATAAAGATATTGAAGAGGACAGACCCCAGCACCGACCCCTGGGGAACACCACTCTTGACGGGTTGCCAGCTGGATTTAACTCCATTCGCCACCACTCTCTGAGCCCAGCCCTCCAGCCATCTCCTTACCCAGCCAGGAGTGTACCAGTCCAAACGGGCTATGTGTCACCCCATAGCCTTCCTTTCTCCAGGATGAACAAGCCCAGCTCCCTCAGCCTGTCTTCTTAGAGGAGGTGCTCCACCCTCTGATCGTCTTTGAGGCCCTCTTCTGGACCCTCTCCAACGGCTCCCTGTCTTTCTTGTATTGGGTCCTCAGACCTGGACACAGTACTCCAGATGGGGCCTCTCAAGGGCAGAGTAGAGAGGGACAATCACCTCCCTATCCCTGCTGGCTCTCCTGATGGAGATCAGGTTACCAGTTGCTTTCCAAGCTACAAGAGCACACTGCTTGCTCATGTTAAGTTTTTCATCCATCAGGACCCCCAGGTCCTCCTGTGCAGGGCTATTCTCAAGGACTGCTCCTTCTGGTCTGTATATATGCCTGGGATTCCTGTTAAATCTGGCAGCCACTGTGTCCAAGGCCGCACCACCAGGGACTAGCAATCTGTATTCGCTAGGACCATAGCATCACAGACACCAATATGATGGAGAAACAAATGGCAATTTATTAAGGCACTACAACTCCATAAATACACATCCCACTTTGTCAACGCCCCTTAAGCATGCGTCACACGTCAGTCACAGAGAAGGGGAGGTCCTATTACGTTACAACCCGATGCCTCTTTAACACCTACTACAACAGATTCCTCTGGCCCAAAATGTAAAACCGTGCATTTTGCTGTGTTGAACCTCATTGATACTCCCAGGTCCACCTTTCAGGTCTGTTGAGGTCCCTCTGAATGGCATCCCTTTCTTCCATCTCATCAACTGCACCACTCAGCTTGGTGTCATCAGCAAACTTGCTGAGGGTGCACTCGATTCTGTCATCAATGTCAGTGATAAAGGTGCTAAGGAGCAGCAGTCCCAAGACAGACCCTCGGGGAACCCCACTCATTACCGGCCTCCACCTGGACATAGAACATTAGTCACCATTAGAACCATTTTCATGGTGTCTCAACTGTTGTATGGTTTCTTAGTTGCAGTTTTCAATTTTGAGCGTGTCAGCAGTTTACAAGCTGTTTGGCTGGACTGGAGCATTAACTCTTTAACTTCCAGTACACTATGTGATGCTATGATCATAGAATCAGAGAATCATAGAATTACTCAGGTTGGAAAAGACCTCAAAGATCATCATCCAACTGCAGCCTAACCATAGTACCCTAACAACCCTCTGCTAAATCGTATCTCTGAGCACCACATCCAGACGGCTCTTAAACACATCCAGGGATGGTGACTCAACCACCTCCCTGGGGAGCCAATTACAATGTTTAACTACCCTTTTTTAAAGAAGTGTTTCCTAACATCCAACTTAAACTTGCCTTGTCACAACTTGAGGCCATTTCCCCTCGTCCTGTCACCTGTCAGCAGTGAGAGAGGCTCTGCTCTCACTCTAAGCACCTTTCAGATACTGAAAGAGATCAGTACAGTCTCCCCTCAGCCCCCTTTTCCCTAGTCTAAACAGCCCTCCTCATAAGGCTGATTTTCCAAGCCCTTCACAAGCCTCATTGCCCTTCTTTGGACTCGCTCCAGTACTTCCACGTCGTTTGTGTACTGAGGTGCCCAAAACTGAACACAGTACTTGAGGTGAGGCCTCACCAATGCTGAGTACAGGGGCAGGATGACTTCCCTTGTCCTGCTCACTACACTATTCCTCATACAATCCAGGATGCCACTGGCCTTCTTGGCCACCTGGGCACACTGCTGGCTCATATTCAGCTGCCTGTCCATCAGCACACCAAGGTCCCTTTCCATCAGGCAGATTTTCAGCCACTCCTCCCCAAGCCTGTAGGGTTGCCTGGGGTTGTTGTGACCAAAATGCAGGACCTGAAACTTGGCCCTATTGAAACTCACGCTGTTAGACTTGGCCCATTGATCCAGATCCCTCTGTAATGTCCTTCTTCCCTCTGGCGGATCAACACTCCCTCTCAGCTTGGTGTCATCTGCAAACTTACTGAGGGTGCACTCAATCCCCTCATCAAGATCATCAATGAAGATGTCAAACAGAAGCGGCCCCAGCACTGAGCCCAGTGGGATGCCACTCATGACTGGCTGCCAACTGTATTCAACTCCACTGACCTCAACACTTTGGGCCCAGTCATCCAGCCAGTGTTTTACTCAGGGGAGCGTACATCCATCCAGACCATGGGCAACCAGCTTCTCCACGAGGATGTTGTGTGTGACAGTGTCAAAGGCCTTTCTGAAGTCCAGGTAGACCACATCAACATCCTTACCCTCATCCACCAAATGGGTCACCTTGTCATAGAATGAAATCAGGTTTGTCAGACAGGATCTACAGTTCATAAACCCATGCTGACTAGGCTTGATCCCCTGGTTGACCTTTAATTGTTCCATGATGGTTTCCAAGATTATTTGTTCCATAACCTTCCCAGACACCAAGGTGAGACTGGTAGGTCTGTAGCTACCAGGATCATGTTTCCAGCCCTTTTTGAAGATGGATGTCACATTCACCAGCCTCCAATCCACCGGGATGTCCCCAGTCAGCCAAGACTGCTGAAAAATGATGGTGAGTGGTTTGGCAACCACCTCTGCCAACTCCCTCAGCACTCTAGGGTGCAACCCATCTGGCCCCATGGACTTGTAAGCATCCAGCTTTCGAAGCAGGTCCAAAACTATCTAATCATGGATCTTGCAGGGCTTGTTCTGTTCCCCCTCCCCATTTACCAGAGCAGGGGGCTGTGTTCCCAGGGAGTAACACATTTTACTATTAAAGACTGAGGCAAAGAAGTCATTAAGTACCTCAGCCTTATCCCGATCCTCGATGACCAAGCTGCCCTCAGAATCCAACAGGGGATGGAAATTCTTTCTAGCCTTGCTCTTGCTGTTGATGTGTTTATAAAAATATTTATTGTTACCTTAGTGGCCAAGCTCAGTTCAAGATGTGCTTTGGCTTTCCTAATTTTCTCCCTGCACAGCCTCAATACATACCTGTAATCCTCATAAGTAGCTTGCCCACTCTTCCAGAGACCATAAACTTTCCTTTTGTTCTTGAGATGCAGCCAAAGGTCTCTGTTCAGCCGTCCCAGCCTCCTTGCCGGTCAGCTCGTCTTTCGTGACTTTGGGATGGTCAGCTTCTATGCCTTTAGAACAACTTAGTTACAGTATTCCCAGCCTTCCTGGGCTCCCACGCTCTCCACAGTTACCTCCCAAGGGACCCACTCAACTATGGTCCTAAAGAGACTGAAGTCCACCCTCCGGAAGTCCAAGGTGGCAGTTCTGCTGACTCCCCTCTGCAGTTCAACAAGGACAGAGAAATCTGGCATCTCATGATCACTTTGTCCCAGACAGTCTCCAACCTTTACATCCCCCACCAGACCTTCTCTGTTAACAAACAACAGGTCCAGAATTTTGCTTCCCCTCGTTGGCTCCCTCACCAGCTGTGTCAGGAAGTTATCTCCCACACACTCTAGGAACGTCCAGGACTGTTCCTTATCTGCTCTATTATAATTCCAGCAGTTGTCTGGGAAGTTGAAGTCCCACACCAGAACAAGGGGGAGTGACCTTGAGACCTCACCCAACTGTTTACAAATCATCTCGTCCACCTCTTCATTCTGTGTGGGTGGTCTGTAGCAGACTCTCACAATAATGTCAGTCTTGTTGGCCTTAGCTTTTATTCTGACCCATGAGTTTTCAACCCTATCATCGCTGTCATTGATTTCAGCACATTCACAGTCTTTTTTAAACGTGTTATATATAGAGAGCTACACCACTGCCTTTCCTACCTAGCCTGTCTCTTTTGGAAAGTCAGTAGCCCTCAATCACAGCACTCCAGCTGTGGGAGTCATTCCACCATGTTTCTGTGCTGGCAACTATATCAAAACTATCTGAACACACAATGACCTCCAGCTCCTCTTGCTTATTACCCATGCTGCGTGCATTAGTGTAAAGGCATCTGAGCTTGGCTGACCTTGTGAGTGGCAGCAGCCCTAATGCCTTCATGACCACACTCAGGTGTTTCCACAGCCACCAACCTCACACCAGCCCTTGTGTTCTTCCTACAGAGGAGTGAGTCGTCCTCCTCCTTCACCAAGGAACAAGACCGTGGGGTCTTAGAAGCACATCCCTCTCCTGCAAGCACAGGGATATTACATACACGCTCTGTATTAGTGACCCCAGTTACAAACCCACCCCCCTTCATGCCTAGTTTAAAGCTCTCTGAATGAACCTACACACTTTGCATATCTATATAGGTTTCTTTATTTTGCCTGTATTCTTCCCAACAGATGAGTAAGTTTTATGCCAGCGTTTTTTAATTCCCCTTTGAGCTAGTACGTGAATGTACCATGCAGTTGTTTCACTTACAATTTTTATAAGAGCAGGAGTTCTTCCCTTAAGTAAAGTTCATGTCAGTTTGCCTATCACTTGTTTAAAAAAAAAACATAACTCTCCCCACTCTGGAAGGAGTTCAGAGATTGTTATACATGCACACTCTTTCTGTACATCTGGATTTTTATTTCTGTGAACCTTAAATAATGAGTGTTTATGAAAAACAGTAGATAAGTAGTTCTCATTGTCACTTGTCAGTACATCAGTGCATGCTCTCAGATCTACCAGCTTTTCATTTGGAGACCAGCCATTGCCTAGGCAATAATTTCCAATTGAATTAATTACTGCTTAGTATAGCAATATGTTCTGCTCCGTTAAGTTAGCCATCTGCTCTTCTTTTTAAACTTGCTTTTCCTTCCGCAGTAGAATATTTAACCTGATCTATGCTATTTAACAATGTACCTCAGAAGTTATTTGACCACTAGAGACTTTGATGTATTATCAGGAGTATATATAAAGCAAAGTGATATTCTCTAGGGAATATGCCAGTCTATATTCAAGTACATCTAAATGTATAACCTTCCTCCCCAAAAATGTCATGAATATCATGTGAAATTTTGAGTATCTTCACAGAAGCCAGTCATGCTTACTGCAGGTTGTATCTGAAGCCCATGTCGTACCACCATACTTTAATGAACTCTCACATGATCCAGAAGCCAGAGGAGTTCATTAGCAACAATTTGCTCTTTATAAATCAAACTGGGTGGCCATTAAATAGTTCTACACAATTTAAATCTCTTATGCCCTGAAGAATGCTGCTGTTAAAGTGTGTCAGGTTGCACCATTTTTATTTGAATGTCTTCAAAACTCACTCTCCTTACAGATTATACCTATATTTATTAAAAGTATATTGCATACTATTTTGCAAGTGTATTATGTCAAATCACTTTTGTCTCTCTAGAGTAGTTTGCTGAGTTTTTGTTGAGTCTTAAAAATAATGCCAAATGATTTTGTGGATAAAGGATGGCATTTGTCATCATTAAAAAATCAGAGGGGAGATTGCTTGCACACCAGTTTTTTGTTGTATGCAGATAAGTTGGGTAAGACTTAACATGAAAAGGCATAAACTGGAGAAAAATGAAGAGAGAGGCCTCTCCCTGGAATTTGTTGTTGAATGTGAAAAGAAATTCTCTTTATTCTTTCTTTGTCAGTTACTAGTTACACACATAATAATTCTATTAGCAGATTTCAAAGAGTACCTGAAAGTAAAATAGAATAGACTACACGATGTAAAAAATTAGTTAATATCTTTTGTGATATGAAAATGACAACTGTCAAAAAAGAAAGAAAACATTAGCTCAAATTAAGACAGAGAACATTCTTAGGAGCTTTGAAATAGCAGATTTTCACACTTGATATTCACTATTCCTGTTAATCTAAGAAAACCAGCAAAACTAGAGACACTGAGATCATCTGCTTGAATACCACAGAAAGATGTCTTTAGTTCTGAAGTAACTCAAATGTTTCTGGTAAACTTATATAGATTCTCACTTTACTATCTGGAAAACCGACTAAAAGAAAAAGTCTGTAATGACACTAATTAAGACTCTAAAAGTTATCATCTTCTGTCAGAGCAGACATATTGCTAGTGCTCCTGTACTAAAATATCAGAGCTTATACAGCAAAAATAAGAGAAAGCATAATAAATTTAGTGCTATGACTTTATACTATCCTTTTATTCTGAAAAGGGATAATCTGCAGTAATCGGTCATATACACAAAGAAGGCTTCCCTGTGGTAGCTGACTATGTACTGACTGGCATCAAAAAATATTCATGCAACTTTCTCTGAAACATCTGTTCAGCTACGGCAGAATCAAGATAGTACACTAATTCAACTATAGGCCAGTTTAATAATGTTTTATTGCTTTTTCTTATAAGCAAATTTTTCCAAACTTAGCAATTATACATAGCTGTGTGTCCTATTTTTATCTCGGTTGATTTTCTTCAGATTGTCTGGGACTATGTTTTGGCTTTAGGAGAAGAAACAATGTTGATAACACACCAATGTTTTAGCTGTTGCTGAGCAATGCTGCACAAAGCCAAAATATTTTGGTTTCTCAGCTTCTCAACCTTTGTTGTCAGCGAGGGCCCTGGATGAGCACAAGGAGTTAAGAGGGAACAGCAGCAGGAGAGCTGACCTAAGCTGGCCAAAGGGTTATTCCATACCTTATGGCAACATGTAAAAAAAAACTATAAAACTGTGGGGGATTGGCCAGGAGGGTCACCACTGCCTGGGGATGGACTGGGTATTGCCCAGTGGGAGGTGAGCAATTATGTTGTGTATCACTTGTTTTGTAAACATTCATATATATATATATATAATTATTACTTTTACTTTTTTTTTTTTTTTTTTTTTTTTTTTTTTTTTTTTTTTTTTTCACTACCTTTTCCATCTTAGTAAAGAATTTTATCTCCCAATTCCACTGATGGAACAGGGAGCAAATGGCTGTGTGGCACTGAGCTTCCTGAGGGTTTAAATAACAGCACTGTGTATGTCATTTTCATGGAAAAAATATAGAAGTAGACTTCGTTTTGATCTAGATTGGTTGTCTTAAAAATATCCCCTGGACAAAGTAGAACTCTGTAACTGCTCCCTCTACAGTTTTGCCAAGGAGCTCAGAGCTGAAAAAAAACCACTAAAATGTGCAGAACATACACACTGATAAAAATAGACCAGCTGAGCTGATCCCAACTGCCAAACTTACTTCAGTATAAAAGAAATCCTTTCTCCTCTGTCATGGTTTCATGACTTTTGTTATAGGTATTCCACATCATAACATCATGTAGTGCACTGGGAGTTAAAGTGTTAATGCTCCAGTTCCATGGATGGTGGATAGTTCCATCTATACCTGTCTCAGAAGAGAAGAACTACATATCTAATAAGACTTTGTGTCTTATGAAGCAAAGGTCAGGCAGAAAATGTGTGTCTCATAGCTCCTCAGCTCAGAGTCCCCATTTACTAAAACTCTTTGCCTTTTTTTGATGGCACTGGTTCTCACCTGGGTCCTTGGTTGGACCAGCTCAATGTGGTTGTCCCTTTCCAGGTTTGAACCATTACCCATACTCTCTTCCCTCTTTCCAACCCCATAGTCTCATATTTGTTGTGCAGAGGAACTTCATGGGCAAAGGGAAGACTCCTCCTGCTCTGAGCAGAGATGGGGGTCCAGTCTCTCTCATCTTGCATGTTTTTGTTGTCTGTCATTTAAGGTTGCACAATACTAGACATCACTCTCTGACTGCTGGATACTTCTCAGCCAAGTGTTTTCGTCTCACAACCTGGCCACCTGCTTGAAAAGTTTCTCTGCTGAGCACACCTTCTTCACCCATGTCACCCTCCTCTGCTCTGATGTTCTTGGGGATTTTCCCACAGCCTCCCTGGAAGGTCCATCTGGGTGCACACATCAGCCCAGAAAGACTGTGGTCCACATTCTGTTTTTCTGCCTCAGACTGTTGCTGGGGATTCTCCATTGGGCTGGAGGTGCTTCCAAATGTATTCGATGATGAGGACTCCACAGCTTCTCTGGGCAACCTGTGTCTGTGCTGAGACGTCATTACAGTGAGTGTTTCCTGATGTTCAGACACAACCTCTCAAACTTCAATTTGAGCATCTTGTCCAAGCAGTGGGCACTCTCCCTTCAGATATTTGTATATATTGATGAGATCCCCTTGAGCCTTCTAAAAGCTGAACAAGTCCCAGCTCTCCCAGTCTTTCTTCATAAGAGAAATCATAGAATCATTGAAGCATAAAATCACTCAGGTTGTAAAAGACCTTAAAGATCATCGAGTCCAACCATGACCTAACCATACTACTCTAACAACCTTCCACTACATCGTGTCCCTGAGCACCACATCCAAATGGTTTTTAGACACACCAAGGGATGGTGACTCAAACACCTCCCTGGGGAGCCCATTTCAGTGCTTAACAACCCTTTCTGTAAAGAAGTGTTTCCTGACATCCAACCTAAACTCACCCTGGAACAACTTGAGGCCATTTCCCCTTGTCCTGTCACCTGTTCAGTTCCCTAAATATCTTAGGAAAATTATCTTAATACCTGCAAGGTTGCATCAAGGAAACTGTCAGTCTCTTTTCACAGGTGGCAAGTAGTAGGAAGTGAAGAAACAGCCTCAAGTTGTATCAGGGAAGGTTTAGATTGAATGTCATGAAGAATTTCTTTACAGAGAGGATGGTTAGGCATTGGAACAGGATGCCAGGGGAGGTGATGGAGTCCCTATCTCTGAGATATTTAAGATGTGTGGATGTGGCACTGAAGGACATGGTTTTACAACTGGACATGGTAGATCAGTTTGGTGTCTGTGCTTAATGATCTTGAAGGTATTTTCCATCCTCTATAGTTCTATGCTTCTGTGATCCTCCTCAGATGTCTACAGTGCTAGAAAAAGAGTCAGCACAATCAAGTTGCAACTCAAGACATTCTTACTACGTAGAAGTACTTTTCCCCCCATCCACTGGGTGATCAAACAATGCCTAGGGATGCTGTGAGGGGCTGTGAAATTTCCATACTTGCAGAAATCCTTGACCAGAGAAGGCCTTGAGCAACTGGACCACTTTGAACTGAGGTCTAGAAGACATTCAACAATCCCCACTCCATGTGCACAACTGTGTAACTCACAAACTATGGAAGCTCTGGCCACATGGAAAGGCAAGCTGCAAAGGACAGCAGAATGAGGTTCGTTGTACTGGATGATGGTAAATCTTATTTTGCTTTTTTTTGTTAGTTGTTCACACACTCGAGCCATATCAAGCCTATGGTGTTTCTTCCCTTATTTGTAGACTGTGATCTCAAACAGAAACGTTTCAGTTTTGTTTCATAGTTCTTAAACACCACGATCACCATATGTTGATGGTATACACAATTGTACTGATTCATGTTGCTCTTCAGAACTCACAAAAAGCAAAGTGCATTTTTGTAAATCTTTACAAAACATGCTTTATATGGATTCATTTTTCCTTAAGCTCCTACAAACTCAGAAGTACTTGCTAATGTTCCATCACATATTTAGTTGTGATTTAAAAAAACAGAAGAAAAAAAAAAAAGGCCAAGAAAAAAACCTACAAAGTAAAACCTAGCAGCTGATTTCAAACTCTAGAATCCAGAGTCTGTATATGTGGATTTTGTGTCCCCTGCTCACTTCACCAGTGAAATTTCACAGAGGAGTCAGCCTCACAGACTAATTATTTGCAAAGGATTTCTCAAATTATTCACCCTCTTACGAGACTTCTGGGATCATAATTGGTGTTTACTGCAGGGACTTTTGAAATGTAAATTGCTTACGCAAATGTCAGAAAGCCCCAAACTCTATTTGGATTCATTTGTAAGTATTTAAAGATCAAAGTCACCCTGTCCCAGAAAGAAAATGCAAAGTCTTTTCAAAATGTTGGTTTATTTTATTTGCACAGACCTTCATAGAACTATTTTGTCTCATGCTTGTTGGTACTCACAAGCATCAGTCAGATGTCTTTCTGACCATTTGTCTATAGATGAAAAAATTGTAAGATATGTTTCTTTTTTTTCCCCAAAACTATCTATCTCAAGAAGTCACTCAATCTATGAAGGTGACAGCTTTGGATATAACTTTCCAGCACTAAAAATGGGAAACCCATAGTAAATTATACAGCTTGTTCTTTTCTCAGACAGTGGCTTTTAGTGTTTTTCATCTGTAGTGTCTCTGCAATATAGCTGAGGTCTCACAGCCCTATTTGTCATAAAAAAAACCAACCAAACAAACAAAAAACACTGTGGTGAAACCCATTAAAAATATTCTCATCAGCCTCATTTAGTGAATTGAAATGTCTGAACTAACCTACTACATAGATTCAGAAGGAATGTAGTGGCTTCCAAAAATATCACGTTATTTTTATCCAGACCCCTACATGAAGATATTGCATTAATTCTTAATACCTATTAGATAAAGTTACCTATTCCAGACTGTGAGCTCTGATGACAACTGGATGAATTAACTAATGATACGGGTGGCATGTTCAAAGCTCAAACATGATGATTCAGTTATTTATACTTTGATTTTTCCGGCTTATTTTTGCTTTCAAACATCGAAAAGGGACATCTGTGAATACCAATATGAATAGTAGAGATTCATCAAAATACTGTAAATGCATGAAATTTTTAACAGTTGTAACTACAGTGTCTCTGCAAGTCAAAAAAGCACATTGATAGCAAAAAATATATATATCTTTATCAGATTTCAGCATGTGGAGGGTGGTGGTTTTAGAGTAGTTTTTGTTGTTGTTTGTGAGTAATATCATTTTAAAGCACTGTTGATCATAATTAAAATTTAGTTACTTAATACTGAATGAACAGGGTCTTTTTTAGTCATGTCCAAGCAACAGGTGCCAAACTCAGTAGCTAAAGCCAGCAAGTATTTCAAGAGACATTACAAAAGTCAGGTCAGAGACCAAGCAAGAAAATAATACAAAACATAATCCTACACGTGTATAAGAACCTAAGGTACCAGCTACAATTATTAGTGCCAGAAAGTATTGCTAACTTTCCTACTGAAATAAATGACCACAGATTTACTTAACTCAGTACACCTGCAGCATTTTACACTGGCAGAATGTTTGACCTATTTACATACTTGTTTCTTCAAATTCGTTTTGGCCTGCTGAATACATAATTTGCCTTCTTTCTCCTGCCAGCCAAGCCAGCTCCTGCTGCTCTTACCATTCATCCATCTTCCTCCTTTCTTAAAATCATCCCCGTTTGTAATCTGTATTTACCTTCTTACTGGGGTTCAGAGCAGGCAGATTAGCATGATTCCAATCAGATAAATTCTGGGATACATCTCTTTTGGAGAGAAGATTAAAAAGGTTGAAGTAGAGCTGGTAAGAGATTTTTAAAAGAAGAGAAAAGACTGTCATTGCTCAGCACGGAGGTAGGGAGAGTAGAAAGGTTAATACACTCCATGGAACTGTTGCTAGGACAAGCTTAAATTAAACATGTCCTTTGAATGATATCAAGCATTAAGATCCAGTGGATAGTATCTTAAATTGCCTCAGTCTTGCTGTTTTTCTTATCTCTCCTTTTATCCTTTCAGCAAGTCCTGGCTCCTGTCAAAGGCACCTGACAAAAAGCCTTAACTCCAAAGATTTCACAGGAAATAGCTTATTTCACTTTCTCCCTTTCCCCTCACCACTCCTCCCCCTCACATACACATACATTTTTCTGCTCACATCTTGACTGCAAACTGCCAGTTTCCCCTCAAAATCATGTAGTCAGAGCTCTTCATAAAAAAGGGAAAATACTGAGAGGTGTCTGGAGCATTCAGAAGCAAGACAGCTCAGGAGGCAAAGTGAGCAAAACCCTCATGCTCTGATTAGAGGTAGTACATGCTCGTCTAACCATTTATATTGAGCCACATGGAAAACCTAGTATCTGTAAAGTGTTTTTTGTGATGGGGAAATATTGCACAGTATTTGTACTGCTACGCTGCACTGCTGTAGGACAGGAATATCCAGTCCTCGAACTGCTTTACAAATGAGGAGAACTATGCAAGCGTAACAGCAAATTTGTGTAGTAGGTCTCTTTCCTCCTCTGCTTCCATTATCACATAGAGGTAAATATATAAAAAATGCCCCAAACTTGCCAGCAAAGTAGGACACAAATATTAAATTTTCTGAATGCAAATAAACTGAATGATATTTTCACTTATTTCATATATTTATGCAGTGCCAAACCAGTGAAGCTTATTGCCTAGTTTACTGATCCAAGTTAGCAGTTTATATCAGTTTGGACTCAGGTATTAGCAAGTAATTTATCATGGTCACAGTTAAAGACACAGAATCATAGAACTGGAAAAGATCATCGAGTCCAACTGCAACCTAACCATACTACCTTAACTCTAACAACCCTCCACTAAATTAAGTTTCTGAGCACCACATCCAATCAGCTTTTATACACACTCAGGGATGGTGACTCAACCACCTCCCTGGGGAGCCTCTTCCAGTGCTTAACAACCCTTTTGCAAAGAAATTTTTCCTGATATTCAACCTAAACCTCTCCTGGCACAACGTGAGGCCGTTTCCCCTTGTCCTGACATCTGACATACATATTTGAAAAGTGTTTCGATGTCATTGATAGATTGACGGGTGCCAATATCATCTATGAATCTGGCCTCCTAAAGGTGTTAAATTGTGCAAGACTGCTAAGAAACCAATAAGTCCACAGGGATGTTGGTATGCTTATGAACACATAAAGTCAGTTGCCATCTGTGTTTCCTCACATGTTAAAATAAAAAGGAGATAACATGATACACACAGATTAAAGCCTCCTGTCTGTAGTCCTTATTTGCAACATATGCACTTGCATTGCACCTACCGCATTTGAATATTTCTAATTGTATTAGATATGAATCCATATTTAAGAATAATCCCTTGGAATCACAGCCCATGAGCTGAGGCAAAGAAGAGCCTGGAAATTAGTAAAGATATCACAACCTCATACTTCAAAGGGCCATCCTGAATTAGGACATCTGTTCCGCAAGGGGCTCCTAAACTTGTAGGATTTGCAACCACTTCAGGACATCCTGATATCCACACCATAGCTGGTAATACAAAGCTAGCTGAGAAATGACAAATGAAGAACTGTAGAATCATGATATCTTTTCAGTTGGAAGGGACCCTTAAAGGTCATCTAGTCCAACTCCCCTGTAATTAACAGGGACATCTTCAGCTCAATCAGGTTGCTCATTGCCTGGTCCACCTTAACCTTGAATATCTTCAAGGACAGGGTTTTCACCACCTCTCTGGGCAACTTGTTCTAGTGCCTCACCATCCACACTGTAAAAATATCCAGGCTAAATGTGTCTTTTTTTAGTTTGTAATCATTTCCCCTTGTCCTATCACTGCACACTCTGCTAAAGTCTAACCCCTTCTTTCTTTCTTATAGCCTCCCTTTAGATATTGAAATGCTGCTATCAGATCTCCCTGGAACTTTCCCTTCTCCAGGCTGAACAGCCCCAGATCCTTCAGTCTGTCCTCTTAGGGAAGGTGTACCAGACCTTAGATCATTTTTGTAGCCCCCATGTGGACGTGCATTAAGAGGTCCACATCTCTCCTGTACTGAGGACTCTACTCCAGCTGAGGCCTCACCAGTGCAGAGCAGAGGTGCAGGATCATTTATCTCCACCCTCTGACAACACTTTTCTTGATGCAGTCCAGGATACTATAGGGTTTCTGGACTGCAAAATCACATTGCTGGCTCACATCCAGCTGCCATCCACCAGTACACCCAGGTCCTTTTTGGTAAGGCTGTGCTCCAGCCTTATATTCCCCAGCTTTTACTGATAATGGGGATGCCATGACCCAGGATCAAGAACTTTCAGTTTAATTTATTGAACCTCATGATGCTCACCTGAACCCACTGCTCAGGTTGTATAGGTTTTCTCTAGATAACATCCTGTCCCTTGAGCATGTTGACTGCACTACAGAATTTGGTGTCATCTGCAAACTGCTGAGGCTGCACTCAGTCTCATTACTGATGTCACTTGATGAAGGCTTTAGATAGCACAAGTCCCAGTAGTGATCCCTGAGAAACACCACTCATCACTGATCTCCATCCAGACGTTGAGCCACTGACCACCACTCTTTGGGTACAATTTCACTACCATTTCCTCATCCATCAAACAGTCCACTCATTAAATTCATCTCTTTCCAACTTGGAGAGAAGGATGTTACATGGGACTATGTCAAAGGCCTTTCTGAAGTCCAGATAGATGACACCAGTAGCTCCTCCCTTGTCCATTGATACAGTTATACCATCTTAAAAAGCCGCTGGGTGAATCAGGCAGAACCTACCCTTGGCAAAGCCATTCTGGTTGTCCTGTGTCACATCTCTGTCTTCTATGTGCCTTAGTATTCCTTCTAGGATCATCCACTCCATGATCTTCCCCAGCCCAGAGTTGAGGCTAACAGGTCAGTAGTTCTCCAGATCATCCTTTCTACCCTTCTCAAAAATGAGCGTGATACTGCCTTTTTCCATTCACCAGGGACTTCGCCTGTCCAGCATGACTTTTCAAGTATTATCAAGAGTGGTTTGGCAACTACACTAGCCAGTTCCCTCAGGACTTTGGGATGCACCACATTCAGATCCATAGACTTATGGATGTTCAGGTTCCTCAGGTGGTCATGAACCTGATCTTCACATTGAGTGAGAGGGTTATTGCTCCCCTACCTTCTGAACCATCCACACATGGGCTATGTCTGGAGCAGTCACTAGTGAAGATGAAGGCAAAAAAGTTGTTGAGTCCTGCAGCCTTTGATGCTTTTCTTATTCTTTTTTTGCACCCGCTGCCAAGTTCATTTCCAGCTGGGCCTTGGCCTTCCTGTCCCCATCCACATACAGCCTAGCAGCACACTATACATCTCCTGGGTTCCCTCTCCCTGTTTCTACTGCCTGATGAAGTATCTGGATTCTGGATAGAATCATCCATCTCTAATTCAAGAAAATTGCCGTACTTACTTGAGATAATTAAATATGATCTGCATGTATGATTAATTAATAGATGTCTAAGTCATGAAGAACAACAAATCCATCTTCATTTAAATATAGAAGCAGAGAGATTTATGTAGAAACTGATCAATACAATCAAGACTTTTTATTTTTATTTATTATTTTTTCTGTACTGGAGAGAGATTGCTTAGAAACTCTGAAATCAACAGTAAAAAAGGCCCTGGAACTGTGCTAATGGATACTGACAGTGCATACCAAGCATCCTGAAAATTCCATTCTTAGGTTTCGTTCAGGACATTTGCAAACTACTGCACTGGCATTTTTCATACACAATAGCTCAGTTATATGAGATTCTATATTCAAACTACTTATGGTTTTAGTACAGAAATAAGTATCCAAGATGATAGACTGATAGGAAATACACCTTTGTGACGTTATGGTTCAAATTAATTCAGCAGGCAAGCTCTCTCTGCTTCAGACTGATTACATTTTAAATGAGGCTATACTGTGTAATGATTAATATTGCACTATAATTATTTGTTCCAAATAAACACAGAATGATTAAGTGGTAAGCAGTGGTAAGCGGTGTTTTCCTCTGAGCAGCTAAATCCTTTTTTTTTTTTTTTTTTTTTTTTTTTTTTTAGTTTACAATAAAATTAATTGAAGGAAAAAGGAAGTTTGGCTTGCTTATTTTGCAGTTTTAACTGCTTTTCTTTTTTAAATTAATTGAAAAAAAAATAATTTCTCCAGTATAGTTTTACTGTATAGAAAACTGGCTGCAATCTGTTAATCTAAAAGAAAAAGAATGATGCTTCCCACAAACATTAGGGAAAAAGAGACTATTAAGATTTATAATAGCCTCTTGTTGACTTGACCATCAAATTTACATTTGACAGTATTTTCTCAATATGTTTGATTTACAAAATAGGATAATGGAATCATTAAGGTTGGAAAAGACCTGTAAGATCATCAAGTCCAACCACCAATCCATCACCATTCTGCCCACAGTACGCCAGACTCAGCAGCAGAAAAAAAAGAAAATCTGTTTACAATTTACATTTTCAGCATTTGATACCACCATTAATTAAAATGAGAGTTACGTGAAAATTGGTAAAAAGCATTTTTTTTCTTATTATTTTTCTTATAGAAGACAGTTACACATAGGTTAATGTAGTTTACCTCTACCTTTTAAAGGAAAATACCTTTGTACACAAGATTAATCTAATTTTGTGTCTAGGAAGGTAACAAGAATAAAAATCTAAACTCTTCTAAGGGATAAGCTGTAAGTTATAAGCAAATGTTACAAGAGGGAAAAAAACAAACAGTTTTTTGAGCAATCAGAGAGCACCTGAGAGCAATCAGGCTGAGCACTGGCAGAGGTTGGAGAAGGCACACATGCTATTTGTTGGGACGTGCTTGGGCAACTGTCTGTCCTAACCCAGGTGGTGGTGTGGTTGTTCTCCAGCCTCCTGAAGAAGCTGTGAGCACAGAGAAACCTGTGTAAGCACCCCGCATTGCCAGCCTCACCCTGAGATTATCGAGGCTGTTCTAAAATACTGTTATTCCCATCTAATGTGGATGCTGCAACCACATTGTAGTCTGGTGGTGTCTTTCACTGATACTAGCATTATCTAATACCATAGCAATACTGTCTGTATGCCAGCGCTCCCAGTACAGCACAGCTCTCTGACCTTTAGATGCAGCAAGCTTGCTGTATTTTAGCACTGAACAGAAAGATTAGGCTCATAGTATTTTCTTGCTTCCTTCAGACACAGTTGCATTTGCTGACCAGCTTTTGAAGAACTGTCAGAGCTTTGGCTTTTCTGAGAGATCACCGCTTGTGACCGCTGACGAGGCAAAGCAACAAAACGGCACTTTAACAGGATAACTTTTACAGCTGAGAAGTTCCAACTTGCTCTGGAATTCTTTTCCCTTGGATATTCATTATCTTCTGGCTGATATTTTTAAACCTGCCTATGGGAGTTGGATGCCCAATTCCCATTAAAATTAATGTAAATTAATGGGAAATGAGTAACCAAATTAATTAATTGAATTAAAATTAATGAGAGCTGGGCATCCATATCCTTAAGGTAAGTTTTTAAAGCCTCAGCTAGTGAATTTTAGGGCAATGCAGGGATGGATAGACATAAAGATAGGCTTTGGATATGCACTGACCTGCAGGAAATACAGGAAAGAATTTCTGCCAGATCTCTGAAGAAAGAAATCAGCTCTTTCAGTGTCTGACTGAAGCTTCTCCAAAGACTGATCAGTGGTAATAAATGGTAATTTTAGGAACCCCATGTATCTGTATCTGCATCCTAGGCAATGACTGCAATTTAGTTTACTTCTAGATGATAAGTGGTATCAGAATGAGATCAAGATACAGTTTGATTTTTAAAGAGGAATTGTCATAATGTATTGAAACAGTACATACTATTATTTAGGGCTTCCCACAGTAACTGTTTCTTACTTCAACCATTATTATATTTCCAGAATATATAAATCATTCCAATTTAATATATTTAAAGCTGCCAGTACTCTCCACCACCACCATCACTGTATCTCTTCTCCTCAAAAAACTAACAAGCAAACAAAAACCAAAATAAGACCAAATGAACAAACAAACAAAACAAACTCCAAACAGATTTATAGACCAGCAAAAAGCCAGCTAAGAATACAATTCATGGTTTCATGTTAGTATTGAAAGTAGAATCTGGGTGTCCCCAAAACATGTGTACTTTTTTCTGACAGCTAACATCACAGAACCTGCAAAATATCTGCCAATATCTTTGCTTTCCAGTATTCAGAGTGGCCTTCCATCTACCAATAGCTTTTCAACTGAATTTTTAACTGCATCAGTTTTGTTTCCTTCAGTAATGCTGAACTGTGTATGGAATTTGTTCTCTATGTTCAGCAGCCTCGCTACCGCAGTCACCTCACTGTTAAAATAAATTCATTTGTAAAAGAAAAGTTGTCGCGTTTCAAGGAGCTTTTGCTACTGCCACTGACACAACTGAATTCTCTTGTCACATGAAAGCATAAAAAACATAAAAAATGTATGCACCATTTTTTTAAGGAGCAGAGCTTTCTTTAACTAATTAGTTTAAGTAACTACTTAGTATTTAAGTAAGTAAGTAGCTGGATTAACACATATTTGATGTCTTCTAATTGGAAAGTCCTCAATAGTTTTTGCAGGATTTCAGAGAATAAAGTTTTTCATGTTATTCAGATATGGAAAAAAGCCCCTTATATAAAAAAGAAAGCTTTCAGATTGTGTCCTATATAGATGACTATTTTTATGCTATCATTTTAGAAAAGTAACTTTAAATGGGCTGTTTGGATAACCTTTCTGTTCTTGGTACTCCGGTATTTTGTGAAATGCTAGGCTAACAGAGTGTAATAAGGCCTATACTATGCCTGCAGAGTGGGATGCATTCATGATACAAATGTAAGATCTTTTTTCTGGCTGAAATAAACGTACGGCATTAGATTTGTGATAATATCCCCCAATTCAAATGCTGTTAGCTTTCCTTTAAACCATTCTATCCTAGAAGAAGGAAAACAGCCAAGATCATTTTAGCAGATTAGCAAAGTTTGTCTAGCTATAACTTCAAGATTTCACACACACCTTACAAAAACCCTGTTATTGTTACACGACCAAAAGCACTCATCAGCTAAGCTGCTTCAGCCAGCCCACTGCAGGTCCCAAAACCTTGGATGTGGCTTCAGCAAGAGCCTTGGAGCAGAAGGCATTTCCTCAAGGGACTCACAGTGCAAGTATTGTACAGTCAGATCTGCAAAACATTATTTATTCTTCTAAAGGACCGCAAAAAAAGCACAAAGGTACAGTAGGTGCAGAACTCCCTGGAAACTCTGAACATGCTGATGCTTGGTGAGTGTTAGGAGCTCCTGTCCCTCAAGTAGCACATGGTACTGCATGGTACCAACAGTTCCTGCTAAGCAGCGATTCTGAACAGAATGTACCCTGCTGAGACCTAGCACTGAAAAAGGGAGTTGATTTTTTTCAATTGTTTCCTGTGGTCAACATTCAAGCCAGAATAGGCCAATATATTATCACACCAGGTAAAGCCAGTTGAAATACTAACTGCAAATTCACTGTCCAGACCACTCACCTGTTTTGACTTTCATCTTTCAAAAAGGTGCTTCATTTTGCAATTGTGATAAGTGGTAATAGGATTTGCTTTTAAAGAGTGACATTCAGGCAATGGCATAATGCAAATTAGCCTATTGGTACTCTTCTTCTCGTCTTGTTCACATACAAATAACTGCTGCTGGAAAAACGAGAAGGTAACAAAGTTATGAATGCTTAGGAGAAAGACAGCAAAGTCAACAAGGTCATTTGTTGTTCCATGCCCTGTAATCCACACCAAGATTTGCTAAGGCTGAATGCCCATTTCCTGAAGATTTTCAAAATATACCTTTTTCCATGTGCTGCAATTTTTTAATGTATTTTTTTTTTCTAATTTACCACCACACACATCTAAACAAAAAGTTTTGTTATATTAAGCCCTCTAAAAGATTTCCATAGCATGCTGAAAATGTTGAATGTAATTGAATAAAACTGCTGCTAATTAAAAACAAACCACCAACTCCAGCGTTTCATGTAGGAAAATGAGCAGATGCAAAAGCTGAAAGAGAATCAGATTTTTAGTGTTTTGAAAGATTATAACTGAGAATATAAGGCAAAATTCCTAGTGTACTCCCTGTAGTTAGTGTCCAAGTATCTACTTAAGATTTCTTCTTCCTCTAGGTAACTCGGCAGCAATTCAGAACAAATACAGCACAAGTTACCTATTCGTGACTAGTTTTTTCTCACATTGACTATGCTTGTGATGATGGAAAAAAATATGCATTGTCTCTTTTGTCTTTTTCTAGCACTGTAATTACCACACAGCTATTAGGTTTTAAGGTCATTCTTAAATGACAACTTTTAAAATATTTGTGCATTCTTGAACAAGGTTTCCAAGAGAATACAGGCTATGTACAGAAGCAGATACAGCAAATACAGTCCCTAGTGGTAGGCTGCTAGAAAATAAGAATGCCCTGATTAGCTTCCACATATATCTCAGTTTTAGTAAGAAGTCAAAAAGCCTGATTGTTTTTAAAGGCTACCTGAGCAGGAAGTGTATATACCCACAGACTACAAATTCTGAACAATTTCTGACAGATAGAAATATTTATTTCAGAAGAGTGAAAGTTCTAAGTTAAAAGCTTTTATCTTAAAAAGTTTCAGTGAACAACTTTGTGTCAAAGTTCTGCTGGCCAGCTCTGTAATAAACAGAGAAACTTGGAGTCATCTTGTTCCCTGAGTAGATTTTAGCTAGATTTTGATGATGTCAAACCTGTTTGAATACCCTGGTGAGCCCTTTAGTGCAGACACCCAAGCAGATGAGAAGCCTCTAGCGCAGGTTGCTGCCATTTTGAAACTTCGGCACCCCATGTGATCCCCAAGTACCTCATGGCAGGAAATGCCAACATCGTGCCATCAACGTACCCCCACCCCACCACACATCACCCTGGTTATCCATGGGTGCTGGGACTACTTTCTTCCATAATCACTACCTCCTTATAGGAGGTTTATAGACAGAAACGTGCAAGGAAGTCCTATCTCCTCAATGATTTCCAGTGGAGAGCTGCCAGTATGCAACAGTATTCTGCACAGTGTAAGCTTGCTTAGTTACAGAAACACTACAAAATGAGGACTGTGACTTTCACCAAAGCTTGGGTTGTGTATTGAATCTCAACAGCTGTATTCTGAGGTGGCTTTAAGCTGTTGCAGGTAATGTGCATAGCACGTGTTAGCCCTGCACACTAATGTACTGACAAGAGTTTAATGTGTGATTTTGAGCAGAGGGGGAAACTACATTACCAACAAATTTATGTCAACAGTACACTAAGTACCAGGGAGGCAGCAGACTGGCTAGGTTCTACAACAACAACACCTCCTGGGAAAGCTGAAGATCAATTTCTACTGATGTAAAAGTGTTCCAGTTCAGCTGCATCTTTACAGATGACTGTGGCATTCACTGAGCCACTACATGCCTGCAACAAACCCCTGGAGACTTTCATGTACTACAGTATTATTCTTCCTGGAGCCAAGATAATTGGTGCAATCCAATTTATAGTCTCTCTGACAATAGTAAGACATGTTGAGGTGTAATACTGGACCTCTGACATGACTTATCTGTAAACCGTGTCTATAGTTGTAGAAAGGTTAAAACAAAGCCCAATCTACATTTTCCCCAGAGAATTTTATGCTACTTTCCAAACCAAAGACCTGTACTGTATTTCACCCCTGCTGCAAACATGAAGTGATTTATTAACTGCATGTGCTGTTTAAATATTTCTTACTAGCTGTTTCAGACATTTGTGTTGATTTTCCACTAGCAAAAAGTAAACCACTGTCCATGGGAAACACTTGCAAAATCATTTTATTGACCATCTTAGAAAGCCTCTTGTCATTGTTTGCATGCTGATTGTCTAGTCCTGTGTTTTGAGGGTAGCTTCAATTTTGTCAGGGAGATACATTCATGTTTTGCTGAAAGTAATTATTAGTAAATGCAGTTCTTCATTGAGTAAGATGGATTTCATAGGGGTTGGAAACACCCCCCCCCCAGCATCAGTCTCAGAACATGGTGTCACTTTTTCCTCTTAAAGGAAGAAAAGAAGAAAGAAAGAGAAAGAATTAAAGAGAGAAGGAAAGGAAGGAAAGGAAGGAAAGGAAGGAAAGGGAAAAAAAAGTAAGGAAAGGGAAAAAAAAGGAAGTAAAGGGAGGGAGGGAGGGAAAGACGGAAAGGAAGGAAAGGGAAAGGGAAAGGGAAAGGGAAAGGGAAAGGGAAAGGGAAAGGGAAAAGGGAAAGGGAAAGGGAAAGGGAAGGGGAAGGGGAAATGAGAAGGGAAGGGAAAGGAAAGGAAAGGAAAGGAAAGGAAAGGAAAGGAAAGGAAAGGAAAGGAAAGGAAAGGAAAGGAAAGGAAAGGAAAGGAAAGGAAAGGAAAGGAAAGGAAAGGAAAGGAAAGGAAAGGAAAGGAAAGGAAAGGAAGGGAAGGGAAGAAGGAAAGGGAAAGGAAAAGGAAAAGGAAAAAAGAAAAGGAAAGAAGGAAGGAAAGGAAGGGAGGGAGGGAGAAGGGAGGAAGAAGAAAAGGAGGAAGGGAGTTATAATTGTTGCAGTGGGCCAGAGGAGTAGTGCTATTTATTTAATTTACCTTCACAATATCAGTTGTAGTTGGAAGATGGATTCTGAATGATACAAGACAACATAATCTTCAGAGAAAATTCAGTAAGTCAAGTCAAAACTCTTAATGTATTTTGAGGAGGTCTGGAAAGTTAAGATCTGTTTCCTTACGAACTTTGAGTTTGGCCCTGAAAAGATTCCATTCATCCCTGCGAAACTGACTTTCCATCTGGTAGATATAGCAAGAAAAGAAATGGGGTATAAAATCATTTTCACCAAGTTCTGTGCTCACAAATGATCCATATTTATACAGTTCAAAAAACAACCAAACAAATATTTGTCATGAGCAGCAACAGCAACAACAAAACATGGAAAGATACAAAACTAACCACAAAAGATAGATTACATAGAAAAAAACTTGCCAGTTGAAAAAGACAACATACATTCATGACTAAAAAACGCACAATGTTTTGAAAATTCAAGTATGTTAATCAACAGAGCCTGGAACCAGTTAAAAAGCAAGAAAACAGAAGTCTGAAAAGCTTCCTCTTTGTCTCAGTGGAGAAATCTAATCAGCAACAGTTTTCCCAACAGAGATCATGCTATAAAGGATAGCATATTCTTCTATCAGAGACATGTCCCTCAGAGTTTTCTTTCCTTATATATCACAGAGTTTCCACAGAAAAAGGAAATGAATGAAAGATGGGGGGCATCTTTTTTGAACTGATTTTGGTAAATCTGGAAAACTATTTTTCAGGTTTGAAAAGAGAATCAACAGAGTCATAGAATATCCTGATCTGTGAAGTACTCTAAAGGATCATCATGTTCAAATCCTAGCGCTCTTGCAGCACAGAAGGCCAAAGGTACTCTGGTACATAAGAAGAAGGGTGTCCAGCAGGGAGAGGGAGGTCATTGCCCCCCTCTACTCTGCCTTTGTAAGACCCCACTTGGACTACTGTGTCCAGGACATGGACCTGTTGGAGTGAGTCTGGAAGAGGGCCACAAAGGTGATCAGAGGGCTGGAAGCACCTTTTTCATGAAGACAGGCTAAGGGAGCTGGGTTTGTTTAGCTTGGAGAAGGGAAGAATCTGAGGAGATGATCAGCTTCCCTGTCCTTCTTAAATCCTAGGACTCTTATAAAACTCCAGACAGAGAAATTGAACAACTTACCAAGGTCACAGAAGAAACTAGGAAATTATCTGAGTCACACTCCAATGGTTTAGACATATGCCCTCGACAGACCTCATTAATAAAAACAGGCTGTATTTTATTAATAGAAATTAATTTTGTCCAGGCTGGAGATGAGTATGAGAGGCATATAATAAAACTTTTACAGAACGTTCTCTGTGGCATTTCTAATTCTTAACTATAGCATATATTTGTAAATCTGTGACACTATGATAAGTGAGAGGTATCACACATGCATCATTGCCAGACAAATATAAGTATGTTAATAGACATTCAAAAACAAATGAGATTTCATGTCTATTTGCACCACGCATTAGAATTTCCAATGAGTAATGGACTGGGTGTTCTTGCTGCTGTTTGCCATGGCAGGAGCATTCTTAGAGGCTTCTCGTTGGGTCTTATTATTAAGGAGTTTATGTTAACATAATCCATGGTATGACAGATGGAAACCACATAGCATCATTTTACATAGTTTGAAAATTGTATTTCAAAGCATTAGTATATATCCCAATAAACCTAACAGGATACAAAATATGTGTGTGAGCTTTGGATTCTGTCAACTTATTACTATTATTATTATTATTATTATTATTATTATGTAGAGTTTTAGTACACAAGAGACAAAAACAAAACAACAACAAAAAAAGCAAGAAGAGCTAGAGATGGTGAGAACACAGAATTTGTTTTGTTGCTAAAAGTATTCTTTTTTAGAGGTTGCTGTTTGAAAAACATTAATGGTCCAGCTTTCAGTGTGTCCAGATAACATATTGGAGAGCTATATTTAACATTTCTACTCAGTTCATCAGTCTCTGCTTTTGTCTTTTGTATAGGTCTTCCACACAGAGACTGTTTGCTTTTTAGTACTCGGTTGCTGTAGGTATTAGGACCTTGACAAGGTGTTTCCACTTCAGCTCTTACTGAGAACTGTCTATAAACTATACTTATACAAACCATCAACAACAGTGAAATATGATCTCTTTCTGGAGAGATGATAAACATCTCTCTATGGTTCTTAATCTATCAACCACTGGCTTTCCTACTCAGGAAATAACCATTCTGTAGCAATTAATGCACAAATTAATACAGCCGTAAAGGTTGGTCTACTTCAGTTTATAGCTTATTGATTTCCCCTAGGGATTTCCCTTACTTTGCTTTATTAGCTGATGACAAAACTTACCAGCCTTAGAACTGCTGTCAATCACTATATTATGAGCATTCAGAGACACTTAACTACCAAAGCAAATGTGAATTTCCATATAAACAACTTGCTTATTCTCTATCGATAGAGACTGTCTGGAAATACTGACTTATGAAAACCGAGGTTTCAGATTTATGGAAGTTAAAAGCATCTATCTCGGTCCAAAGTGTCATAATACTACAGATTTTCCTTCCTTGTTCCCATCATTATAGCAAAATCCCAGAATGGCTAGTAACCCACTGGCCATGGATTTTGCTTGAGAGGTGTCTATAACTGACATGAGACATCTATAGATACTACAGAATGAACTTTGTTCTAAACATTCTGCAAAGTCAAATTATGTTAAAGTGAAAAACCTAAGCCAAGCAAAAGCAAAGAACCATTTATAGTAAGCAACTGCATACATTAGAGTCCTCCCAGACTTGCCACTCTCCAGCTATTAGATGGAAGCTTCCAAGGAGTCTATGACTATGAAGATGTAAATTGGTTTCCATCACAACTGTACTTCCTGAGCAAAACAGATAGGCAGCTAACTACAGTTAACTGCTACTAGTCATTACTAATCAAAAAGTTATTCAAACTTTTTGAAGTTACAGAAGAAAGAGAAGAAAAATATTGCTGAAAACAAATGATTCTTCCCATAATTCCTTGGCCTTATAATTCAGTTTCTTCAGTAGTATCCACACATAGTATAACTATAAACACTGATACTTTTAATACCTTGAATAATTCTTAAACATTAAGACTCTCACACAGAGAAACAGGTGAAGAAATATGTAGCATATAACTTTTCTAGCTGATTTAACAATCATGATACATTTATTCTGAAACCCCTCAAACCAGAAGAAAATTCTTATTTCCTAATACCCATTTCAATGACTTGTAAATTCAAATCCCTCAGCTTTTCCACAGCCATAATCATGGCTATGTGCCTAACCACGCTGTGACTCACATCTGTACACAGAGTTCATAACACATATAAGTAGTAATAAAATAGTATCAGAAAACAAATCTGCCCAAGTTTTGTTTAAATGTATTATAATACAAAGCCTTGGGTACTTCTTCAGCAGCAAGCACAAAAAATCATAGAATCATAGAATTACTCAGGTTTGAAAAGACCTCAAAGATCATCAAGTCCAACCACAGCCTAACCATAGTACCCTAACTCTAACAACCCTCTGCTAAATCATATCTCTGAGCAAAAAAAGTTATTTTAAGTTTATGCACTCTGTAACACTAACTCTGTACACAAAACGCTGTTCTCAAATATTATTTTAGTCCTCAAGTAATTCATGTTTTGAAGTGATGCCCTGATTTTCATGTCTACCTCTGTAGAGAAGGTAGCAGTAGGGAGGGTGTAGAGAGGGGCTTGCTTATACTGATGAAATAAGTTCAGGCTGTTTTATGTCTTAGACATTAATTATTTCTTCTAAGATGACTTTAGCACATTTTAATAGCACATTGCAAACTATAACAAAAGTGACAAGCTGTGTGTGCAGATGGAGTTCCTAACCTTGAGTCTGACCATGTCTTGTGCTCAAACAAGTAAGGATAGCTCAGACATGTGAGCAGATATGAAAGTCTTGGATCCAGCGTGGTTTCCAAACTGACTTTTTAAAAGGAGATTGGGTAGAAGCTTTTCTAAAAAGAAAGAATTTATTTTAGAAAACTTGTGTACTTCCTCCTGTTCCAGTTCTAATTTTTTTCCCCCAATATTTATTTTCCCTATTTTAGCTATTAAGAATAAGATGTAAAAATACCCTTTTTGTATAAATATGGTTACAATTTATATTTATTCAGGTGGCATGAAAATAAATGTCTTAGTAATTGCTAAATCAACTGCTTCCTCACAAAGTAATTCATTATTGAAGTCGTTCCCTGGAAGACCTTCCTCACCTTGTCCTACATCATAGCAAAGCTTTGTTTCCTGAAAAACAGTGATTTAGTTAAATTTTATTCTTAAACTAGCTAAATTGTGATAACAATTAAGTTGATTTCCTTCACTCTGCAAGTGCAATACAAAAAAACATCAATCAAGGTGTATCTAATTATGAAACTAAGTTAAGAGGTGTTTGAACAAGATGGCTAAGATTCTCGAGAGACCAGAGAATTGAATTGGTAGTTCAGACATATCAAATTAGTTAATGATTTGGGGACCTTTATTCTGCAAGAGCGTGTAAATTAAAAAAGAATAATGAAATTCATTAAAGCCTGGTAACATGGAAAAAAGAAGACATTTGGGCCTAGCTGCACATAATTTTTAGAATCTGCTTTATCTTACTAGAATGACAAGCCTGGGGGGGAGAAGGTGCGTTCTTTTGCAGAATTCGCATCACAGATGACCACAGTTTGCAGCATGCAGCTAATTAACAAACGGAACTCATCCCCTCAACTATTTCAAGCTGTTACAAAGCACAGTTGCTCATACTTGCTACAGACGCTTTGTTGGTGGTGTGGATTTAGTTCTTGCATATCCAACAGCCATGTGGTTATCAGGCTTTTCCCAATCAGGAAGCAGACACTTTTCAGAGAAGCAAAAATGAGAGTGCTGAAAGACAAACCAAGGCTTCAAACAAAGAGACTGTCAGGTTACACGACTAGTGTAGATACTTAGAGCAGCCATAAGTTACTCTACACCTGAGGAGGAGTTTATTTAAGCCAGATGGTTAGAAATGATGCTTAGGTTAATCTTGCATTCATTGCCTCATTGTAAAACTTCTATTTCCTCTTCTCTTCCCTTCCCAAATTCAGTATGTGCCAGCTCTGATCATTATTATACACTTTTTCAGTCTACTGTCAAATAGCTTGCCTTCAAATGTACACATTAGGTAACCTCAGGCATTAACAGGTAACTGTGCGTGTATCAGCTGAACTGAGCTGTCAGAGAACATGAGATGCTAATCAAAATGTTTTCAAATGGGGCTTCATTTTGGTGAATCTGCTGAAAGAAATGGAGGATAAGCAGCTAAGCCCCTGTTCTCTAACTCTTCTCATAAGCTTCTACAAGTGAATGAATGCATCCCTAAATGGAGATGGTAGCAGGTGATTTAGCATCTGAGCTGCTCAGCAAGACAAGCACTGGATGCTGTGGCATGCTTTTTAAGGATGAGGTGTAACGAAAGATTTTGGACCAAAAATTGTGCTTAATTGTTTTCTTCAGCAGAACCATGAAATGCTAAATAATGGTATGTGCTTCAGAGATGAATTCTTATATACTGGCAGACAGAGAGCAGATTCCAAACTGTGAATGAACTACAACAGCCATGTTCACTGATATTACCTCACTTCTGAAAGCAAAGCTTTAATACTTGTCATCTTGAAAACAATATATTAACATTCTATTGGACTGATGTGAAGGCTCCATGCCCACCGCCCTCTGGTACTGATCCTTTCCCTAATTCCCACCCGACCCTCCCATGAGGCAGCTCCATGCCATTCCCTTAAGCCCTGTGGCTGTCAACTGAAAGCACAGCTCAGTGCTGCCCTCATGAAATTCCTCATTTATCCTCATGTAACACAGAGTTCCTTAAGGTTACCATCTAAGATATTAAGAAATATTTCCAAATTATTTTACTTCTGAAAATTAAAAACAATTATTTAAGTAACTATTAGGAATACAACTTACCTTGTTAATTCATAAGTAGGTACTGATAATGTAATCAGGAAACCACTCATTCAAATAAACACTCTGTAGAAACTTCTTGAAAATTACTGATTAGGGACTAAGCAAAAAAAAAAAAAAAAAAAAAAAAAAATACCCACAAAAACAAACACAAAAAAAAACCCACAAAAAACACAAAACCTCACAATAATTAAATCTATTACAGAAAAAAAAAAAAAAAAGAGAAAATTGATGTGGTCAACAAAATTAGGTTGCACACACAGTTTTTGTGAATGATGAGAGATTTACTGAAAGTTATATGAATGGTGTTTGCTAATCCAGGTAGTTTTGAGTTCATGGAAGCTGCAGTTTTAAACATGTGTTTATGAAGATATAAGGGGGAAAATGAATCTGGACCGAGTTTAATAAAAATATACTTTACTTGATTTGACCTCAAATTAGTGCAGCCTTTGGAAATGCTCTGACACAGAAAGTTTTCTCTTCAGATTTCTTTCAAGAAGTGCATTTTCTTTCATTACAAATCTGAAAGGTGCAGAATGAGATGAGACATTGCAATTCCAGAAAAAGACATCAATTTCCATATGCAAATATAAACAATAAAAGAACACATTTTACTTCATTTTCTTGGGTACTTATCAAAGTTTCTTTGTTGTCTTCCCCTTTTTCAGCACAGCCTTCTGCTTCCATGAAAAGCAGTTTCATACAGAGACTTATGACAGATGTGAAGAATTTCTTGCTTTGTATGATGTTTATAAGCATTACTGTATCAAAGTTTCTTTTGCCAAGGGCAAACATTACCTCTGGAAAGAATTCAGCTTTCCTGAGAAAGAAAGAAGTATTCTAGGAGCTACCTACCAAATTTTCATTATCCAAAGGCACATCACACCAAGGTTACATGCTCTCCAAGGCACGTTATTGAATATGTGTAGGTTTTCCATTTTCCTGACAGGAACAATTACAGATGCCATGCAAGAATAAATTCATGCAAAGAACAGAAACAAGCAACAGAAAATTCTTTTTAGGTAACAGTTACAAATTCTTACACTAATTCTACAATTGCAAAAGAAAAACACTGAGTAGCAAAAAGATTTATTAAGCATGAAAACTATTCTTAATGATTTTATGGCAGGGCACTGAGTGGGTATGAATTGATCTATAATATTACCTTCAATGTTTTAGTTGTTAGTTCTGTCACCAGGATTCTCCATGCCAAATCTGTCCTAGGAAAACACTTGTTAAGACTGGCACGTCATAACAATGCTGCTAACTAAGAAGGAAAAAAAAATGTTGGCAGGAAACGTTCGTTTTGATCCTTGACACCTATAAAGCTGAAGAGCCAATGCAAATTCTCAACATAATGGTGATTGAGTGGATTCCTGCTTCTTATTTTGACCCTGGTCTGTATTTGTTAGTGAGGTAATCATATATGCAGAATGCTCAAGTGTTGTGTTTGTCTTTTATAGGAATATTTTCTAAAAGATCTTTAACAATATACTTCTAAATACCCCACTATGAATAAAACATGCTGTTTTCAACAGTCATTTTTATTTTGACCAGCAGATTAGCTAGCAATATATATTAATTTTTAATTTTGCGTGGGATTGCTTTGGGATATTTTGGTACTTACTCTACCCCAGCTTCCATGTCTGCACAGTAAGGAATAACTGAACAGAATGCTTCTAAATGTGGCTCAGAACTACACCAACAAAAATATATAAGTAAGTGCCAACATAACTTGTCTGAACCTGCCTGTTTGCAGCAGAGGTTACTGACATTTGAAAGTAGTCTGGGAAAAGGTTCACTCTGAACTGATCCAAGTCTTGTTGCTTTTGATCTTAAGGCAAGGTTAATGGAAGAGCCTCTCCCACCGCTCATTTATTTGTGTCTGCTGTCACATTCAGATGGATCCTGTATTATTTAAAGATAAAATCTTGATATTCTCCCCTCCAACTACCTGATGCAACAAAATTTTCCAAGGAAAAAATCCATTTCATCAAAACAATAACATTTGTAGAAGCAATGCTATATACTATCAACCAAGTCAATAATAAGCCTTCTTGTATTCAGGATGGAGTTTGTGATTCCTACAGCAGAGAAACACAATTCCACAATATCAGGAGAGACCTTGCTTTTTCCTTGAGGCTCACAGCCCACCTCAGCTCCTTTGCTATCTGTTGCTGTGGATTATTTCTGGTGTGTGCAAATTCTTTGCAAATGCAAAGAATACATCCACCAAGTTTTCAAAACAGAATTATTCCCTTCTGTCTAGTGCCTTCAACTTCAACTTCAGTTTAAAATTACATTGGTCTTGAATTATGTGAGAAGGCAACTGCATATTTCTTCCATGTTTCATGTTAAACAGTGCAAAAGAGCTCTGGGGTGACCACCGCAAATGCAACTTTCTTCTAGTAAACATATCTTGCGATGCTAGAAATGGTGTCTCTACTCAGTCACAAGGACAACAATAGCTTTTAGTCAAAAATTAGTGAATTGTGGCAATAGAAGAGAGATGACTACAGTGGAAGAAGTAAATACATCTGGATTTGGGCTGCTTTCCCTTTTAGTCTCTAGGTAGCCCTCTTCCAGCTATCCTAATAGCTATTCTCCATTATTTATCTGCAGGCAAGTGTAAGGGATGTTCACATTTTCAAACTGTTTTTCAATTTTGGGTTCTTTAACTGTTTTTGTTTGTTTGTCTTGTTTTGTTTTGTGTGTGTGTGAATCTTAATATGTGAAGACTCACACAATAGGTATACTAGCTGCTGCAATATAATGCAGTATTTTTTAAACACTGCATTATGATAGTAGAGTTAGTCAGAAGAATGCAACAGTAAAACCATTATCTCAGGGTAATAAACTCATGTTGACTTTATTTTCTTTAGAAATCAACATTCTGTAATAAAGTGTTTAGTAGGGTAGATTGTGAGTCAGTCACTATGAAGTTAAAGGCAGCAAGTGCCCTGAGACACATCACTGCTTAGCCTATTTATGTCTCTTATGCAGATATTTTGCAAACTTCAAAATTATTTTCTTCTTTTTCCATTTTACACATCAGTGTGTACTACTTTCCGTATTTCAATACAGTGACAAACATGATACATATTTAGCTGTATAAAACAAACACACTGTTGAACCATTTTCAAAAGGTGATGTACCCCATTCTACTGTAAAGAAAATTTAACTAAATATATAATCATAGGGATAGACCTAGAATTATGGAAGTGGAAAGAAGCATACTAAAGCCTCTTGTCCATCCTTCTGCTCAAAGAAGATACATTTGCCACAATTTACTTGGAGTCATGTTGGTAATATTTTGGATTTGTCTGAAGATTTCATGTTTGTGGTCAGGCATGGGAATGGGCTGCCCAGGGATGTAGTGGAATTGCTGTGCCTGGAGGTGTTCAAGAAACATTTAAATGCAATGCTAAGGGACATGGTTTAGTGCAGAAATATTGGTGATAGGTAGACAGTCAGGCTAGATGATCTTGGAGGTCTTTTTCAACCCTGTTGATTCTATGATTCTAAAATTCATAGCCTTTCTGAGAAACTTACACCAGTGTTGGAGTACCTCTTGGCAAAGTTCTTCTACTCTTACATATTCAAATAAGTAGAATTTTCCCTGTTCTGATTTATATCTGGTGCCTTTAATCCTACCACTGTATACCTTCAAGAAGAGTCTGACTCCACTGTGTATCTTCATTAGGCAGCTCTGAGCAGCAATCAAGTCCCTCATGAGACTTCTTTTCTTCAGGCTAATCATTTCCATCTCTCCCAGTATCTTTGTTCTGTGCTCCAGCCTCTGAAAAGATTGGCTTCTGCTAGATTTGTGTTTATACCCTTCTATACTGAAAACCCAAACCTTGTCAGAGTACTCCTGTTATGATCTTAGAAGTGGAGAGGAGGATCACTTTGGCTACACCAACACAACTCACTCTGAGGCTGATCACATACTCTGTAAGGGCACCGTTTGCTCATGTTCAGTTTCTTGTCCACTAGGACTCAGGTCTCCTTCTGCAGTTGCCTTCCAGCCAGTACCCAGGCTGCATAGCTGTTCAGTTTCAGGGGCTGGACTTCACATTTGGTTTATTTGAACATCATGAGGCCTTTGGTAACTCACATCATAGGCCTGCCAAGGCCCCTCTGAATACCAGCATTTGCCATACAAGGCACCAGCTATTTCCCCCAGCCTGGTACTGCCCACAGACTTGCTCAAAGTACACTTTCCCCCATCATCCAGATTAAGAAAGATGTTGACTTGTCACTGCTGTCAGTTCCCAGGGGACACCATTAATACCAGGCTGCCAGCTGGGATTTCTACTACTATCCTTTAAGCCCAAAAATTTAGGCAGTTTTAGACCTACTCAGCCCTCTACTTATGCAGCCCATATCTCACCATTCATCCGTGCTGTAGAATTTCATACAAAAGGCTTTACTAAAGCTAAGATAAACAACATTCATTGTCCTCTTCTTGCCTACACAGCCAAGCATCTCATGGAAAGCAGTCATGTCAAATGGGTGTGATTTTCCCTGGAAAATTCACTCTGACTCTTGCCAAACCTGAATTGTTTTTCATGTGCTTGACAGTATTTTGTGAAGCTGTTGTTCTGTGGTTTTCCCAAAAACTGAGGTAAAGCTGTCTGGCCGGTATTTTCTCAAATCATCCTTCTTCCTCTTCTTATGAAAGCAAAAAAGAAAGATACCCAAAATCACAGATGAGTCAACATTTATTGAGGAAATAACATTGAAGGGCAGGAGCAGACAGTGAAATTTGAGATAAACTTGGAGCATTTTGCTCTCTAATTCACAGTATAAAGGAAGAATTCTAATGAGCGATTCTTCAGTGTTCCTTTTCTGCTTCTTACAGAATTGCAGCTACAATGTTTTTTTCCTGTCTGACAGGAATGAGACCCCCCTGCAAAAGCTTGTGCAGACAAAAATGTGTTTACACAAAAAGTGCCGTTCATGACAAAAGTGTGCAGCATCTGAAATGTATGTGTTCTTCACAGGCTCAAATAAAACAGGCCTGTTTGAATAGTCTTGGATGCCCCCTTTGATGGCATTCCACCTGTGCCCATCTGGACAGGATCATGAAACTCAACCATTTTGACTCTGTTCCTGCCCCAGCTCCCTGACTTGAACAGAGGATTAAGGCAATCTCACATCCATTAATTCATTCACTGTAGAGATACCTAAAGATCAAGCTAATTAAAATATATCAAATATCACCTTAAAAGATTTATTTTCCTATATACTATTGCAGAGCATGTATGCACACACGCACAAAGGGTGAAAATCAATAAATGTTAATAAATATATTTTTGACCTAACTTTTTGTCTCTAGACATATCTCAGTTGAGGCCAGCTGGATGCATATTCACATCGTGCAGAGCAGGCTGTTTTTTAGGGTTTTTTTAATGCAAGTTTTCAGTTTCACTCAATACCCTGTGCTAATGCATAGGCATCCAGTTCCCAGTGAATTCCCTCTCACTTCAAGTGCTGAAAACTAATAGTTTAGCATCTTCCTTATTTTTCCCCAAGAGTAACCTTGGGATGAATAAGGCATTCTATCCCAGACATGACCAGACAGATAGCTCCATTTCAAATAGTAAGCCCTTTGAACCTCTTTTTCTCTGGAGTGTTACCTATGCTATTGTTTAGCATCTTTCTGCACTTCCTCTGATTTAATGCTATCCATTCAAGCAGGATCTTATCACAGAAGGATTGAACTGCACACGACAGGAATAAATACCTTCTGCATTCTCCGTGGGGGATAATAAATAAAAATAGGAATAGTTGACTGGGCCATACAAATTGCTTACTGAGCTTTGACATCTAAATGGAAACTTATTCCATCAACTTAATTAGTATAACAGAGTTATATTTCAGATAAAGTCAGCCCAGTTTCATTAAATACAGCCAAAAAAAGACATTCCAGCACTAACCTGCAGCTTCTAAAGCCTGTCTCCCTTGTTAATTGAGGATTATCACATCCTTTCAATCCCCAAATGTAGCAAGTAATTTGCTGATGTTTGCAAGATACTGGCAGAGCATTGCTTTTGAACAGTTCATGAGTTGCAAAAACCTGTTAGCTGTGAATCTTCCATGAAAGGAATAAAAAAAAAAATCCACCACCACAACCCCAATTAACAAATGCTTATAGTTATTCACACAGTATCCTGATGCTTCTGCTCATGCCCTGTAGAATCATTTTGATGACCTTTGCCAAGGATATTAATCATGTGTTACTAATGCTATACAGAGGAAGGATCTACGGCAAATCACAATAAATAATTCCTTCTCTTTCTTTATTTTGAGTGTTTTAATTAAAATACACACCATCAGTTCACTGACAAACAAAACAACAAGCCATAATAGAGAAGCCTCTTATTATGAAATGCAGTACATTTCTATCTGTGATTTTTTCATTTCATTATCCTATGTTTTAAGTGGACACTCCTAGGACATCAGTAGGTATTTTGAAAAGGACTAGGTTGAAGTATTTTAGGCACAAAGCTTTTCCTATAGAGGTATATTCAAGAACCCATTGTGCAGTGTTACTGACTGGGTCCCTCAGGGGCGTTGCTGCCCACAGTGTTTACAAATACAGTGTCTTTTCTAGCTGGGAGATAAATATACATACTTGTTTGGGGTGTTCATTTACGTATTTTTTTTACATCTTACATTTTCTTTAATAAAATAAATCCACTTCCAGCAAGGCAGGGAAAAAAAAAAAAAAAAAAAAAAAAAAAAAGACACCAAAAAACTCTTTTTTTTTTTTTTTTTAATGTTCTACACCTCAAAATATGACCCTCAAATTTTCTAAATCCTTCAGAGCCATCCCAACTTGCCATTTGTAATAGATTTGAAATTTCCAATGTATTCCCCCAAATTCACTGTAGTTAACACTGAGTATTCTCGGTACAGGATTCAGCCCATTTCCAATGTAAGGTCTTCTCTTGTTCAGCTAAACAACTATTCCCCTTCTCTCCATCCACTGAGGAAATGCAATACACTGCTTCTTTCTCATACCTCTTACTTTAGCCATCTGCAATCCCAAAAGGCCAGCAGTCTAAAATCAGCAACATGGTATGCTTTGATACTTCCAATTTAGAACAGAAGCAGAATGAAAAGGATAGAAATTATTTCCCAAAGTGGATAAACATAACATTTTGGCTTCAATATTGATTTTCTAAAAGTTATAAAAGCATTGCAGAAGTTGCACAAAGCTGCAACAGACACTGAGCAGGTTCAAGTACTCAGAGAGCTCTTTGCCTCAGTCTTTACTGTCAGTCAGGCTTTCTGCATCTCTCATGTACCTGAAAATTTGGATGGGCTTTGGGGAAGTGGAGTCCCTCTTTCTATAAGAGAAAAATAAGTTCAAGACAACCTCACAAGATTGAATACATACAAGCCAGATGACATAGGGTCACAGAATCGTAGAATCCTTAGAGTGGAAGGAATTTTTAGCAGTCACCCAGACCAACTTCCCTGCAATGAACATGGACATCCACAGCTAGATCAGGTTGCCCAGAACCTGATCCAGCCTATTCTTGAATGTTTCCAGGGACGGGGCATCAAACACAACACCAGGCAGCTTGTTCTATTGCCTCACCACCCTCACTGTAATAGACCTTTTTCATTATATACAACATAAATCTACTCTATCTAACTTTGAAACTATTTCTCTTTGTTCTATCATCACAGACCCTGCTAAAGAAACCCTTATTTCCCATATCTTCTCTTAAAATATCAAAAGGCTGCTATCAGATCACCTTGGAGCCTTCGCTTCTTCAGGCTGAATAGCCCCAGCTCTCTCAGCCTGTCCTTGTAGGAGACATGGATCTCAGTGCTTTGAAGGAACTGGCTAATGTGGTTTCCAAGCCACTCTCCATCACATTTGAAAAGACATGGCTGTCAGGCAAAGTCCCTGGTGGCTGGGAAAAGGGAAACATCACTCTCGTTTTCAAGATAGGGAGCAAGGAACACCCAGGGAACTACAGACCAATGAGTGTCAACAAAGATCATGGAAAGATACTTCTGAAAGGTATGTTAAGTCACATGCAAGAAGGGGAGGTGATCTAAGATAGCCAGCGTGTCTTCATCAAGGGCAGATCATACTTCATCAATCTGGTGGCCTTATACAATAGAGTGATGACATCAATGGACAAAAGTAGGTCAATTGATTTCACCTACCTGGACTTCTGCAAGACTGCTGACATTCCCACACCACATCATTATCTCTAAATTGGTGATGTATGTATTTGAAGGGCATACTATTTGATGAATAAAGAATTGGTTGGATGGTTGCAGCGAGAGAGTTGTGGTCAGCAGCTCTATGATGAGATATGGGCCACCGATGTGCCCCTAGGGGTACATCTTGGGATTGGTGGTCTTCAACAGCCTTATCAATGACTTAGACACTGGGAACAATTATACCCTTAGCAAATTAGCAGATGGCACTAGGTTGAGTGGTGCAATTGAAGGAAGGGATTGTCATCCAAAGGGGCCTGGATGAGCTTGGAAAGTTGGCCCATGAGAAGCTAATGACGTTCAACAAGACAAAGCTAAAGGTATTGTGTTTTGGTTAGAGCAATTCCAGGTGTGTGTACAGACTGAATGAAGATCTTATTGAGAGCAGTCCTGTGGAGAAGGACTTGGAGACCCTGATGGATGAAAAAAATAAGGCCAACTGTATCCTGGGTTGCATCAAAAGAGGGGTGGCAGGAAGGAGATGGAAGTGATTGTCCCCCTCTACTCTGCCTTTATGAGGCCCAATCTGCAGTACTGCATCCAGGTCTGGATCTCTTCAGCACAAAAAGGATGTGGAGCTGTTGGAATAGGTCCAGAGGAGGGACATGAAGATGTTCAGAGGGCTGGAGCAATTCCCTCATGAAAGCAGCCTGAGAAAGCTTTGCTTATTCTGCCTGAAGAAGTAAAGGCTACAAGAGGATCATATTGAGGCCTTCCAGTACTACAGAAGGAGCAGGAGGGACACCAATTTATTACATGGGCAGATGGTGATAAGACAAGTGGTAATTGCTTTAAACTAAAAGATGGGAGATTTAGATTAAATTTTAGGGGAAAATTTTTCACTCAGAGGATGCTGAGGCATTGAAACAGGCTGCCAATTGTAGATGCCCCATCCCTAGAAACATTCAAGGCCAAGTTGGGTGGGGCCTTTGAGATCATGATTTAGTGGTTGGTACCTCTCTCCATGGCTGGGGTTGGAAGCAGGCAATCTTTAAGACCCTTCATCCCAAGCCATTATCTGATTCTACTATTCTATGATTCTATGACCGTTTCTTTCACCAATCTGAGCCAGTGTTTGAGGTCTGACTTGCTTTTGGTCATAAAAAATAAGTAAAATAATCTTGCTTAATTTTATTCCTGTCTTAAATTACAACTGTTCATTTTCTGAAATTTCTTCCTTAGTCTTAGTCAGACGCTCCAGTTATCAAGGTCTCTTTCTGCATGGTTTACAGGCCATGGTAAAACACCAGCCATGTATCTCATCTCTCTCTAGTTCTTCACAAGATAGACTGTACTCATAATTGATAATACATTCATGCATAGATTAATTAAATAAATTAAGTTTAGACCTACTGCAATGAAAGAGCTTAACATTAGGAAGCATCCTTTCTTGAAAGTGGTGATCACTTGGAAGAACATCCAATATTCACTCTAATATCATTTCTTCTGAAAGAAAAAAAAGTCTCAGAGGCAGGGAGAGTTTTGCAGTCAGTTCTGGAGTTGCGTTTTGAAAAAGCAGTGACTTCATGTCTTCCAATGCAAAAATTTGATTTGAGAGTTTAGGGATATAAAACACCTCAAAAGTACCAGTTAACAAGGCAGTGCAAGCCAGAACAATCCGACTATGATAGGACATGCTGAGCAAGAAAAAAAGACATTTAGAAAATGAGCTTTCATGTAGTTGTTTTGTGCATGGACGGAGTTATGATAAACCACAACTGTAACATTCAGGCAACAGTAACACCTTTCATCTACATCTTGCCTCCAGCCTAACAATGCATTTCATATACACGCAGCTGGGAACCCAGCTAGCTCTTCAGCTCTCCATCAAGCAAACATCAAAACACATGTATACTGGGATCATGAAGAAGCAGGAATTTATATTCTATGTGGGTTTTAAACTGACATTTAGAACATAGTGTTTTCACAGTAAAAGAAATATCACGAATTTTCTGGAGTTCATTTTATGAAGGAAAACAGCTTTGTTTATCATAAGCCCTTCAGAATGAGTTAAGAAACATGTTTATTTCATCTGTAGTGCAACTTAATTGATGTTATGCATAGCTGTTCTGTACCGTACTACAGCATTAGACAATTACACCGTGAAGTATTTTTAAATTAACAGCCTATTTGTTGCAGACAAGCATGTACAAAATCATGCTGAAAAAACTAACAAACAGAAAGTCACAAAAAGAAGTGCAATTTAGAAGTTCAATTATGAACTGAAACTTCCTTTCTAAATGCTGTACTTTTCTATAGGACATTATTATTATTTTTTAATCTGGAAGGGTAAGACATGCTGCCTGATTCCATGCAAGAAATGCCTTGATAGAGAAAGAGGGTAGGTAGATAGAGGGTGGATAGAGATAGAGGGCAGGGAGTCATGAATATATACCCAATTATGTCACTTCACTCAAATGAGCCAAGATGCAGTACCAAAAAAGCCTGGCAAGTTTCTTCAGCTAGCCCAGTTCTACCAACTGACTTTGGGAGGCACTATGCAGACTCTAGCACAGGTACAGCATAACATGCCAGGAAAAGAGCAAATGACTTAAAATGGCTATGGGAGCTTGAGATCCCTTATGGGCTCATCATGAGACTGGTTGCAAAGGAGTCATGGCACAGTGGCAAAAAGACTTGGGGAAATAAACTGGACATTTCCATGACATAAAAGAAAAGAGAGGATAGGAGAGGATAGGAGAGAAGAATAGGCTTCCTAAACAAATCCTTATGGGTCACCAAAGGAGATGTGTTAAAGAGGAGGGTTTTTTAAATTATTTTTTTATTTGGCACTAAGTCATGAAATACATGCTTGTATTTTGATCTTTGATTTCATTCTTATAAACCTCAGAAGTCCTCTTTCTAATCAGAATAACAAGACAACTTTTCGTATTTAGAATGCATATTTGTAATGTTCCTGTTCTCTTCACTTTCACATGGTTTTACATGGCAAGTATATTCTGGAGCAAGAATTTAAAGAAAGAATTTAAAGAATTCTGGGGCAAGCTTTAAAACACTTGTTTTAAAAACTAAGAGAAAATCTTTACATATAGATATCCCCAAACATAGACATATTTTCAGGCACAAATGATATTATGGGAAGTACTTACTGCACATACATTTACTGCTTAAAATCTTGTGGTGGACTGACCTCAGCCGTCTGCCTGCTTCTTGTCCAGTTGCTCTCTCAGCCCTGTTCACTGGACAGGAGGAGAAAAGAAGATAGAAAGCTCAGGGGCTGAGAGGGTCAGAGGAAATCACTTTCCAGTTATTGTCACAAGCAAAACAGAACTCGATTTAGAGGTAAAATATTTAATTTGTTGTCCATTAAACAAGTTTTCATTAGTGAGAAACACAAACATGAATTTAATGCCTCCTTCCCTCACCTCCAAATTACCATAACTCAGATTTTGTTTGGTAGGTCTAGCTGAAATGGATTTTCAAGTCTGATTTCCCTAATCCCTCTCCTCTCAGAACCATGATAATCACTGTAAGATTTCAAAACAATCGTGACATTCACACCTCTCAATATGAAATATTGCCACTCTGTGTTTTTCAATTGAACATGACATTTCTCTGAGAAGGTGCTTGGTTTCTTGCATGGAGGCATTCAGATGCACAGACAAACCTGGAGTACTACCAGAACTGATCCAGCTGTTAGAAAGAGACTAGTATCAGATAATTCTAGGTTTTAGGGTCAGTTTCAATTGTGCTCTCTGCTTTCTTTGTCTTGCATTCTGCCAGATGTGCAGCAAGCAGGATGAATGTGTTGGATTCACAACAGTTCTGCATCATCAGGGTAACTCCAGGCAGGGGCAGCTAGCAGTTCACTGCTGTGCAAAGCACTCCTTCACCCCCAGCTCCCCCCTCCTTTGCTCTGTGTTTTCTGGTGTGAGTTCACACACATCCCCAGCTCTCCCCTCTGATTAACAAACTCAGCTGAGCAGCAGCCAAGAGATGAGAATAAGAAAAAATAGAGGACACACTTAAAGGGTGAGCTATTATGGGAAAAGGCCCAAAGAGAAAATAGTTGATATTTCCACTACAACTTGTCAATGTTTCCCACAGGGACAAATATATATCCTGCCACATCTTTTCCATCATCACGAAAAGATCAAAGATTTTCAATGATTTACTTGCTGCTACAGTCGTTAGGGTAAGTTTTGATGTGTTTCTGAGAAAATTTGCATGGAAAACTTCCTCTGCAGCCTGCTATTAAGCTCAGATGCTTGTCCTCATCTCCTTTTCCCTCATGCAGCAACCATTCCTGCTGCTCCCTGGCACAGAATTTCCCCAAATCAATTGACTGTACCCTTACACTGTGCATATCAGGGTGTTATCTACACTTCATAATTGGAGGACAGGTGCTGAGAGACAGCAAAATCTTATTAGCTACACAAGTAGTGAAGCTACACAGGTTTAGCTGTGCTGGTAAAATTTCCCATCAAGTGCATCTCTGACACTTATTTTCTGATACTACTTGTGCTATTTCTCAGCAAATTGAAAGAAAGCTGTGGAAAATAGTGCCTATGTAGGAATATGTATTCATATTGTGATGTCACTGTATCACTATAGCCCCATTAAAACAATTTTGTGCATGTAAATAAGCCCTATGGTAGTGTTGCAACATGAACCTCTTACATATACGATATGCTGATACTGGTTTTGCAGACACTTCTATAAGAAAAAAATCTTCGTGGGTAATGTGCTGCATGAAAGCAATGGATGAAGACATGGGAAGACAGCAAAGCCAGCAGATACCCTAAGGATACACCTGACAAGAATTTTGCTACTGCTTAAAGGGAGAACATGGGATTAGAGAGGAATGTGCTTTTATGTAAGTAGAAAAAACATGGATCTAGGACATGTAGCAAGGACTAGAAGGGGATCCTTCTAATCTCAGAGCTTACAGATATTTTTATCTCAGCATTACTGGCTGTCAATCTCATATATTCCAGTGTTAAGGTCACAAGCAATTAAGAAGTGCAAATAAAGTAGTAAAGAGAAGGACACCTGAGGAATAGAACTTTCCTTTCTCTGTATTCAGAAATGTTCCTAAGTTCATTCCTACTGCAAAGGTTAATCAGAACCCATTCCCTGCACGTGCTGACCAGGCACTTTCCAACTACAGTTTTCCTCCATTCATCCATGTGTTTGGTGATCCTGGCAAATAGATACCACCTCTCTGGATACAGCACAGACGTTGCTAACAATGTGCACTGTCATACATACTGTCTGCACGACAAACTGAAAAGTCTGCTTTCTGGTATGTTCATCAACATGTGACTGAACAGGATGGGAAGCCAGGAGCTGTTTTTAGCATAGGTGCCTTTGCCTGGCAGCGCCACAGTAAATGTCCCTTAGCAAGTCAGTGTGGCAGACTCAGGTTTTTACAGGTGAAGATCACTGAACACATTCCTGAAGGAAAATCTTTTTGCATCACATCCATTTGTTTTGTTTCTTCACTTCTTTGTTTCCCTTAATGGTTGTTCACCAACTCAGATCACTCCAAAAATAATTTTGCGATGTGCAATATTGGCCTGCATTGGAGAGGTAGCTGCTGTAGTGCATACGGACATGTTCCTGCTCCCTTTCAGCTAGGTATGGCAGTGATAGATAGCAGTGCCACCAAAGCTGCCAGCAGCTCAGTACAGGCTAGTGGCTTTTTCATTAATTCAGCTCCTTATATATGCTTTGCAGGCAGCCCTGAACTGCATGGCTGTGTGGAGAGGTACAGCCACAGAGCAAGCCAGAGCTCAGGCTGAAATTCGTCAGCTTCTGTCAGCAAGATAGACTCCAGGAATAAAGGTTAACAAAGTACCCCAAGTACAGGAAAATAAATAATTAAATATGCAGGTCACTCTGAAAGTAATGCCTCCTATTTATTTCCATGGAAACTACCACAGATATGAAGAGCACAGTAATACTGTTCTCAGCTACAAAATACTATTTATCAACTCAGTTACCAGCATTAGCCATGCATTTATTTTCAGCTATCAGCAATAGCCTGCATGCTGCCCTCATAAAAATCTGTTCCTATGGGGGTGACACACTGTCACTGTCATCACTGCTGAAATGCAGCACCCGCCAACCTCACCGTGCTCATATCCACTGTTTGGTCTCCATAAACATTCACAAGTGCTGATGAATGCCAATGGACACCATTTTTTTTCACTTCCACACCTTTGTTTCATATGCACTTCCATGTCAGAAACCATTCTGTCAGACTGCCCCTCTGCTGCCATCTGTCACACAAAAACAAAACGTAACACTGTTCCACCCCTTGGAGCACATTTGTGGTCCTCCTCTGGGCAAGCACTAAGAAATCCACATCTTTCTTGTACTGAGGACTCTACTCCAGCTGAGACCTCACCAGTGCAGAGCAGATGGGCAGGATCATTTCCCTTGGCCCTCTGACCACATTTTTTGGTGCAGCTCAGGATATGGTAACTTTCTGGACTGCAAGAGCACATTGCTGGCTCACATCCAGCTGCCATCCACCAGTACACCCAGGTCCTTTTTGGCAGGGCTGTGCTCCATCTTTACATTCTACAGCTCGTACTGATAGAAGGAGTTGATTTGACCCAGGATCAAGAACTTTCATTTGGATTTACTGAACCTCATGAGGTTCACCTGCATCCACCGCTCAACCTGTCTAGGTCTCTCTGAATGGCATCCCATTCCTTGAGCATGTTGTCTGCCACAGAGTTTGATGTCATTCACAAACTTACTGAAGATGTACTCCACTGTCGAGGTCATTGATGAAGACATTAAATAGCACCAGTCCCAGTAGACTCCTGAGGAATACCACTCATCATTGATCTTTACCCAAGCACTGAGACATCAACCACCACTCTCTAGATACACTCTCACTACCACTTTCTCATCCATGGAATAGTCCACTGTTGCCGTGACTCGGATAACCCCCTTATTCCCAGCCTCGTTCAGCCTCGTTAGCATCTACAACAGTCCACCCATCTATATCATTCTGATTTGGAGAGAAGGATTTTATGTGGGAGTGTAATAAGGGCCTTACTGCAGTCCAGATAAATGACATTAGTGGCTCTTCTCTTGTCCACTGATGCACCAGGTAAATGAGGCAGGGCCTACCCTTAGCAAAGCCATTCTGGTTGTCCTGTGTCACATCCCTGTCTTCCATGTACCTTAGCATAGCTTCTAGGATCATCTGCTCCATGATCTTCCCCAGCACAGAGGTGAGGCTAATGGGTCAGTAGTTCTCCCCTCCTTCCACAACTGTCCCTTCTGAACAGATTGTAGCTGTCAGTAGCCACATTCCAGCCACAGGAATCATTCCACCAGGTTTCAGTGATGGCATCTTTGAGTTTTCCAGTAGCTCAGTGGCTTTCAGCTCCTTCTGTTTCCCAAGCTGTATGTGTTCATGTAGAGGCACTTCGGTCAGGCAGTTGATCTTGTTACCTTCTTGGAGGACTTCCCCTTAATTCCATTGAAGTGTTTACCTTTAGTCTCCCTGTTGCCATCATAATATGAAGCAGGTTGAGGTCACCCACTAGCACCTTGTCCCTTTAACTTAATTATGCTATCCCACACCTTGTTGTGGGCAGGATCACTGTCATTACCGTGCCCCTTCAAACCTAATTTAAAGCCCTGTCATTGTGCCCAGAAAGCTCCTGGGCCAGAATTCTTTTCTCCCTTTGACCCAAGTGAGCTCTATGAGCAGCCAGCCATCAGGCCAGGCACTGAGTAAACTTCCCCACAGATGAAAAAGACAAAATTCCTACCATAGCATCAGCCTCTTAGCCACTTGTATCCTTCCCTGGCACTGAAGGGTTACATGAAACCACCACCTGTACTCTTGTATCATCCATTAACTGCCCTAGTCCTCTGAAGTCCCTTTTAAGAGCCCTCAGGCTTCTCTCAGTGACTTCACCACTGCCAGCCTGAGCTATCAATAAGGGAAAATAATCAAAGGTAATAACAGTCTCAATCTCATTAGAAATACACCTTGCAGAACTACTGTCAGCTACTCAGTTATTATGTCACAGCAGTACTAGAGCCATATACTGAAGGACTGGGTCCTAGCATACTAAACACAAACATATTTGCGTATAGGTAATGTTGTTTTACTAGAGCCCAGGCTGGATTATTGAAACTGTATTATCATGTGGATTATCTGAGCTCTTGTACTGCAACTATCCCATAATACCACTGGAAGAAGTTGTATCCTGGACTGGTTTAAGCCCATAGATCTTACAGGGACTTATTTTTCTGTGAAGGGGATGAGGTCAATTATATTACTTGCCAGCTATTGTAATTTTAGAAGGCATCAGAAGTCAGTGATTGTACAAAACATAGCTGTGAATTATGTCCTTTACCTTGACACCATAAGGATGCCAGCCCTTCTCAGTGCTGTGTATTACATATCATGAATTAATTGCTGCACAAATATGACAGCAGGACAAGGCCCATAAACTTTAGTGCATACCACTGAAAAAACTCAGAGAATGAATAAAAACCTGGAAGAACTAATTATGCCTCCACTCACAAACAAAAAAACAGACAATAAAGAGGAAGATAGGTAAGACATCTTTTATTCCATCAAGATTTAACAGCCCCGTTATTTTGCTTGGCTCTTTATGGGCCAACATAAAAATTTCTTCAGGTGATTATGTCAGGTAAGATCAATCATTAATTTATAACGTGTGCTTTGTAAACTGGTTCTTTTTTTCTAACTATCACTTGCCTAAATTACTTTACAATGATAAATCCATAAATATTATATGCCACCTCTTCAGTGTTCCAGTGATGTTTTTAGCTATTAATAAAACTGCTCCATTTCTTTAGTCGTATGGAAATTAATTGATTGTTTGGCAAGAGGATGTAAATGTTAGAGATCAGCAAATGACATTGATGCCAGCACTAATGCCTGGTTAAATATAAACATGAATTTCTAAAAATGATAACCTTTTATTTGTGACATGGTAGAAAGCAGCTACTGGAATAACTAACCGTAGAGATGACAATTGAGAAGAAAAAGCAAAAGAATCACAGCTCAGTGAGGTCAGAGGTCTGTGTGAAGATGCCCCACAAACCAGGTAGGAATCTTACTCCTGGACTTCAGACACAGAGGTAGTGAAAAGTCCATAAATACTGTGTGGGCAAAGAGTGGATTCTCATGTTGCAGGTAGAAACCCATGAGAACTCATGTGGCTACTGGGTTTTTCCTGGATAGAGCACATCTTTTCTGCTCAGCAATGACATGCCCATGGAAGAAAAGGCTACTGTGACTCTTCTGGCAAGCCAGACATGACTTTACTTTATTTGGCAAGAATTTGCCTCCCATTGTACCAAATGTTCTTGGAGTAATTGTTTTCCCAGACATTTCTCCCAGACATTTCTTTTTCTTTTAAGAATAACTTTTAAACTGGTGTGAAATAATCATTTAACTTAATTTTAACTTTAATAGAGCTGTGAAAGTAATGCACAAATATGTTTGTGTGGTAACTGAAAGTAGGCAACTTGAGAACCAATAAACCTTCCATAAGGTTATCATGCTGAAAGAAAGCACTGTTACGCATTTTTCTTGACAATTTACAAAAACTGTAGAGTTATACTGAAATGGCTTAATACCAACTGCTGGGTAACATCAACTGTGGAGCAGAATGTTGAAATGAGCGCTCTTCAGTTTTCTGAAACTGCTTAATATATTTAAAAGTGATGTATTTATTTTTTCTAATAGGATAAATGTAACAAAGTTGATCACTTCAAATTAAGAATCAGTTGTTACTTTTACATGATCAAAGAATCTACAAGAGAAATGTATTACAAGACAGATATAAGTCTGGTATCTGAAACTTTCTAGCTCTTGCACTCTTCTCCCTTAAGTTTTGTTTTCTGCCTAGTACCTTGGGGCACCTTTATGTGGGTCAATAGCTGACATCCTTGTCTTTGACATGAGAGGGCATTCCTGCAGGTAATCAGTCCATTTTTGTCACTTTACCCATGCTTCAGCACAGACCTGGATCTGGAGCAATCACAGAATCACAGAATTGTAGTGGTTGGGAGGGACCAGTCGCTGGGGTTTCCTGCACTGTGGATGCATTGCCCTTAGTAGTTCCCCCAAGCAAGATCCTTCAGAAGCTCCTTCAGAAGATATGCCATGTTACCCGTGAATACTGTTTTACCAATAGGTATTATTAATCTACCATTAATGTCCTTGGTTTTGGCATTTTTTTTTTTTTTCACCTGCCACAGAAATACACGTAGAAGATAAATGGGAAAGCATATGAAGATTTCTCTCACCGCTGAAACAACATCTCCACATTCTTGTTGCCTGTTCAGAGGTATATAGTAAATGGGGCAAAAAATGACAGCTGATCAAAATGCTAACATGATCTACCATCTCTAGCTTCCAGATACTTACGTTCTTGGCCAATCTCAGGGACTAGAATGGCTACTGTAGATTTCAGGGCATGAATACAATACCCCATTTTCCTTTTTCACCCTGAATATAACACCAGCATCAGCTGCTTAAGCTAGGACTGCAATGGTTTTCAAATTGTGAACCACTGTCCTCTCATCTGCTCGCCTTTGCACTGGGGTTATTATTATTGCATGCCTATACCAGCTTCAGAGTGTCTATTAGTATTACCAGAAAGAAAGATCATAAAATCTGATTCATGTGCCTTAAGGGTTGGCCTTGGAAAACATTTTTGTTTCATTTACAGCAGTAGCTACGCAAAGAACAGGAATCTGAGGGACCTGCAGCAGAAATGAAAAGCATAATACATTGACATAGACTTTAGTGGGAGTATTCCTTTCTTTACTGCAGGGACACATGTTAAAGTTGAAATGGGAATGTCTGTGACTTTGAAGTCTTAAGATCCAGCTGGCATGAGCACTAGAGCTCTAATGGAAACTTTCACACTTTGCAGATCCAATTAAAAATTTAAAAATAGATACACATTCACTTGCTTACTGTATGATAATAGCTTCCAAGGTAGGACCTCTGTCATCTTCCTCTCTAGCAGGATAAGTCAGGTATTCTAAATTCTGTACTGTAACATCAAGGCAAATATCAGGATGCACCAAGTTGCTAATGAAAAGCAACAGGTACCGGTACATTATGCTACAGTTAGAGTGCCTAATTTCTAGATGGTACTGGTTAATACTGGTATCAAGCACTGAAAAACTTTTTGCTTTAAGACTTTGTTGTTTCATTCTAAATATCATGTTGTTTTTTTTTTTTCTTCTTTTTTTCTTCCTTTTTTTTTTTTTTTTTTTTTTTTTTAACATACAATCTAAGACATCAAAATATCCATAATAAAAAATGGCACAGTTTTTGAAAAAAAAAAAAAAAAAGAAAAAGAAAAAGAAAAATATTATTGCTGCTTCCCATTATGATCAGAAAGATGATCATCCTGGTACAACTCGAGATACTGTTAATAGCCACAGCATAGGCACTCCATTGACCTGAAGAGGCATTTAATGTCCAAAGTCAATAATTCTCCTTCTGCAGACTTCGAGTCATCCACTTTGAAGTTGGTCTAATTAGAGAAAACAATCTGATTACAACATGAGAGACTGCATAGTACTGAGATAACAACATTTTAAGTCTGTTTTCTGCATGTTATACACATTAGGGTAAGCATTGCAGGGGCACAGTAAACCTCACAAAATACTTGTGGCAAATGTTGTAGACAGCTTAGTAAGATAGAAAATTCTGTACAGTTATCTAAGTTAAAATTTTAAGACAAGGTAAATTGCTGCATTAGCCTTTCAAAAGTACAGTTTAATTATTCTCTACATGGTTTGCATATATATAAGCTTTTGGTTGAAACTAATATGTCATTCCTCTTAATTGTTTTAAATGGCACAATGAGATCTGTTTTCTACAGGCTCATTAGCACATCAGTTCATTGTTTAAAATACAGTAATTTTTAAAAGTCTTTCCTGTCACAGCAGTGGCTATATTGTAAAGGAGGTGTAGTTGGAGTTACAAGAGTATCACCTCTTGTAGTTACTGCTGGGAACCAAATGCTTGCCAGAACTATGTTTTCACCTTCCTTCATGTTTATCTTTTGTCATTTCAGTGGCTCTGATCTTACTCCCATTTCAGTAAACAATGTCAGAGAGGTATGACAGGAGATATGTGACACAAAGCAATCTTTCAATTGCATGTAAAATGCCTCCAGTTCTGCCTGCTACTAGTCTGCAGAGTACATTTTTTCTCTAGATCACATGCTCTCTGATGTTTTTGTTTGTTTGTTTTTTGTTTTTGTTTTTTATTAACATATGTTTTTTTTTATTCTGTCTATATTGAGAGCTTTAAGCTAATACACAAAACAACATCAAATACTCTGTATACACAGCTAGTGAATAGAGTAACCACAGGACGCAGAGGAGATGTCCTCTTTTGTTACCATTTACAGATCAGACTGTTTTCTGTAACTGACAGCTGCAAAAACGAATGGCCATAAGGACACAGAGACGTCAGGTCAAAACAGTGCAGCATTTTTCCTTTCTGTTCCCCATGCTCAATAATTTTAATATTTCTGAGCAAAGGATCCCCCAAAATCACCTAAAATATCTGTCTTGCTATTAGGTTAGCTCTAACAATACATTTTGACTTACTGTAAATGAGGAGGGTATCCCTTTGAGGATGTGATATATTGAAGTGTTTCCTCTCAGGCTAGTTGTAGCCAAATACAGTTCAATAGTTTTCTCTGACTGACTGCTCTTAATGCGGCCAAATGAAAAAGCACATTTTATTATAAATATATATGCTCTCTACTGAGCACAGGATGGGCTGTTTGTGGGATTTTGCCTGAGCAAAAAGTGCTGAGCAAAACTCTTATTAAGTTTTTACCTGTCTCAGCATCCCTGTAATGTCAGGCCCAAGGAAGAGTTGTTCTAGCTGTGTGCCCACCACAGGAAGTGGCGTTAGGACGATGACTCATTGAAGCAGAGTTATTCATGTTATTCACTGGTTTCCCTTCCTCCATTCTGCTGAGTAAATCTAGTGACAGTTATATTTTCCCCCACAGAGAGCGTGTATCTCTTTTAAGTCTACTCCTGTGTGGTTCTCCTGTCAGCTGCAAGCCTGTAAGAGGCCTGTATGTATCTCCATCCGGTCTGCCTCCAGCAAGACCTACAAGCAATCCACGGGGAAGGATTCCAGCCAGGCCCAGGAATGGCTGAGTTTAAAGAACCATAAAATTCTTTTGTGTCTGATAATGATACTTCTCGTTTTCAGGTTTCTCAGATCCTAAGTTTTCTTCTGTTTAGAATGCCAAGATGCCCTCTGGGAAGGTGGCACATCTCACAGAGAGCCAAACAATTAAGATGAATCAATGCCACTGTTGGTATTTTCATGGGAATATTTAAAAGTGAAAGGAAGTATTGTGTTGATTTGGCTCTAGCAAAAACTTACAGTGCATTCTACAAAATGAAAAAAGCATTAGGGTAGGAAATGATGGCCTCATTTTGAAGGGCACAATGTTTTCGGGCTGGATTGCTGCAATTATTTCAGACACCAGGTATCTAAATCTGCTGTGACAAACAGCCATGACCATCCACCCACATACACAAGGGGCAGATGAAACATGCAATAACTGGAGACAGCTGACAATAACAATTATTTCTGAACTGCTAGGTATGTATATATTACAGTTCAACTTTCAAATTTACACATGGAAATAATACATCTGGTTGGAATTAAAAATGCTTAGCCTGTGTTCAACATTGCTGGCATATGTAGTACTTGTTGCCCCACATTTTCAGACTAAAACATACTTAAAATAAAATCAGTGGATTTTATATATTTTATTTATTAGCAACAAGAAAACTGAAGCAGTATAGACTTGTCACAGCAATCTCTCCATTTGACTTATCTAACCTAATGACTGGCTAAATTCATGTGTACCGTGGGTAGGCTGGTGCTCTCTAGATACCGGTAGTGTTTGGTTTGTATCTAGGCCATTTCTGCAGACAAGGAATTGCTGTTATATGTTAAATCCCTAATTTTGTTCAAGACTTAGGAAATGTAATAACTAAGGTTTTGCAGTTTTTATAAGCAGATGCAATCAAGCATCCAATGTAACATAATTTCAGAGTAAAAGAATATAGAAAAAAATCCCATACCAATGCTCAGGCAAAGACAACTGATTTCAGACACACATCTCACAAAATAAGAAAAAGAAAACATTTGCATATTTTGAAGGCAACTTCTTTCTTTTTAACCATATGTAATTCTAGGAAACCTACACACAAAAAAACCCAACCAACCAAACAAACAAAAAAAACAACCAACAAACCAAACTTTTACAACTTGCCTCAAAATTTCTTCTAAACAACTGTAGAAAAGGTATAACAGACTTTTCAAACTCCTTATCTGACACTTTTTAAAGTACATTCATAAAGGAACACTTATTCATCTCTAACATGATTTAAAGTAGGTGACCAATAACAAAAGATCACAGAAGCACATATGCACATCTTTCAAATTGACAAATCTGTGTTAAAACCACTGCTATTAGCAGCCATTGATCAACAGAATTTTTCCTTCATGGAAGGGCACAATTGGCTTGACAAGGTGTCCTTAGTCTGGCACATTTTGTCATGCCTCATATTAAACTGCAGCAAGACATAATGATACCTTATGTGTAAAGTAATGTTTGTGTGGTACTTTGCTTAGCTCAAGGGATGCCCTTGAAAAATTGATTTATCTATTTAAAAAAATTCTCAGTAGTTCACAAGTCTGTCCTGTTGAGATAAGACATCGCTGAATGGAGTCTAACCTATACGTTATATAGCAGTATATGAAACATGCATTGAACACACATATTGGACAATTTCTGCCTTTCTCTGCAGTTTCCAGGCTAAATGCAGTTCAACTCCCCAGCTTTTAGAGGACAGTAATAACTTTAATATATCAGAATATTACTCAGAGGACTGAATAGATGAATGTTGCTGGACTTTATAAATATAGCATGTTCGAAGAGTCACATCACTACATGTTAAAAAGCTACTAAGATTTGCATTTGATTTATTAGTTGTGAGTGCAACAGAATGTTAAGATTGATGAAAGCCACAATTTCAAGAATTCAGCAACTTCCCAAAGCAGTGCAGTGCTTCAGTAAAAAACTCCTAGTTTGCAGCAGTTCCTTTTGCCACCTAAAAGGACTAGATTCAATATGAATAATTTGTGGAGTTGTTTCATTATCTTGCAACACATAAAGTGCAAGCACCTAATGAAGCAGCTACTGTAGTTAGGGCCTCTTTTCTTTCTTTTCTGTGTGTAGATTTTCTAGCACCTAATAAGGGTTGAGGTCACATGCTGCTTTTCACTCATTGCATTCTCTCATTTCTACCTGCCATCTGACTTTCCCTAAATTGAAAGAAATTCAGTTTTCTGGGGTCTGTATACTGGAGTGTAGCTGATCATTTGGCCTGAAGTTGACCCTCTCCCCAAATAATCCACAGAGATATGTGTGTCATGCACAGAGTAGCCATAGTTCTCATGTTGTTAGATAAAAAACCTCTTATCTAAGCTGCAAAGAATGATTCTTCCTCAGTGTCCTCCAGAAGCATGCAGTATCCTTCCACTTTCACAACAGTCTTTCAGATGGAATAAACTTTCCTGCTGATACTAGTCCTTTTAAAACAAAGAAACAAACAAATAAATAAATGGCACTTCTTGGAGTGGGAAGTGTGAGTTCTGGTTGAGCAAGAAAGTTGTTAGGGGGTTTCAAATTATTTAACAGCACTACTTTCCGACTTTCATTTCTCATTTCTCATTGTTCAAGATGAGCAAACACAGATTTACACGACATAGCACCTCAGCCTAATGAAAAGAGAACAGTATCAGCTGAATATAAAATAGCCTTCTGATCCCGCTCAACAGTGTATGCTGTGAAATAGAATTCCTCACCAACTGTTTCAAAGAAGGCAGAAATACTGAACAGCAAAATGTGCATTATGTTTACTGGAAAAGGAGTTTATTTTAAATGTTGTGTACTTTGGAATATAATGAAACCATATTCTATTCCACTGGAATGGAAAGCTACCCTGCAGCAGAAAAAGCAAAGTAGATATGTAAATAAAACATATATTTAAATGTTGTTGGAACTGTAATCAAAAAAAAGAATATCTGGGCAAGAGGAAATATCTGTACCACAGAGAGCATTTTGCAGACTTAAGTGCCTTCCTTGTAAATTTTCCTTTTCTTCATGACGCAGGGGAAACGAAAGCTATAAAAGTATAATTTAACACTACAGTAAAAATAAATCGTAGCACATTTATTCTGTATCTTATTTATTATGAATGTTTCTGTTCAGCAGAATAGTTAAAAAACAGCATGCTGTAAGTCACTGAATGAAGGTTTAGAAGGCAAGAGGTGAAAATGTCATTTGCCAACTGACGTAAATTTTAAGGGAAACAAGGCGTGCAACTATGGAGTCTCATAACTACCAAAACAAGAAAAAATGTGGAAATGACAAAAAGCAGCAGCTCCTACCACTACACAAACTGAGTTCTTCAGTGTGAACACCAAAGTTGTGGCTGATAGTAATGGAACTATCATAGGAACAAATCCATCTGAAGGACACACTTGACAAAGTCTTTGTTGACATTGTCTGGCATGAAGGGGACTGAAGGTGTCAAGCAGGAAGCAAGGGCCCCTATGGTCTGTGGGTCAGCAGGGTCAGGTGTTGTGGAACAAGGTCAACCAGGGGATGGGCCTGAGTGATCACACAAGAATTGCAAGATAACAACAACCGAAGCAGCTGAAGCAGAACCATGGAATGGGATGTGCCCCGTGACAACATGATTTATGCAAGGGAGGACTCTGGGAGTGGGAAAGGTCACGCACACGTGGGGTTGCGTTATTGGGTGTATGGGATGAGCCTACGTGGAAGCCATGCTGGTATATAAGCAGTGTGATGCAGCATTAAAAGTGAGAGCAGACTCCGTGGCATTCATGTTGTGTCTCTGTCATGGGTTAGCCAAAAATCTACCTGTGCCCGTGACAGGGGGACAGACGGCCTGCAGGCCACTATCCCAAAAGGAAAAGGGAAAAAGGGAAAAAGAAAATAAATAGAGCAGCAACGATCTAAGGAGGCACACTTATTTACTAAATACCATGTTGGAATACAGGATAACACAATATAATACAATATAATTGGAAATAAGGCTAATGAATCAAGTAAAATAGGAGAGAAAGTCCCGAAACCGAGAGGCCTACTGTAACTCTAGGCGAAATGGCTGGAATGCTCCCCCCTGGCTGGCAGGATTCAAGAGAGCACGTCCAGCCCTGAAGTAAGATTATATAGAGTCCTTGTCACGTGACTTATCCTTGATCGTGATGTTCTCTGGGACATGCAGTCTTCTGTGAGCAGCATATTCGTTAAAATTATCCATGCTTTACATGATGTTATGATGCTGATAGCAAAATTACAAAATTGCAAAACCATGACAGTCTCTCACCAGACAGGGTCCATTCCAGACGGGGTCTGGCCTGAGGTCAGTTGCTGGTAACGACAGTCAGGATTTCAGCCATCAACTCTACAGAGATGGAAGAGCACGCAAAAACATCAGGGTCTTCATGTTGGTTAATCACCATTAATGATGCAGATAGAGAGCAAACAAACAAGAAACATAAATGAGAAATTTGTTCCATTTCATCACTTTATTCCCAAGTGTGCCAAACTAATGTCGGCAATCAATACCTTTAGGAGAAGATTATGCTTGTCTTTTTCAGGCAGAAAAGAAGTGAGGAATTATTTTTATGAAAAAAATTTTGGTTGCTCTTGAGAAAGAGCTAGGATATTTTAGATCACTTTCTTTGTCTGTTCTTTTGGGAGGATTCTGGAGAACGTATCGATCATTTGAAAACTACATTGCTCAGAGCATTTCATTTCTCCTAGTTTGTTTTGTTGGTTTGCCTTTTTTTTCTGATTTTCTGAGAAGAAAAAATACCTTGAAGTGCCTTCTATTTTTCTATAGTTCCAGGCAAATCTTTTGTGCTTGTTCAATTTCTGCTTTTATTCATGAGTTGTCTCTGCAGAAAGAAAAAACAAAGCAAAACAAAACAACAGATATCTCAGAGCACTTGACAGTAGATTTTGCCCTAAGATCACCAGCTCAAATACATCATAAATCAGCAACAGCTCAACTATCTGATAGCTATGGTAGTCTGTGACCTTAGTAAATTGTTGAGCTTGTTGATTTCATAAAGCAGATCTAGGCTGCCACGGCAAGGAAGTCCATGCAGAAAACATGGTGCTCCTTCTTGCTAGGTGGGCGTCCCTGCGGGTCAGTAGTGAGGTACGTGTTACAAGGCCAGGCCAGAAAACTTGCTATTGCTCAATAAGTAAGCAAGAAACAACTTCATAGTGCTTTTACTGAAAAGTCTCTATCAGAACTAGACTTTACCCGAAAGAGAATAAATGTTTTCAGGGTAAGGTCAGAAATACAAATAGAAAAAGATCAGACTGCTAAGCGTTATTTCTTATAATTACAGTTCAAGTGTTGCTGCTTTAAATGCCAGTGAATTATATTATGAGTAAGAAATAGTAAAACTGCTAGTAGTAATTGGATAGAAGCTTTTAAATTAATTTTCTGACTACCCTTAGAAACAGATATTGGACAGAACAAACCAAGAAGCACCATAGAAAATGCAAGCAATTAAAGGAGAAAATGGTCTAGTGCTTTCTTTCCATACTGAAGTTGCTTCCTGTGCTTCTTACAGAAACAAATAAAAAAATAAAAATAAAAATAAACAACTGAAAAAAAGAGCCTTTATAGTTCCATATAATTTAATTGAAAATCAGTTATTCTCCTTCTAAATAATCCCTCATAGGAATCATTACATTACTGACATTGACATAGACATCATTTATATGGAAGTAAGGTCCAGATTACACACTTCTGCTCAGGGAGGAGTTGAGAAGACCTCTCCCCTCCCCAGATACACCCAGCACCTGTACAGCTCATGCTCATCATCTCCTGCTCTGTGCTTCCATGCTACAGCTTCCTGCTCAGCTCATCTAAGAAGAGATTTTCTGGCTCTAGTAGTAAATGCCTCTTATGTTTGCACTGGGTTGCTGAAGCTCAGTGTATCTACACAGGCTACTAAATTAGATACTCAGTCACCAGCAAAATTAGATGCTTGACAGAAGAATTATTATATGAACTTTTCTGGCCAGGGTTATCTGGAGTGCAGATTAGACTGTCATAAAGGTGCTCTCTGGTCTTGAAATCTATGACAATATAAAGAGCACAACAGCTTTACTGCTGTTTTACTAGTAAGTTGATTACCAGGGCAAATTTCTGTTGATGATGTGATTATGAGAGGATTCTTATTATAGTTTTTATTTAAATAATCTGACAATTTACAGTCATTTAGAAAAAAATTATGTACCCTCATTAAATCAATATTTTTAAAATATCTTTTTCTGTCAAATGCCATTAAGTTATGCTGTTAAAAGTGTATCTTATTATTAATTAACCACAAACGAACCCAGAGAGACCTGCATCTCATTTAAAATGGCTTCTTCAGAGGGCAGTGGTAATCAAACACACAAGTTATAAATCAATTAAATAACACTGTCATCATAAGTAGTCCCATAGTATTGGTGGCATGTCAACGCCTCTACTGCACTAAGGTTAAGTGTGGACACAGCAATCCTTTCTCCTGGCCATGGCAATTTATTTGTCTCCCTCTAGAACTCAGTGTGAATCACACAGGCTTTTTACCATACTTCTCTTCAGAGTAGGAGCCTTTAGCATATAGGTCCTCTGCACTATAAGGGGCTAATCTTTCAGCCTTCAACATACAGTAGGTGCTCATGAAAATACTGTGTCTGAATAGCATAGGTGATCTCCTTAGTCTCTGTACTCCTGATATTATTGGTATTTTTCTGGAGAGAACTCAAGGTACTGAAACCATGCAAAAGAAATATGTGGAAGTGGTGCAAGTATCTTACTATTCAAATCAGGCAATCAGTACATCTGAGAAAGAAAAAGCATTCCTGCTTCCCACTGAAAAATGAGGAGCTACTGCACAGGAACATGCAACAGTTTTGTCAGATCCATAAGAATGAAGAAATGAAGCAAGACCAAGGAATGAAATGGGATTTAATGCTTTATAGTGCTTCACCACAGAGTATTCACCTCTGTCATAAAGACCAGCAAGTCATGCTGTATAGAAGGAGTGAATGAAAACGTGGATTTCAAAGCTCTCAAGCATTATCCTTCCCACAGTCTGGGTGGTACAAGGCTGAGTCCCGCTGAAGTCCCACCTAAGGAAGAGTTTCAGTGTCAATTCAAGCTCTGTCAAATGCCAGCAGACTTTCCCAGCTGCATGACTACTTACCAATCTGAAAAGCAGTCAGCATTCAGCACATGCTTAGCAACCAAAGAAAAGATAGAATGATGGAATCATAGAATCACAAGGTTGAAAAGGACCTACAAGATTCTCTAGTCCAACCATCATTTGCTCCTCATGAAAGCAAAAGAAATCATGATAAATGCTTTCCTAGATCTGCTTCCCACCCATTTCAAAATAACCACTTGATTATTCTGTTTTTAATCGTGTCAGATAGTCTGAAATATTTTGAGGGCTTTTTTACATTAGTAGGAAACTATGTCCTTTAGCAAACAAGCAGCAGGTTACTTTTCTGTGAAGATGTCCTACGAAAAGCTGGTGGTGTCTGTCTGCCAATGGGAAGAGGCTGTAAATTGGTTCTGAAAAGGAAACCAGCTGCTAGTTTGCTACCTGCACATTCAGTAGCATTTTTACATGTGAAGAGTAGTACCTCTAGATAAATAACTATGCACTCCTTTTTCACCAGAATAATTGGCTTTATCTTTTGCCTACCAGCTACAAGCCTTGCTTTTAAATTACTCTTTTCCTTATTCACTTTTTGATGTAACAGTTCAATGAGGGTTTAAATTCCTTTCCCCATGCAGCACTTTTATCGTGCTTCTAATTACCTAGCCTAATTGCTCTGAACTTCTATGAGCCCGTGCATTTTTAAATGATTTTCTTTAATTACAATTCCTTACTGAAGAAAGTGTCACCGAAGTATATTTTACTAAAACAACAAAAAAAACAACACTGAAACATATCTTCCATCCTCTTGAAAACACAAACACATGATGTAAATGCTTGACTGTTCATGTCCATGACATTGACATACTTCACTCCCATTATCTACACAAAATTATGCAATATCACATACAAAAAGTAGGCAAAATTATCCCAGATATTAAAATAAGTTCAGAAGAAAGGCAATTGATAACAGAAATGTCTGAATTGAGCATGAAGAGGATTAATTTAGCAAAAAGTACAAAAAAGGGTGTGTGTAAAATGTTCTCCAAGTCTATCACTGTTCCCACATTTTACAATGTAAATGTCACCTTCTGTAGGGGAATATTATCTTTATTGTATTTATCTTCATGTTTTAGAGTATGTATTAGAATCTATGGATATTATCATTCAGTACACAAAATATTTAATGTTTCCAGAATGGGTAATATGGATGAACATTAAACTTTTATTTTATGTATTTTAGATGAGCACAAGACATGATTTTTGTTGTTGCTGTTTGTTTTCATCTATGAAATACCATAATAATTCTACAACCAAACATCAACAGTTAGAAACTCACAAATGGGAATAAGAAAACTGTAATTGTAATTTAAGTTGATGTTATAGAAGCTCACTGGTAAGATATCAAAAATCAAATTGAGTGTATCACATTCTATACAGTGCTGCAATGAAATACCTTATTCAGAATGCCCATAATAATTAGACTCATGTACTGGAAATCTGGTAATGCAAAACTGTTCATAAGGATATTTTTAATATGTATAGATTTCTAACCACAAAAAGATGTTATTTATTTAAAATCTGGAGCATTTGAAAGTATTATTCTCTTAAATAATCCGTATACTCTCTGAGATTATTCCAATACAGGTTGCCAAAAGGGAACAATAATATATTTGTTTAATAACACAAGAAGCTGAAACTCTCACAATTAGTGCATCTTTACATACAGGTAGCAGATCAGTTATTGCCTTGCAAGACTTAACTTCAAATTGTTTTCCTTTTCATACCAACACAACAGATATAACATTTTCCATTTTCTGGAATAATATTTTCTCTTAGTGGTTTGTATCAGATGAATGCTGCCCCTCAGTGACGGTCCTTACATTTTAATTAATTTCTCAACAGTATATTAATTAGGCCACAAAAGCAGCCTGTGACTCTGGTACTTATAAATGAGATCAAGAATTGATATTGCCTAATTCAACTGAACAAAGTCATGTGAGAGGATTTTGCCCATCTGTTATAATTAACTTCTGTTGACTGTCTTGGAACTGGACAGCTAGCTCACCAAATTGCACATAGCTATTGTTTGCAAGGTTGCCTTGCAAGTGGCATTATCATCAGTCTTCTGCAATGACCATTTCAGATCCTGTGTACTGATGAATCTGCAAACTGTTGCTAAATGGGAATAGCCAGACATACTGAGGAATCAAATTGCTTCAGTGCTACTGTCCTTGGAAAGAACATAAGTTAAATCTTCCATGAAAGATAAACTCCATCCAACTCAAGCCCCTCTGAAGAACAGAAAGTGTAAAAGCATCCACGATTCATTGTCAGGAACAACCATTTTAAAGTAATCTCATTTTGTTCTTAGGAGACAGGCACTAAAAAGAACAAGAAGATGGAGATACAAATTGTTACTGCCATGGCCACGTGCTTTGTAGCAAGGTCAGTTACTCAGACAGCTTCTGCAAACTGGACCTCGAAAATCAAAATCCAGTTTGGAAATTCAGCTGCTGGAGAGAGTCCAGTGAAGGGCTGTAAACATGATGTGGAGACTGGAACATCTATTCTATGAGGAGAGGCTGAGAGAGGGGCCTGCTCAGCATAAAGATAGTGCAGGGTGATCTTATCAATGTCTACAATTACCAAAGCAGGGTGCAAGGCAGATGTAGTCAGGATCTTTTCAGTGGTGTCCAGTGAAAAGACAAGAGGCAATGGTCACAAACTGGAACATAGAATCTTCTCTTCAGGATGCTCCCACACACTCCAAGTATATCTTCCTAAAACAAGAAACAACATGATGGTTAAGAGGCTGAAGACATGCCTACTGTTAAGCTGTTATCATAGAACTGCACAGTAATTTATGTTTAAAACGGCCATCAGCTGAGCTGGCATCTAAGCCAGTGAAACAGAAAACTACAAGAATAACAGCTGTAAGCTGAAGCAGGAAGAAGTAAGAAATCAATCTGATTTAGAATCATTTAAATTTAGAATTATTTCCTAATTACTTCTGGTGATTTTGTCAAGTTCATTGGAGTACTGGAAGTCTCAAGACTGCAAAGAAACATAAAGAATTAGCAGTGCCCTTGCACATATGCTACACACACAGGTTATAGCCACTTATTTTCAGCAATAAGCTGTTTTGGTGCTCTGTTCATCTTTTAAAAATGCATATGAGGATATCTGAGAATTAGATACTGAGCCTGAATTTTTGGGAATTAGCAGAATAACTGTTAGAACTAGTGACAGCAGTGCTTGCAACTTACCAACAATCCCTCAACACTGCCTCACAAGTGTGGATCTTGTTTGGCTAAGTGATGTACTTTTCAAAAAATAACAGAGAAGGCAGTTCCTGTGTCCAAAAGTTTTCATTCTGAGCAAAAGCATAGGTTACGATGAGGATAAACCCATGGGGCTTCTCTAATAGAAGAATCAGAGCCCTCTATTCTCCTAGGATTCTTTGAGAATAGCAATAAATAATGGATAAAATTAGTCAGAGTAATTTATGTGGATTTTCAAAAACCTTTTGTCAAGTCCTCTTGAGAACACTAAACTAAGCAGCCTTGCAAGAAGAGGTAAAATAGTAGAAATGAATGATTTACTTTAATCACTGAAAATACATAACACTTGGGAGCTGCACCATTTCCATACTCAAACAGGAATTTATAGACTTAATGCTTTTGAATAGCAAAGTTTGCCAATTACTTGAATAAGTTTAGATGAAAGGAGACTCTAAGAAAGAATTCAAAGGAATCCAACAAAGCAGGATGAATGTGAAGATAGTGGCAAATAGGCAGTTGCTGAATGCTGCAATAAAGAGTTTGAACTATCCAGGTACTCTCCTGATCTCTCTTATTTAAACACCACTTAAAAAGAGCAGTGCTTTAGAAGGAAGCTTAGGGATATATTATTTTTCCTTAAAGCTGAATGCTGAGACTGAAAAAAACAAACAAACAAACAAAAAACAAAAAGGAAAACTTGACATAATTATCACAAAAGCAGAGTTGTTTTCAATGCCTGAACAAATCTAGGATATTTTCTCCCAAAGTATGTATGAATTATACTGGTCAAACTCCCTACAAATGTGCAAATTCAGAGCTGGGTCAGACATGGATAGGACTAATTCTCTGTGCTGGGTCAACAGTTCGGTTTGGAGTTGCCAAGCACCTCTTTTCCTGGCAAGAGTGGTTATATCTGAATTTCCTTTGGCAAGAGCAGACCACCGGATGTTTCACTGCAGTAGCAAACTGCTCTGTTTGGGTGGTCCAACTGCCTTCTTTTCAAGTCACTTGCTTGTTCATGGATCTGAGGTGTCGTCCTCACACTACTCAGATGAACAACGTTTTAAAACACAATTGCAGTTCTTGGCTCCTTAAAATACATCACAATAACTTCTCCACTGAAGATTCTTAATGAATAATTTCTCATCATTTCAGTATCCTTGGATTTATCTCAAGGTTGTGTTTGTTCCTCATCATATCCTCTCAAGGTTAGCAAAACAGCAATACAAACAAGTGTCTTCTGTGTACTGAGGTTCAGTAATTTATCTTTGTAGACCATTCAAGAGTGTGGTCTGAGCTCATAGCAGCAAATAATTGATGGCTGTGTTAAGGGGAGCACAAAAATTATCACAGTCATGTTTACTACTGAATTGATATCGTGCTTCATTAAATAAAATGCATCACACCAATTACTCTAATCTAAGTCAGGAAAATCAAGATTGATATGCGGTATCACAACAAATACTACAAACAGAGCTATTAAGCCACAGCCTTCTAATATTTCTGAACCATCCAATTCCAGTACATTTCAAGGTTTAGTTTTGCATATTTCCATCAAAATATCTAGCTTGGATGGATGGATGAAGGCATTTTTTAGGCTGAATACTTGAAAAAAAAGTTTGCCTTTCCTCTGCTGCCATCTGCCCTCAGAAACATATATATGCAACCAGATTGGTTTTACATACAGAAATTTCGAAAAGCATGGAGCTTAGGACTAAGAAACAAGGGCTACCAACAAGTTGTATCTGTGTTCATTCCCACTCTGTTAAAGATATATAATATTATATATATTATATATTATAAAGATAATAATAATAATAATAAATTAATGTAAAACTAGAAAATGAGATTATGACTTGAATCATTTGCTATAAGAAGGAAAATCCCTGGAGAAAAAGAATAGTTGGAGACATTCAGCTTGTATAACAGCATCTTCGTAAAAGCAACCAAAGTTAGTGGGTAGGCAGACAGAGAAACTGTGATCTGATGAAGGTTGGCAGTTACAATGGGGAAAAATGCATGTTAACTTTCTCAAGGAATTCATTGCCTTCATCAATTCATATCCTGCTTGTTTTGTGCCCAAAAGAAGCTTTGATAAGAATTAATATTACCTAGGTTTTATTTTGTTTTGTTTTGTTTATTCCTGCTTGTTCACAGCTGGTGGTGGGAAGGGGAGGACCATGGTTACATTTGTGTGGTTTTTTTTCCCAATTCTGCTTTCAGATTTTTACAGAGTAGGAATATATCTTTTCAAAGAAGCACGACCTTTAATTACTCATTAGTCCAAATAGCAGTCAGCTGATGAGTGAAGCAAAGCTTCACAGCCTTGAGAGAAATCTAAACTCAAACGTGTGCACCCTTTATATCTTCTTACCCATATTCCTGTAAACTGCTGAGAGTAGGGTTTGCCACTATCACCCCATGTAAGATCCTCTCTCCTTACACTGAAAGGAGTAATCCCAGCAAGCACAGCACTGGCATAGCAACTGGGAGTTCAATATAGGGAAAAATTATAGACAGATCTTAAAAGCAGACATTGTACATCCTTTTCCTCAATGACAGGTTGCACTCTCAATATGAGTCAGTTTATTTTCAGTTATCATCTTTAATCCTCTCCTTGTTGCATGATCCTTTGAAGATGTGCTCTAATCTAAGATTGAAAAAAAAACCAAAAAAACCAAAAAAAACAAAAAAAAAAACAGAAAAAAATTCCAAAGATCTTAAAAAACAATACACAGTAAGTTTTAATGGGTATGTTTGTTAAAAAGAAGAAAGCACACAGGTCTTAGAAGGGCTGCAGCACTGAGCAATATGAAGTACAAAATGCCTGCCTGTATGTGTACTTAACATCATGAAAAAAACTGGCCAAATGCTTCCTTAGGGCTAGTTTTCTCCTTTTTGCACTCAGTTGCACTGAATTTGAATAGGAATAATTAGCAATATGCCTTTAATGCTGCAATCCTGGTGCACAAATCCCTGAAGTGGGAGGAAGGTGTTAAGGGAAGAGAGAACTAAAGCCAAAGAACAAGCAGTTTCTATTTTTGCATTTTTAACATTCCCCTCAGAATAATTTAGTGCCAGTTTTATTAAAGTACCATGACCCTTGTTGCTGACATTTTTTTAAATGGAGGAGCACATCCATTGCAGATGACAAGCCTGCAAGAAAGCATTGAATGTACTGAGCAGGACACCTGGGAACAGGGGTCTGGACAGGTCTGGATTGCCAATGTGCCCAGCCAGGCTGCTCATGGTCAGCCCACCAAGCATTTGGATAGAGGACAAATAAAAACATACAAGCACTCTCCCTAGACTCAGCAGACACAGCTAAAGCAGGTTACAAGGGAATATACTTTCTCTCATCAAATGACAAAATTTCCTTGTCCTTCATATGATCACAGTGCATTTTTCACTGGTGTCTTCCATTCTATTTTCTGAGCCTGAATTCAAAACAATGCCTGACAATTTTATGAGAGTCAATATTGGCATCAGAAATACAGTTTGAATCCTAATTTTTGAGGTCCAGTGGAAAAAAGTACCAGTCCATAGCAGTTTTCACTGATTTATTTCCTTATCGGGTGTTTTCTTGTTTCTCCATATTCCACAGAATAAGAAACACAAAATAATTATACAGTGGATTAGCAGACATGTCAAAAAACTTTTTTTTCCCTCTGGTTATATCTCTTCTCTGTGAGCTAGCAGCATTGCAGTATGTTGCCAAAGAAATAAGAAAGAGGATTAGATATAATTCTGATAGTTCAAAGCTACTCTGATAAAAATCCAACAAAGGAATCTAACTTATTTCTAATACTTTGTCACTCCTCATCCACCTATTGCTGCCAAGAGCTACCTTGCCAAAAGACTGATGGAAGATTAAAAAAAAACACAAAACAAAACACACCTTCTGATCCTGAAAATGCATGGCAGTGTGTTTGCACCATCTGTCATGCAGATTCAGACATGCCCAGCTGAAGATGGGCTGCTGTTGATCCATCTGCAAAACATGCCCCAGACCAATTGCTTGACTTATGGTAAATTTGGAAAGCTGTATAATAGAAAATATTTGAAAAAAAGCTTAGGGTTTTCCCCTTCCTACCCAGTGTTTGCCTGTTTTAACAGATTCTCCTCCAATATAAATGTATTAATTCATGACCAGCTCAAGTTCTGCACATACTAAGGTCTTGCTTATCATTGATGCAGAACTGGGTGAGATGATTAATTGGACGGTTTTGATTCAACTAGCCTTTCATATTTTCCCTGTCAATTACTTCCCACAGAAGCTTGTTGCATCTTCCATCTCAATAGGCTAATGCAATTTTGCTTTGTTTTGATAGTGGGAGTGGAGAAGGAAATGGGGGGGAAGAATTGAAAGTCTTCAATGTTTAGTCTTATTAGAGAGAGTTTTCAAACACCCCACTAATGAATTGCTTTAAATCACGTAAAAAAGCAATTACATGCAATGATAAATTGCTTCCTTAAATGGGTTGCAGGTGTCACATCTGATGTATAGTAGAGAAAAGTATAGTTCGTGTCAGTTGCTTCCCTTGTACATGGATTACTTTCAAACAAAATGATCAGAAGTATCTTTGCTGTACCTGCTCTCCTCTCGACAGCTCTGGTTAATGGACATTTAAATTTTCCATTACTAACAGGGAGATATTGATTAAGGAAAAAAAGTCAACAACGACAAACTTTTTTAGAGGTCATTAAGTCATGCATTTTCAGAGAGATATGTATACCTCAAGGGATTCTGGTTTGAGAAAAATGAGGTGCTCAAGCAATAGGCTAATAGCAAGTTAAATTGAAAATAGAAGCTGCATCCCTACAGGAGGCTACTCCAGTAGCAGACTGACCTTACTGGATAATAACAAATTTCCCTTTATTATTTTTTTAATTAGAATAAGGTACCAGTTGAGAAAAACAACCAATATTCATCATCATGTGCAAACCCAGAAATGTTGTGTCTATAATATGAAAAGATAACATGCCATATGCGCTCTAAAAATTAATAAAAATAAAATGCAGCTAATTCATTTTATTCTCATTTAAATGATCTCACCCCTAAGCTTTAATTTGCAGGCACTGAAGGTGAAACTCGAGCTGCTAATCTTAATCATTGTTATGTACACAGAAAGATTTATGATTGTGCGAGTTTTCAGAGAAATAAAGATGATAATTTAAAAACAGAAACAATGGTTCAACTTGCATAGTACTGAATATTATGCAGAAGGAAATAATTTACCTAGAATAGGGAGCCAGATATCAAAAGTCTTTTCTTCTGTTGCCCTTAAGTAATTTGAAATGTAGTTTTGATATAAGAAGACCTGACAGTCACTAAGTCCTGCAGCAAATTTGTCTTGCAAACATACAGAAACCATACGGAAAATAACAGCAACCTGGTCATAGAATCACTAATATTGGAAAAGACCACTAAGATCATCTAGTCCAACCATCACAACCACGTCTGCTAAGCCATGTCACTCAGTACCACATATACCCTTTTCTTGAAGACCTTCAGGGATGATGACTCCACCACTTCTCTGCGCAGCCTGTTCCAGTGCATTATAGCTTTTTCTCGGAACATTTTTTTCCTAATATCCAACTTGAATGGCACAATTCAGTGCCATCACCTCTTTTCCTATCACTGTTACACAGGAGAAGAGGCCAGCACCCACCTCATCATAACTTCCTTTCAGGTCATTGTAGAGAGTGATGAGGTCTCCCCTGAGCCTCTTCTCCAGACTGAACAAGCCCAACTCCCTTAGCAGCTCCTCATAAGACTTGTTCTCCAGATTCCTCAGCAGCTTTGTTGCCTTCCTCTGGATACACTCCAGGGCCTCAATGTCTTTCTTGTATTGAGGGACCTGAAACTGAACATGGTACTCAAACTGCAGCCTCACCAGAGTGAGTACAGGTGGAAATATCACCTCCCTAGTCTTGCTGACTGCCCTATTTCTGATATAAGGCAGGATGTCATTGGCCCCCTGGGCACACTTCTGGCTCATATTCAGCCTCCTGTCAACTAACACTCCCAAATCCTTCTCTGTGAAGCTTTCCAACCACTCTGCTCCAAGCCTGAAGTGATCTGTGGGAATGAATACAGCTATTCATTCTAGCTAGAAACTCTGCTAGAGCAGAGGAAAGAATTAGGTTTCTCTGAAGGCTCCCAGAACCCAGGAGTGAATCATGCTCACATTCAGCATCAGTATTCCTTCTGACTGTCCCTGCTTGCTCTCTGCCCCTGCTCATGTCACATCACCACAGTTCTGCATGCCTGCACCCAGCACACAGCTCCCAGCTCAGCGTGGTCTCCATTAGCAGCTCCAGCAAGGAGACCTGGGTTTTGCTCTGAGGCTTCTCTGTGGGCTCACACCTTCTTGCTTTCAGCAGCAGTTGAAACTTTCCAAATGTTTGGTCACAACCAGATTTCCTTCTGGAAACCTTGTGGGTCAAACACTGAACTTGAGACTCTCAAAGGGTGAACAGGTTAGATAGAGAGGTGTAAAGGGAGAGAACTCTGGCCCTCCTCAGCCAGCCAATCCTTTCAGAAAGGAGTTAAGTTACATCCACACGTTAGCAGGCTTCTTGGGGATTCCATACAGGGGCTATCAAGCTGACAACCTTGGACAGGCAGGGAGAGGGACGTGCTGTTTTCCATTTCCAATGAGCTGTGGTTAATGCAGCATCTGTCTTGTCTGTCTTTTGCCTGCCCACATATTAATGCGCAGCTCTGTGCCACTCCGTGAAGCTCTGGAGCATATAATAAATGGAGTTCCAACTCGCTGGAACCTCCTGCAACAGCTGATATTGTAAGTTGTTTTGCTGTGACTGCTCATTTGGAAGTTCCCAATCTTGGCAGGATGGCAGCAGTATCCACTGCTGAACACACACATACACTGTAGAAGTCTGAGAGGCATTCCAAAATGCATCTCCTACATCTGAAGCTGGGGCACGATCTGCCCACACATGTCCCCTGGAAGAGATGTTCTGGAGGGCAGCCCCATTCCACTGCAGAGCCCAGGTGATGTAAGTGGACATGCAGGACATGGGAGGTGTTTCTAGCATATTGCACCTTTTTGCCACTTGATAGTGTAAAAGAAAAAGGGGAAGCTCTTATTTTCTCGCTACTTTACTACAGTCAGATGTTGGCTTTCATTTATTTCCCAGGAATTCAGACAGCTTATGGTAATGTGTTTTCCGTGAAATAAGAAAGTTTATGTGGTTCATTATATGCAGACTTGAAATAAACGGCTCTCGCCTCAGTCAGATAGAAGCTGCAAATGACACCTTTTCAGCAATGAGGTCACTTCTGAAGTTAGTCTCTCAAGTTCATTCTCCATTATCAGAAAAAAGACTGATCTAATGCTGCATCTTCCACTTAGCAGAGAGGCTAACAAACAGCATCTCATGTCTTTACCTAGTCACATATCTCAAGCAGCTCTAAAGAAAGGCTGTGGAGTTGTAATCTGCTTATCCACCATTTACTGTGGTTGAAAGTAGTCTCTGGACTCAAAAAATACAGGAGAGGGGGAGGCTGAGACAGAAGACCTGGCAGACAGACACAGAGGTCTCTCCCGTCAGCTTGTCAGCTTTTTTCCTTAGGGCAACCAAAGCTAGAGATCTGAGAAACACACCCATATCAGGAAAAAAAGGAAAGGAAAAGAAAGGAAAGGAAAGGAAAGGAAAGGAAAGGAAAGGAAAGGAAAGGAAAGGAAAGGAAAGGAAAGGAAAGGAAAGGAAAGGAAAGGAAAGAAGAAAAAAGAGATGCTAGCCTGCTTTCTTAGCTAGTTTAAAATTGGAACACAGCCATAGCCAAGTATGGGTGTGAGTTGGAATCTACAGTGTCTACCAAGTGCAGAATTAGACAGAAGTATTGGCTCCTAGGGAAGAACTGGCAGGGTGGCTGCCCCCTCTCTGGCTCTATATTTTTAGATAAAAGAAAGAGCCTCCATGAGTTCTCATGAGGAAAAAGCATGCATGAACTCTGCACTTTACAGCCACCTCAGAGCTATCCTCCCAGCACAATGGCTGCCTTGATAATGCTCTGCGGTTAGTTCAGGCTCTGGAAGTGAATCATACTGAAAGCTCAAAACCAGGAAGAAGGACCATAAAAGCCAGGTCTTGTCACACATGACTTTTCAGTATCTAAATCCCTCATGGGCTTTACAGCCCAGAGTTGAGGTTAAAAAAGGCTGCTCCATCCGATAGTCTGCTGCCACGTAGATTAGGAGGAAAGGGGATGTATATCTTCTCATATGGATCCCAAAGCAATTAAATACTGGTAAGATCAGTTTGGCAAATACACATTTTGGGAAGCAGTCATAGACATTGTGGGGTGATTGCTCTGTAAAGCTAATTCCTGCAATCACTGCTGGTGCTGCTTCTCTTCCCCTCCAGGGAGTTAAACAAATCTGCTCTCTATGCAGTTAAACAAATAGAAATGACAATACTATTCCCCCTCCCACATCCCCCCCGCGCTATAATCTACCATCTTGTTTCCAGCAGCCTATGAGAGTTAAAGTAAAAATCCATAAGAGCAAATTCAGTGCAAATAAACCAAACCTAAAAATCCATAAAAGTAAGTGTGACACCCAGAAGCCAAATGCAGTTGGCAGGCAGCAATGGCTGTACTCTGTCATTTTAACAATCCAAGTCGTTCACTCCAAATCCATCTCTGACAGGTAATCTCCTCTTTTACTCACTCCTCTCTTCCAGAGGCATTCACTGAACAGAGTGGAAAACAAGAGTTGCTGGCAACATTCAACATTTTTTTTTTTTTTTTGTAGTGGGATTGATGGAAATGTTCCTTCTGCAAAGACTAATGCTGGAAAAAGTATAGTGCTCTGCTTTTAAATGCTGTATATGACTAAGTGCTCATATAAGTGTTTCCTGCTCTTTACTTCTTCATATGCATCAGGCTCAGCACACAGGGTTGCATGGCTGAGCTGTGGTTTCCAGAGCTATTTATTTTAGGATCTAGCATGCACAATGACCATGTGCACAGCAAGAGCTGTCGCTTCCCCCATGAGTGAAAAAGCTTCCCAGTAGCTGTTGATTCTCAAGTGTGATCACAGCAAAATTCATCTGGGATCCAGTGTTTGCATTTGACAAATTTCCTTGTATCATCAGTCTCTGCATTGCAAATCCGATATATGGGTAGGTATATCAGAGATCAAAGCTTCTTTAGCAGAGGCTTCAGTTTGAAACCTGCTATATGTTCTTACCTGGAGCCTTATAACGAGGGCTCAAAGAATGTGGTTGCAAACACCTCACTTAGTTTAAAGGAAAGTGAATGTCACTGGAACCATTGCACAGCCTGTTACCTCTTTCCTAACTGGGGCTATCATCACGTAAAAGCTTTTACAAGCTAAAATAAAAGTGGCTTGGAAGGAAGTTGTGAGATTGCTGTGAAAAGGCAACCTGAAAATAGATTCCAGTTGAAAGGAAAATCTCTTCTGGGAAACTTTCATCTGCTGATCTCAAGAAAATGCGAAGGGTTTGTTTCCAATGCCTGCTGAGATCCTGACGGCATCACATGTGTTAATGATACATGTGTCACACAAGCATGCTGACAGTGCAAAATACAAGGCAAGACTCCCTCTACCATCTTTTCAGCAGGAAAAATGATAATAGGCAGGGCCAGCCCCTCACTCAAACCATCTGTCAGCCCAAGTGACAAGCGCCCACATAGGGATGCATCACTTAATGTCCCACAACTCCTCCTAGCAAACAGATAACATTTCAGGACTTCCTAACCCCAAATTTCTATTTACCACTACAAAACTTAATTAAGCTCAATAATCTCTCATAGCCTTTCCTCATCCCGGCTATTTTTGATAGCTGCATTTCTTTCTTATCACCCATCATAGTCAACATTTCCCTTGGTTCATCTCACTTCCTAAGTAAGTCACTAACCTCAGCCTCTAAACTTCATCCTGAAAGATCCCTCACTTACTACACCTTCTCCTCCTTTCCTCCAACCTCTTCTCAAAAGCTTCTTCAGGCCCAGTTGCCCTAGATCAGCTGCTGCTCATTAACATTTCCAGCTGGTCATCAACACATAGCTACTGATCACTGAATTTGGTGATGTCTGCCTGCCTGCTTGCTCTGCTTAAAAGCTTCAAGTGTAGCCTGAAGGCTAAAGAAAGAGGTGCTGACTGCACATACTAGAAACATGCATAGACGGGGAACCCTAAAGAGATGTGTAGGTAGCCTTTTCCAAGTGTCTACCAGCAGCACAAGGGGAATGTATCCATGTTAGGCTCTCAGAAGTTAAAGCAACACCATGTCTATCAGATTTGCAGCAGCATGAAGGTAAAAAGCTACACAGGCCAATATTCTTTGCCCTTTTACTCCTTTTCCCCTTTCTTCAGCCCTGTGAATCCAAGTTTTACTGAAGGAAAACTGGAACTTCTCAAGGACCTCACGACAGAGCAAAAGGCACTAAACTCTGAGCAAGCACTGAAGTTTGAATGAGAAAAACACTTCTCAAGCAATTTATTTCCCAGCCCCTTCAATGTTACCTCATTTCATGTGTGTTTGACACCTCCTTTTCCTCTGTAGAAGGTGCAAAAAGTGTCGGCAGAAAAAAATGGAAAGAAACAATTTTGTTCTAACTTAAGAGCCTGTAAGTGTCACTTACTGCATAGAAAATAATTGAAAAAGGATTGTGCTAGAAATGTGGACATATGATTCATTGCTGACTACAAGTTCACATGCCATTACTGCCATGCATAAAGTGCCCTTCTGCTACTTCAGGTCATGTGCAGCTTCTCTACACTCATTTGTACCATACTATTTTTTTTTACATTCCCTTTACAACAAGGCTCTGGGAAAAAGGAAAGCAAAACTGCAATTTTTCCTACTGTTAATTTTTGCCAGGCAAAAACCAAAGTGTGGTGCAATTGCTAATTATTCGCATACAAAAAATATATACCCGCACAGAGGACTGTTTTATCCCAGTATTATTTGATCTGTGAGAATACATTTGTATTCTGGTTTCTTAATATAAATCAAAATGGAAAAGTTAATGATTTTATATTGATACAAAAGGGTTGTTTTGCATTTCTCTCACTCTGCGCAAAGGCTGCAATAAAACTCAATCACAGTCTGGTTTGGGTTGAACAAAATGTTTTATTCCCACCACTTCAAATTGGCATTTTCAAAGGGACTGAACTTGTGACAGCCTGTGAGAATAATGCTGGCAGCATTATGGTTTTTGTCAATATGTATGAAATCAATAACTATGTTGTTTCATTAGGCAAAATACCATCAACTTTACAGCAGATATGCCAAGTTCAGTCTCCAAATAAGCTGAAATTTATTAATTAGCCCCCAAATCAATGTAAGATCACATTCAGGCATACAAAACGAAGAGTAAAATCATGCAACTCCTTCCAAGCAATAAAAAGGTTGTCAATCAAATCTGCATGAACAAAACGTATAAATCTGTATGTGTTGGGTTTGTTTATTTTTCTTGGGCAAGGATTTCCTTCTCTTGCTTTGGACAAGCTGCCTTGATGTTGCTGCTCTGGTAGGTATCCACCAAAGAAAAAAACACACCATTTGTCATTGCCACTAAACTCGAAGCTGCTGCAGCCCAGCCTCCAGGCAGGATGAAGGGAGATAATCCCCAGAGGACACTCATCCCTGCAGCGCGGGAGGAGAGGGGTGCATAATTTCAACCATGGGCTCCCACAGAATGGCAGAGCCCAGGAAACCTGATTGCCTCCTGCTCTGAGTGAAAGCTACACTTCCTTAACTAGCTGAATAAAAACCTTCTCTTGAATGTGTTTCTTCTCCATTACACCTATGGCAGCTGTTGCTCTTGTTGCTTGATGTCCTGCAGGCACCTGTGGAGGCAACATGACAAAAAACAGTGTTATAAAGCAGAGTAGGGCTGGCACAGGAAGCTTTGGAGGACTAACACATCCAGCAGAAATATATCCAGCCCATTGCCCACAGCCATATGAAACCTATTATTAAGGAGGCTTTCTGGCTTGAACATTGTTGCTGTGCAGAGAAATCTATTCAAAAAATATTTTGCTTTTACCCCCCCAAATATGCACCTTTTCTACTTAAAAAGGAAAAGATTTCTTGGAAAAAAAAAATAAATCAAAAATTCCTGCAGGGTGGAGAATGTTCCCGTAGAACATGCCTGTTAATTAAAGACTATGCTTTTCTCTGAGAAACCTGATCATTTTGACCACAAATTTCTCATCAGCCTTTAGTGATCTCTGTCTATCAAATTGTTGCCATGGAGTGAGAGGTGAAGGGGTGAGAGGTGAAGAGGTGGTCCCTTCCCACTCCACTCATAAGAAGGGAAAAATGATAACGCGAGCTATTTTGTTGTCATTCTTCTTTCCCCTGCTCAGTTTACTTCTGTTGTGTATACAAGTAAACCAAACCCTGAACAAAGGGCCACAGAGGTCTTTGAAGTGCAAGTGTACCAACACAGAATCACAGAACCACAGAGAACCACACAGAACCTGAGAGGAAAGGACACACAAAGATCACCGAGTCCAACTCCCGGCTCCACACAGAACTACCCCAAATCCAAACCCTATGTCTGAGAACAGTATCCTAATGCTCCTGGACCTCCAGCAACTTGGGGCCATGCCCACAGTCTTGGGGAGCCTGCTCCATGCCCAATCATGGTACCTCACAGGCCTTTTAATGAGCTCAGGAGAAGGAGGCATGCTGCTTTGACCTCCTCTGCACAGGCAATGACCATCACATTGGTGCCAGAGCTGGAGCAGTGGCATCAGTCCATGCTGCAGGAGCCTGTAGTACTATGGATCCTGCTCCAAAGCCACCTCCTTGGCCTAGGAGATCTTCCACAGAGCGAGGAGGAGCCATCACCACAAAATTTTGCCTCTTTTATTGTTTACTTTACAATTTTATTTATTTATTTATTTATTTTTAAGAGAAGACAATCACTTTGCAGTTATTTAAAAGTAAGTACAATAACTTCTCACAAAGTTGGGGGCCACATTTAGTTTAGCTTTGAGATATAAAAAGAGGTTATTTATTCTTTCAAATATGCGCTGTTTCTATAGCAACTCCAACACTTCATAGCTCTAACTGTTGCACAGACAGAAAGTGTTTAACCCTTTGAAGTGTACAGATCTGAATCTTTCAGAAATAATTCCCAAATAATTACCCTTCATCATATTGTCATTCTGCCTCCCTCAGAGAAGGATGAGACAGTCTTTCTGTTTCATATTTTTTTAAATAATCTTCCTAAGTATATGGCTTATTAACTTGTGTACAGGAGAAGCAAGGAGTCATTGCTATGCCTGGATTGTGATCAAGTGATGCATCAGTGAAAAAAGCATGTATCAGCACGGAGAGCTTGCTGTAATAACCCCAAAATCTAAGAACTTCACTTGGTGTGGGATCCTTAACAATAGATACAAAACACATCAGGACAATGTCATTTTTAGAATAAATTAATACAACACAAATTCCAGGTTGGATACTGGGATTTGTGGAAGTTCTGACCTTATCCTATATTCGCCCTTCTAACAAGCATTTATACAATGAGACTATCTCCACGAAACAACCCTCCTTTCTTGTTTCTCCTACTCGCAGCCGCAAAATCCCATCCTTCCAAAGCAGGACCCAAGGCACCATATGGAAAATTCCACTTCCCTCTGGTTAAAGCTCTCCTTATATTCCAGAATAAGTAATAAAAGCATAAATGACTTCAGAAAGTAATTCTGAATATTCTTTCTATTAGAAAAGCTGTGTTCTAGATTTAAATGCTGTGACTAAACAAATGGCTCAGGTGTGCAGTATCACACCATATCATATCAGCAGTATCATCTGCTGATGAAAAATTCAAGGAAAATCAATCTGAGATTTATGGTGCTGTCTTCATAGCCAGAATTACCTGCTCTGGAAATCAGCCTCGTTACTATCCTTGATTTAAAAGTGAAAGTCTGACGAGGTGGGAAATTTGCAATGTTTCTGTATTTACTGCTTTATGGTTTCAAGAGCAAGGGCTTCCATCTTCGCAGACTTCATTACATTGCATGAATAATGGTAATATTTTTTTGTGATGCATCACTAGAAAAAATGTTTCAGTTAGAAGAACATGAAGTGAAAAAAGAACAAAGAAATCATTTTAAAAGAACAAAAGCAATGATTGAGTTTAAGCATGCCTATTTTAAAATATAATAGCAAGAATGAGTCATGAAAGGTCCCTTTATTTCTGAGCTAAGCTAAGTATGTGTGCAGATAGCCTTGAAAATAGTTTATCCTATAAGACGTGTCTTTTGCATGATGTTTTGCACAAAACATGATTTTAAAAGTCTGTATTAATATCTTGCCACTTGTTCTGCAGTTTTTTTTTAATTGTGCTCAGATCTAGATCTCAGAAGAGTTATTGATGACTAACAACTTAATTCACTGTGTGTCTAAAATGTCAGATACCAGGAAAGAGTGCATTTGTAAAAACCTCTGTGGATTATAAAAGTTATGTCCACTCTTTCTGCTACATTCATAGTACACCTGCAGCTAGCTTTGCACGATGTTCACCTATGTAGCTGTCAAGTTCTCATCTCTGCAAATCACAGAGGCCCTCAGCACAAATTTACCTGGGACTGATGCACAGGCAGGGTACTGTGCTCCTGATGAAGACACAACCCTGTTGGCCAGTCCTCAATACTCAGTGGTCTAAAATCAACCCAACAGAGATGGATCTGCCTAGCAGGCCCCACTTTGGCTTCTGTCAACCACATGCCCACACCCTAGTACATGCCCATACCCCAGTACCTGCCCTTCTCAGGTCCAAGAGATCATTGTGTGCCCCGGTGGCGCAGCGGTAGAATTCCCGTTTGCAACACCAGGGGGCCCGGGTTCGAATCCCCCCTGTGGAGCAGGGGGTAGAAGTGCCACTCTGCTACACAGAGGGCTCGAATCCCGGGAGTTGGACTCGATGATCTCCAAGGTCCCTTCCAACTCGCACAATACTATGATACTATGATATGATATGTTGCTGCCTTACTATTCAGCAGATACAGAGACTGAGATTGTGGATGCCCTCTCCCTGGATGTGTTCAAGGCCAGGTTGGATGAGGCCCTGGACAGACTGGTCTAGTATTAGATATAGAGATTGGTGGCCCTGCCTGTGGCAGGGGGATGTGAGCTTGATAATCCTTGAGCTCCCTTCCAACCCAAGCCATTCTATGACTATGATTCTATGACTGACCAAATCACAATGTAGCTTCTACTGTCAGCAGTTGTGCAGGAGGAGAAAGTGCTGCAAGGAAACAGCCCCTCACACTGACTGATAACAGAAGTTACAAAAGGACCAAAGTGGCTTGTGGGTCTTTTCTACCAGGTTTTCAGGGAGTTCCATGAGATATTTTTTTCTGTGGGTCTGTAGATGTCCAGAAGCCGTGACACTGATTGACTTAGTCTATCCTTGTTAAATACAAGTTATATGTTGTCCTTGAATAATTACAGCTTAACATCAGCTACCACACTGCTAAGGAAAATAGCATTTTCTCAAAGTCAGACAAATTTGAACACTGATCTTTTGAAATGATTTTTTTCCTTCCAAATTATTGGAAAAATACTTCACCGTTAGAGTGGAGGATTGAAAAATAAGGAATAGTGGCAGTACACACAACAGAAGCTTTATGGTTTGTCCCCTCACACTTTCTTGTCTTCATGCTCAGAACTGGAGAGCTTTCAAGTATATTTATGTGGAAACTGTGTGTTTTTAAATACCTCATATTTCAGAAATAAAGGAACGAGGAAGATGAGGATGGTTATTCAATACACCAAAAGCACAGGAAAACACTCCGTGTCAGAACAGCCAGGATATATGTTCATCATGAATGTATCACCACAGCACATTTTTGTTGATTAATTGGCAGAGAAATCTCCCACTGGGAATCACAGCACCGGTTGCCAGAGCTCCCTGAGACTTTGATTTCCAGCGTTCAGGAGGAGAAAGAGTTGGAACATAAATTACAGTTAGCGGGCGTAGCAGAAGGGCTCAGCACACTGGTGGGTGACCCTTCAGATTGCAATGCAGGGTTCACAGCCAAGCACTGCTGCAAATGTGAGGATTCAATCAAAGAGCTGAACGGAACGATTCTGGAGTTTGATTGCACCAGGCAGGGGTCATGATGAGAAACAGTGGTTGTTCACCCAGGAGATATTTGAGGAGAGCATCATATCTGCACAACATACCTGAAACCGTCTTATTAGCATTCACAGGGATTCTTATAGGGAAAAGGGGAGAAAATGAAAGTAAAATGAATGTATAAGTATCTGCAAGGCCCAACAACTTATGCATTTTTATAGAGTAAAACTGAAGCTGCTATGAGGAGGTATTCATGCAGCATTCCTTCACTTTCATTGCAGGCAAACAAATCAGTGCAAGACAAATGAAGTGACAGAGATGTAAAGAAAGAAGTTATTACTAACTGATCCTTAAAGCTAAAAATATAGACAGTAACACATGTAGAGGCAGTAAAGTCACAAAATAACGCCCAAGCCTCAAGACAGAATTGGTTTCATCACTCAAAATATACTTTCATGTTGTGATCCATAAAGATGATAACCGAAATATTAAAAGAATATGGCAAGGCTTGCTCATATAAATAGAGTGGACCTGCTCTTTAATGGTTTTCTGGAGTGAATGTTTGCCAGAACAAAATAATATGCAGATTATTAGACTTCTTGATTTTCAGATGAGATCCTTGGGATAGACTTGATTGCAAGATTTATTTCTGTCAAGTTTAAAAAATAGGTGATCTGATGCAAAGCATAAAGTCTTTATCTTCTGCCTCGGGGTTCTTGAAAAACAAACAAACAAAAAGAAAACCAGCACCATTTCATTTTAAAAAGTGATATTCACAATAACGTGAATGACTTAGAAGTGTTCCTGCATTACAGCAATCATTTCATTGAAACCAGACTTACTGAGCTTAACTGTCTAAGCACTAATTAAAGCATCCCTCATTTTGTTTGTTCTATTCAGAATTATACTGCAAGCTTAGAATGGGTTTCACAAGGCTAAGGCAGTGATAAGCCTTAATAGTATTTTATTATTTCTCAGGTTCAAAGAATTTATTTCTTTGGCTGTAGCTGAGTGGCTCTGGAGACAAAAGTAATGCATAAGGAGAGTGGGAGCACAGCTTCATAGCATCGCTACTTCACTGCTCTTGAAGTCTGATAGTGAAGTTTTTCTACAGCTCACACCATGGAAAGATGCCACACATTTGTACAGAAGCTGCCTTTATGCATTGTATCGATCTGGAGTGGTGTATTTTGAGAGAGATGGAAGCAGCTAAGCAAATTCTTGAAAGACCATACAAAGTGACATAAAAGAATGGCAATGAATTCTATTCACCAGCTTTCACTGAGAAAAAATTATGTGATCACTCGGGGCAAAATAATATACAGTATGCTTTTTTTTATGTAAGTGAGAGCCTTCAGAAGGAGGTGGTGGTGATTGGTGCAGGTCTACATTAATGGTCCCATTGCTGACAGTGGAAAGGTGGCTGCCGGTGGGAAACTCAGTAACAGTGCTCACAGAGAGCAACTCAGAAGGAACACAAAGAGCTCGGAAGTTTTCCTATTACTTTCTGCATGTTTTCATGTCCTGCTGGTCTGCACTTCACCATCACCTCTGCCCTGCTCAGAACTGGAGCTGTTGGAGGAGGCAGAGGCCAGAGGATGTTGCCCCCAGTCCAGCTGCTGACATGTTGCTGACCTTGAAAAGGTTGCTTCATTTCCCAGTATCTCAATTGTCCTGTACCTATGATAAGGAACCAAGATTCAGTTTCTGTATGATCTGCTGTGAATGTCATTATATAAGCACTAGACATCAACTGTAAATGAGAAATTTCAGAAAGAATCACATTTAAAACAAATGTTGTACCTTAGCCTTTCCAATTCTGAATAAAGAATCTGAATATGACAATGTAATATTATTTTCACTGTAATTTGGCTTAATTAATGCTTGTGTTCCAGCTGGATTGTAAAACAAGCACCTGCCAGTTACAGGGATAAATATTTTCTAACCGTCTATATAATTGGGATGTAAGTCCTGTGTTGATATTTTAACAGTTCTGTACATGAGATACATCAGGTTCAGACAGTTGCTACGTGTTTTATCTTCCAGGCCACTACTTGTACATAAATCAGCTTTCAGGTACAACAACTGCATCATATCAAAGGAGTGATGCTAAGATACCAGAGCCTGATGATTATACAGAAATCCAAGACTGGATATATCTAAAGAAATATTTCCCTTGGGACCATATTTCCCTTCATGACCAAACTTGAAGCAATGAATTGGCTTTGCCCACCCCAGCAGTAAGTTACCTGCAGCCAGGTGAAACCAAAGTCCCACCTTTCCCCAGGAGCCCTCCAAGTGCCTTGCATACACCAAGATCTGCACTCAGTCATTCCCCAACGCTACCATGCACCACAGCAATTTGCAGGAGATAGAAGGCATCTAGATCTGTATGGGCTTAATACAAAATGTATGGTCTGCAGAGGCATATATAAAAAATCCTGTACAAGACAAAAATCTGTTTTAGAGCCAGAATGAGGCTCACCCAATCTCCAGCTGAGCACTTCACCTACATAGTCATTATCCCACCATTATCCATTATCATGGAAATAAAATGGATGAGGGAATTTGACTCCAGATAAACACATACTATTATTCCCATAAAAGAAAATGAAGCAAAGGGATAACCACCGTTCTGTTGCCTTTGGTATATGAATCACATTTTAAAACCATTCCAGATCACGGTAAAGACTTGTCATTTCTTAAAATGGTAGAAGACACAATCTTTAAAACTTCTAAATATTTAAGTCGTATATTTGTATGTCCAATGCAGAGTTTGGATTATAAGGTAGAATGAGGAAGTGGAATATTTTTGTTCTGGTAAACAGAAATGTAGTCTGTTTCTAACGAGTAGCAATCAAGACACACTGCAGGGACACAGAACATAAAATAAAACAGCAAGAGAATCCAATATGCTGCTATTCCTGGCAGTTCTAAAAATTAATTCGAAATTGCATCCATTACAAGAGTAATGGAGAAGTATAGTCCCATGCTTGTGAATACTGGGACCACGGCTGATAGCTTCATTTCCCCCCTGCCCCAGTTAAATATGGCAGCTTACAGCTAAATTACACAATGTGGCCACAGTTTGTAAACAAAATAATCAGTGTTACTAATGTATGCACCTAATAAGCAGATACACTGTTAAATTTATGCCCCATAACTGTTCACTTCCAAATAGGTGCATCTTATTAAGCATTTGATTATTAATTTCTCCATTCCCAGCACAAAATGATATAACAGAAAGATTTCAGCTGTAACACCTTTCACAAATCACAATCAAAATCTTAATAAAGTAGTTCTCAATCTGTTTCAGATCTAATTCTCCCAGACAATAGTACTTTGTCAGCCTGACCTGGATGCTTAAAATGCGTAAAAAGGTTTATGCTTTAAACTGGAAAAAATAATCATCATATGATAATCCTAGAACCAGTCTGTGCCCCACTGCACCTCAGTGGATTAGACTGTGTCTTTTTTCTCTTCCTTTTGTAACCCCAACATCCCTGGTTCATTTAATTCCTTAAGCTTTAATTAAAAAACAGCAATGAAAGCCAGGAAGACTAAGCAGCTGAAAATTCCTTTATAGCTTGCAGAACTGCTAATATCACTTTGAGAAAAGACAGTAAACACCACATTCAAATACAAAGGCAGTCTTCTGAAACTTAATTCTTCTTCTGTTTTATCTGAGAATCACAGAATCTTTTGAGTTGGAAGGGACCCTTAAGGGTCATCTAGTCGAACTTCTCTGCAAAGAACAGGGACATCAACAGCTTGATCAGGTGCTCAGATCCAGGTCTAGCCTGGAAGGATCACCACCTTTTAATTGCTGTCCACACTGCTTTTGATGTAACTCAGGATACGGTTGGCTTTCTGGGCTGTGAGGGCACATTGCTCTCTTGTGTACAGCTGCCCTGGTAATGATCAGCTTCACTGGTAATGGAGGTTACCACAACTCAGGCAGAAACCACTTGGCTTTGTTGAACCTCCTGTGGTTCTCCTGGGCCCACTATCTAATGCCTGTCTAATGGCATCCCATTCCTCTGGTGTGTTGACTGCATCAAATCCTACTGAGGAATACTTTACAGAACCAGTTTTTAATTTCTCACAACAGGGCAACCATAATACTTGTACAGGAGCTTGTGCAACTCATTCAGTATTCTTTTATCTGTTGCCTTCTTCTATCTTTGAATGCTGAATATGGAGCCCATTTACTGCAAGAGAATAAAACCTAAATACTATTAAGGAGGCACATATTTAAAAGCACAAAGTTCCACCTGGTGGCGCACGGTGTTAGAACCGCTGCTTGCAACACTGGAGGCCTGGGTTCGAATCCCCCCTGTGGCGCAGGTGGTAGAAGTGCCAATCTGCTACACTAGAAGGCTCGAATCCAGGGAGTTGGACTCGATGATCTCTAAGGTCCCTTCCAACTCGCATGATACTATGATACTATGATACCTTAGTTCAGGTTGCAGGAAGAATTTACCACAAAATGGGAGAAAGATGGTGCTGCAAGAGGTGGAAATAGAAGAATCATGCCAGGGCAAAGATTCTGGGGATAACATCAAACAAGTCCAACTGGCTGCCACAATATAGGTTTATCAAGAGAGATATAGTCTCTGACATAGTCACAAAATGCTATGCCTGTACTGAAAGCAGGAGACACCTCTGTGGGCCCAAAGTGTGTTGGGAGCAGCCTCCCAAACTGATACACTTGATGGGCACATTAAGTGTGTGAGCACCAGAGGTTCTGTAGATGTCATTATGTTTTCTGCAACACAGAGGATTCAACAAATAAGCACCACAAGTAAGTACGAAGGCATAGACTAAGACACTATGACCAGGGCAAGTTATAAAACCCTGGCTGCCTTGTGAAGCAGGCTTCTTTGCAAACCACCATGTGATGCACTGAACAGCACTAAGCCACCACCAACATGAGCTGGACACAAAGGTTTGGAGCCAAGAGAGTGATTTTGTTGAGAAAATTCAGTGTTCTCAAAGCTCTCCAGCCCATTGGGAAAGACATGCTTCCCCAACAGAGCCTTCAGAATCTAGAAGGATCAAAGCAAGAAACTTGCTCTTTCAGTAACTATCAGACACAGGACTTTCAAACATCTCTCAGAAAGCATTAGCAAATTCAGGTGCCAACCATCCCCTCCAACAGAAAGGCAAATGTCAGTGTTTGCAACATACGCTCCAGCTCAGCTTTATTTAAGGCTCCAGGAGCTGGAGGAGCAGCTTTGATCATGTTCTTACTGGTTTTCATTGTTTCAGCTGAAGCTGTAATCTCTAAAATGGGTGAAGAATGTTTTTCTCCACTTCAGGAGATTTTGATGGTTTTAGACTGTCTTCTTACCTAATCAGACAGATACGTTTTTTATCATCTGTAGGCTCTCTTCCTGGATAACTTTAGCTCAAATGAACCTTCAAATGAAAAGAGGCGTGAACTTTCTTTCGTGCACTTTTTGCACGTGTATTACAATTACCTTACACTTCAGATCAAAGTCATAAGTGAATCAGGAAAATGTTTATCATTTTGTGTGTGTGTGTGTGTGTTTTTGAGTAATTCTGACATGCAAGGAAAAAAATCATTAAAGATTGTCAGCAAAGGTATACTTCACCACAGAATGTCTTTTGACAAACTGGTATATTTGAATGAGAAGAGATTACAAAAAATAATTCAACATATTACTCAGTGTGATCCTGCATTTCCAAAGGAAAGCTGTACTTATAAAGCCCTTTTGGAAGCCTTGATCTTTTTACTCCCAAGAACTATTAGGACCAATCCTGCATAATACATTGTCTTAAGTAGATTTTGCACAATGAGAGTTAAGGTCACTAAAGCCACAACCAAACATACAAAATCCTCTCGGAGATGCTAATGACAATGTCAACATAAGAGCCAAATAAAGGAGAAGACCCCAATGTCTTAAATTTTTCATACAGGTACAATCGAGCACATAGGTAGATTCAAAGCTCCAGACCTTTGACCTTCATTTTACTCAAATGTTAGTCTTTCCTAAAAATTAGGGACCATGCCCTGGATCTCCCTTTCTGATGGGATTTCAGCTGTAATGTGCTGACATTGAAGCAAAGTATATTTCTGCATTTCATTTTTATAGAGTTGACTTCTTTAGTTCAGTAGTTTTTACAGCTTTCAATTTGACTTTTTAAACACAAGTTTATAGCGTTTCACCTTTCTCTCAAATGGATAAGCCTGTAAGAACTTTGCTGTTTGATTAAGTTATCATGCATGAAGAACCAGAAAAATTTAAGACAATTGTTCATTTAAATAGCTGTTAATTACATCCTCCTGACATAGTTATTGTACTATAAGCACACTTTGGATAAAACTGCTGTACTATCTAATTGAACTCAAAAATATTTCTGACATTTTAATGAACACACCAATTAGTTTTATTTTACAAGACTTTCAAATGAACCACGGAGGATTACAAAATGACATTCAAGGTCTGCATATAATTAAATTGCATAACACAGAAGGGGGGAAAGTAGTGTCATATTAAAAAAAAAAAAAAAAGAAAAAAAGAGGGGAATCATTAGCATTCAAGATGTGCTAGAGTAAACAAGGTCTTTGAAAAACAGAAGCAACTCTTTCTTTATCACTGAAGTTCACAGAAGTCAACATAATGACACAGTGTCATTATCACCAGCCACTGAGTATAAGCCTGGGGACTCCAGGACTGTTCTTTTCCTTGTCAGAGATCCCATTTTGATTTCATTTTTATTAAATTTTGCATAATTACCTGCATAAGTCAAATGGAACTTCTGAGAGCCAGTAGAGTTACAGTGTAATGAATTAGGTGTGAGAAGGCAAACAGTTGCCTGGGCTTCAAAATGAGCACGTGAGGTGCATGAGAAGTCTAAACAGAAAAGCTACTGGATAGATAGAATGAACTGGAGGCAGTTAAACTAGTTGAATTACATATGTATATCACAGTTATCCAGCTATCTGGATGTATTTGACTAAATCAGTAAAGAAGAGGACTACATGACATGTGTTTTCCATGGATATAAGGGATTTGGTATTACAGACCTCCCTCTACAGCAGCTAACTCATGTCAAAAGTACTTCTAAGCAGGCTGTTTTCCAATGATCAGTAGCTCTATAAAGTAACCATAAGGCTCAGGAAAGAAGTGTATTCAAATGGGTGTACACACAAATATGCAGGAAATTTTACACACATAAATCCTTGATTTCTGTAGTCAGCAGTCATTCAAACTTGGAAGGGAAGGGAAGTAGAGCAGAGGGAGGGGAGAGGTGGGGAGGGGAAGGGATGGAAAGAAGTTAACAGAAAGAAAAAGAAAGAAAGATAAATTCAAGGATTAATTTTGAACAGATTTAAACTGCTTTGAAGGAAGCTGCCACTTGGACAAATAAAAACTCAGGATCTCATTTTTTCTATGTAAATCCATTTACATGAATAGATTTAGTCAATATGTACCGTAATGTATGAGAAAATCTGGAGAACACTACCTCCTGGCTGATGAGATGGAGGTGGAGAATGGCAACGCCTGTTAAAGGACAGGAAACCAAATGAAACGTTAGAAAAGAACACTGTTCCTAAGGGAATGTGAATCGGAGACTTCTGTCCTATTTTTTTCTATCAGCACATTTGATATCTGTCTCAACAAAACTGTTTCTAGCAGATTTTGTTTTTCATTATTATAGCAAAAGAAATGAAAGAAGTTAAGTGAACTATTAACACTGTCTGTCTAGGAAAAATTGGGATTGGAAAAATGAAATTCAAATGGGAAAATATTGCCAATCACAGAATAACTCTTCTCACTTAAAGACTTTCATGTTTTTCTCAGTGTAGTTTTTATTCTTGAAGATATAGTTTCTTTTGCACAGTGCCTCTTCACTTCCACCTTCAAAATTACAGAATAAAGGGGGTGAGAGGGACAACACACAACACTGCTATAATGTATCTGGGTGGTTAGTAATATCTTTCCAGTTTTTTTCAGGTTTTAGGGCAATGTGGTACCCCTTGAAAACTACTAAAACTCTCACATCCTTCTGTCTTAACAAGAATTTAGAAATTAATAGAAATTTGTTCTTAGTAGAGACAGTTCAGAGCAAAGCAGATTTCATGGTTTTATGATTTCGGTTATTGGTATTCCACATCATAACATGTAGTGCACTGGGAGTTAAAGTGTTAGTGCTCCAGTTCCAGGTACCTGCCCAGAAGAGAAGAAGAACTGCATTCCCCAGGGGGTTTTGTGGTCAGAGGGGAGATAGAATTCCTGGCAAGGTCACCTGATCTCTCTCCTTTGCCTTTGCTCGCTGCTGCCCGTTCTGACTGCGTTCATCACTTCAGTATTACTGTAAGGCCTTCAGCTTTTTGGACAGTCTTTCATTCTATTTGATTTACTAGCTTCAGTTCTAATTATATTGTATTACAGTGTGTTATCTTGCTTTCCGATACCATATTTAGTAAATTAGTTTGTTTCTCCTCAGATTTTGCTGCTGTTCTTCATGATGTTGGGATCCCTTTTCCCTTTTCCAGAGGCATGGACTTTGCAAAATCTCTCTGCCCCACTAGTCACCAAACCAAGCTGAACCAGCCTGTAAACTATACCCAACACCAGATAAGGTAAAATTGATCAATAGTTGAGTAGTCTCAGAGAAACACAGCTCATTCAATTAGCTATCTGCTATCATCTTTAATTTTCCAGAACTCATACAAACATAAAATAAAAGTCACATCCTAATTTCAATAATTTTATATCTCTGTGAATATTGAATTTGGTAGTATTGTTCCCAACTAGATCCTCTATTTCAACAGTAATCTGCACTTTCCTAAATCATTTGGTCATTTCCTATGAATGGAGGTAACTGGACTTTACTCAGTGTCAGTCAAAATAGCTCCACTAGAAAAAGTGTGAGACCCTTTGCTGAGGAAGTCTTTCTCACTAAGTGCATCTTAACATCAAAGACTGCCAAAAAGGTACTCATTAACATATAAAACAATTCAAAACTTACAGTAGATATAACTGTAGCTCGGAAAACTGCATATAACCTTTCAGACTCACTAAATAAAAGTTTGCATTTTGGAAAGCCCTGTTGTTTCTGAAGGCAGAAACAACAGCCTTTCTAAAAGCATTACCTATAACTTGCATTTTCGTGTTGCTTAAAAGCAGAATTTTAAATGACCCATTGCTTGTGTGTAGTGGAGAGATAAATATAGATTTTAAAGATATTTGGAATTCACTGCGCAGAAGACACTGCAATTAGATTAAGTCTTGTCTGTAATAGCATATGTATATTTGACTTGTGTTCTTATGTATTTTGTCACTACATAGGCAATGCAACATTGATTGTCTTAAAGTTAATGTCCCAAATACTTTTGTGTTTATTTCTCAAGCTTATGTCAACATCTGCAATAAAGTAGCTAAATGTTTAACCTGTTACAAACATAACTAGACAATACGTATTTACTATGTAGAGTGTAAAGACTTTTTTATCCCTTCTACTTTTTTATCCCATTTACTGTATAAAAAATGCTTATATTTTCCATGGAAAATGTAACCATAATCATATTCTTTTTACTTGGTTATCTTGTGGCTTTACATTTGCATCACTGGAGACCTACAAATGCGAGCTCTGCTCAGTCTTGATACTGGAGACAGTCTCTGGAAGCAATCCCATCCCACAAGACTGAATACTTCTGTCTCCATTCTCATCCCAAGAGGAAAAGCATGGAAGTGCCAGTACTGCGTCTTTATGGCTGACCCTTGCTCAGCTTCTGCCAGTGTCTAGGCTTGTTACTTTGCAAACTGCCTTTCTCAAAGGCAGAACTCGAGGTCTTGCCAAAGCTGTGTGCCACCAGTGCTAAAGCAAAGCTGAGCTTTTGAGAGTACCTAGATAGGTACAGAGGATCACAGTGAAACTCCAGGCCTGCAGAAAACAGGAAATGATTCAAACTGCATGAGCCCTTGTCTGCAAGCAAAGGGAACCAATAGAAGGGGAGAGCCATGTTCCTGATAACTGCTGATTGAAGAGCACTTCTCGTGTTTAATAGTTCATGCTGGGAATGCTGACTACGCTCTTCACAGTAATGATATCTGAGACTGACTAATTTTTGTTGAGTCCCATGGGGAAACAAGGTTAATTGCAAATTGCCACAGGCTGCAGAAGTATCCTGGGAAAGTGTCACTAAACACTTTTTCTATTCTTACCTCCTTCCCCAGGCACCCATTACTGGTACCAGCTGGAAGCATGACACCAGGTTAGTAAGAGCATTCATTTGATTGGAGTTAGCTGTTCTTGCATGATGACCATGTTGTGCTTAAATCCCGATTAGTGCTTGAACTCACTGCCTGACTTACCCAGGTTTTGATGGAGAGGTTTCAAGGTGAAGTTTTAAGCTGTGTTTCATGCAGAGCTATCATAGTAATTCTGAGGGAAAATGTCAAACAAAGATGGTTATACAACATCAGAACCAAACAGCCTCACACAGTGCACAGGCACTCACAAAGCTTACAGGAGCATAACTGCCAGAAATAGCAAAAGACACTCAGCCATCACCAGGAACCTGATCCCCATTTTGCCTATTCTTGTGGTTGTGAGATGTGACTATGTCAAAGTTCCACTTGACAGCTGTGTTCTGCCTCCTGCCCATGGAGGGGGGACACTGCTAACATGGGCACCTTCCTCACATGCAGGAGGGGTCAAGGCATTGCACACAAGTTGTTCCCCTGAGGACAGCACAATCAGAAAGAGTGAGAACAACAAATCTGATTCTTGCCCCTTTCAGGACCTCTGCACTGAGCCTGTTTCTCACCTTGTACAGCTGCACCCCGAGGTTTTGGGGAGAGAAGCTGTGATGGAGACAGGCAAAGGGAAAATCAGTGAAAAATGGACAGCTATCGCAGGGAAGCAGTAAAGAAATGGAGATTAAATAAAATAAGCCTCAAGAGATGGAGATGACTGAGGCCAGGGAGCAGATGTCACTCATTTTCCTCAAATATTGGCAGGTCTTCGGGCACATGGCCTTCACCATTTGCACACTGCTTTTCCCCCTTAGCTCCAGAGCTCTGCCTCCCCTCATTTCCCATACTCTGATGGGATATACCTTGACAATACCTTGACAATGCTGTAGCAGCAGCTCTGGCACCAAGTGAAGGTTTGAAATATATCAAATACTCAGACCAACCAGACTGATCACATGGGAAAAGATGGAATATGTAAGTAATTTCCTGTTCCACACTCCCATTCTGCAAGATAGTAAGGCACTGTAAATTTGCTGCCTGCTGAAGATCAGACGAGTCTGAGTTTTGGAAGTTAGAACTCATGCTGGTGGAAGAAGTGGTTTGGTTTAAATAAGTGATCTAGGTATCTCTCTTCATGTTAAACCACAAGCTTTAATTTCAGTCGAGGACATGGTGGCTATTAGTACTTGTGCTGAGCCCATGACAAGATGAATAGAAATATATCTAAAGAGCCACAGATGTATGCCTGTCAAACATTCAAATGATTAATAGTAGAACCAGGAAAATAAAGGCATTAAGCATGCAATAAGCATTGGCATGGGGTGGGAGGACATATGATTCTTTGTCAAACAATCACAAAAGAGATTTATTTTTTTAAGAACCAAAATCTGGAGGGAAGCAGAGAACGTGATCCAATTGCAAAGGCAGTGAAGACAGCGGTTTTGAATACAGTCTTTAGTTAAAGAAATCAAAGTTACTCTATCATTAATATGCCTTAAACAGCAGGTAAACCAGCAATTTCTTCCTCTGTGAGCACCTGGTGCTCCTCACAAAATAACACTCTGTTTTGACACATCCCTTATTTGGCATAGGCTGTCTGTCAAGAAAAGCTGACAACGGAGGGATCCTGGTGTGTCTTGCTCTGCCGCTGCTGTGTAGACTTTAAAAAGGCAAGCAATAAATAAAAGGTATCTACATGGAGAACCCTTTTGGGCAGCACCTGGGTGGGCTGTGGTGTGAGCAGAGGGTACAAATAATCCAAGACAGCTAACTCAGAGAAAACATCCACACTTATTACATGACTATCCTGGACCTGAAATATAAAATCTACCAGGACCCCATCTTTTCACAAGGGCTGAAGAGAAGAACAAGACCTTAAATCCCTAACCATGAAAAGGATGAAAACCAGAGGCAATGCACAGAGCAGGAACCACAATTCATAGCTGCTTTCTCATGCTACAAATATTTTAAACCCTAGGATGCAGAGATGCTCTGATTTTTCAGCCCCTCCAGCACACTTCTACATCAAGAAGAAGACCTGGACTTTACAGGAACAAAGTACCCTGTCCTGCTATTTTTCAGTCTATGCAATGTACATTTTTGAAGCATTTTAATATCAAAATTTATCTTAAGTCAGATTTTTATTTATTTATTTATTTATTTATTAAAGTAAATTATTATAAAGTGATGGGTTTCCCTAGGTACTTATGAGCTGGACAAAACTGAATTCTCTTTGAAGACTTTTCCCTCTAAGGATGTCAATCTGACCTTTCAAAGGTACATAAAGATAATTTCAGATACTATTACAACATATATACCTTGATTAAATGTCTAGCTATGCTCTGAAAGGATCACCATATTTCTTCTCAAAAAATAAAATAAATACTCAACATCTAGATGCAACTAGTTTCCTTTATATAAGTCTTTCACAAATGGTTTTAGACAGGTAAGTCATCTCAGTAAGAGACAACAAATTACGCAACCCCAATAGCAGTCATGATGAAAGTCTTCCTTCCATAGTGCTGAAAAATTGCAATTATTAAATTAACAGAAGTTTTAACATGGATATTTTTCAAATGCTCCTCAATTTCATCCTATTAATGCATTCCACAAGTATAGTCAGACTAAACTAATATGAATTTTGGACTGAATTGTTCACTGTCCTCTGGCACAGAAGAAGTACTTACCTTAATAAGAAAATTCAGAAGAATTTTCAATTGGAGACACAAACAAATCATTGTTGTAGTGGCAATACACATTTTGAGATTTATTTTGTAGCAAGCGCGTTTCAATTTAACAATACACCTCTCCATTTGTACATGAGAAGTTTGTTGTGATGCTTGAACGTGGCCAACATGTTCTGATCTCTGCAGTGGCTGAGGAGTCGGAATGGTTGTGCAAAATGTATGATTTGTAGCCTTCAAGTATGTTATTATTCCCTTTCTTAAACATTTGTCAAGTGCTACAAAGAAAAAAATTCATGGCCCTAAGAAATCAGCTTTTCCTCAGATGAAGTAGCTGCCTTGCTTATAAAATGAAAAGTTCAATTAAGGTGAAAAGTTAGATGAAGTGTTTTCAAGGAAAAAAAAAAAAAAAAAAAAAAAAAAAAAGGCTTTTTAATTTCAATGGCTAAAGTACAATCAGGGGAAACAGTGGGGAGAGTGACCAGGACTGTTATGTGAAAAACTGGAACCTGGGCAGTTTCATCAGGACCTCTTCTACTGTTTACTCAGATTAAAATGCTTATTTCTGAGAGTGATTCCCTTTACTATTCAACCCAACTATATGTCCCATTCCATACTTAACTCCAGTGGCCTCTTCTTTCACTCGTCTCTGCAACCTTTTTTTCCATTAATATTCCTTTAATTGGAAACACTTGATTTCCATTTGATTTGCTCAGGACCAATGCTTTGTCTTTAATGATGATAAGATGCCTTCCAATAAAGTCTTTAGAGTGAAAATACAAAATATGAAGTTCTGTTATCTGAAAGGCTCTTTAGTAACTAATCACCTAGAAATTTGGAACTACAGAACTGTGAGACATAGGATGAAGATAAAAAGTTGGATTTTTAATGAGCAATCCTTCAATATTTACTTGGTTAAAGACCGTAATACTTTATCTTGCTTGTCATAACAAATATGTTCCTCTTGGCAACTCAACATCTTACATTTAACATTACATTGACAAATGTACCTCTTCCCCCTTTGTGGTGAATAGAAGCGTAATTTTAAGGCAACGAGCCATATTATTTTCTTTTCTTCCCTTAATTTTATAAATGCAGTGCTTATTCTAGACTCAGAGACAACTCTTGCAATTGAAATCTAAATCTTATGTTTAAAGTCATGGTAATAGTCTCCCTACAAACTCTCATCTCAATGTACTGCTCAAAAGTGTAAGTCAGTGGAAACAGAATGATTAATGCAAAGGTTCCAAAAGTGAGTAATAAGGACTAGCTTTTCAGCCAGCCCTGCAGCCAAAATCATATTTGCCACTGGTGATAAGGAGGAAAAATTATACTTTCCACATATATAAGGCAGAAGAGTTCTGCCCCATTTCTCCTTGTAGACCTGCCCAAAATATTCTGAGTGGTCTAAACAAATATAAGGATGTTAAAGGAAAAAAAGAGATCTCTTCTCACTTTACCTCCTGTTGTTCCAGCAAGTTTCCTTTTTCCTGCAGTGTCATGCATAACACAGAGCTGCCTGGTCATATGGATGTGGCTGCAGGAAAAGATAGCAGGAACTGTTGACTCTCTGCTTTCTCAAACCCCTGGTCAGAGAACGGGGGACATCACACTGCTTGACTTATCTCCCACGATATCAAATGGGTTCTTCTGACCAGGACAACAGAAAGAGTGAATTCAGTGATCAATGTTTTCTACTTTTACAATCCATCCCAATATGACATTCAAATTTTCAGACCCAGAGAAAATTCTTGTATTATGGAAAAGTTATGATTGACATAAGAATAATGAATATGGGATATGGCAGAAGAAGGAAAGAATGTAGTATATGTTTCTTGGATGAGAGACTGGATATGACAGAGGGAACGGACACAGTGTGGGAGTCATGATGAAACAATGCAATAGTACATTTGCTTATACACAGCTGGCTCAGTTTTGCTAGTAGGTCACACAAAAATGCATAGATATTCACTTCTTCAGTCTTTTGACAACAATGGTAATATGAAAATATATCTGAGTATTCAGTTTTCCTCCAGTCAAAGTTCAGCCAGATTCCTTATTTATCTTCATTTATGCCAGTAAATAGAAACCACACCCAGGCCCATTATTTCTCTGTCCCAGCTTGTAAATGGTGTTTTGGCCCATGGGACTACTGTTCAGGAGGCTTGTTTTGATTTTGAAGCCTCTAATTTTTATCAGATATTACACACCACTCATCACTGTCAGTATTCAAAGCAACACCAGAATCTGTAGCACTGCTAGCAGGACCATCTTCAGCATCTGTATCATCTTGCAACTCTACCTCTAGATTCATACTTACCTCCCCAAAATTAACTCTGAATGGCTTTTCACTACCCACCGCAGAAACAGAGCCAGTTTTATGAGCAGTAAAATTAACTACTTAGATGCCTTAAAAATACATTTTTAGCAACAACACTGAGTGTGGCACAACAAAATTCTAATATACAAAGCACAATTCCTGCTTATTTGTGGAAAAATCACACAACGCTTTTAGAGATACTCCATCATGAAAACTCCTACAGCATGTCACAGTCCTAAGTGCAGGGTGGGAACACCATGCCCGGTAAGATCTCGCCATGCAAAGTAATATTCTCCCACACAGCTCAAATGAACTGAATATATAAATCTCCCTTGCAAGGCTAATTGCAATTCCAGCTCTAAAAACCTTCATACAACTGCTTCGGGAAAATAAAAGTCAGCGTAAATGACTCCTTGTGAACACTGATGGAAATGCATACCAATTTCCAAATCACCCGTCTTTGTTTCTGGTCATCCTCTAGGCATTAGTTCTGCATCAAAATAAAACTGCTTTGTTAAACAAGAGGAGATGCTGATAGCAGTGACAAAGACTGCTGGAACACATACAATGTGTGATTAAGGTGACTGATGTCAGGAGCTGTTTAATGTATATGAAATAAATGCACTTCGGATTATACAAAAAAAAAAAAAATAATACTATTGATAAACATTTTTCATCCTAATATCATTTAGTAAATGGGGCATTAATGGTGTGGAAGAAAGGCACAGTTTATTAGCACAAAGTACTGTTCTCTTGCTCCCTGCTTCAGTGCTCTTTTGTGAATTAATTTCATTAAAAAAATCAATTTCTTAACCACTTTACTCTTCCCCGTGAACACCAAATAGAGAAAATGAGGAAGAAAATGATACCAACTACTTTGGAAATTTAACATTCAGAATTCTTTTTTTTATTACTATTATTTTTTAAAAATGTATAATCCTACAAATAAACAAAAAGAATATCCTGAAACGGAGTGGAAGTTTTGATTATATTTATAAACAGAAGGGAAAAAATAAATACATTTTAAAAATGCCCCAAGTTAAGAAGAAAACTTTAAAATATAATTTTAATTTGAAAAAGATGAATCCATAATTCTTAGTCTGGATTTAACAAGTAAACTACCTGTGACAGGTCCTCTTGCCTTTCCTTTTAATACCACTTACACCAATTGAGATGGGAATCTCACCTTTAACTTGGCATCTGACACTATTCACATAGCTGACAATTTTCAGGACCATCTTGTGTGGTTTTCCAAGTATACTTTTGCTGGTGGTTGACTAAAGTCAGGAGAGCATTAGAGTAAAGACACCCACATAATCATTTCGTGCCATCTCATTTCCCTCTCTTTTTATGACTATATCACTTATGAACCCTCCTTTACTACTCAAGCACATACAGAATAGAGAATCTGTAAATACATTTGTTGTAATAGATATTACTGAATGTTAGTAATTTTTCCCACCATTTTTGTCATTACAAGAAATACCAATGGCCAGGTACAGCCTCCAGGATGACTAATAGGTTTTAAAGTATTACCTTAAATTGACAGATTCTTCTCTGATAGTAGTACAGTCAGAATTGGGCTATGAACTATATACAAGAGAAACAGTACAATATAGACTCCTTGTGCTTTTATTTCTGTGCTACTTTTCCACTCGATAGTGCATTATGATTACATATTTTGATCCTATTATCACATGTAGAGTAGACTTGAATGCAAATAAGCAGCAATTTCAAAGGACTAAAACTTATACACAAACCCAAAGCACCATTAAACAAAACAAAACTGATCCTGAGATGCCTGCTATAATCAGAGGAAACTACAGGGTGATGCTGGAGGTACACAGCATGCCAGTCCAAGGTATTAGCACTTTAGACTACAGAAATATAGCTGTAAAGTAACTAACTGCTCAGTAGAAAACTACAATTCACACTTCCCCATTGTATTGCCAGTGCTGATTGGGCTTGTAGGATTGCCAAAATGGGCCTCTAAATTACAAGCTTTCTGACGTCTGATTGTAAAGCACTAGTCAATGGGAGAACATAAAGATGATGTTTTCCTGCTCTATTTGCTTCATGGAAATTTTGTGGAAACATAGCTCCATTTCTCTTGTGCTTTGTTTGATGGCAATGAAATTCCTGAACGTACATACCACAGCCTGCCAACATGCCTAACTCAAGGCACTCTTATTATTTCAACTTAAAACTTTTCCAAGCTACCCTTTAAATCAGAAACGTCCAATGCTTCACCTAACTCTCCTTCCTTCAATTATAGAAAGTTCTGTTTATGTATCAGGGAGGAAAATTACCCTTCTAAATCAAACAAGATGGCCAGCTTACTCCAGGTAGCACTTATTCACCTAATGCTTCCTGAGGAACCTCTCCTCTTGGTCAGTATCATGTCATCAGTGTCAGCTAGTGAAAGTATCCCCAATTTTTTACTGCTGCCCCAAGGATATTTACATTCATGAACCAGTTTACAGAGTAGTATTATTTATTGGATAATTACATCATCTGTTTATGGTCATCTTACATAACTAGAAGAGGACAATGTAAGGGAGGCAGTTGACTTTATGGAGTGTAATGGACTGTATAATGAATCCTCTTTGCTAGCAATTAATAATGCAGCATTGAGGCCAAATGAGTAAGTATGCTCAGTTTCCTGACTATCTGCAAAAAAACACAAGGTGACAGGCTTAAAAAAAAATAAAAATCAAGAGGGAGTAATTTTCTACATATAGAATGTCACAATCACAGAAGAGTTGGGTGGACAAAAATTTAGGTCGCTTCATACAGTTTAGGTAGAGCCATAGTAAAAAACCCTTACGTGTAACATTTATGTGGAAAACCACTTGACTGCAGGAGGGCAATAATATTGACCAAGAGAAGGAAAATTGTGTTAGACATCTACTTCGGCCACTGTCAATGTAGTCAGGGTGTTTTGTTTCCTCTCTCTCTTACCATCTTCTAATTTAACTGTTCTAAATTTCCTGGCTGAAAGAACATGGGAGAGGTGACCAGCTGCTCAGTGTCAAGGCCATCTGTTGTTCAGTATCTATACTGCACAACAGTATCTTCTACTCCCCATGGTTTGTCCAAGGAGGATCCCATCATCATCTTTGGAAAAGGTCTCAAGGCACACGGCTGAAATTTATATTTCAGTCACATCAAGCTACACATTTTCACATTAGAAATATGAACTATGGAAGAGGTTTTTAGTGCTATTATTTATTAGATAAGTTCTCTAGATTTTTATCATCCATAACTCACACCTTTGAATGGATTTGCTACTGATTCCCCTAAGTCATGTACAGAAGGTCCTGAAGTACAGTTTTTCTGAAATACCATTTTTTAAATTTCACATTTGCATGCTCTCCATCTGCACACTGAGAACATTAAATATCATAAATGTAGAGTTAATGTCTCATTTTTTAAAATTATGTAGTTTTGTAATTACATTAAATGAGGAGATACTGACTTTTAGAAACTAAATTCCAAGTCTCTGTCTATTGCCAAAGAAGTCAGGAAAATCTTTAACTAAGTTTTTGCTATGGGGACACTTTAATGATCACTGTTAAAACTGGAAGGAAGAGAAAAAACTAGCAAAGTGAAATAAATGAAACTTCAATTCACCATAAATCAGTGGAAAAGATTGGCTATTGATAATCAGCAAGATTTTAATGAATTTTTTGAAAGTTATATCCATGTACACTTAAGAACAGACTTCCAAGAGTTCTATCTAATGCAGAAAGAGAATTCAATATATGAATTAAAATTTTCTTAGGCAAGTATGTCATCCATGCCTCTTGTCTGGAAAAACAAGAAGAACGACAGCAGGCAGATTTTTTCCTACATAAGTTATTTCATTTTTCATTTTTCATCAAATCGTGTTAATTTTCACGATTTATTTATTTATTTATTTCATGAACTGCTTTAATACTTCTGAATGATTTTACTTATTTTCATTTTTTTTTCATGATGGTATGTGTATCTGCTGTATTTATACCAAACCACCAATTGCTTGTATCTCAGAGAACTCAGGAAAAGATTGCATATGGTGCAGGTTCGTAAGATTTAGCTAAAATTCAGTTATTGGAGTTATTGCAAGAGTTATTGGTGGAAGTCAGTGCTTGACCTTACAGTCATTCTGAGGCTGCCACATATAGTCCACTTTAATGCTGCAGCATAACTCTTATGCAGTTTTTCCCTAGGTAAGTTCAATATAATTCAAGTTAGATGGCAACTATATGGACTCTGTTCTCACTTGCTCTTCAAAATTAAGCTTCACTACAATACTTTACCTCAGAACTGTGGGAAGATTTACAAAGCAGCAAATAGAAATTTTCTTATGTTTTTACATTCTAAATTACATTTTCAGACCAAAAAAATGGTCATGCCAGCCAGCAATTTGCTCGAACAAAACAGTGCATTTGACTTAAAAAAAGCACAACAGTGACAATCAGTTCTGATAGTGAAGCAATGCCTGGTGGTGCCTCACATTGTCTTACAATGTTCTATTTGGATGCTGAGGTTGTTTCATGTTTCACAGAATGCAAATTACAACCCAATGACGATGAAGAAGATGGAAACAAGATTCAGAAGCTTAACAGCTACTACCTGCTGTCAGGCAGCCTTGCTTAGCGAGGTGTAATATGTCTTTCAAATGGGTGTGTATATTTTCAAGTGTGAATGTGCATCTGTCAGTGCCAGCTGAGGTGTATTTGCCAATGATAGGCACTACATCTCGGAAAGCTCTACCAAAAGATTATTGTGTGATAGTCAGTCTGCAGGTCAATCTCTAACATGGCCAACAAAAGCAGTAGCAATCAAATCCAAATACCAGAAATGTGTCAAGTAGAATTTTTGGAAATGATGCTAAAAATGTTTGAATTCCATTTGGAAAAAAACAAAAAAACAAAAACAAAAACAAAAAAAGGCTTGGGTTTTGATAGTAGAGCTAAAAGAAGTCTAATATTTAGTGTACTGTAGAGAAAAAGAAGGCTACAATCATTGAATTGTATGTGAAAAAGCAATACAAGTTCAAAGTCTTTGTTGTGTGTACTTCCCTTTTCCACACTGACCTCATTTTTCCTACTAATGCTTTCCCCTTTGTCTCAGTGTTGATGCCAAGTCTAACAGTACTGTCACATGCAAATAAAAGATGGGCAATATCCAGACTGGAAGTTTCTATGTCATTACAAAACTAATGTTTTTATGTTAGAAGTAACTAAGGTAACATCACTTGTTACAGACAGATTGGGGGAAAAAAAAAAAAAAAAAAAAAAAAAAAAAGGAAAAGAAAAAGAAGAAGAAAAAGGAGCACAAATGGAAGGCACAGAAAAAGTTCTTTTTCCTGCAGAGCAGAAAAACATAGTGCACAAGGGCAACAGAGGACTGTACTTTCATGATAAACAAAAGCAATTTCATTATTTCAAATTAAGACACAACCTGAAAGAATTTTTTTCTCCTTGCACAAAATGGTGCACACAAAAGGTATCATTTTGCCAGGACTGTACCTGCAATGTTCTGTGCCATAAAGATTGCTTTTAAAAGAATAAGGAAAGATTTATTAAAAAAAATTGAGAAATGACTGTTTTGAAGCCATCTTTCTCGGATGTTTTGTGTCTGCTACTCTCAGTAAAACAGAAACAGCAGCAGGAAGCTGCCACCTGAGGAAGGCAGGAACTGACACAAAGCCCCCTGAAACCAAAGGGAGCCTTTCCACCAGCTTCAATGGCTCTACATAAGGCAGGTTCTTTGAGTGCAAAGAGTTGATGATCTGTCATTGAAACAAAGGTTTGTCCCATTTTGAGATGCTCTAAATATATGGTGACAGCAGTGCACGGTAATCTTTCCAAATGGCCCCAAGACTCAAAGACCTGAACAGAAAAAGGACTCAGACTTCTCTTCTCTGTTCTCAATAGTTTTGATGTTGGAGACTATTGCAAAAGCATTGCTCTAGGCTAGCTCATTTGTGTACAACCTCCATTTTTGACCTGGATTCCCCAAAAGTGAATTGTATAGACTTAGTGTAGCACTGAAGCTGTGCAGGAGATGCAGCAAATTATTTGCTTTGTGATTTCTGATGAGCAGACAGCCTGCTCAGGACCTAGAAAGAAGATAAGATGTGTATTTCCCCCTAGAGCTCTGAGGTATTATACATACAGTTTCCAGGCACTGAACAATAGAAGAGACCAGTTTAATACTTTTGCTTAGTTTGCAAACAGCCTAGCATGCTCTCATTACCTGACAGCAGATCAGCATACATTTACCATTCAGGTTACTTTACACAAATAATTTACCTCTTTGGCCTTCTGATCTGTTAATATGCATCTCAGTTATTTCAGTATATTTTTAACAAAAGAGCCTTTCCCATTCTACTTCTCTCCCCACATGTAAGACTCATCTGACAAACTGATCCTAGTCTTTTTATATAAATTGCTTACTTTAAGATAATAAATGAGCGCAGGTCATAAAGCCTGCCTAAATTTTTATGAAATATCAGAGCATCACAATCAAGTGTCCAGGAAAAAAACACCCTTGGTAAAAACACTTCCTCTGACATTGAGTCTACTGATGTCAGTAAGGTCTTCTAGTGGTTAATAACCCTAACCATGAAAATAATAATAATAATAATAAAACTTTACACAGGAAACATATGTATTTACAGTGCGGATTTCAGTAGCTTCAAGTCTGGGTGAACATCAGAGCTTGGTATAAGTCAACTGTGAAAAACGCTTTTTAAACTGCTTTTTCCTGTATTGCAGATCACAGCTCAGACTACCCCTCTTCAAGGCAGAAGTGGTTCCTGGTTCAATTTCTATTTCAAAACAACCAATTTTTGAAATTATTTTAATTTGCTCCATATTATTACAGTCCCTCTTTTCTAAGGCACTCATCAAGTTCATGGCTCTTCCAGCTTCCTCTCATTTTGCTGTTGTACCTTGAAATGTCAGCATCAGTCTGCCTTCAGGACTAGACACTGACGTAATGCCATTTCCTCACCTTTCTATAAGCATTGCCGCCCAATGCTCAGACCTTTTGCAAAGTCACTGCTTCCCAGAACAGACATCACCTAAATTTTTTATTGCTAGATGTAAGACCTTTCTTTTGGATATGTTACAATGCATATTGTTTGCTATTGCTCAGCCAACTAAAAAATTAAGGTTAAAATTTCATCAGCTATCAGTCATCTTAAGTACATAATGCCCTTTTCTACTTTACTCTTTTTGTTATGTGCCAAATTTCTTCCTCTACAAACCCAGCCATCTCTTCCAAGTAATTGATAAAAGTATTAAATTATGCCACATCGTGAAACTTCCCTGAAAGCAGCACTCATATACATACCTGAACCTTGGCTACATCTACTCCACTCGAACTCATTAGCTGATTCCAGAAACAAAATCACTGACAGTTTTAATAGTGAAGGACTGCCTAAAGCTCTGGACCACATCTTCCCAGCTCTTATTATTCTGCTTGGTGTCAGTAATTTTACACTTACATAACACATATTGGGTCTGAGTACAGAGAGTGATAGTCACCCAAAAAACAGTGTTTTGGTAGGCAGGAAATCAAAAAGCTTGGTTTAAGTCAGTGTGGCTGATAGGATCACTGATTTTGCAACAGTCAACTGAGCCATAGAGCAGTAAATAGGAAGGATGACACGTTGAGCCATCAGATGTAAGTGTTTGGCCGACTGGGTCCATGGAGCTGCCGCTCACTGGGTTAGGGGCTGGGCCAGGGTTGGGGAGTGTGAAATATGAGACTGTTGGAGTATAAAAATCATACGGCAAAACACAGTAGAAATCACTATCCATCCACTATGCCTATCTTACCTAATAAATGCCAAGTGTAATGGCCCTGGGGCTGCCTCACCCCTAGATTCCTTCAAAACAACAAGATAGAGTACAAAACAATCCACTTCTTGCCCTGTTTAGATCTGGCCATTCGCCAGTAAACCTGTTTCTTTTTGTATAATTCTTTGGTTTCTTTTTCTTGCATTCAGCAGCTTTCTTCAAAATGAGACTGAATCAGTAGAAGGTGAGAAAAAGTATGTTTTTAGGAACATTTTTAATGGATTCCAAGTATACAGAGCTAAATCAAATTATCCTTTAGGATTTTCAACTTAACTATAAATAACAAAAACAGTCCAAAGAAATTGCCCAAGAGCAGAAGACATTTATCCGAACAAGCAAACTACATATGGTGCTGTTATAAACTCCACCTGTGACTTCAACAGCCAAGATTCTTTCCTGTTTTTTCACTGCTGTAGTGTGAAAACAGGAAAGTCAGAAACAGGCACTAACTCAGCTTAGCACATCTGTCTCCAAAAGCTTTTGTGGTAACTACATGCAGGATGAGACACTGATTTACTGATGGGCAGGTTAAAAAAACCAACAAAACAACAAAAAAAAAAAAAACAACAAAAAAACAAAAAAACAAAAAAACAAAAAAACAAAAAAAAACAAAAAAAAAACAACCCAAAAAAACAAAAACAAACAAACAAAACAGATGAGATGCTGTAGCCTCTGTTTTCCAGTGGCAGAGATTCTGTTTGCTTTTGTATGTGTATTGCAGGTAACATGAGCGACTTCATTGATTTCAGTGAGATAATTCAAATACTTGGAGGTAAAAAAAGCATGCAGCAGAGGGGCTTTCAAATTTAGTAAAATGTTTTATGCTACAAGATCTACCTGCTGTTAAAATAAGCAGACTGCAATCTTGCCATGTCCGTTGTCCTTGCCTTCCAGTGTAAGGACGAAAAAAAAATGAGATGCAATATCAAATGAAGAAAGCCCTTAGCTGCCTTTGTTTTAGATAAATGTCCATGCATTTGCTGTGTGACCTCACTTCTCTTATATTACTCCAAGTGGAACATTTAGGACTACTTCAAATGGAGTGCTGAGTTATCCACAAGTGTAACTGACAGCAATTATCAAGACGTTAAGGGCAAGCGCTACATAATTCTTAGAGCTGAAAAAGGTGTTTCCATGAGATAAAATGGTTCAAAACAGCAGGGGTTATCACACAACTGGGTGTTAAATCACTAGGATTGTTTTTAACATCTTAGATTAGCAGTTCCAAGAGGCAGCAGACCATTATTTATTGATCAAAGCTGTGCTGGGTGGGACTAGAGAGCTTTCTAAATCCTTGTTTTGCCAGTGCCCTTCTCCAGATCCTTATACCTGCCACTTGACCTTTGTGTTTCTATTTTTTTACACCTGCATTTGGTGGCATCATCAACTTGAAAATCATTAAGGCAAGGACTAACCATCTTTTCAACCCCTGAAGCATCTTGCCCGAGGTGGTCTCAGGTCCTAGGGCTGGCAGTTCCTGCTGTTACTTAAATAAAGGCACCGTAAGCAACAAGCAGAAATTTCCCTTCAGAGGGAGGTTGCTGTGTTTTATTTCTTTTCCACATTAGTTGTGAAAAGAGGTGCTGCAGGTATGGCAGGGGGGCTGCTATGACCATCAAACATTCCCATTTGAAGTGGAGAACTCATTTCAGAGATATTTTAACCTGTCGTATAGACAATTACCATAAGTGGATGGCATTTTAAAAGCATTTCTTTTCTATTTAAAATAGGAAAGCCTTGTGAATTGCTGCCATCTGGATGCAGCTAACCTCCTGGAGAATACACCATGCCTTGGGTGTATGCATATAGATTATATTTGTTCTTTTTAGTCAGTGATCCTAACTTTTTTCATTTCCCATCTGACTCGTCTTGACTGGCAGACACAAATTTCAGTTAAAAAAAAAAAAGGATGAGATTCATTTGCTAGAATTCATAATCAGAAATAGAGTGATTAACAGTGAGGCTCTCACTCTCTGAGGAATAGAAAGAAATCTGTTCTGAAGAAGAATATGAATATGTATACAATACTAAAGCCATTATACAAGATCCATACTACTCATTTAAATTACCTCCAGGTATCTACCATGCTTTTAAAAAATTCATCAGTCTATAAGAGAAAGCAAACTTGCACAAAGTGCTGGTATCAGGCAGGTACCAGAAATGCATACTTGTAAATGCACTTACCTGGTTAAAATGCTTGCCATTGTATTGTTTATATTCATCTTAACCAGACATGCTGGTTATATCTAATACTGGCATTTCTGCAAGAGAGATCTTGCTAGCAGGTGTTGTTAGTTTGAGGTTGCAACACTACAGGGTACACAGAATAAGTGAGTGAACAGCAAAGAGGTCACTCTGGGCTTCAGGAGTTTGTTTTTAGAATGTGACATTGTCCAAAAATTAATGCATGGTTGGTTTAAGCTGGAGATCTGATTTATTGTCTTCTGTGATCTTTTAATTTACCAATGACCGACCATTAGATATATGTATATATACAAAACAAAAACACTTTAAAATAGGATGAACTCAGAATGGAAATGAAACACAGAGGGCAGGATCCAATCCTGTTGTTTCTAGCTGAACCATTTCTCCATCCTCTTCCTCCCAGTGTTATTCATGGCCTTATGTTTCTTTCAGGCTGCTGCAATGAAAAATGTTTCTTTAGCACCAGGCACATCTGTCTGCCTATGTGCCTCAAACCCTTTCTGTTTCTTGGGGAATTTCCCACCTTTGTATCTGGAACAGTTGAGATGAGTAATGTAATTGGGTGGGGTAAACTATGAAAAGAAGACAAAAGGGACTGAAACCAAATGCATCATTTTCATAAAGTTCAGACTACCAAAAATATATTTTGGTTTGCAAGTTTTTGTTGTTTGTTTTGCATTCATACATTGCATGAATGCATACATTCATACAAAAGGTTTGCAAGGCCTTAGATGTCACTGATAATACTGAGTACGTTTTCCCATTGGAATGACATTTTGCCCAACTAAATAATATTTATTAATGCTGACATCTAAAGGATCTAATTGATATAGCTGACAAATGCAATCCTGTTAGATCAAGTCTGATGTTGACAAAAGGTTATTATGAGAACTGGTTGTCTTCATGTTTAAATAACAAACATCCAACCGCCTTCCAAAGTAAAGTGACCACACAGTGACCTGAACACATAACACCAACTGGAGCTGCCACTAGAACACTGTTTGCATTACTGAGATTCACAGTACCTATTTCAGTAGTGCTCATGCCCCTACTTGTTTTCTAGCTATAAACATTCATGCAAACAGCTTGTTTGCACAACTGCTTGGCCACAAACATTTATACAAGTATCTGCGTCCCATGCAAACCCCACTGTACCTGCACAGATTATTGTTGGACACTTGTTATTTGCTATTCACTGTTTGTCATTTGTCATTTTAATTATCTCTGGCTATAATCATTTCAGCTGTCTGATCAGGGACCAGCCAAGTCACCTAGGAGATCACATGCCCTGAATGACAAATGCTCCATACAGCTGATAGGCCGATGTGACCACTGTGACCAACATTAGAAATAAATGCATCTGCAAAAAACAACAACCAAGAATGACCTCCAAAATGTGCGAAAATTTGCTGAAAGATACATTTGAATAACTGATGCACCACAGATAATACATCTGGAGTTATCCTGGGCTTAATTAAACTCCAAAAAATAGGTTCAGTATGCTTTCATTTCTTTATGGTTGTGAAATACGCAGATGAAAAAATAAGAAGCATTTAAAATAGCTCCAGATGCAACCTTCCAGCTGTCAGCACCATAGAAGGGTCTTGGATTTACTTGTTCTTCCTGCCTCCCAGTTTCTTACTTTGTGAATATCTTCACATTCTTTTTATGTAAAACAGTTTTTCTGGTTTTTGTTTTGTTTTCGTGTTGGTTTTGCATTGGCTCATAAAAAAAAGTACACCGTTTTTCACAAGACTGCTGGACAGCTGCTCCCTAGGAAATACAGGGCTAGACCAGTGCCACAAACACAGCATCTATTTTTAGATTAGCTATAGAATACAGAAGCCCAAATGTCCTGAATGATTAAACCATGGAAAGGGCATCCTGGGAGAACTATCAACACTGTGAAAAAAAAGCACAGCAGCACTGTCCCAACCAGACCAGCATGCACAAGTCATTTTGTTTGATCCAGAAATTCAGCTTTGTCCTCACTTACTTCTGCAGCCTTGAGAACCGCCAGCAGCAACAGGGTGAAGTTGTGCTGCCTGAAGTTTATTCTTATCCATACTCACAGTAATTGGCTTGCTCACAGTTAGAAGTACAATATAGGCACTGCCAGACAATTGCTCACTGTTATTAAATCCTCTTTTTTTTTTTTTGAAGCTTAAGATTGAAGCCTGTGTGGCGCCAATGTACACGCACTACCACAGTGACAACATAAATTAGACATACTTCTTTGAGGAACTGAAAGATAAGGAATCACAGGTGTCTGCATATGTAATTACAGGGAAACACATTAATTTATTCAACCCTAATCTCTTACAGGTGAAACTGAAAGTATATAATCAGCTAGATGATTTGTTTGACAAGTGCATTTGTCTTCTTTATGAGCCTTTTTTCCTGAGGCACCCAGAACAATTCGTGCATCAGAGCACATCATCACTGAAATCTGAAAGTTTAATATTTGTGAAAAAATTCCTTACACAGACATAGGAAAACGTAGACCTGAAAATCTCTGTAGGGACACCTGCTTTCCGATGACTGGGTATGTTTGACAAGTTATTTAAATAGGAGTAAGTATTCAGAGGAAGTGAAGGGAGTGTGTTTAAAGATTCCCCTATGCACAAAATTTTCTCCATATATTCAGATGTGTTTGATAATTCTGATGTGCCGTCTGACTTTCTGCAGATTGGTTCCTGCAGCCCAAATATACTTTAACAAGACAGCTCACAGGGACAGGGGTACAGAGTTGAGTTTCATGTCATTTGGCAAGCAAGTGCAAATTACATTCACAGGACCATCTGCTGAGATAGCAATTTCTCTCCATCAAAGAAAAAGCACAAGGATTGAAACTCTGTTAAATACATCATGCTTTTAAAAATAAATCACTCCATGCACACACACATCATGGTCTGTTTTGTTAAGGGTGATGTTTCTCTGAAGTAATACAGTTCGGCAACCATAGGGATTGTAGGGGTCTTTGCCCCATTAACCAGCAGAGAGTGAAAAGTGTATTTGCTAACAAAATGTTCACTCTATACAGACAAGTGTCTTGTACTCCTGTGCCTTCCCCCTCTAAGAAGAAAAACGTCCTTGTGGATATAGGAAAAAACCCACAAACATGAGACAGTTCTGAGGCTGAAGCTGTAACTTGGCTGGACAGTGATGTGCTACATGACCTCCTGATGTTCTGCCAGCCAAGAAATTCTCCAGCTCAAAAATCTTCCCCTGAAAAGCAGTGATTCAGTGGAAACCCAGCAGTTTGCAAGGCTGTGTCGAGTATGTCAAGACATTTGACAGAACGAGACAGAGATGATTTTATCTGTGAATCTTTTACTTTGTCCATAAAGGAAATGCTCACAGCTCAGGACTGGGAGGAAGGAGTTCTGGTTCCTGCCTTGCTGTAGGTCTACTTACAGAGATGTACCATTTTTAGCTCTGTTTATTTGTGGGTTACCAGAGAAGTGTGACTGCACAACCTGGGGTCTGTTGTCCTCAGCATTTTAAGCCAAATTCTGCAGTGGGCTCTGATTGCCCTCCTGCCTTCACAAAGCACTTGCTGTAAGATAAGAGCCTCAGGGAGTGAGAGAAATGCTGCACTGCAAGCATTTCCCAAGCACCTCTGCCTGCAGAGCTGAGGGCTGAAGTCACAGGGCACACCAGTTGGGACTGAATGGGGACACTACAATGCAAAAGCTGGAATAACTTGTATACTCTACTGCATATTCAGGGCAGTTCCAGTTAGAAGCAAGTGAGACCAATGGAAAACAGAGACAAAACTGAGAAATCAGTTTCACTTAAGAGTAGCGAGGTAAATATTAGTAAAGAATGTATATATATATATATATATATCAGTGGTATATATATCAGTGATATATATATTAGTGGTAAATAGTCTCTTTTTTCTTTAATTAAAACCTTGAAATTTACAGTCAGATTGCAAAATCCAAAATCAGATACCTGACTGACACTACTCTTTCTTGGCATCTTGGGTAAAAAATTAATAGCAAGGACAGATTGCTGTTACAATAAGTATTTTTCCTGAAATAGATTTTAATTGGTGCTTTCTACATGCTCGCAGCCTAGACACAGGTAGTTATTGTACTCTTCCCCTACAGTCTCCCTTGCTGATATTTGACAGCTTTTGTTTATCAGCTAGTTGTGTTATTACCGACTCTAACATGCTCCAGTAGCCTCCGTGATCTGAGAACACTGAAAAAACAAACCTTGAGAATGACAGTGTTGGCAGCATAGTGGAACTGAGCAGTCTACAAGCTACATTTTAAAATGGCAATCAATATTAACTTACATCACGCTTTAGAAATAAAATAGATTTGACAAATTGTTTCAAAAGCCTGCTGCCAATTGACTCTTGTAAAGGAATGCTTCTCTTATATTCCATTTATGTTTCTAGAGGTTATTGGAGTTTTTTAATAATGCTTTCATGTCATCAGAGAATTGGTTCTTGCAGCTGAATTTTTTAGTTTTTGTGCTCAGACATAAAACTTTAATCTGTAAAAAGAGGCAAAGATTTAGAAGAGATATTCCAAATATCTCAGTAATCTAGAAGTAATCAGAAGACATTAATATATTTTTTTGCTGTCATCATAAGAAAAGATTAATTTATGCAAGGTAAATGTTTTATTATCTAGGTAAAACTCTATTTCACCAGAATAGCAACACAGACGTGTATGTGTGCTTGATTGTTTTCTAAATCTGCATGGAATTATTTTTATTATGGTAGTACAAATGATATAATGACAGAAAAGGCAAAAGCTCTCCTCCAAGAACCTGAAATTTTGTCTCTTCATCTTCCACAGAAAGGTGGAGAAATGAAATCCTTTCCTGGAATAAATCTTTCTGAAAATATCAGTGAGGCCATTTTTTACCTGAGTCAAGTTTTCAAAGTACAAAGAAAGGACACACATCAAAATTAAGAATCAAAACATACATGATTTTTCTGTGCACAGCATGGTATGTATTAGTCGCAGAATGAGCTACATGGAAACTCTGGATAAGAGCTGCAAAATCATCTCCCTAAGTCAGGGAAGACTGTTTGCAACTCGTATGCATTTCTCTCAGTTATATATGTCTTGGCCTTAAAAACATTCAGTGACAGAGAACATATAAACTCTTCAGACGATCTATTCCAGAGCCTGTTTCAAACTATTAAGAAATCCTTGGTATGATTAGCCTAAAATTCCCTTGCTGCCATCTCAGCCAATTAATTTTTGCCCTGGCATGGAGAAGATACTACTCAGCAACGCTTGACATCCTGGAAGATTGGACTATCATATCTCCCTGATGTCTTTTCTCCTTGAAAGTTAACCAACACAGTTAACTCAGTCTCTGCTTGTAGGTCAAGAGTTCTGGACCTGCTGTCTTGTTCTCTGCCTCTGGATGCATTCCCTCCAATGCTTTCTTACCATTCATGAAGCATGGTGCTCAACAAGTGCCATTAAATGGAGCAGTCTTATTCTACTTAACTTATGAACAAATCTTCTATTTCTGTTCATATAACATTTACTTTTTTTTTCTTTTTTTTTTTCTTTCTTTTTTTTTCTTTTTTTCTATGAGCCTTATTTACTGTAATTCCCACCTCTTTTCCTGAAGAACTGCTGCTAGTTATCTTGATCAGCTTGAAGCTGATCACTCCCAGTAGATAATAGAATTTTTCAGCATCCTTACCTAATGTTCACAGAGACAGGTGCTTTATTTGGAAATTTATTCCCACAGAGAGATAAGAAAATCCCAAGAGGAAAATCAAGTGTGCTGAATTTAAGATTTCATTCATTCCAAGACTGAAATAATAATTTCAGCTACAGAGAAAATTGTCTATGACACTGAATAACACTTTGTATAAATAGATAAGATATAACTTCTTTATTAATGAATTTACATAAGAAACCCTATTGTTTGACAATACATGTGCCTACTAAGCCTGATGTGCAGATCAGGTTGAATTCCTCATTGACATATAGTCATATACATCAACACAAGGACAAATACAAAGCACGATTAAGTCAAAATGGTCCACAAGTTTCATTGAACCAATTAAATAGATTTCACACGACAAACATCAAAGGAAATTCAGACCTAGATTGTTCTGCACTTCATGAATTCCAACAGTGAATCTTGACTTCTAACAACTTGAGAAGATGCTGTCATAAAAGCAGAATGAACAGTGTTAATCCTGCTACCAGGACATAAGAAATACTATGCCAAAAAATAAACGTATAGATCTACAGTTTGGTCAGTCCAGAACTAGTTAAATGTAAGCCAGTTTCTGGAAAGAATAACATATTCAGATAGTCCTAAATTTGCTCTTCTATTTTTTTTTTTTTTTCTAAGGTTGGGCGTTAATCTGATCTTTATAAATTTTCACATTTGGTAAAAGCTTCTTGTTCAGAAGAGGACACTATGTGCAGGAGTGGCTCCATACAGGCCACAGGCAGAAAAGTTAGTGAATGGGAATTGGAAACAGCAATGAATTTGTATGAATTGCAGCAGTCAAAAATGAGCAGACCTCACAGCAATTGCATATTTTGTGAATTTCTCCAGTGAAATCAACCTGTCTTCCAGTACCTGAAAGGTTCTTACAGTGAGAGTGGGGCAGGTCTCTTCTCACTACTGACTTGTGACAGGACGAGGGGAAATGGCCTCAAGTTGCGCCAAGGCAAGTTTAGGTTGGATATTAGAAAGAACTTCTTTACAGAAAGGGTGGTTAGGTACTGGAATGGGCTCCCCAAGGAGGTGGTTGAATCGCCATCCCTGGATGTGTTTAAGAGTCGCTTGGATGTGGTACTCAGGGATATGATTTAGCAGAGGTTTGTTGTTGTGGTATTGTTTTGTGGTTGTTTTTTAAGAGATAGGCTACTGGTTAGGCTGCGGTTGGACTTGATGATCTTCAAGGTCTTTTCCAACCTGAGTAATTCTATGATTCTATGATTCTATGATTCATTTCTTTGAGCACTGTACACCATATTAGCATAAGATGTGTCTGCCTGCTGCTAAATCCAGGGACAACGAGTGCACTGGCTTGGCTCACATTTTGGCTGGGAACAGTTCTTGCATCGTGGACTCCAAGTGTCCTTATTTCAGACCTCCACCCATCTGACTGTGTTTCTTGGCTCTGAACTCAGCAAACACCTTCAACTATTTTTTTTTCACCAGGCAGTCAGGAGACTTGCTGCCCTAAAGGTACAATATTAATGAGCAATCAAGCATGGCAGACATTCATTCTGCACAGACTATGGAGTCAAGCAGATGTGCTTCTCGTTCTGCTTGATGCTCTCATGAGGCGTAGACACAATGCCAGCAAAGATACAGACCGTAATAGAAAGGCTTAGCTATGCAAAGAGGTGAATATATGGCAGAGATGCACAATATGGAGATAGTTCAGAAAGAAACAGTACACAGACTTTTGTTTCTGGACACTTCTCCTCTAAGTGTTAGAAAAATCCTTATAGAGATTGTGTAAAATATTTATTGTTATTATCTTATACTCCATACTCTTTTCTCAGAAGAACACTTGAATCACATTTATCATCATTATTTCAGTCCAAATATGAATTTTTTTTACTTGTTAACTAAGATCTAATTTTGCTGAATTGGAATAAAACAATACTGGTGGCATCTATCACAGACAAATATGTCTGGATCTATTATCAATATATTTCTTACATTCAGTAGTTGTTCTGGAATCACCATTCTGCTCCATCCAGAATGGCAGAAGTTACAAAATGCTGTTCAAAACCATTAGAAAATCCAGTAAGCCCAAATCCGGCATAAACTTTCAAGAATTTTTACTGGATCTTCATGTGCCTGAGATAAACTATCCGAGATCTGGAGCTCAATTTCCTTTCTGTTAGACAGCTGCAGACCTGGAGAGCTGGGTGATGGCAGGGATGTAACAGCAGGGTTATGCTGGTGAAAATTCACATTCAAGTAGGTGATCTAATTCATGAATGTGAGGAGCTGAACTGGGAGATTAAAAAACATCCTACCATCAGGATATTATATTTCAAACAGCAAATATAGGTGCAGCAGCCAGCACCCCATACAGGCTGGGAAGCATCATTACTTGTAGAGCAGTAATTACCCCAAGAGCCCATTGCTTGCCTGATTGCCTCTCTTCTCAGACCTTGAAGAAAAGGAAAAGAATGTATTTTAGACAGTCCAGGTATATGGTAGCTGCAGTCTCACAGCAGAGCTTCAGTTTATGTTGTCAGAATGCATCAGCTATAAATTACATATTTTTTTTTTTCAGTGAAAATCAAGAGTAATTAAACAAATTAATTGTTGAATTATGTTCTATATTATTCATGTTATCCAAAGAAAAATGACCAAGAAAGATCTCTCCCCCTCCTGTAATTACTATATTATATCGTTCCTTTACATCTTCACTATCATGTAACAAAACCAGAAGAGGAACTTCCTTCCCAAGCAGGCACTGAGCGTGCTTCTTGCTGTCTGCTCTGTGGGTTCTATGCCCAAGGCCTGTCATTATGGAGCTCCACCATGTCAGGGAAGTATTATCTGCATTGTGAACTGTCATATTTGAACCTCACGTCATAACTGAAAGCTGTACTGTAATAAAGCACTGCTGTTAATGCATAGGGAGGACTAGATGTGATTGCAGGTGTTGTTCAGTCTCTATGTACACCAACTATTCCATTTTTGGCTTTTTTTCATTCAACACCTGTTCCCTCTACAGGAGTCTGTGCTGCAGACAGAAAGCAGTGCCTTCCTGCCAATAGAAGCTGTTCTGGGATTTTTACCTTCTTCTCGGGGATTTGCTGGCCTTTATCCTTGGTTCACCTGCCACCTCTGGTGAGACTGTTATTCTGATGTAGATAACAAGAATTTGCAGTGGGCTCGTGCTCCTCTTCTCTCATTTTTGTGGCTTTTGTTTAAGGCTTGTAATCATTGAGGAGATTTGTTCACCGTACAGAGCAAACTATTCTAAAGTTTTTTAAATGAGTTTCAAGCTGGTGAGATAATTGGGAACATCCATTTGTCCTGATGACGTCCAGGTCAAGACATGATCAGTGCCTCAAGTTGTGAGTTTCCAGGTCTCAGCCAAGAGTGGTTTCTTGGTGAAGTACAGGAGAGACAAGACTATTTAATTAACCTGAAATCTCCCACTGGCACAAAATTAAAGTTCTTTTGCCAGAATCATTAGTAATTTGTGAGCTCTGTTCAGCAGGAGAGTAACACAAATTTGATCAAATGTGCCCTTTCCAGGAAATGACAGCCGTTACAATGAAGAGGGTGGAAAAAGTACTTCAAAATTCACTTGATGAAGTACAGTAATTTGGAATACGTCGTGCTCAAAAGTCTGTTAACACTCACTTTTGCTTCACAGAACATGTTGGAGGAAGAAGGCATGCCCTCCCTCCCTCCCTGCTCTCCTCAATCCTGGCATACTGCTTGATTTTAAATTATTTTTTAATACACACATCTCAGCAGTTGGCAGAAAGGATAGAAAGCAGTTCTCTTACCATCATCCTTGACTAGGGCATGCCCTAAACAAGGAAAAAGCTATTTTATGTCAAATACATAATTTATATTGGTCTTAGGCAGTTATTAGAAGGTGCATTTTTGTCTATTCGGGTACACACAGTCATACAATTAGCGTATCAGATAATTGCACACTTTGTACATTTGAGTAGTCATTATTTTATTGTACAGCTAAGGATGTTGGTGGATCCTCACAGGGCTTGTGGGAGCTGCTGCTTTTGTCAGGCTACGTTAAGCTTCTATACGGAAAAGAGAGCAAAGCTCAAAATACAGCTGATGCGTCCTAGGGAATCTTTGCAGAGAAGTGTACAACAAAGGTAACAGACCATGGAGCTGCGTGCAGGCAGCACAGGCTGTGGAGAAGGAGCTAAGTATCTACAGACACAGGAGAGGCAGCCCAGGAAACACGACCCCAAGGAAAAAGCTAAACAAAGCAGGGCTTATCTACACAGCACTGGCTGCAAGAGACAGTCTGGTGAGCAAAAAGTACTCTCTCCTGCTGTTTTATCCTACCCGTGCTCAAAGACAGAACATTTTGTACCATCCTCATAAATAAATGGGATTACATCATCATATCTGTTATCCAAACAGCTCTGCTGCTGCTGTGAACAGAAATAGCAACAATTTTCATTTAACAGAAATGGAAAATTTGGAGATCACCAACAATGTAGCTTTGATAATTGAAAGCTGCATTTTTCAAGCCTTTCAGTTTTACTGCAGAGTGCAATGCTTCCCGTTCTCTTCCTAAAAGAAAATGTGTTCAAAGCACTGGCATCCTCTGCAGAATTTATTTTATTTTATTTTATTTTATTTTATTTTATTTCATTTTATTTTATTTTATTTTATTTTATTATTATTATTTGCAGGTGCAATTTCTAAAATTTGGGAGCCAGAAGGCTTCTGGGGACACAACCCAGAGCAATCTGGAGACATATTTTAACAATCTTTTGCCATCTGCACTTACACTTTGTTGTGCCAGTCAGCTCCCTGTAATGGAGATAATGTGAGCAGTGCAAAGTGTACTAGGTTTTTCCGTGCTGAGTATTGATAGTTCATACCATAGCACGGAAAGAATAGCACAAAAATGAGCATATACTGATTAAAGACAGCAGTCTGTAAATTTATGTTTGTATATTCTTGAGACAGTGAGCACAGGTAAGATGGGGAAGAAGAAGATAAAAAAAATCTGGAAATCATTTTGATTAATTTGCCCAAAGTATCTTGAAGCAATATAAAATATAAATGTGCCTGTTTGAAAACTGTCGTGTCCTTAAGCACTTTGTCAAGACACTGAAAGGGTTGGCTGAGCTGCCAAAAGACATTATTTGTCCTGTACCTTTGCAAAGACCATGAGTTTCCAGTTAACTGTAGTTTAAGATAATTGAATTAAAAAACTATATAAATGACAGATCTGTAATTTGACGAGGAAAAGCGGGTTTAGCTAAAGATCATTCACACGGATTTTTTTCCCTATAATTTCATTTTGTTTATAAGGGCAGTTTTTATGAGAAAGCAGACCCTTCTCTTGTTTCTGACAACTCCCTGCTAGGATGAGTACTTTCATGTGTATCTGGCAGCAGACTGGAGAAGTTATCATAAGATGACTGCAATAGCTCCTGACTTCAGGAGATTCTCCATGTCATCATGGCACAACATGGTGACAACTGCTGGATGAGCAGCTTGCTCAGAACCAACATCTGTATGTCTGCTCTTGTACATGTTACAGAAACAGTGGAAAATAACTGAAAATAATTTTTCATTCTTAATCTGAAATAAATTTCACCACTGATTTTTCTTTTATCTGTATAGCTTTCAATTAAATTAAAATTAAGCTTGCAATTAGGTTAAAATCAAGTTCTGCTTCAGTACTCAGCTCACTTTTCATAATGTGCACAGGATAACTCAAGTTGGAAATAACCTCGGAATCTCTCTGGTCCATCTTCCTTCTCAAAGAAGGGGAAGTACAGAGCTTAATTGAGTGAGGACTTGAATACCTACAGATATGGAGATAAGCAGGGGAACTTGTGTCAATGTATTGAAAATCTTCATAGAGAGAAAGCCTTTCCTTACATCCAGTCTGTATCCCATGAGTAAGGAAATTTCCTGCAGAGCTGTACCCAGTGAGACATGCCCAGCCTGAGCGAGACTTTGCTTCTACAGTTCCTTTGTACATCTTCTAAAGACTCAAAAGGTTCCCCCTTTGCAGAGGGAATGGTTAAAGACCTGTTACATAACTCCTACTGACTTCGTGTGACTAAGGTTGAGATAATTTCACTCTGTTTGTCCTAGTCAGAAGATCATAATATCATAGAATCACTGAATCCTAAAATCGCTTGTGTTGGAAGAGAATTTAAGGATCGTCTAGTTCCAGCCCTCTGACATGTGCTGGTTGCCACCCACCAGATCAGGCTGCCTAGGGCCCCATCCAACCTGTCCTTGAATGCCTCAGGGATGAGACATCCACAACTCTCAGCAGCCCGTTCCAGTGGCTCACTGCCCTCTGAACTTCCTCCAAATATTTAACCTAAATCTCCCCTCTTTTAGATTAAAATAATTCCCCACTGTCCTGTCACTGTCTATCCATGCAAAAAGGCAGTTTCCCTCCTGTTTATAAGTTCCCTTTAAGTATAGGAAGGATGCAGTGAGGTCTCCATAGAGCCTTCTCTTCTCCAGGCTGACCAAGCCCATCTTTCGTAATCTTTCTTTGTGAGAGAGGTGACCCAGCCCTCTTCATGGCTCTCCTCTTGACCCCCTCCAACAGTTCCGTGTCTTTCTTGCACTGAGGGCCCCAGGCTTGGATGCAGTACTTCACAAAGGCAGAGCAGAAGGGAACAACAACAGTTGGCATTATGGGTGGCACATGCATACTGTTGGCTCATGTCCAGCTTTTTGTCCATCGGGATCCCCAACTCCTTCTCTGCAAATCTGATCTCAAGGAATTGTTCTCCCAGTCTGTATACATGCCATGACCCAAGTGTAACACTTTGCTCTTGGCCTCACTGAATTTTATTAGATTCACATGGGTTCACTTCTCAAGCTTGTTTCTGGCCCTTTGGATGGCATCCCTTCCTTTTGTTGGATCAACTGTGCCACTCAGCTCAGTGTCATCTGCAAACTTGGTGAGGATGCACTTGATCGCACTGTCTGTGTCACTGATAAAAATGTTAAAGAACAGAAGTCCCAAGACAGACCTCTTGGGGACATCACTAGTCTCCAACCTCAACCTGGACACAGAGCCATTGTCCACATCCCTCTTGTTGCCGCCATCCAAAGCATTCCTTATCAACTGAACTATCCACCTTTCAAATCCATATATTTCCAATATAAGATATAAGAATGTAGTGTGGTACCATAACAAAGTCCTTGAGTCTTTGAGACTACCTCTGTATCAGGCCCATTTTAAAATGTCTTTATATTCTCCACATTCAAAGATCTTAAATCCTTAAAGGTGGCTGAAGGAACGCTTCATGTAGCCTGGGAAGCCCAGAGTTTGCTCAGGTGTTTCTAGGCCAGCCCACCCCTGTTACCCTGTTTTCCTCTTTTGAAATTACACTTCATAAGTTTGAGACCTGACTGACAGACAGACAGAGAACCAGCAGTACAACAGCCCCCATAGACCAAACTATCTCTCAGCAGAGTAGATGCGGCTGAAACCTGGAATGGAGTAACGTCCTGAACTAATTTTCTCTGGATTCTACTAACGCATAATTATGAAAATATCTGTATACTTGCTTTGCTTTCATAACAAGAACCAGGGCAATGTTTGAGTAGTCAGGCAAAAGGCTGATGCTTCCAGCCACCATTCAAAGTGAGTTTTGATATAATTTTTCTATTGACAAATTTTTCAAGCCAAAATTTGGACCTCAATTCAATGAAAATTTCCTCAAAAAATGTTTTATGTCTAGGACATATAGATATATAAAAACATATATTAAAAATGAATCTATTTAGATTCAGACAGAATAAAAGAATTAAATCAGTTTTTATTTATTTTGATCTGATATTTGTAAACATAGATATTTTCTTCAACTTTCCTTCTTCCCATTCCATCCCTTTATTTTAATAGCCTATTAGTGATTCCAAGTCACCAATTTTAATGTTGCAAATGTTTTCAGCATGATATCCAATATACTCTACTGTCTCATGAATACAGTTCCAGAATAAAACATATCTCTCTTCAGTGTCTGCTCCCCTCCTTTTCTTTGTACACTTTGTACTTTGCAATCTCATCTTTTCCTTCTTATCCATATATAAGCAAGGAATGACACAAACCTCTGGAGAAAAAAGATATAGCTAGTAGAGTAGGGCTGTTCTCTATAACTTGTCTTTTACTCAAAATGATGCTTCTTTCAATAAAACAGCATTAAAACTGTATAAAAAAAAATGGAAAGATTAACTGTCTCTGACTTTGTTGTGGAGGGAGATATAGAAGCAGGCGTAGCCTGGAGACATATCCCTTAATCTATCCCATAGCTACATGCTTAGGTCAGTTTTATGATGACCGCTTTCATTCACATTCTCTTAAATCACAAAAATTAGAAATAAAGCAAATAAAAAATGTAATTTTCAGTTTGACTGTTCAACTGAGCACCACTTTTCTCAGTTTTTCTAACCTAGCCCTCTTCCAATGAGAAAATAATTGAGTACCTTATTATCCAAATTTGTAACAGGTTGCAGTCTTTACTAAAGAGATGATCCAACAAAACCAAAAATACCCTACTATTATTATTTTTAATGGGCAAAGACTAATATTATGTCCTATATAGATGGCAAGAGGTATAATATCTATTCATTTCACTGACTGAATGTGGGGACATGAAAATAGTACAAGAGATAAAAATGGATTCTTTTATGCATATGTTATGAAATTTATGTATGCACCTTTGCTCACATTGTTCCAAAGGGAAAATTTTTCACAGTAGGCATCAGTTGCTTAATTAGCACAGAATAATTAAAACTTACTGCAAGGAGAATTCCAAAACCCCATAGCAATTATATAGGTAGAGTTCTTGGCTATTGCTTATACAATTCAAAAATAACTTTTAGGTAGGTTACCAAAAAATACCACCTCTTCAGAATTACCTTGTAACAGGAAGGCTTTTCAAACAACTAAGAAAATTAAACCAGGGAAAAAAAAAATGAAAGAGAGAAGGATCCAGCAGGTATCAGTAAGGTGCAATCAAGAAGTGTGTTAACTACTTCACTTCATTTTTCATGATCTGTTCTTTGTATCAGTCATACTGATTTATGCAGAATCCTGGAACTTGAAAAAACATTTAGAATAATTAGACAGCAATAACAGCTGCATAGTTAGTTAATAATAATGAAATAGTTTATTCAGCACCAATGAAAATTTATTTACTCTGTGCTTTTTTCAGTATTCATAAACACAACTATTGACTTTCAACAAATCTCAGACTCATTTAATTAACTTAACACCCTTGTAAAATAGGATAATATTCCTCATTTGATCCAGAAAAAGTAAAAATTATCTATGTGAATGTATTTTTACAAGGAGAATGTCACTTACCTCCTAACAAAGAGTGTCTGTCAACATCAAGACCAAATTTTAATTAGAACTTTTTTTTTTTTTTTGTGAAATTTGAAATATACGAGTCATTCACCTATTTTTATTTGAGTTTATAATTTTATTTTGGAGGAAATATTCTGATATGAGCTTTCCTTTTCATACTGTCTCAGCCTCAGTATTTTATTCCCTCTTTCTTCTATGGCATCAACATGATACTTTCCTGCAAAGTCTTCCCTTTGTATGGTGCCCATTGACTCAGGTTGCTTTAGTATGTCTAGACCACTCTAAATTGAACTGTCCTCTTCATGTGACTGACAATCTGGTGGACTCAGTGCCAACTATTTTGTTATTGAAAGAAATGCAGTATGCAATTATGCTGTTTGTGCAGAGCTCTGAACTGACATTCACAAGACATATGCATCTGCATGTAACAGATACATCCAGATTCATCTTTGTATTTCCCCCCCCTACTCCACAAGGTATTATTTGAGTGATTTCTAGAACTATATCAGGCTCAGCTCAAAAGAGGATACAGCCTGCTGGTCAGCCTGCAGTTATCCAGATGACATGGATTTAGCGTCAGAGGCACTGTCTTGTCCATATAGCTAGTACTGTTGAATCTTGTGTTATGCTTAATCCATTGGGATTTAGCAGAAGTACACTAAGAAGATTTTTCTTTTCACCTCACTTTATCTTGAGAAAAATTAAATGAACTCCCAAGATGTATAGCCTTGTTCTATGTGGTTCACAGCTACATAAGAGTTACAGAGATCCTTCTGGTGGAAAAACTGCCACGCCAGCAATTGAAATCAGTGTTTCAGGTATATTTTGAGTGAACCCTCAGAAAAAACAGAGAGAAGCAGTTAGAATTCCTGCAAGACACAGACAACATTTTACATGGGTTGTTTTGAAAAAGGTAAGGTTAAATAAAATAAATGTTTGATGAAGATAAGGAAGTATTGATTCCACAGTAGAAATGGTTTTAGGAGGATAGTAAAGGAGGGAAAACCAAAAGCAGAAGGACAAGAGGAGATATTAAGCAAAACTGAGCTGTATGTGCTGCAGACATGGCAGCTTTATAAACTGTGTATACATTTGCAGTCCTGCAGATGTTGGGATGAGGTGGTTTACATTAAAAATGAATAAATAAATAGAACATTCTCTTCATTTTCTCCTAAAGTCAGGCTTGAGAAAACCCAAAGCCCTGAGGTCAGCTTTAAATCTAGTCTTTGTTCATCTGTTATAAACATGTCCCTCTGCTTCCCAAAAATGTCACAAGAACTTCAGCCCATGGTCAAGTCCCATGGTCCTAACTATTAAATTAATCTAAATTTTCATTATCTGCCTTTGAATCAGCCCCTTTAGGCTGGCTGCATTTTCATGGAGGTTCTAGATAAAAATCAGCAGGAAAAAGATAACAAAAAATGCATAAAATTTCCCATTTATTTCATTTATTAATGGCAGTTAAATTCCATTTCCTTTGTGCTAGAGTAAATTAATAAATAAAATAGGTACTGTACAATGGGGAGTCTGCCTGCTGCAAACATAACAGAGAACTTGCTTTATTAACTTCTGTGAAGCTATCAGGGAATTGAAATGGGAAACAAAGATTCTTTTGGGGTCATTTAAGCCAATTTAAAATGGACCAAATTACATCATGATACCATAAACAGATTAGTACAGATGTAAATGAAATAAAGCCTGAATTACTATGACATTTAAAAACTCGATTAAATTACTGAAAAATCTCCTTAATATGAGTCACTGCGGTCATGTATATTGCACTATGGACTGTATTTATTGCTGTGTGTAGAGATTACTTTGATACGTAATCCATACATGATATAATATTGCCCAAGGAGGCTGTGGATGCCCCATCCCTGGAGGCATCCAAGGCCAGGCTGGATGTGGCTCTGGGCTCAATGTGGCTCTGGGCAGCCTGGTGTGGTGGTTGGTGACCCTGCACATTGCAGGGGGGTTGAAACTAGATGAGCATTGTAGTCCTTTCCAACCCAGGCCATTCTATGACTCTATGATATGATTCTATGATGGATTATAGGCAGAGACTCTTTTTCCATGGGATTGGTTTAATTATCTGGAGTGGAATTATTCCTGTTTACACCACAGTTATTAAGATCCAGACAACATTTTATTTCTGAACATGTTTTCCTTTGAGAATTCAAAATCCTTAAGATGAGCTTCCTGCATATAGATTTTTAAGTACTGTAGTAATGACTTAGGAGACATAGGAAAAGTAATGATAGATTTGCAGACATGCTAAAAAGAAAAGTGGGAGTAAGAGCAGATTTCTGTCAAGGAAAATGCCAAGATGATATACAATGAAGATAAAAGGAAAATCTGATAGGATAAGAAAGTTATAACAACTGGAATAAATCTTCAGCTGTGGAGTAATGTCCCAAAATATGAGCATATATGATGAATATTTGTGATCTCTGTCCCTGAATGTGACATCAACTTTTGCCCCACTAGACCTGCAGATTATACAGGATTATTTAGTACTGCACTCTTCATTTTCAAGTGGAAAAGCCAAAGACATTTTGTAAGCTTCACTTATTTGGTATATGGCACTGCTGAGCCTATATCTGAATAATTTTTCCAGGCCATCCTATGAACACTGGGGAAGCCCTCAACAGCAATTGGCAAAATTTAATCTCCTACCCTTCATACTGCCACAGCCATTAAAGCAAGAAGCCCAAAGAAAGGCAGACCTGTCAGCTTTTAAGAATTGTAAGCATTTGTCTTGCTCTGGTAAATCACTCATCAGATTAAAACCTAAAAGCTCATAGAAGTGTTGATGCATACTTAATTTTTCTGTGAATCACTCTGGGAAGCCTTTCAAAAGCAAGTCTCTACCAGCCACACAGATCCTATTCATTGTCAGTGAAATGTGCCTCCTACCATTTCTGTCTTAATAAAAAAAATAAAAAATAAAAAAAAAGAGTTCTTTTTGGCTCTGAAAATGTGAGGTAGTTAACATAAATGAAGGTACGGTGTTTCCTATCTTTACAAAATAAATCTGTCCAAAAGGCCAGAATAAATCAGTCCTAAAAGAATAAATTTCAAAATCCGGACTTCAGTACTCCCTAGAAAAGGCACCTGTTAGCATCCCATAGCACACCAACCATCAGCCAACTGCTCAAACACACAGTCTGAGTTGCCTAAGAAAGAGAAAATAGTTACACAGGTGGCTTTCAATGCATCTCCCTACTTATGGGACATTCTGCTTTTTCCACCTAACACTTAGGAAGAAATAGGTAACAGTTTTGAAAGATGACAGCATCAGTGATGCAAAAGGAGGTAGGAGGCTTCCCTATTCTCCATCACTGATCACAGCTTCAGGCTTGAAGATATTGCACAGTAATGTCTGAGACGGAAAAGTGTTAGGCTCTCACTTGGGCAATGGTAAGCAGTTGTAACAACAGAAAACAATCAAGATTTCTGCAGGATGGATTAATTTTTATAATTTAATAATTCATCATAAGAAGTGACCCACGTTGAACTACGGTCTATCATCCCAAAAGAGGAATATTTAACATCAAGCACTTAATGACATCTGCTGAAGCCTTAGTTTCCCAGATCCCATCCCAAGAGGATCTCACAAGCCAATACAACCCAGAGAAGTTGACTAAGTTCCCACTATCAGGTCTTTAAGCGTATGTAATTTCAATGATGCCAGCAGTTCAATTAACTTCAACAGATATTATCCATATGCTTAAGGGTTTTACTAGATTGCAGTACAAGATACTGAAATATAATTTTACTTTATAAATATTGACAGATGGAAAGTCTCAGCTTGGTTTTGAGCAGGAGAAATGTGGGCAAGGAGCGCATGATAAATATTCCACAGTAATTACTCTATAAGGCATTACTGAAAAGAAAATAACTTGCTTGCAATACAAAAACAAAACCCTAGCTGCCTTATACTGAAGTTGCTGGGTGGTTAATTAACTTTATGTCTAAAACATAAGCATACCATATGCAATATAATATACAGTGGTAGATAGGCTGTCCTTACCACTTCTCCCAGCCAAATTTCTGTCCAGTGCTTTTGCCAGATGGTGTCCATTATGTAGATGTGCCTCTTAAACTGTGAGTAATTTATTTCATTTTATTTTTTTAATTATTTGCAATAAATAGTAAATTCAATAAAAAATTATGCAGGAAGAAGGGGAAGGACAGAGGTTGGTACATGATTTTTAAAAAGTCTTCTTTCTGAAATACAAAAGAATAAATTGTAGTTTTTAGTTTGTAAATAGCTTTTCAATTAATATGTTTAAACTGAAAACCAGCTGGTAAGAAGAATAAATGAAAGCAGGAAAAAAAATTCAAAATCTTTTGGACTGACATAATATGACATATTTTCTTCATTTAATTGGGAACAAACTATTCTAGACTTTTATCCATTGAATTTCATTATTGTAGGAGTTCCATAATTTGTTGCGTCAGAAGTAATCTTTTATTTCTTATGCGCTTAACAGAACTAAAGGTGCCAAATTCCCTACTAGCATGAAATTAATCCATTTGAAAAAACAGCCACATGGATTGCAATTGACTAGCATGACTTCCATGCATCACAGGATTTCTGTTTTTAATCTAGAGGATATTTTTTAGGTCACTTCTCCAAAACAACACCAAAAAACATAGCTAGCTTTGATCCAATCTCTGTCAGCAGCATAGAAAATGCCATAACTCTGAATGTACAAGTCGTCTAGTATTAAATATGTGTGTATGGCTCACAGCCTAAATTTATTTGGTTTAGAATGGGAGGAATTAAGTTTAGTCATGACTTTGATGTCTTTCTTAATTTCCTATTTGACAGGAAGGATTAGTAAACAGCGCTATAAAAAACAAGTGAAACACTTCCCACCTAATCTGGCCTCTAAAAATTGCTCTTGCACCTTAGCTGAACACAGACATAAAGAGGACGTCTTTTAAACATCCTCGTTCTCTTGCAAAGGTTGTTAGAAATGGCCTCATAAAGCATATGTTCAAGACTATTAATTGTATTGGAGGAAATGAAATCTCATCAACACGTCTTCATTATGCAGAAGTCCCAGATGTTACACCAACAATACTGGTTTCACCCATTGCTGGTTGGTATAACAGTGCAAAGAAGTAAGGTGCAGAAGGAAAGCCTGCATTATATTATGTACTCACTAGCTGAGAGAAAGGTAGTAAGGCAAAGAGACTGAGATTGCGAAGGAGAAGAGCTCAGTATCCCTTGAAAAACCTGTGGTGGGAAGTTGGCACTGTCAATGTGTACTTAAGATGCACTGATATCCCAAGGAATTAGAGCAGACATTTGAATCTTATCCATACACATTTTTTTCTGAATTAGGAAATATAACCTAAGCATATATGATTAATAGCATTATGTTCAGTTTAAATACTTTGGACAATTAGAATTCATGGCATTTAATTTCTCCGACCTGAACTTCCATATTTGCCATTAACAATGTGCAGAAGCAACACACATGCAAACCATATGTCTAAGATTATGGGTATGCAAATAAACTAACTGTTGGCTTGTGCAAGGACTTGTATAACAGAACAGTGCTTGTGCAAATCAGTCATTAAGCCAAAGCTTTGACTGCTCTGCAACATAGCCAATATGTCTTTTACAGACATACTGGCAAAATAAGACAAACAAGGGCAATAAATATGCTTTCACTAATAACCAAACCAGACTTCCTTCCTCTCACAAGAGCAGCAGAAGAGCTGGGATGGGATGCAAAGTAATTCAAACTTGCTAGATCATAAGAAGTGTCGTAAGAGATTATCACCTCTTCCTGCGGAGCGACGCTTGCATCCAGCTGCAGTCATTAAGTGAAGGGCAACAGAGACACTTTTGCACCACACAGGAGCAAGTGACATTTCTAGTAGTAGCAGAGTTAGGGTTGTCACATCCACATTAGTCTCCACTAAGTCCACACTTAGCTGTGCTCAGTATAGAGCTTTGATGAGTCTAAATGGCACTGAGCATTACACAGAGAGCAAAATCAGACCTTGGCACTGCAAGCAAGCTCATATGTATTTGGAAGATGGAAGAGATCAGGAAGAACAGGAAATACAACTACTAGAAAGGCTTGTAAGGCAAAACATGCAAGGCACAGTGACCAACAACAGATAGGAATACAGCATATCAGAACAAGATCCCATTTCATAACAAGTTGAGTGTACACTGTTTGAGAAGTACATTATCTGGAGAACACAAGGGCTGAAAACAGGACTGAGATGAGTTTTGTATGGACATGCCAATGCTGTTGCTGCATGGCTTCAGCAAACCCAAGGAAGCACTGCTACAGAGATCATGTGACTTTTCAGTAGGGTTCTGAATGAAAAGTGTCTTCCATTGCTCAGCTACAAAGCAGGACAGAAGTGGATTCAATAGAAAAGGGAATGAAGGGGAAGGCAGGTGTATGAAGCCTAAAGGCAATAATCAAACAGGTTTTATCTCTAGAAACAAGGAGTCATCTCTGTATGTCAGATGCCCCGAGAAGTGCAAAAAAAGGGAAAGAGAAGTTTATTTAAAGTGTTGGATCACATTGTTTAACATTTAAGTACACATTTCTTATACTAACTAACATAGAATATGAATTACAATGTATTACTGTTATAAAATAAAATTGTTGTTATTCTGCCTTTTCTTGGACCTTCTAACAGTGCAGAAGTGGCAGAAAACAAGTGCACTGGCTTTCTGGGAATACATGGCTTTCTAATTGCGTATTTTTCTGTTTCAAATCAGAGCCAAAAATGAGCAACTGATGACTACAGCTGGATGAATACTGCAATCATTAGCCTTGTTATAATGATATATTTCAATAACAACCACAATACTTGATCCTCGTGGATGGTTTTACAATGACCATGGATTATGCTGAGAAAATGCTATTCCTAATTTTATTCTTAATGGAGTGTGAAAGTCTTGGTATGTGGTAGAGACTAATTGTCACTTTAAATGTAATTTACATAGCTCAAAGAACATGTATACTTCACGGCATTAATTAAAATATACTGCAGAAAGTTTAGTTGACAAGAGATGGCGGTTTTTGTACTTTGAACCAAATGAAGAAGCAGTTATAACACTATAAAACCTCATATTATCATTTAACAAAAGCACATTTTATCATAGATAGCATGTGGCCATGTGAAAGAGCACGCCTGGACTTCAGAACATTTGGTACATGCTAAATTAAACTAACTAATCAATTGCGGAGCAGTAGTCAAAAGTCAAATCTTAATGAACTGGAAAAAATGATACTTCAATTCATTGTCTCAAAAACTCAGTTTAGCACAATAATCACAACGTACTTCTAATAAGTGAAAAAACATTGTTTTTCTCCTACTCTTATATGGTTATGATATATTAAGGACAAATTTCAGTGACTTTGCAAATCATCACCTAGTTCTGTGTAACAATAAAAATAATATAAATACTCTACACAAAAAATGCAGATCCTTGTCTCTTTCTATATTGTATTGCTGTGGGTTGTTTGGTCTTTTGAAAATATCATTTTCTTTAAAATTTTGTTGTTATACTCTCATTCAGTTTATGCTGAATTCTATGCATTACATATGCAATGCATATTACTCAATGGGTAAATACCTACTGGGGGAGGCCAAGTACTTTCAAGAAATTCAGTTACCCTGAGGGAGTTGGCTGCAGAGCTGACTAGTAGAGGTCAGCAGCAGCTTTTCATTCACTTTGCCTCCATTCTAAATATATGGAGGGAGATTTGATTGAGATCAGCACAGTGATAAACCTAACAGCAATCAATGTTATTCTCCATCCTGCAGTCACATATATTAGCAGTCAAGATCCACATCCCATTTCACAAGGCTCTTACTAGCATGCAAGTCCCAACCTCAGGAGGACTGACTGCAACAATCAAAACTGATTTTCAACTTTATTCTACTTATCAGAAAATGAGACATATCCATAAAACTTAGATATACTGGAGGTGAGATGTATTACGAGAATTTGTACTTAAGTAGTCTGATTTCCATTGCCTTGTCTGAAACTGCAAAAGCATGGAAAGCAAAACGTGATCCAAGACTGTTACTACAATCAAGGAACTTCAGCTAGGATGTAGCTAAATCTTTGTTCTATGCGCAACTTGCAGTAAATGCTACTTTTCTTTTCTGAAGTCATTCAGCCAGCTCATTGTCATCATCTGTTACATATATCTATCATTATATCTATCAGATATATTTAATTCAGTAGAGAGAACTTGTTAGCTAATGGAAGGGAATGGTGGAGAAGGATTCTAAAGCAATTTGTTGGGACAGATTCATATGGGATTGTCCTCCTGTCTATGAACATATGAAACTGTGAATATTGCTATCAGTTCTCAACAATAAACCTAATTTAAATTGCACTGTTTCCCTACCTCATTTTAGCACTGCAAAATAGCCAAAGCTTTAAAGAACTCATCAGCCATCTGTGCCTGCAGGTGTTTACAATATAGTATAAATTAAGAAGTGACAAGTCATTGAGAAGGTTACTGTTGAATAATTACCATGGAAAACTAAAGATCTTATGCACCATTTCCACTACTGAAGATGGAGTATCCTTCTCTGTCCTTTTAAAATCAGTTGCCACTCTTGTTTAAGTTGTCTGAAGGACATCTCCCTTCATCAAATACAAAACACTTGCAGCAATTAAGCCATGTCAATACTTGTGCTATCAAGTTTGTTTTTTTTTTCTTTTTGATTTAATTGATGCAACAAATTCAGTTACCAGTGTTGAGAGCAAAGACATCTGCTTATTTCCATCCAAGACTGCTTTCCCTGTGAGAACATCTTCCATCTCTAGCTGTCACATTTCCTCTCTGAAAAATGTTATGAAATGTTCAGTTCCAACATGTTAGAAAAAAATATGTTGAAATATACGGATTCAAAGACATCCCAAGCCCTGCATCCTGAATAAGCTTTAAGTTAACTTAAGCCCTGTAAGTCTTCTACATAGAAGGTGCACATGTATCATCACAACAGAGACACAAAAGATCTTAGATCTCATTAGAACTTGACTGGCCTTTAAAAATTAAAAAAACAAAAACAAAAACAAAAAAAAACCAATTTTTAAAATCCTCAAATTAATGAGCTATGTTTGAGCATTGAAACACAAAATGATTCTACCGGTGAAATGCTCCCAATTTTGAAAATACAGAATAACACAATATAATATAATATAATTGGAATTAAGGCTAACGAATCAAGTAAAATAAGAGAGAGTGAGTCCCAAAACCGAGAGGCCTACTGTAACTCTAGGCGAAACGGCTGGAACGCTCCCACACGGCTCCCCCCTGGCTGGAAAGGTCCAAGAGAACAAGTCCAGCACTGAAGTGAGATTATATAGAGTCTGTGTCATATGACTGACCGTGGTGTTCCCTGGGACACTCAGTCTTCTTTTGTGAGCAGCAGATTCGTCAAAATTATCTATGCTTAGCATGATGTTATGATGTGGAATACTGATAGCAAAATTACAAAATTGCAAAACCATGACAGGAAGTTCAAAATGCTTCATCCTAAACATTATCTAAGAAAAAATCTTGCCTATGATGAGAAATAGTTTTCTCATCATAGTTTTTAAAACAAGATTTTTTAATGGAAAAAACTGAGCATTTTATGGCTAGGAAAACATTTCACCTTCTATAAAATTGCTAACAAATTTAAAAAGAAATTGAAAATAAATTAGGGGGGAAAAAAAGAAAAAAAATTCTTCCCTATAATAGGGAGATAACTATCAGAAACCTTCACAGAAAATCTGTTTTGCTGATCCCTCTGTTTAGACATAGCAGTAGCAGATTTCAGGACCATTAGAAGCAATCTATGCACAAGAATAAAGAAATCAGTAATTAAGAAATCTGGTATCTTTTTTTCCTATGGAATAAGCTCTGTGTTGAAATTCACAGAAGACTTTGAACATCTGTAGTCATGAACAGCTCAGATGCAAATCCATCTTCCAGGAGTTTCAGTCTAAATAACAGTTAACGCTCCCCAAAGTAATTTTTCCTCTTTGATTGTCTGGAGAGAAAGAGAGAACACAGAAGACGCTCTTATCTCTGCTCACTCCATTACCCCAAAGAATGGTGCTGTGATGCTAAGCTAGCAGAAATGTGTTATTATTGCATAGGCTGAGAAATACACATGCATTAAGAAAAATAATCTCTGTAAGCGTAGATGAGGAGTCACATCTGCCACCAGCTGTAGGTTGGCTCAGGTGCCTCACACTCCTAAAACAGTGACAGAATTTCTCTAGGAGATAGAACAAAAGCCCTTGGGCTTGTAATTTAATAAATCACATATGCTGCAGCTGAAGAAAAGCCTTATATCTGTCATCTGAAGTAGAGGGAAGAATCTGTGTGGTCACTTTGTGGAGATGCAGACTCCTCCCCTGGGTTTGAGGGACTGATTTTGAAGCTAAAGGGTGATCCACCTCCCCGTTCCTTTATCCCAGTCTCATTGAGTCTGTGTTTTGGTCAGACATTAAAAAAGAAAAAAAAAAAAAGGTGCCTGAATTCTATGGTACTTAGAAAACAAAGCCAAGAGAATGCTTCTGACTGGGTTGGGGATTTTGACTAATCAAAAGATTTGGCTGGGTTAGCAGCACTAGATATGTAAGCAGCAAAGTGGGTTACCTTCCAGTGCAGCTGGAAAATGAAAAAAGACTAAGAATGAAATGTATAGCAGCACAAAAATAGCAGCAAACCTGGACATGGGTTATCTCTGTAAAGCAGATGTTATTAATATGTCATATACTGGCTGATGTGCAGAGGAACTAGTAAAATGATTTACTGCTATAATTATTCTTATTTTATTATACAGAATGAACTAAGATGCAAATCTACTAACCTACTCTGAATATTACTAATAAAGGAATTTAATCTTGACTTTGAGCAAGACTGATGTGTCAGGGCTGGTATAAAAAAAAGATACTTTATAATACAATTTCACACTGCCCTACACAAATGCAAAGCAGTTACAGTGGAGACTGCTGAATCTGATAGCCCAATAAATGTAAGAATGCTGTAGTTTTGAGTCTGCAGTTTCAGCACGTAGACAGATTGAGTGCATGTTCCCAGCAGGCACTCATATATACACTTGATACGTACACATATGTTAAAATGTGTGGTCAGATGCTGGAATGGGATGCACAGGGAGGTGTTGGAGTCACTGTTCCTGGAGGTGTTCAAGAAACATTTAGATTCTGCACCAAGGGACATGATTCAGTGGGAAATATTGGTGGTAGGTAGATGGTTGGACTGGATGATCTTGGTAGATGGTTGGACTGGATGATGTTCAGCCTTGGTGATTCTGTCATCCCGTGATTCTCTCAGTTAACAATGCTTGTTTGTTTCACCACCATATTTCATGGTGGACAGTAATCATGGAGTAGAATCCAAAAAACACATCTAACAACTTTGTTGTTGGCGTTTTAATAGTTTAGGCAGTCTGCCTTCCAGAGGTAAATCAGGTATCAGACTAAAATGCTAGAAAATAAATATTTTTAATATCTTTTTTTCTTAGGTTTGAAGGGAATCTGTTCTCTGGAGAAATCCTAGCAGAGTGGGTCAGCTGCTCATTTTATTATTGCTCCTATCCAAGCACTGATCTTGGGGCAAGTCTATTTCATGGCATTTCCTAAGCAATCTGGTAGTGTACATCTTACCACATAAGCAATATCCACAGGGAGAAGCACACATAACCTCCTCTTCCTTCATTGGTCCAAATGCTGTACTATCTCCTCTTCCAGTACAGTAATATGGTCTCTCTAAAATTTTGCCAACACTCCCTCTTACCCTCAGAGACACCTTCCCCAAACTAACATTTCCTTTGTAACTCCAGCTTTATCCTCACTAGGGCAGGGGGTAAGAGCCAAGTCAGATGTTTCAGAACAGGAATGAAAATGCTTAGAGACAATGACAGAAACACTGCTGCAGACATACAGAGGCAAGCTTTTGTTCACATGCCTAGTTGGAGGCCAGGAGACCTACAGACTTATTAATATATTTGAATCATACCTACTTGAGCAGAATGGAATGTTTGTAGGATTACCTAATTCAAACATTGTGTGAAAAATGGGCAGCACAGAATTACTCCGCAAAAAATTGTACAAGCCTTTTTTGTTTCTTCTTATTGTTCTAACACATTCCTTCAAAGTCAAATTGTTTTTCCTTTTGTTCTTATTTTTTAAAAGCTTTCGAAAAGCACATCATGTGCCCAGTACTGCTCATACTTACTGCAGTTTTAACCAAAAATAAGTCAGTGAGGGAGGCAGTGTGAGGGAGAAGCTAGACACCTCACATTTCAACTAATTTTACAATTGCACAAGAAGTCAGGAAACTAAGAGCGTATAGCATATTGAGGCAGAAATGGAAGCATCTGAAAGTGTAGGTGTGATTAAAGTGAGGGAAAGAAATAAAATCTTGCAATGATTGTGGAGCCATCACCCAACACAAAGCCATGAAACGTTTCCAAGGAATACATGTGTCAGCATGCACACAAACCACAAAAAAAACAAAGTGGGTAGATGTTGATAAAACAGCTCATATCCATCATCTGATGAGGATCCAACCTAGAGCCTCCAGTGTCAAATCTGACACACCGGCTGGCACTTAGGCAGATTTTGCAGTCTTTGACACATGTGCTGAAGAGTAAGAGTGAAAATTAACACTGCTGTCACATTTAATTATATGCAAGTGCCTCATCCCACTGCAGAGTGGCTCTGTATAAGAAGGCACAAATATTTACTGCCAGTGTTTTTAAATAATTTTAGCAATTAACTTTTTGTTCACAGTTGTTGAAAAACAGTTACTGGGGCAAGTAAGACTTGCAGCAGCATTTCAGTTTTTTTCTGTAAGCCAGTCTGTTGTTTTATGTGTATGCAACAAAGCTTACCTGGATGAAGGGGTATCCATCATTTATTTTTGCTGCATAAAGTTCTGCACTTCATGTGAAAAGCAAACTGTAGATTTCCATGTTTGCTGCTCACTACCATGAGCTGGGAGACACAAATGTCTTTGCATGAGCAAATATTATCTCTTTTACGCTGATGATTTCAACTGTCTGCTCACTTGAGCATGTCTAGCCCAACTCAGATCAATATGAGCTTGAAATTATTGCAAGGAACACATGAAATTCAAAAAAAGTACATATAGAAGATATACTGAGGAATGGGGTAATGGGAACAAAATCTGTACTGCATTGTGGCATGGCACAGTGTTTTTTAAATCACACCATGACTCATTACATTCTGAAAACACACAAAGCAAAAAAGAAACAACACATTTGTGCTTCCTAGCACTTGGATTTTTTTACATACTTTTAGTGAAATGTGGAACATACAAGCATTCTTAACTGAACTTTCTGACTGAAATATAACTGGAGTTGGCCAGTGTTACCCAAATTAAGCCACTAAAATGTGGAATCACGCATCCATGTACATTTAAGTCTTGGAAAACAAGCCCGTTAGTTTTATTAATCTCATATTCCAACCAGCTACTTACTCTGAAACACCTAATTCAGCGAGATGCTGTTCAGAAGGAATAAAGATATTGGAATTCTACACTCTACAATCATTTAGCCCCTGCATCAAAGATCTGCGGGCTCACTGTGGACTCCCTGGGCAAGCAGAGCACTGGAGGAAAATTCTTGAAGCCCTGTCTATCCTCTGATCTGCCATCACTCTGGAGGAGTCACAATGAACTCATTATGTCTGCTCCCTGAATATTAAAGAGAAATAAAATGTTATACACCACCATAACTACAAATGCAAGAGAAAGTAGTAAACTATGCACATAATTACTATCTTGCGGTTTTAAGGCACTATTTTATTTCCCAGATAGGAGAGGAATGAAAGTGTATTTTCTTGCAAGAGATCAAACACAGAAAGGACAGATCTGTGGCAGAAAAAGAAATGCGCACAAATAATTGGACCTAGCAGAAATGTGGTATCTCAGACAAACAGGTACAGGAAGCAAATTGTCAAAAATAAATGAAATGGAAACACACACACACAATAAAAGAAAATCATATCAATATAACAGGATTAGACCTACCTATACTTACCTGCACTGAAATTATTTACATTTAGTTCTGTGGGACTGAACTGTATATTTTTGGAACCATAGCTTTGCAGATCTGCAGTGACGTTATACCATTCCCAGGGGCACTAGGTGATTTGGTTACAGGGTTTAGTATCAACCTGTAGTTTGAACATCATTATTGGATTGCTTTGGGGCTGTTCTGAGCAGAGTAATTTCAGGCTGTGCTATCACAGCACCTGGAAAGTACACAGAGGAAAAGAACTCAAATCTCCAAATCTTCTGTGAAGGACTGTGAAGAGTAATAATAAACACAACTCAGGAAAAAACAAACAAACAAACAAACAAGCAACCAAACAAAACCTGCATAGCAACAATGCATTCAGTGGTTTTCTTTACAAAATAGCATCATGGATAACCTGCCTTCTTATGGAACCTTATAAGGCAGAAAGTGTAAAAACAAGTTCTTAAAATATGTTTGCAAAGAAAGTTGGAGTTTCTGTTTCCTCTTGATTCTGGAAAGGACAAAAGTTCGCTAGTGGTCATCAGCCTCTAGGCAGTTAATCTTGGAGATTATCTTCATTAGGAAAGAATTAAGCTCAAGAGGGTTTTGAGTCCAGGAGATCTATAAAAGAGGGTGGTCTCATTCATTCTTCATGCAAACACACAAAAGAATCATCAGCCATTCAGGTGGATTTATCTAGTTCTGTAGATCTTTGGTACCTGCTGTGCATTTATCAGGAAAATGTTTCTAACATTCCATCTCTTCAAAACTTCTAAACTAGCCACTTTAAGTTTTTGAGGTCTCTCAAGCATCACTGACACATTCTATGAAATGCCTCTGGCATACAAATGGGCCACGTTATTGTTTCAGCTCTCTTTTGTCTGTGTAATGGAAAGAATAACACCAATTCATCCTGGTTTTGTAGACATCCTTGGAAGCAGAATGACTCACCACAGCAAATGCGCATGACTATTAGTGAAGCCCCAAAGCCGTGGTTCTCCCTTGGCTACACGTCAACCTTCTGTGCATAAATCTAATTTCCAAAGTGCACAAATGTTATCCCTTCAGGAAGGACTTCCTCGTTCCTCTCCCATACAATTATAACCAGCCAAGCAGAAAAACATAGCCATGAAGATGACTCCCTGCTCCAACCAAGCACCTCCACCTCACTATAATGTTTCACTGTGAAAGGACAAGGACATAATGCATTTCTACAGCAGAGGAGGATTAAATTAGTCTCCAGCCGAGACAGAGTACCATTTGGAAATGTCCTCTTCCCCTTAATCCTCACCCTCCCACACAGCCAGGACGTTGATCCCTCTGTTATCTCCCCAGTTTCTTCAGTTTTGGCATCCCCATACCTCCAGCAGCAATTGCCCATGTTGGATGCGAACCTCACTACAATGTTCCCAAATCTTCAAAACACGGAAGAAGATCCAACATTTCTTTTCCACAAACACTTCAACAGATCCCCAATTAAACAACAGCCTCCTAAGGGAACTCACATAGGCTCCAATAACCAGCTATCTTCCTTCCAATTTTTTGAATCTACTTATATGTCTTACTGCTGTCTTTCCTTAATAGGTAAAACTTTCATCCTCAAAATCTAGCTGCAGATTCACTGACAATCCCCAGTACACCTGCTCCTGGATTTGTCTTTCATTAAACTCCCTACGGATATGTTTGCAGCAAACCAGTTTTGCTAAGTTTCAGCTGTCTTGCTGCTTGATGAGAGCACCGTCTGGTCTGGCACAGACTGCATAACAATCTCCATCAAAACAAACAAACAAACAAACAAACAGATTCTGTTTTTACATAGAAATATTTTCCAGTGCTGCAGTGTTCGTGATAACAGCCTTGCAATGTTCAGAGGCAGATGCTCTAAATTAGCCCTGCTCTACAAATGGGAACAGCAATGAGATAGGGAGAAGGGAAAGAGGACGAGAAAGACCAAACCATTTTGGCAAAGGTCACAATTCAAACAATTTAACTTAATTTTATAAGGCTTCTTGCCACAAGACTCTCCTTTTTTTATACTTCATTTTTTAGCATATAAAGAAAATAGAAGCATCAGTAAGGCACTTTAGCTTGTCATTTTTGCTCTTTCCTCTTTTCCTTTTTTTTCTCTCTTTTCATTAAGAAAAAGTAAAAAGAAAACCCTTGAAATGAGGCAAGTCCTTTGACTTCAGCTCTGAGAAGGTGACAACTTAAACTCTGTAAGCACTTAGATTGTTTAGTTCTTTCACACAACAACAAAAAGCACTAATTCTCTCAAGCAATTTTGGTATAATTTCACTGGTATAATTTATTGGTACTGGTATGAATTCACATGTATCTCCATAATTTGCTGCCCGAAGGGGACAGAAGTATTTTACATGCCTAAATTTCATCACAGGAGGCATTGCCACAAGCAATAAACACTACATAATGTTTTTTAACAGGACACCAGGCAAACACTATAGAGAAAAGAACTAAACATGCAGCACTCCTGACAAGTGTTTTCTTCTTTCTATAGGAAAGGAAAGACTGCACAATAATGGAAATAGCCTCAATTCCAACTCACTTCATTCCATCCCTTCAAAACTTTTCCTTTAGATTTTTACCCTTTTCCAGTTTTTATGCATAACTGACTGCGTTCAGACTAGCCAAAAATTTGTACCAGAAAAGTCAACAAAATTGATTTTTCACAATTGTTAGTAAGTTTTTCAATTAAAGATTAATTGAAATTAATCTTTCAAGCAATTTCATTTCACCGAAGCTCTTTCCTGATAAAAAGTAAATCTGAATGAATTACATCTGATTAAAAAGTATATATCCAGTTCTGATTAGAACATTCTCAGGAAAGTGAAACAGACTTTGCAAGAGTAGTCTAGGTGAAGACATTCAAAGTCAACATACTTTTAGTTATTATGAACAAAATCTTTTGAGGAAATAGGCATCAAATATGAAACTGGGAGAAACTGGATGTTTTTGGAATGGAAGATGGATTCTAGAGAGGAGTCTGAATGAAAGGAATTAGGGGAATACGCAACAAAAAGAAGAAGAAGCAGTGATATTGTTGCTCATTCCAAGGACTGATGGACTGGTGCAAAGACACAGCTAGATTTCTCTTCCCATGCATAGAATGTTATTTACTTCTAAGACTGTGCAGTTTATAAAACAAAATAGAATCACTATTACATTGAAGCTCATAAAACAAAACACCACTCCATTTCAAGTGAGCATTACCTGGATAAAGCATGACTCAGTCTTTATGAAATAAATGTTTTCAAAAACTGCTATGGACAGCTTTATCCTTCACGTGATGCTTAGCATGTTTTCTAACATCTTTCAATTGCTGCCTAGAGCTGAAGGTTGCCAGGTGATATACTTTAGTTTACACAATATGCAGTTAATAAAAATCAAAAGATTTGCAAGTGAACATCCTAGTACTACTGCAAACCATACAATGGAGCAAACTGCCAATGGCAATCTGATATAGTCCACCGGTTCTGGAGTCTGTATATCTTTCTGTGTGACAAATTAGTGATTTGTTGCTCACTACTTCCTTTAAGAATCAGACTTAAAAGCTAATCAACACCATTCTGTTGTGGTTGCGATCATTTTTATTTCACCTGAGCAGATTTAAAATAAATAAATAAATAAATAAACAACCAATATTAAGACCTGTAAAGTCTTTCTCTCACGAAAAATATTTCAGAAATCTTCACTGAGAACTGAAAATCAATAGTGTTTTTCTTTTTCATAGAAATGGTTGCTATTTCACAGCAAAATTCTGGTACTAGGGAATACAGCAGTGGGAAATGCATATTCGTCTATCACATGGATTCATGAGGGTATTGTCTTTGGCTCCCATTGGCACAGCATTAAATCCTGCTGTGTTGACTTTGAGTTTGACATGCTGCTAAATCTCAGGTCCCAAAGCAGAATCTTCTCAAAATCATGGTGTTTCACTAGCTCTCTCAGATCACAAGTGTCACCTTCATCTGAAATTATCTTTTCCCAAGTGTACTTAAAATGTTCTCATACTTTCTAATGAGCTTGGGCCATGTTCCAAGGCTATTGCAAAGCCAAAACCCCAGAAAGTTTTTTTTTTGTTTGTTTGTTTTTTCTTGTTGCACTAATAAGCACCCTTTCCAGGTCTCAATCCCGAGGTAGGTCTGCCATTAAGCAAAAGCAATTTAACATGATTTGAATTATGACTAAGAGGATCCTTACAGGTGTTCATGGATTTTAATTAATGTATTCTCTTCACACTTTTAATTAGTTTGTCATAACGTTCTCAAATCTCGTAATGCAAAGGAGGACAATTTTGCTGTCTAAGTCTCAGCGTAAATGTGTGCAGGATGAAGAATGACTAAGAAGTACTGCAGATGGTTAAATGTAGATGAGTCTAAACCAATGTTAAGTGCTCAGACCAGAATGCCTTACTATTTTATGGGAGCCAGATTATAAATATAAATAAATAAATAACAAAGATCAAATCAGAAGGATTGTTACCAAAAGACAAATGGTTTCTAAATGATACTTAAGAGAAAATACAAATCCTCTGATACTAATGAATGACTTTTTCTAGATCTCTACATGTTCACCTATCAGGCTATGTTACTTGAATTTTGAATTAAGAATATTTTTCTTAAAAAAACAACAACAAAAAACGAAACAGAAAACCAGAGGCTTACTTAACAAATTCTGTATCAAAACGTGTTTAATCTTTTCAGTTGACTCTACTGTGAAGTATGCTCAGTAAACTTTCTTAGATGTATGCCAGCATTTGTCTACATTGCACAAATATACAATTTGCTGACATAGCAAATCGAAAGCTGGTTAATTGCATCAAATTTCTCCTGAAAATGCTTTTTAACTACCCCCAAATATCACTGAGGCTAAGACTAAGTATGTTTGAACATTTTCTTCAGTTCACTTGTGACAAAACTGCTGATCTAGTTGTTCTTACATCTATGATTGATCAAAAAAAAAAAGAAAAGAGAAAGAAAAGGCAAGATTTTAATCCTAATGTAAACACACAGATGAGAGACGCTCCAAAGAAGGCAATTTTGTACAGCTCTGATTTCCATAAAGATTTTCAAGCATTTCATCTTTATGAATGTTTGCTCTTAAAGATTAAACTCTGTAGTTGTGAAGGTTTCACCAATATAATTTGATATTATTTCTTTTGGACCATATTTTACCCTGTAATTTATTCTCAGCAGTAAATATTTGATGAATAGTTGATCATAGTTGATCAGGAAATGGACCTGGGGCTGATGGCCGATGCTCAGCTGAACATGAGCCAGCAGTGTGTGCAGGTGGCAAAGAAATCCAATGGCATCCTGGCTTGTATCAGAAATAGTGTTGCCAGAAGGACTAGGGAGGTGATCGCTGTACTCAGCTCTGGTGAGACCTCACGTCGAGTATTGTGTTCAATTTTGGGCTCCTCACTAGAAGAAAGATTTTGAAGCCTTGGAGCATGTCCAGAGAGGGGCAACGGAGCTTTGAGGGGTCTGAAGCACAAGTCGTATGGGAGCCAATGAAAGAACTGGGATTGTTCAGTCTGGAATAGAGGAGGCTCAGGGGAGACCTTACTGCTCTCTACAGCTCCCTAAAAGGAGGTTGGGGTCAGCTTCTTTTCCTATGTAACTAGCAACAGGACTAGAGGAATGGCCTCTAGTTCTGCCAGGTGAGGTTCAGGTTGGATATTATGAAAAAAATATTCTCCAGAAGAGCAGTTAGGCACTGGAATGGTCTGCCCAGGGAGATGGTTGAGTCATTGTCTGTGGAGATGTTCAAGAAATATTTAGATGTGGTACTAAGGGATATGTTTAAGTGGGGAAATATTGGTGGTAAGTAGGACTAGATGATCTTGGAGTACTTTTCCAACCTTAGTGTTTCTGTGATTCTCTGATTCACTGTTTTTGGTCATTAGATATTTAAGATCTCAAAACAGTCACTCAGTTTCAGTCATGGTTTTGACTCCTATTTCATTCAACTTCTAATACTACAGACTTCTGGTGAATAAAGCAGTGTGTAAATAGCACACCTGCTCGAACTCAGTACACAGCAGTTTACTTGCTATGTCAACAAGCAGTTGAGCTTTTCCTGATTCGAAGAATCAGAAAAATTCACCCGAAATGTGGAGTTAGTTAAGTTGAGAATGATTTAACTGAAACTTGAAAGATGATAGTGGTAACTAGAGTTTAAATGGAGGAAGATGGAGTGAAGGACATAAGAACTTGGGCTAAGACCACATAGTAACTGAGGGACCACATAATAACTGGGATCAGGGATGGAGAGAGAAGAGCAAGATGAGAGTAAAAATGAGTCTGTAATTATATTATGGACTTGGATTAATGGTGATGAATGAGCTGAGACATAGAATTAAAAGTGAAAGAGGAGAAAGAATGAAGATGAAAATTGAGATGGGTGAAAATAATGAAGGGTAGCATGTCACAACAGATGAAGGTGACTAATCTAATAGAGATAGTAGCAAGGATGAGGTGAAAGCAGTGCAGAACTGGAAAATAAACTACTGGGGAACATCAACCTGCTAGTGGGAGAGAAGTAGTGGGAGCTCAGAAGAGTCTTCAGGATGGAGAGAAATGAGACAGGAAAAGTTCAGGGGACAAGATAAAAAAAGCTAGGAGTCCATTTGAATTCCCTTTACCTATGAAACAATCAAGAAAAAAAAAAAAAACCACAAAAAACACAGTGAAAGAAAAAAAAAACATTTATGTGATAACTTTAGCCTACTTTTCAGTTCTCATGTCATCAAGCAGGTTATTTCATCTTTATTCTTTCTTTCACATTATTCAAGGATTCTTTCCTTTTTTTCTTTCCTTTTTTTTTTTTTTCCCATTTCTCTTCCTTTTTCTTTATTTGCATTTACAAATCTTTCTATTTCGTTTGACCCAAAACTAATAATTTGTTACAGTCTATTCAGCAATATAAACTAAAGCTGGAGCAGCAAAGTGTGATTATTCACATAAGTCACGTGGTTGTTGTTGTTCTGTTCCCTTCATGGCTGAATGTAACTTATAATTAGTAATTGAAGCAGCCACTAGGGCTTTGAATCTCAGTGGAAAAGATAGCAAAGAAACAGGCTTGTTCTGATTTATTCTCTCTGGGAAAATCTGTTAGCTAAGGCTCATCACACATTCTCTTCATTATTAACCTTTCTAGCATACGCTAGTAGGCAAAGTGTCAGCGGGGGAGCAAACTACATAGCTTCTTAGGAAGGGAGGGAGGAAAGTTGCACAGAACAATATTTCACTATTTTCACATCTAAAGGTGGAGCGGGAAAGGCTGCTACACATTTTACTAAACCTCAAAAGAAAAATACTGACATATAAATCTATAAAAACCCTAAGGCAAAAAAGGGAAGGGAAGGGAAGGGAAGGGAAGGGAAGGGAAGGGAAGGGAAGGGAAGGGAAGGGAAGGGAAGGGAAGGGAAGGGAAGGGAAGGGAAGGGAAGGGAAGGGAAGGGAAGGGAAGGGAAGGGAAGGGAAGGGAAGGGAAGGGAAAAAAATAATGTCCCAATACTTTTGTTGCAATTGTTATAGAACTAGAGTACAGGATCTTGGAGACAAGCAAATACATAATTCTAATTAACACTTAATTGTTTTTTGTGAAGCTCTTCTCCTGTCAGACCCAATATGCAAGGGTTGTCTGTGCATCACTGTATCAACTCATAGGAAGTGAGAATTTCTTCAATGTTCAGGATGTAAAATATTTACCATATTTGTTTGTTGAGAAAGCACAGCATTTTGTTTTTAAAAATGAAAATCAATAAGAAATAAGAGCAGATTTTCAGCCAGTGAAAACCAGCATTGATTTCCATGAAAGTGAATTATTTTTTGTAGGTAGAACAATTGAAAAATATGTATAGACCAAATCAGTCATCAGTTTAAATATATATGCACTACTATTCTCCTTCATTGGCAGAAATTAAAAACAAACAAACAAACAAAACTGAAGTATTTTAGAGACAATATGTATATTTAACCCTGAGATTACAGAGCAAAAGCCATATAGGTAGCAGAAAGTTTGAGGAAGACTTAATTATATGTTTTCCAAAAGGTATAACGTAGCATTGCCCCAGCTTATATTGTTCTACTTGTATCATTAGCTTTTATTAGCACACTGGATTCTTCACATACTGGCCTATGACACACTGTAATATAAATCAATGCAGTACCTCCCAAATGACTAATATAAACTAGCTAGCTTAACTATAAAAGACTTTACAAATGGGAAGCCAACAGAATACAGCAGAAGGTTGTTAAACTTATTTTTCATCACTTTGTATCAAAACATACAGCTGGAAATGAGAGTAGTTTTATATGTTACATATCAGTGAAAGAAATCTCCCAGGGAACACTGCAAGATTCCCATCACCTTGGCTCCTATTCATGATGTGTATATCACATTACTTTCACAATAGTGCTCTTGTCAAGAAACTAGCTTCCCCTGAATGACACTGACACAATTATGCTGCCCTGAAGAATCCCAATGTTCATATAGTTTATTTCACAAGAGGCAGGAAAGTAAGATGATGATTGCACAGCCTCTTCTGGAAGCAATTGGTGCCTAGATGTTTGTAGCTGCCTTTGTGCCAGATGTCACTGCTACCCTAGCTAGGTGGGCAGGATACAAATCAGCTTCCTGCACCAGTGCAAGAGTGGCAATGTCCACATGCCCTCTTCTATTCAGAGGGGATACAGGACCCCACTGCTCATCACAGTCCCTCTGCCAAAGATCTCCAGCTAGCAGAATTGACAGATCATGCCATATGATCATACTCTTTCTTTTCAATTGATTGAATTGGCCAAGAAGGTTTAGACAGCAGGAAGAGTTCCGAGTCAGTAAAATCTCTGCAGATCACCTGCATGCGAAGCCTCACATGTACCTCTCCCAAAACTAGAGAAGAAAGACAGACAAGCATCATGAAATGACAGAGCTACAACCACTTCAGCACACGATTTTTTTTTCATCCCAGTACTCTGGACAGGAAAGCTGACAAGGACTTCTCAGGAGAAGCTTTTGTGTCAGCTGTGATGGGCTAAAGGTGCAAACTCTTTAAAATTGTTCTGCCACTTACAGTTGTATGTGGCAGCCTGAGTTTAACTTAATTACATTAATCAGTTTGACACTTTGAGAGGAAATGGTGGATAGCAACTCTGGAACAGAGGGGGATGTTAGCAAGCAAAGCAGTGATAAAAATCAAATTCCCTCATGCACACTGAAACACAAGCAAATATCTGAGTAGAGCTGTGGTGTTGACTGGTTGTGGGTCATGAGGAATTCTGTCATGATGGAGGGCTACATCTCTCACCTAGGTCCATATTTTGATTCAACAGGAGTATTTTTGTCCCCAAACTCTCTTGAAGTTATGTTGCAGGATTCCTGTGTTCCAGTTGGAACTGCTTTGTAACAGTACTCTCCTATCAGTTCATTCTATTCTACTATTTTATTGGCAAAATGAGAACTCATTCAGATGTAGGGATTATTCAAATTCAGTACCCTTAAGTGATTAAATTAACAAAAGCCCAAGGAATGGCAGTCTGTATTTCACCTGTGATGGGCTCCCTAACAATCCAAATGAGATTCTCAATGGTATTTGGAATAAATAAGCAATTCCTTGATGCCGTTTCAACCTAGTAAATAGAAAACTATTTACACACCTCCTGGGTAATACTCCAAATGGAGAAGTGGTTCTCAGGACATAATGTCTTGCAGTTGCCTATCACTAAGTTCTGTTTAGAGACAACCGTTAAATTAGAAATAAATGGATAAACACCTTGATATAACGAATCTAGTCTAAAAGATCACTTTCTTAAATTGGTACAGTCCCCTAATGCTTGGATACTTAAATCATTACAGACCTCATTGAAATGGATTAGCTTTATCTCAGTGTATTGCAGACTCTTACTGAGGCACAGCTACTGTCCCTCTTTGAACTGCTCTAGTGGTTTTTCAAGGCATTTAATTAGCCTAACACATTTTTCTAAGATGGACCAGACAGCAGAGCACTTAGGCCTTCTAAATGTGTGCGAGTTTGATAGCTAGCACCTGGGAAAAGTAATTACAGAATATAAAAGTTGTTGAGAAACTTATCAGGCTGATGAAGAATATGAAACATTTAAACATGCATTATTTCATCGTGGCTGCTGTCCTAGGCAGAAAATCAGCCAACATTCTGGAAGCTGTTTTGTTCACCTTCTACACCTCGTGCAGTCCCTGAAGCACTCGAGAAGCACAGACAACCAGGGGGCTTGCAAGGCCTTGCATTGCTGTGGCTATGGCAAACACTGATTTCATGGATATAACTCTGCCAGTGCTACACATTATTTCAGTTCAACAGGTTTATTTAAATTACTTTATTAATTCTTTACAGAAAATCTGTTTTTCTCAAATGCCAGTCACTTAGATCACATATTTCTTTACTTGTTTATCATCTTTCCAGTTAGGCATTCTTTAAAATACAGTCAGTAAGTGTGTTTTTTAAACATTTTCACTTCATTTCATTTGAATACAGATGTGTGCAGATTATTGTATTTAATCAGCTAAAACCTAACCTAAAATTACATAGAAAAAATGAAAAGAATGTAGAGCTTCAGCTTCAGATGTGATGGAATAACTGCGTTATTATAAAAAAACATACAAAAACACAGCTTAATGGGAATAGAGAAAACAAACTTTGTGTTAATACCAGGCAAAGATTGGCCATTCTGTGCAACAGCAAGGAGAAGCAGTTCCGGAGTTTTTAAATGACATTCACAGTGAAAGTTGATTCTCATTTGAAAAATAGCTGGAGTTCTACAACGCAATTTAGTGAAAATTCAGCACTAAATCTTATTTGAGTGGAGCTTGTTTCCACTTTACAGTGAAGCTCTGAAATGAGCTGGTATTTTTCTCTTCAAGAAGATGTTGAATTTGCTGGTAGGTTTTTTGGAGGAGGAAAAAGAAAAGCTAGAAAAGAAACAGAAACTGAAGTGATAGGTAAGAAAATATAATCTCAAAATGAACCATAATCTGAAGCATCTTCTGCTTTCTCCACTGTGAAACAAGTGCAGCTTGGGGAGATTCTGAGGTTAGAGCATTATGAAATAGAGCATGATAAAAACAGATTACCAACTCTGCAAAACTATCTGAATTTCAGAGGAAATTCTGTGTTGAATTGGGTTGAAAAGTGAAAGCTGAGATATTCCAAAGTTAAAATGCTCTCAGGTGGCACTCTGAAACATTTACCTTCTTCAACCTTAAAAATATTGTTTTTTTTTTTTGTTTGTTTTGTTTTTTTTTTTCCCAGGAAAAATAAATTGCAAGATTTGAAACTTCAGATTTGGAGGGGTGATCTCTTGCCAAAGAAATCAATCAACCCTGAATACTAGAACAGAATTCTTGCCAAAAGAAGCTCTTTCTTACAGTTTCAATATTGAACAGTTTGGCATTTTCTGATAGAAAACCTATGATCAGCTATAAACATAAACAACTTGTGCAAGGTCATATGATAAGCCTAGAGCATCCAGTTTCTGTTACAAAAAGGTTTCAATGGCCATTCCTAGTCTCTGTAATATCCAACCTGAAAGCTTGCATCTTCCACATATTCTCTCCCTTTGGCACAACAGAGGACAAAAAAAGACCTCTAGAGGTCAGCAGGTCCTCTGGATACCTCAGATATATTAAAACACAGATTATTAAACTTCTCATACTCATGCAGATGATGTGCAGCAATTCATGTGCATTTTACAACCGTGGCTGGCTAAGACACTGTTTTGTTCTAATAAAACAATGCAAGTGACAGAGTACTCCAAAATATCCTTGTTATCTGCCAATTTGAGGAAAGGAATTCTGTCTCCTAGAAACGTACAAGACAGTTCTTGAAGGGATTACCTAGTCCAAGACATAGCAAATCACTGAAGGTAGATGCTACTGCAATATATCAAAGTCTTCTTTCATACTAGCTTCCCAGAAAATACTGAGTTGAGGTCAAGCTCCAATTATATCCTGCAATCACAGTGTGGAAGCCTCTTGTTTTTTCACTGTGTCTAATAGGTGTGCTAACCAGCAACACAGAAGGAATTCCTGATTTCAAATCTCAATGTGAATTTCCTACACTTAGAAAAGTATCCGCCATTGCTTAGTCTGAGACTAATTTAATCATCCTTCATAATCATTCTCCACAGCGATTACCACCTTTCATTTATATTTCTGGATGATAAGAAACGTGATACTTAATTCAAAATTCCCATGCTAAGAACAAAGACAGGCAGAGATAAAAGAATGAACTGCACATGACTTTGGCTTTATCACAACACTGACTACACCTCTAAAAGGGACACAGCATCACAATGACTAAGATCTCTTGAAACTGAATATCAGAAAGCAATGTTGGCAAATAACATTTGCTGCTAGATGGGAGGGAGCTTAAATGCCCAGATGAGACAATGAGAGAGGACATGTGGAAACTCAATAAAAGAAGACTCAGTGAAATATCTTATTTTGTCACTAACAAGATTAAGTGTTCTGGTAAGAAACCTGAGGTCAAGCTTGATGACTTAGAGAGAAAATACTGCATTCTAAAAGCTTTTATAAACACTGAAACAAAGTTTTTGCATATCCCTTATTCAAATTGTTGCGAAATCATAAAAGAAACTGAAAAAAAATCTACTAAAGTAGGAAAAGAATAAACACAGTTATATGACTGAGGAACCAAGCAGTTTCTGGAACTCATTAGAAATACTTTGTTCATCAATACTGCTTTGTTTCATACCTTGTCTTATTTCTACATAATAATTTTTAATTTCTCAGCTTGTGTGAGTTTGCGTGGGCAAGTTTTATTCAAATGTTGATTTTGGAAGACGTTTGTAAAGTGTGTGTGTTTTTTTCCAGAATTTCTTTAAGAAAAGAAAAAAAATCCACACACACCACAAAGAAACAGGAGAAGACCCTTAAAGATGTTTTTTAATCGTTCGCTATCATGCTATTTTTTACAATGTCATAAGTATGCAGTATAAATCATCAAAGGAAGCACAAAGCAACTAGATTTCTTCACTACAATTTTATTCAAAGTTAATGCAATTTTGGGAATGAATTTAAATGGTAATAAAAGCAGAATTTAACATTTAAAAATCCTTCATGTAATAAACTGGGATTGTTGGTTGTTCTTTTTCAAAACCCTAGAGACTACAAGCCGTGGATACTTTAGAAGCTGGACAGTGCTAAGTGTTACATTTAGCATTATGCAATAAGGGCAATTATGTGCTGGGCTTGCATGTTTCACGTTACTTTTCACAGCTGAGAATCCATTATACAAGTCACTAAAATCTAATTTCCTCTGTGCTGAGCGTTTTCAATGTGCAGGGCCAAGATTAGTATTAAATGAAAATTATATTGTTCAGCGAGAGCTTTTGCAATTTCAAATTACTTTTCAAAACAGAGTGCATGTTCTTAGATAAACGGTGTTTTTAATTAAAATGTATCTATTAAGTTATTTCCTTAATTATAGTATCTCCATTGCCTCATATTGTTTTAGTGTATACTAAATTCTGTTTCTTACATTATTATGCTATAAGATCAAACTGGTAATTGTCATCTTTTCTTTCCTTGGGCTTATCTAAGCTTACAGTGGCAAGTCTCACTTCATTTATCTTTTTCATTACCAACACAGTACTAAAAGCCTAATAAAGGAACCTCAGCTCTAACTGGGGCCTCCTTCTCACACCACAAGCTTGCAGGGAACCCAGAAACAAAGAGAGCTTGTGCTACATTCAGAGTCCAAAGGTAATCTGATGCAAAAGCAGTGAGTTGCAGAATCAAACTCTATAGCTACAAAGAAGTTCTAAAGCAGGTCTGTTATTATTTAGTGCTGTGCACACATCAGGTGAAAGGGGGCTAGCTCCTTTCTAGCCTGCACACCGAACACCTTGATTTATAGAAGGAATATATGCATATTCATAGTATTTCTAAGACAAGGAGTGGTTATTCCAATTACTTCTGGGAATTCATTACACTTTTCCATGCCCATTCTATGCCCTGAACTCCACCCCTAACTAATGTGTCTACAAATGCGTGGTGCTCCTAGTGGTTGTCCCGGTGCTCAAGGGGATGAAGGCCATACATCATCCTCACAGTGTACTTCTGACCCCTGTGTAGTTTAAGGAGGTATTCCAGCTCCAACTGGTTCTGTTTCTAGGATGGCTTATCGGATGTGTCTCCTTGGACCAATAAGCAGGCTCCTTGGGTTACAGTCGAGGTACAGTATATCCTTCCCATTCTTCATGCTCAACTACTTTTACAAATTTTAAAAATATAACAAATTAGCCCTTTATTCAGCAAAACTCAAAATCCCAAGTTCTGGGTGTCCTAGCTCTCACGCTGTGTTGAGGAGGTTGTACAGAGGGGCTAAAAGCCACCACTGAGCAAGGAAGCCCCGGAAGATGAACTCCAGCCTCAAGTTCTAGTCAGGTTTCATAATTTCATGATTATTTCTAAACTTGCTTCTTTTCGAGTTGTTCTCTCTCCAGGAAATTTGCAGAACTTCAATTTCTCATCCCCATCTGAAAGAATGACCTCCTCCTCTCTTCTGTCAAATCACAGATGCTGTATGGATTAAAAAATTTAATATGTGACCCACACTACCCCATACAAAGTTGCTGGGAAAACAACAGCAAAAAGAATTCACCTGGGTTAAGTATAAAATATTTTAAAATGTGGGGAAGCTATAGTTCTATTTTGCTGAGCAAACCAAGGTGGACAGTTGAGATCTATTGAGTCAGTCATTTAACTTCAGGAATAAATATGCCAATCATTTCAACATTCATTGGTGTCAGTGTCCTCTGAAGGCACACATACCCAATCAAATCCTTCACCCTACCTCTCCAGAGAAAGTCCTTAGTAGTCCTCAGAAGCATGAACCAGCATTTTTCTGTGTATGAACACAAAATCCAACTTGCCAGGAGGTGCCAACCTTGACTTGCACATCAAGCAATGTTGTATGACATGTATGAGACCCAGTGTACAGCCTCAGTTCATCCTGGGCCTTCCATCTAATCCATATTGCTCTGTGCACCATGAGGTCGAAAATGTCTTGAGACACCTCTTAGGAGATCCAGGCTTAGATATCAGGGAGACCTTGGGCTTTCTAGGCACTTTCAGAAAGTTGTTCAGAACAACAGAGATTTTGTTACTCCTCTCTAAGTAGTCAAAGGGAAAATTACCTTAATTCTAACATCTGCTAACTAGTAATTCTGTCAACTTGCAGTAGCACACCAGACCTAACAGGAGGGGATACTTATCTCTGCTATGGCTGTTAAGTATAAAATTAAGGAAGCCACAGTACCTGAAGAAAGAGCACTCACCACTGTACTTAGTCCATGTTAATGTCTGCAGGGGGAAATTCTCCAGATTAGAAGCCCTCCTCCCCTTCATCTGGATAATGACATACTTTATAACACAGAGCTTGTGCAAAGGGATGACTCTCAGCTGTAATCCTAAGAACAGGTAATAAACTTGATATAAACTGCACTGACAGACGATGCTTGGAAAATAAATAAATAAATAAATAGATCAATCTGACAGTTTGCACAGAACGGATGCAGTCTCTCTAGAACCAGTGTAGGAGCTTCCACGTGTCAGTGGTTCTGGTAGTTATTTCAAGAGCATACTAATTCATCATGTTCAAGGGGAGAAAGAAAGCTGCACTTATTATAAGAGTAGAGTCTGCAACTGTTGATGAGTCTTTCTGTTGATGAAACCGGGAAAAACATTCTTTCTTGTTAATTTACAGATTAACAAATTAGAAAGAAATAGTGAGTTATTGTTCTACCCGCTTTGTCAATTTTACTCTCATAAGTACATGAATTTACTAGCACTTTCTTCTTGTCTGTGATTTGTGTGTGTGTGTGTTTTGTTAGGAAGTGATAGAGAATACAAATGTGTTAGTGTCTTTCCTTCATCAAACGATCATGAATATACATGACCGTAATACATTGCTGTTTCCAACTACTTTGTTTGGCTTTATGGATAACATGTTTACATAGAGCTAATCTTTGCAAGAAGCATAAAAAAAGGAAAAAAAAGAAGGAAGGTGTACAGTGCTGAATCAAATATCAGCTGCATTAAAGCAATCTCTAAAATAGGCAGGCAAAACCTGTTAAAAGTATCCAGGATTTGTGAGACGGTTTATGATTGAGGGTTTTTTTAGTATCAAGATTTGAGAAAACATGATTTATAAAGATACACTATGAAAAACTTCCTACAAAGTAAGATCTTCATGTCAGGAAGAAGGTAATTAAGCTGCCAAACCTAGGATAATTGATCCAACTTCCAGTAGGTGTTTATAACTCCCAATCAGACACCCAAAAAATTAATTTAGTCTAGAACAAGCTCTTTTCAGCATGTCAGAAATGAAACTTTGCAAATTCCTGCTAGTAAGGCTTCCACAATCAATGATTTTTGGTTGTGGCTAGGTCAAATCATAGTGTTTGTTCAGTTTTGTGCAGTGACACTTGGCTGATCCCAGGCAACCATTGGCTCTGTAGACTTCTGGCTGGTCTACTGAAAGTATTCCCAGGTCAAACATTCCAAATGGCCCAAAAGCTAAAGATTTTTGAGGTGGTTCAGTGCTTACTCTAGAAATCAGTGCAATCAGAAGGACATTTTTTCAACGTGGCTCAGTGATGCTATAGACAGGCAGTATTGTTAATGTCATCAAATGATCTTTAATCCTAATGATTAGCTTATAACTAATATCTAATCATGGAAGCATCATGCTGCATTTGATCTGTTGTGCTGAACATTTTCCAGTCCTTCCTCAATCTTAAAATAGACGAAGTCGTGATATGGCCTAATTAAGCACAATTCCAGTCTGAAATTTCAAGCCTTCTGTACCTGTCTCTTCTACAGAGACAGCTGATACAAAAACTTTGGCACTGGGAATGGTCAGCAGTGCAGCGAAATTACGATCTGTCATTTCTACACTGACATCCTATTCTCATAAGGATCATCCTGCTGTATGCTCATAAAAGCATCTTATTCTCAAATGATATATATGTCTTAAGACACCTTAGTCTGAAAATAAATTCAGCCACCAGCGTGTTTTTGGAAATGGCATAAGATTCTCAGGGTCTGACATGAAAGCGGACATTCTTTCTTGCTTCTCTTGAAGAAAAATGGAATGTTTGCCTTACTGCAGCTGTAGGAATCTGTTCCAGCTCCCCCAGTTCTTCTACCCGAGACACGTAGACTGATGCCTCCATCCCCCATAGGAGAAAGCCTCCAACAATGATCACCTTCTTTCTTTTCCTCCATACATACTCTTGGTTAAGGCTCAACTGACTGATGCCTCCCCAGAAGGAATATTGCCTTCCTTGCCTGTTTCTGTTGCCCTGCACCTGAAGACCCAATGCCTATTGCAGAACCACAGCCAGAGAATGAGTATTTGTGGCTCCATGGAGGTGACAAGTTTCAAGCCTTTCTACCTTGAGAGTTTCCAGCCACTGCCTTCTTGAGTATTATCTCTTCTTCCCTGAAACATGGGACTCTGCTATGTGGTTCTGCAGGACCTCTATGAATTTCCTGTGGACCTCAAATTTCTCCTAATTGACAGCACATGTTCTGATCACTTCATTATGCTGGTGACACAGCTGTTCATGCAGATCCAACCTTGTTCAGATGAGACCATCACATCTCCAGTAGAGCACACAGGGAGCTGTTCATATCCTCCTACAGAAGATCTGCCTGAGCCAAGTTCTCCAGTGCTCCACTCAGCTTCTGAAATCAAACCTATGTGAAAGAGATCCAGGGCTGGAAAGAGACAATGACATGAGACCTGAAGAAGCTGTCAGGGACGTGCTGAAGTTACTGTGCCATTGCAGTAGCAGTACTGGCTAATTAGAGAAATTACCATAATTCCAAGAAGATTCCCATCAGCTTTTTAGAGAAAAAAGGTACTATTCAGTATTTCTGTAAGCACAGTAACAAACAGAAAATATGTCCTTAAGCTGGTACTTAACTGAGGTCTGTCTCTTGACAAGATTTATTTATCTCAATTGTTGATATACACATACATATAATATTAAATTACAGAAAGCAAAATGATTGCTGGTAATTATTCACTGACAGAATCTTCACCAGGCAGCTTACAGTCGTTCTGTGATAATATCTACTTCTTGCTATTTTTCTGCCAAACCCTAAGTGAATAATGAAATGTAGCTTCTTCTTCTATTTTTTTTTTTTTTTAAATGCAATACACTCCTTATTTATTCTGCTGTTGTTCTGTATGTATGAAATGCATTCTATTCAAAGAATTTCATTGCTGTCATAAGAAATAATGATCTGAATGTATTCCAGGACATAATCTATAATTTCCTGAATGTTTTATTATGTGCAGCAGGTAGAGCAAAAGGTCTCTAAGATATTCTGGAGGAACTACACTATTGTCTGTATAGACTTTTTTTAAGCAGGTCTTGTTACCAAAATTCTTTCATTTATATTTCTGCTGTGGTTATGTGCTCTGTTTTAAGGCTGCCTCACTTAATTTGGAGATCGGTGTGTGGAGACAGACATTTTTCTGAGCCATACTGAGGGAAACAAAGAAATGTTATAAGTAGATATGCAATATTTATGAATATTTCAGTTCGCAAAGAACAAAATCTGATTTTCAGAGCCTTCAGAAATAGACCCTTTCAAATTATGCATTCAACCATGATGGTCAAACAAAGAGCATTTTAGATTTGATCTGATTATGAGGAAGTTTCAGGTCTTCCAAATACATATGCCACTGGAGAGAAATTGAACTACTTTTTTATTTTTTAAACAATATCTGTGAGTATTATTCTGGAAATCTCTGCTTTTATGAGTTCATAAGAGAGAAACTTACAGCAGATGGAAACTGTGCCAGCACCACACATTCATTTGTTATGAACATTAAATATGAAGTGGTATATTAAAATACATATTATTGGCTTTAGAAATGTATCAGTCACCCTCAGACACCTTCAGAATGAAGTTACGGTTCTCTTATACAGTAGATACCTATGTAATAAAGCACTAATAAAGCAAGATAGTGGTGGATAAGATGATGGATAACAGGCCACTGAGCCACCAGTGTGCCCCTGTGGCCATGAAAACCAATGGTACCCTGGGGCGCATCAAAAAGGACAGCAGTTCAAGGGAGGTGATCTTCTGCCGTGGTGAGGCCACATCTGGAGTACTGTGTCCAGTTCTGGGCTCCTCTGTTCAAAAAAGACAGGGATCTCCTAGAAGGAGTCCAGCAGAGGGCCTTAAAGATGCTTATGGGCCCGTGGCATCTCCTGTGTGAGGACAGGATGAGTAACCTGGGTCTGTAGGGCCTGGAGAAAAGAAGAATAAAATGTTGATAAATATCTAAAGGGTGAGATTCACGTAAATGGGCAATAGAACGAGGGACAGTGGGCAGGTACTGAAATACAGGAAGTTCCACACAAACATAAGGAAAAACTTTACTGTGAGAGTGACAGAGCACTGAAATAGGCTGCCCAGAAGGGTTGTGGAGATATTCAAGACCTGGAGATGGTCAGTTCACACTTTCCTGTGCAAATTACTGCAGGCTTTAGCAGTGAGGTTGGGCTCAAAAAGCTCTTGAGGTCTCTTCCAACCCCTACAAGTCTATGATTCTGTGAAGATGGCAAAAATGGGTTTCTTTGGTGAAAGCATACAATTGTTGAATACCAGTACAGTAGATCACCACTTCTGTTGGCTAAAGAGTCCCAAAGCATGAGTTGAAAAGTCCCTTCCCATTCCCATTCTATAAAAAATGAACTGTTTTTTCCTTCCAAATATTTAATTCAACTTATCTGACTCCTCTAATATTTTCTGGATAAAAAAATTAATATTGGAAAATGCAGATCTGAATTATAAATCCTATTTAAATTCCATGTGTTACTGAATAGGCTGCTTGCTTAAAGCTGATTTGGTTCTCAAATATTTCAGAAAGACCAAACAAAGAAAAATGTTTAAATTAAAAATTAAAGAAATAAAAAAAATAAAATTTAAGGATAGCATCCCCATTCCCTTCCATGCCCTGCTGCTTTCAAAATGTCAGGACACCTGTCCCACACTCACATCTGGGCACCTACTGAACAGTGTAAGGAACAGGCATCCTGAGATAGACAACAGTATAGTAAGTTCATTTTTTTTGTGCTTTTTGGTAACTGTTTAGGAAACAATCATTAGGAAGAGGCAGAAAAAAAGTGATCTTTATTCCCTACCAGCTTTTGCCAATCTTTATTTTAAAGATTACCTGAACAGAAATTTAAACTGCTGTGTCATGTTAAACCACCCCCAGAAGACCTTTCTTCCCTGAATTCTAACCTATTTATTCCTTGCCTTTGCTACAGCTCTGGGTGATGTTAGGATGTTTTCCTTTTTCTTTTTCTTTTTCTTTTCTTTTTTTTTTTTTTGAGAAATAGTCCCTTTCCTTCTTCAACAGCTGTTGGCTCTGAATACATGCTGAATGAAAATATGATTTTGTTCACATTGTGGTGCCTTTATACTAGAGAGGAAGAAAGCATGTGTTTACCTAGGTGACAGAAACAAAGTGGTTATATCTGCTGCAGACTACTTCCTTATCTGCTGTTTTCCACTGTTTCAAGAAAAACCTTTTTAATAGGGGTGGAACCAGATAAAAAGTGCAAAATAAGAACTGAACTAATTCAAAAGGACATTTTTATATCCTTGGATTTTTAAGCCATGACCCTATTTGTGAACAAGGATATGTGAATGAGATCTATGACTGTTCAGTATTGTCACTGCTGTGAAGAGACTATCCATAATCTTTCGAGATGATAGCCTGAGAAATAAGAGGCACAGACACACTCGGTTGTCTACTACTAAGGGACATAGAATCATAGAATTACTCAGGTTGGAAAAGACCTCAAAGATCATCACATCCAACTGCAGCCTAGCCATAAAAACCATGACAGTACCCTAACTCTAACAACCCTCTGCTAAATCATATTTCTGAGCACCACATCCAAACAGAAGCTAATGAATTTTCTGTCTTCATATATGAAATCCCCAACACCTATCCTGAAATCACTCCCCACTCAGGGCAGTTCTTCCACCTTTGATCTTCTCTGTCCTCGCAGGGAGCCTCCCCCTGCAGAGATATGTGGTCTGAGGAACATCCAGTAGCTTCCTGCCAAGGCAGCAGACTGCAAGCTGGTCAGAGCTCAGCAGCTCATTCAGATTGAGTAACTTATGCCTAGTACCACAAACAAATGAAAGCTGGAAGAAAAAGAAGAGTTGTATTTCTGGAAGGGAGAGGAATAGGAATCACTCTGGAGGCCTAGCAGATGCTCATCCTCTGTCATTCTACATACTAAAACCTTTCTAGGGGAGTCTACAGTCAACTTCAGTACTGGTCAAAGACACAATATGGTCTTTGTGAACCAGGAATCAAATCTCTCCATGAGCAAATCTACTGCCAAGTGTCATAATATTACTTCTATGCTCTGCATTTATTAAGCAGTTGCGATGTGTGGGTACAGATAACTGTCTGCAGCTGTTATTAACCAGCTAGTTATGACTGGAGTCAGTGAGCGCAATGCACTACAGTGGTGCCATCATCTAAAATTAAAAATGAAACTTCAGACTTCTGGCACTGATTGCTGACACGCAAATGCACTTCCTGAGTTTGATAATACACAAATAATAGAAACAAAACAAAACAACAAAACAATAGAAACAAAGCAAAAAGAATGATGGTTCTATCTGACAGATCCAATTGTACTTCAAAATGAAAGCATACTTCACTAAAATGATTTTGCTGTGAGACAAAATCTTTCTCAAATAGCTACTGGAAAAGAACCTTCCATTTGAAATAGTAATCACATACACGTGTGACTGAACTGACAATGAAAGAGAAGGCCTTGAGATAGTCAGAAACCTAGGACAGATTAATTTGTCTGGATATGATACTGTTTGCCTACACTGCCCTTGCAAGACTGAATTATGCATCAGGTGGTTACGTTTCATTTATCAGATTTCTTCCATTGCTTCTCCATCCACAAGCAGTATTAACCACAGCAGTGCTAACACAATGCTGCTGAGGGAGTTTCGCATTGCCTAAATTGCAGTAGATTTTCAGCCTGATAGAAAATACACAGTGAATTTTCTTATTGTGCCACTCAATGTCCCAACTCTAAAAAGGACTTGGGTTCCCAGGTTTTTCTGCTGCAGCTTTGCTCTATATCTATCTAGGTTTTTGTAATGTGAGGCAATAGACAACCACTGTATGAAAAGGTTTCTCAATTGCAAATAGGTCAAGCATATTTATTAGTTTTTGCTAATCTTATTTTCTCCCAGCTCTCATAAACATGAGAAAAAAACGCTCTCTTCTTTGCCATGCAGAAAGAAAGAAAGATACCAGCAATCCCCAAATGCATTTGAATTAGCAGATACTCCCACAGTTCATATGCTGTCACATTTCGGCCATGAAGAGAGGGACAAGTGACCAGATTTGCAAATCCCCCCATGTCATACTAAGGGAAATGACACTCCAAGTCCATAAGTAAGAGGAAGAAACATCAAATTTACTATGAGATTTCTATAAAATAGTTATCCTATATGTGTTGGTCCTCCCCTGAACCCCAACCTTCAGCATCAGTACTTTTCTACTTAGTGGTGTCACTTGAATGAAACGTTCCATTAAATAACATAGCAAAACAGATTTTCAAAAGATAAAGATAATATTAAGTCCAATGAAATTTTTAAAGCCCACATCCATCTGAATGCACCTTGTTGGAGATTGATACAAAGAGATGCAATCTGTGTCCACAGCTTTCCTTCATATATCTTATGAAGGGATATGATTTTCATTTGCCCAGCAATAACTTAAAGTGAAAATGTAGTAGACATTCATGTACAAGAGGTATTGGATGATGTTTCTTATATTCCTGAAGTTCCACCATCGACCATCGTGCTGCAGGGGAAAGACAAACATCATGAAGTTCTTGCAATAAGAACATACTTAAACTCTGTTCCTCTGAAGTAGCTTCTCCTGTTGACTGTCATTGAGTTTTGGTTCAAGCCTGGGTTCAAAAAGTGCTCTGGGGACTCATCTCAAGCATCCCAGATGGCTTCTCAAAGATTAATTCATCCGAGAATTTCAGTGCAGATTTCCTTTATTAAACTCCTTCACAAGAAATAACTACAACAGTCTACATTTCATCATGCCATTTTATTTGGGCTCAGTAGAAGATACAGTTTGGGTTCTGAGGAATAGAAATTGCTCAGTCTAACTTCACTCTTTCAAGTCATCAAGGCAGAGATGCTGGCTTGTCTTTTCTGTCTTGTCCTCTCCCCACTGAAGAAGGGTGGGCTGAAGGGTGCCCACAAGTCCTCTGGAAGCATCTGTCTCCTGAAAAATACCTCAGTGACTCCCCTGGAGTTGCAATAAGGACCAAATGAACACAGTGTGTTCTACATACTTTATGTACCTTACATTCTTAGAAATAAAGGTCTTCACTGAAGAAAGACTTCACTGAGTATTTATACTTCTTCCCCCCCCCCCCCCCCCCCCCCCCACTTTTTTTTTTTCTTTCTTTTCTTTCTTTCTTTCTTTCTTTCTTTCTTTCTTTCTTTCTTTCTTTCTTTCTTTCTTTCTTTCTTTCTTTCTTTCTTTCTTTCTTTCTTTCTTTCTTTCTTTCTTTCTTTCTTCTTCTTCTCTTTTTCACAATAACTGTGAGGAATTATAAGAAGTACTTTATCCCTCTCTAAAATGCCAAACATACTCAGAACAAATAAATTCACCACAAAGTCAACTAAAGACACCTTAAAAATGATCATCTTTATATTTGGATGTATTTCATTTCCAATGAGAAAAGACACTGTGAATTTTCTAAATTCCTGCAGAAAATTAAAGGAACTTATAGTCATTTATGGTTCACAAGAAAAGTAACAAAAAGTACCAATGCATAACTTCATGAAAATTTTGTAACTGAAATGCAAATTCATTGCAAATATATGCAAAATATTTTTCAGTCATATCAAAATATGAAAAAACATGATTATAAATTGAAAGTAAATTATAATAGAGATGCACCATAATTTTCGCTCTGGTACTATTACAAGGAGCAAGAGACTGAGGAGATTTAATTTTTACTTTCCATATTCATTTTGTAGTTCTTTTTTTTTTTGTCACTTGGAAGGAGACACCTCTTAAAAATTACAAGACTTTTAAGTGATATAAAATGATTAAAAACAAGATTAAAAAAAAAAAGAAGAAGAAGAAGAAGAAGAAGAAGCTTTTCCAGTGCTTGTCAACATCGATTTTCTCATCAAATTTAATACGCAATAGCTAATGAGGGCAACTCAGCCCTGCTAATGCTTTTCAAGGTGCAAACTTGAGTTTCAGAATACTGTCTCCACATTTAATATGGTGATGATTAGAAGAAAAGCAGTGCTCCAATATGTTAATTTCCTGTCTGTTTTTCTGCTGAACTCTTCATTTGAAGATTGCTGTCAACCTCGATTCCACAGGAGATCAAAGTGAGGCATCCGGTTTGCACCAGATGCCATCATACGAAATTACTTTTAAGAAATCTCCAACATAATTAAAAACTCTTCATATACTGTCTCAAAGAGAAAGAGTCACCATACCATTTCTCCACTCTTGATACAACTTAAGGGAAGGTGACAAAATGTGACTTGAAACTTATGCTAAATGTGCCATCTTCTTCTTTTCAAGTTCTTACTAATTATCTCCTCTGAAAACCACTATAAAGAGGAGATTTCTTTTTGCATAGAGATATTTGAGTTCACTGTACCTCTGTAAGTGCCCCACTTGATGCAGGGGAAGACCAGGGTGGCCTGCAGTAGGTGATCAGACTTTAGTAAAATACAGAATGCAGAGTATGTCCTGGGCACTCCTTTGGCGGCAGGGATATACCCTTCAGGAACGGCTCATTTGAACCTTTTAAGCATCTGAATTTACACAGCAGGGTTTCTTTCTGTGCTGTACCATCATGACCCCATATAGCATTCCTGGCCAGAAGTGTGGTCTTCGTCACCCACTTGAGTGTTGTGAAAGGTCAAATTTCAAAGGCCAAGTGAGAAGAGATACAGACGGCCCAATCCACCTTCTGTTTCCAAAATACAGCACCAAGTATCAGCAAGTAGAAAACACACAGATATAGAGAAGAGCCTTTGGATTCCAGTGAACCTAGTTGCAGTGTCCATTTATCTTTAAATATTCTGTTTTTTTCTACTAGTTGGTTGTAGTTTTTGAATAAAAACACTGTTGACTGGTACTAAAACTCAGTGAAGATACATGGAGTAAGACAGATCATACCAATATACACAAGGTAGCAAAGATGGGCCCAGACTCAAATTCAATCTATCATCTTTACCATGCCTCTTCAGAATTACTCCAAAACTGTCTTCCTTGGGCATCCAGGAAACCAAAATAACATGCACCAGGCCCTGAGTCCACAAGTGGAACACAGCAGCACTGTACAACCTTAACTATCACCCACTTCCAAAATCACCACTTCCTTAAATAGCTGTCAAGAGTTAAATACAAGGCTAGGTTGTTTCCCATTGACTTTTTGCATTAAGCAGTTCACAAAGGTACCATATTGGCTAGTACCACAGAAGAGACTAATTGAAATGCATCCATCTGATGATGATGCCAAAAATATGACTGTAAGCAGCTTCTACTGCTTACAGATTTGAAAAAAGACAAAAACATCTGGTCTGATATGTAAAGGAGTGCCAAATCCATCCTGTAGAGCAAATCACAGAGTTGATAATCATTAACCCTAGTCTATTTGCTTCTTTAATAAAATAAGATACATCTCAGTCCATTATATCTGTGAGATTTTTTTTATTTTTTTATTTTTATATGCCAAAGGAATGGGAAATCCAGGGGACCTGGCAAAGTGTTTCTTTGAGTACTGCAGCAGCTTGCCATTCCTTGATAATGGAATTGTGGCCTAATTTTTAGTTGTTTGCAATTTAACTTATTCCAAATACGTACCACTTTTTGATATACATATTTCTCCAAAATGTGCCTATTTACCTTTCCAGAACAGGAAGAAATACATTAGATAATTTAAAGGGTAGACCTTAAAGCAATTTAAGGCTTTGCAAATTGATTTTCCTTAATGAACTTTATATCTTGACATCCTGTCGTTTTTCCTCTAGTACATTCAATTAGGCTATAATCAGTTATTAAGGGTTAGATAATGGAAATGTGACATCATCCACACGAGGCAGAAATTTTTTCAAGAGATTAATTAAAATCTAATTTTCATGAAAGATTAGACCATCTGAGCCAAGTGGTAATTGCGCTTGCAATTGATAATTGCAAATATATAAAAATATATATATAAATTAAAAAATCAAGAAAACCAAAATGAGGAAAGGAAGAACATCAAGCTTAGGTAGATGCTTAAATGAAAGGGAACCACAACACTTTCCTTTTCCACATGGAAGAGATAGAACATGTGCATGCTCATTTAAGAAATGAATTTGCAGTGCTCGCACAGCAGGACAAACATAAATCAAAGCATTTCCATTCAATTCCATAAAAGAGCTGAATACTTTTTTTCTTTTTTAATTTATCTATTTCATGGATAAAATCCTACAGCCATTCATGCCATGTTTTCAGGTAGCGCACAGTCTCAGAGATGTGCACATTACAGTAACTGTACCGAGACTTAAAGCAGAGATGCTTTTTGTGTTTTTTGTTAATATTAACTTCAGATTAAGAAGAGCATTGGGCTGAAGCTATGTATCCAATTTGAACTAAAAACACAGCTCAGCAATTCCATTTGCCCCATACCAAAGATGAGAAAAAATGTTGTTTTTCTGCCAAGAAAACTGATCTATTTATCTGATGCAACATTTTCTGTCAGCATTTCTGTACAGCTCTCCCCACTCAGTCTCACTGCAGAATCTCTGTAGAGGATTCAGACCATCCGCAATCAATATATCACACCAAACACTGGGTTGTTTTTCCTTCTTCCTTCTTTCTTTCTCCCTCTTTTTCACCCTCTTTTTTTCTTTCTCCCTCTTCATCTTTCCTTCCTTCCTTCCTTCCTTCCTTCCTTCCTTCCTTCCTTCCTTCCTTCCTTCCTTCCTTCCTTCCTTCCTTCCTTCCTTCCTTCCTTCCTTCCTTCCTTCCTTCCTTCCTTCCTTCCTTCCTTCCTTCCTTCCTTCCTTCCTTCCTTCCTTCCTTCCTTCCTTCCTTCCTTCCTTCCTTCCTTCCTTCCTTCCTTCCCTCCTTCCTTCCCTCCTTCCTTCCCTCCTTCCTTCCCTCCTTCCTTCCCTCCTTCCTTCCCTCCTTCCTTCCCTCCTTCCTTCCCTCCTTCCTTCCCTCCTTCCTTCCCTCCTTCCTTCCCTCCTTCCTTCCCTCCTTCCTTCCCTCCTTCCTTCCTTCCCTCCTTCCTTCCCTCCTTCCTTCCCTCCTTCCTTCCTCCTCCTTCCTTCCTTCCTTCCTTCCTTCCTTCCTTCCTTCCTTCCTTCCTTCCTTCCTTCCTTCCTTCCTTCCTTCCTTCCTTCCTTCCTTCCTTCCTTCCTTCCTTCCTTCCTTCCTTCCTTCCTTCCTTCCTTCCTTCCTTCCTTCCTTCCTTCCTTCCTTCCCTTCTTTCTTCTTGTAGGCATACCCCAGCTATTCTTAAAAGAAACTGAAATATAATGGCTATATTAACAAATAATCATAGAATCCATATTGCTGAAGCAATTATGGAAATATTTCTATGTCAGAATTAATAAACCCAAAGTAATAAAAATAGCCAACACATGGTATGTTAGTTCCTGTCTTTCACTACTACTTCTCACGAAAGCATCTTCAAAGCACTCTAATCTAAGATATTTGGGGGACAGTACCTCAAAGGGAGGTGCTAGAGGAAAAAAAAGTCTACAAGTAGTTCCTGCTCATCCAGCTAGCCCTCAAGTGACACACTCTGTGATCGCATCATCAACTGAATGTATTGGATTTTGTCTTCATTTATGTCCAGAAAAACAGGAATCGAGCCTGAGGGACACAGTGTTAACAAAGATCTCTTTGTGGTATCTGGGATTCCAGTCAGTTCCTTTTTTTGATATTTTTACTCTTTACTAGCTCTTTTTTTGTTTGTTTGTTTGTTTGTTTTTTGGAAAAAGAATAGAAATAAAACTCCACCATGGTCCACTAATTAAATGATTTTCAATCTTCTACATAGCCATTTTTCTCAAAACAATTTACTAAACTTAGGGATTTCATAAAATTTTTAAAAACATTTGTTCAACATTGCATTTTTTCCTTGAAGTTTCAAGGCTTTTTTTCCTCCAAATCCTCCAAGCATCCCAGTAACTGTCTATAACCATAGTCTTAATTAAGAAGAAAAGAATTTTAGATCATTAGTCTAGGTCTGCTTAGAAAAATTGTTACAAAATTGTAACTGAAGTTTTCAATGACTATTTTTCTTCCCCAGAGATAAGGCAATTAAAGTGATTTCACATAAAATCAACTTTCTCCCCATTGCCATAGTGTAGGTGTGCAGAAGTAAGAACAAATCAATACAAGAATCTATTCACAGGGAAAAAGGAACAAATATATCTTTATAATTACAATATGCTACACGTTCCACAGCTGCAAGCCTCTTGTGAATAGTTCTGATCTGAATGTAAATACATGCTTTAAGCTGAGAATAATTCTAAAGAGGAAATGGGAACACACACAGAACAAGGCAATGTTTTATGTCTCCTTTTAAATATATGAGCCAAGTTATGCATATTTCCTCCCTGTTCCCATGATATACTGAAGAGTAGCCTATATTATAATGTATGGTGCAGTGGAAATATAAAACAAGAACCTATTAACTCACCAAGAACCCACAGTCTCTATTTAAATCCACACTCTTTATAGGCCTACCAACATTACCTTACTTAATTATTAGTTGAGACAGATAACATATCAGGTAGGAAAGATATCTAGGTTTAAAATGAGATTTGCCAAATTATTGGTGTCCAAAGACAAAAATTTCTACTGATTACATGTGTTCCCTTACACTGAAACAAGCCTATGATTCTTCTTCCCTTGGCCTTGCTGCACAATATTTAACACATGTAAGTCAACAGAAGCGGTCTAGGAAAAGAAAATAAGTAAAACAGAGAAGCAAGCCCCAAATACAGCAGATCACACTACTGTTAGGATAGAGACAGGTGTTTAGGTAACTCCTGCAGTCCTTTGGGGAAATATCCTTAGTCACATTTTCACTGAAGCCATATTACTCTGACTATGCCTGTTTGCAATAGCCTCAGAGTTATCTGGTGAGTGCATGGGTTTGCAGAGTCCCCAGGGCTGTCCTTGAAGGACAGCATGACTGAGGCTGCTTGGCATATGGAGAACACTCAGACAAGTCTGAAAAACTTACTTAGATTTGTTCTGTATTCACTCAGGTGGGCAAATATTGCCCGTAGCCATTCCTTCAAAACTGAATTTGTTCTATCTGTGAAAGCACAAAATGAACAAAAACAGACTTGGCTGATTCTCTCAGGAATTCCTTATCCTTTCCTTCTCAGCAGCTAGTAAGCCACACCACAGTTGGCTTCAGGAAAGCTTTCAGAGCAGTTTGATCTGGAGGAGACATGCTCAGTAGACTGCATTGGGTTGTTGGAAAAATAAATGCAAGTGAAACATAGCCAGACCACATCCTGAAACACTGTGTAATCCACAGAAAAAATAGCTATGGAAAAAATATGCAAGACATTGCACACTTTGAGAGAAATTTCTATTCCTTGTAATTATTTTTCAATTTGCTCCCTGCTGGATGAGAACTGGAGCTCTTCTTGTCTGCTAGTCAGCACAAACTTTGCATATCTTGATCTGCATCTGAGGCTTACTGAAACATGAATATGCTGATTACAATTCACCCCCAGCTCAGCTCAGCCCCAGCTGCTGCTCTCTTCATGAAGTTCTGACTAAAATGCAAAACTATTTTTTGTTGTTGTTTTTTAACTTATGTGAGTCCTCAGCTCCTTTTTCAGCTCTCTGAAAGTTGCTGAAATGTGCAAGCACTACACTTTTATTTGTCATTATGCATCCTAAGGCATTTGCCTTAAGGACAGAAGCACCAGTGGGGCAGTGTCACCACAATCTAGTGACAATAACACACTCCAGAACCCCAACTTTTATAGCTCTCCACTCTCACTTCTTGCTGACAATATTGAAATTATTAGAATCTCTGAGGAGAGGAAATTGGGGATGGGGAGGTAAGAGACAACTATTCTGTGTGATCTTGGTGATCCTCATCCTTTGTAATGAAATTTTATCTTGAGTGAGGCATACATAAAACTGTAAGGACTCCCTAGAGTATTCCAGGGGAACTCAGCAGTGCACATGCCATGGAAGGCAAACTATATTTTCCTGTACAGTCAACATGCAGGTATCTTCCAACCCTTCATTCACATGAAGAGAGGTCTTATTGTACTCCTGCTTCCTTTCATTTTTGTTCTTGAGATACAGCAACAGCTAACATGAGGTAGGGAACCAACTTGCCTGATCTATAAATAATTGTTCCACAATGAAAGGGCAATATTTAATCTGACTGAAACAGGTTGGAAAAGAGCATAAACAATTTAAAACAAAGGAACAAAAAAATCAGAATGAAATATTTATCTTACCTTTCATCTCAAATTATTCTAATAACTCTGATACTTTATGAGAGCACATGGATCATAAACAAACATAAAAATAGCAGAGCAACAACTTGATGGAGAAATCCATAAAAAAAAAAAAAAAAAGTTTCAGGGAAATTGCTTTTGGTTTTGTCTTTGGATGTAGATAATTTACTTTTAGGTTGCCTGTAAGAGCAGCTCCCAGTTTGCAGATGTTTCATCTTCACTGGAAAGGTTTTGTGCATTAGACAGCATCACTAAGAGGCTTTTCTGAATAGCAAAACTTACCAACTTGTGATTCAGTCAGCAGAGCATTGACTAAAGATGGTGGTGCTTCAGTAGTACTATCCCCTCTGACATCTCTCTCCAGACCCAGAACAGATCAGAAGTCCATAATCTTCAACTCAAGAAATACTACACCCATAGACTAGGTAAGAAGTCTTACCTAGTCTCTCACTGATCAGCTTTGCACCAATGTAGAAGTCTTCTGTTGCATTTTCAGTGCTATTTCTCCTCACAAAGATGGAAACATCCTACAGCATTGACCTCTGGTAGATATTTCAGTTCCAGAGGATCCAGTATACCTGTGTGTTGTTTCAAGAGACAGAAAGGTGTCTGACTTGTAGTAGGTCACCTGGTAGAGCATTACTTGAGGATTTTCCCTTTTGATGAAAAGAAGTGGGAAGGAGCAAAGCTACTGATACCTTTGTAATTAATCACAGATTAAAATGTAATATGAATTACACAGACCTCAAGACACAGATGTTAGAATTTTCAGCAAAGCATACAGGTTAAGACATGCACTGTGTATTTGGCTAATAAAATTATTAGCCACTGTCCCAGAGAGCTTTTTCCAATGTTTGAAAGTAACCTTCGTAAACTATGATAAGGGATTTTCTGTCTTTAACTGCAATGCATAGTTTGTGAATTGTACGAAATGTGGTACTCAATACATTTATATATCATAGAAACCTGGTACAGAGCAACAGAAAAGTCAAACATAACAGTTTTTCAAACCAAGCACTCGGATTTTTTTTTTAATGGAAGTGAAGTAGGAGAAAGTGCCACTGAGCACATTAATTTGCAGCAGAGGATAGCTTTACAGACAACTGCAACTCTTGCAAATTTATCAACAATTACCACCACAGCTTTTAACATCTCTTCCTGCTAGATCTTTTGCAGATCCATCTCATTGTTCACACCACAGCAAGAGACAATTAGTTAATACGTATCGCTATCATAAGCAATACTTCAAAGGTGTTAAATCTCCCCACATGTGCCAATTTCACAGAGCCTAACGAGACTCACTTTGTTTCACTTCTTACAAAGTACTTTCAAACTCAGAGAAGAAAACTCTACTAAAACAAACAAACAAACAACAACAACAAAAACACATTAAACACACTACTTCACCTAAATAGTAATCTATTTTATTATAAGTAATTAGGAACAATGCTAGAATAACAAATCCAGCCTTAGAATATTGTCTGCTACAGCAGGTAAGTATTTTCCTGTGCCCCCCACTAATTCATCCACGGACTGCACTCCTAAAAATAGGATCCATGTGGAAACAGCCTGAAATATACCTCTTGAGAAGGAAGAAACATCAGGGACATGGTCATTGTAGGTTACCTTCAAGATGTGCAAAGCAACATATAAAATACCAATATGGGATAATTTGGTGACTGAATAAAGTTTTTTACCTTCTGGCTTCCTCAAAAGTGATGATCAGAATTCACACAGTGACTGCAATCAGCCAATTTGTTCTCACATATATTCAAGAGCCATTTTACAATACCCACTTGCTGGAAAATAAGTCTGATTATGTGACTAGAGAGATAAAGATATGAATTAAAACTTCTGAGAATACAAGCCGTTTTGAAATCTGTTCAGGGAGAGGAAGAATCTCTACTATGACTTATGAATTATTCTTGTATTAACAGGGCAGAGTACCTGTCCTTTTCCTCTTTACTGTCACCAGCAACTTTTCTCTCTAATTAGTCTTCCTCTTCAATTGTTTTATAATAAAGATACAAATGCTGACAATGCTATCTGAACAGAATTATGAACAGTAAAGCATGAAATGCAGAAAAATGGGAATACCTTTTTTTTGCATTACCTGTAACAAAATGCTACTCTTAATACATTTTGGTTAATGTGTAGTTTGCAAAAGAAATTCAAGAAATACTCTTGGTTCAGTGATATTAGGCAATGTCTGTATGGATTTAAGGTTGTTCAGATACAGGGGAATATTAAACCACTAAGGCCATGTCTGAAACTTCTTAGTAGCTCTAGACATGCCTAATAGCAAAATTTGGGCCTTGATGAATAACACAGCTATTTCATTTTTAAGAAGGCTTTGAGGAACATTAGAAGGAAATCAAACAGTTTTCCTTAACGGAGTGTTGCAGAGTGACAATTAAGTATGTCCCACTGGATCATTGCGCAGTCCAGATAAGATTTCAAAGACTGAGTGGCTGAGGTTGCTACTTCTTGGTAAGAATAAACTAACTTTATTGTATTAAAATCTAAGACTTCATAAAAAAAATAAAAAATAAATTGTTTTGTACTAACAGATATACTCATTATTTTAAAACTTATATCAATATTATATCAATATTTTCTCTAAATTCTTCCAGAATCGACTAGATTTTTCTAACTAAAAGGGAAGGGAAGGGAAGGGAAGGAGGGAAGGGAAGGGAAGGGAAGGGAAGGAAGGGAAGGGAAGGGAAGGGAAGGGAAGGAAGGGAAGGGAAGGGAAGGGAGGAAGGGAGAGGGAAGGGAAGGGAAGGGAAGGGAAGGGAAGGGTAAGGGAAGGGAAGGGAAGGGAAGGGAAGGAAGGGAAGGGAAAGGAAGGGAAGGGAAGGAGATCTGTGCATCCTGGGAAAAGCTTGAATTGTCCACCTGGAACTAGAACTTCCAGCAAGGCCAGCCTAGATTTCAAGCTTATTTTGCTCTGTCCAAGCAGAAAGAGGTAGCATGGGAGGGGCCACACCTCTTGGGAAACAGATGTGGAAAAAGTCCATCTCCAACCCTGGGCTGGACCAGGCCAGAGCACCCCACAGATGCTCCAGATAACACTGGGTGATCTGGCTTTCCACGTGGATGTACTATCAGCATTACAGGTAGTGCAATGCAGAAGCATGGCTGCAGGACGTGAATGTGGGCCAGTCTCAGTGTGTACACAAACTTTCAAGAAACTAGTAGGAAAGAGCATTTGGGACTGATAGATTTAAATTTTTTACAAAAGCAGGTTATTTTCCAAGCTCTTCCAACACAACCCATTTCTCTGTCTGCCTAAAGTGCCCAGGTAAGTGAGATGCCTTCTGTTATGCATTTTCTGCACAACAGGAAACCCAGATATTGTACTAACCAGAGTAATGCAAATAAACAGAATTCTTAAGAGTGAGTTCTATTAGGTAAGTTGCCTAGGAAAATAAAAAGAGCCGAATATGACAGCAAAATAAATTATTATTTGTCTTCTGGCAGTAGTTATACAGCAAGCAAGTCTGTAAAATCTGCTGTAATGTAGTTTGTTGTGCTTTTCTTTTTTTAGGATTTGCTCTTTTCCATCTGTTTCCTTTTTATTGTATCCTCAATATCACTGATCAGTGATCAGTATAAGAGGTAAAAAAACAGGTTGAACAATAGCTCTTTCCCTCACAAACCAAAATATGATAGTGCTAGTGGAAGAAAACATAGAAAACATTTCACCAAGGAAATAAAATCTCAGCAAGTGTTTTCATTTGTGAGATTTGTTCAGCAAAAAGTCTTTGGAAAAGAAAATACAATCCATAAAGCCAGCATCAAATAACACAGATTATAGGCACTAGACTTCATTTGTTCTTAATTTCTGCTAACCGGAAGGTGATGATTACAGTTAGTCTACCAACAGGGGAGCTGTGAATTCATAAAAATGGCAAGAATCCCCACCACTTGCTGAGCTTTCTGGTAGCCTATGAAAATCTGCAAACTTGTAAAACTGTGAGATGAAACACTAAGCTGAATGAATCCAGATCTCTGACTCACTAGTAATAGAACAGCTGATGTTTCAGGAAAATAAGTGGAAGTAAGATGCCTTGTTAACTGCATTCATTCTCGTCATAGATATGTCCTTCATGACCTTTCATCTCCTAATTGGTTTGCACTCTGTAAAGTGCACTTATATTTGCCCTGGCCTTGAGCCTTTCAGTGCAAATATTGTTACAGATGCTGTTCTCAGGCTGTATACATTAATTCTCCTTAAATGATTATATCAACCACAACTAGTAAGAAAGAAAATATGTGTAAAATGCCTGTTTTGAATTCTAATTTTCTCTCACTATTTGCTTAAAGCCACATTCCTGATTGCTCTTGTAGGAAAATTAATAAGTAGGATAGACAAATCCATGATTAAAACAGTCATGCACATTATATGTAGATGCAACATGACAGATGTGAAATCATACTGAACAGTTGTGACTTGTCTGGGGCTCTTCAGTTCCAGTTATGGTAAAGCAGAGGTGTTCTATTTCAGCAAAGAATAAATGATAGACAAGAAAAAGAAGGATGCAAATTGCAAGGTTTTAATGAAAGAGAATAGACACAAAGAGATAAGAGTGGAAATTACAAGAATTATGTTACTGATTACATAAAATTCCTGGAAATTGCTAAAAGAAATACATATATACAGAGACCTACAAGCATCTTAGGAAATCTCAAACGCTCAGAAGTTTTTGATCATTTCTTGACTAAAATTAAGCTAAGAACTCAAGGAGCTTTAGCCATGACTAATGGCTTTTCAGAGTATGCCTTCATTTCCCCTCCCTCTTTAAAACACACACATCTCCTCAAGTGCCATCAAACAAACAGTGGAAGCCATTCCACTCACTCTAAAATAGATTAAGAATACTTAAATATGTGGCTGTGACAATGAAATGCAATTGAAAATTGTTCAAACATTCATTTATCAACACTGGAGGCACAGGCTGCTACTGAAATACAAAGACTTACAGAATGCATCATATGTTGAAATATACTACTGTCAGTATTTCCAGAAGAGCTTACTAATGTACCAGAAATGAGCAGCATGCTTGCTGCTTTCCTTGACTGTGGTAATCCACTTCACACTGACCTTCAGATCCAATTAATTTGCAGTTAATGGAATGTTATGTTCAAAGGAATTCTGCGTATTACTTGAAATTCCCAAATGATGTTGTTAGCCAACTGTCTTGGAAGGACTGATAAGTACCACATACATGGAGGCTACTAGTAGTGCATAATTGAGTTTTATTTCTAACATATGCTGCTTGTATTTTGCACAAAAATTGTATTTTAAGTTTCCTAACAGGTAGGCTTTTTTTTCTTTTGGTACAAAGGCCTCTGTGACACTTCTTAATGTAAAATGGTCCCCTGAGAGTGCGTTGATTTGACCCTGAAATGACCCTGAACATCTTAATTGCTTCAGACCTAAATTCTCTTCTGAGTTTTCCCAACTGTGGAGCCATTGTGAGGTCAGTGTTCATTGCAATGCAGCAAGTAGGCTTCCTCAACACTTAATCTTAGAGAAAATGTGACGATCCATGAATGTCTGTACAACGTTGCAGAGTACCCACAGCACAAACTGCTACACCATCTATTGCAAAACTCTTAATACACTATACCTACCAATTACCATCTTCCTTTTTCCTTCTTCCCCTTCATTCAGAGGCTGAGGAGCAAATGCCCTCTTTAGACAGGGAAGCAGCTATGAGGTTGTACCATCAGAGAAGTCAACATGGAAAGACATATACAGAAACAGCTGCTACCTGCACTGAGTCATCTCCTGTACTCTGGTGCTCAAACAGTCCCTCTTAAGACTATCTTCTTGCTTCTCTTGCAAGCTCAGTATTAACCATATTAACCATTCAGAGTCTTTCTTTTTCTTTTCTTTTCCTTTTCCTTTTTCTCTCTCTCTCTTTTTTTTTTTTTTTTTTTTTTTTTTTTTTTTTTTTTTTTTTTTGTAAACGAGAAGAGGTGTTTTATCTCCTAGTGTAAGATTTACCCAAAGACCCAAAGGAGAACTTTTACTGAACATGAAGCATTACAATTCTTCAGCTGCATATGTTAAACCTAGTTTCGAAGTAGTCAAATCATTATAAATCCACTGACTTCAGCAGAGCTGTGTAGAGTTATGCCAGCCATGAATCTAACTATTCTCTATTTAAGTGCTTTTGAGACATTAAAATTCTTTTAAAAGTAAGTCATCCAAGTGATGCTTTCCCACATATAAATCAATAAAGACATGAAAGGCTGTATGCATAAGAAGGGAACAAGGGGGAAGAGGAAGGAATATTTCCCTTTTTCATTTTGTAGGTTGTTTTCCCTCCAATGTGTCCTGTCTTCTGTCCACTTTGTTCTGTGTGCCCAGAGCTACCCATTTTGTAACACAGTCATTAAAGGTTCATCAGGATTTATAGCATACATCCTTAAGGTCATATTAATAGTATATAGCTTCATGAAATGGAAACTTTGCTACCTGAGGGTACTTATGTGATGAACAGCCTTTGTTAGACTCTAGTGCAAATACAATTCTGAATCACCTCCATATAGTCTTTCTAATGAAGTAACTGCTTTCTTTTTCTTGGTTTCCTCTGAGAACACGTGTGCATTCCATTTTGTTTTGTCTTCTGAAAAGGGCTATTAAAGGCCTTTTGGTGCAAAAGGTCTTTTAAAAATCTACTCATCCTCATACTCTTATACATCAGTAATGTCATCAGAAGTGATGATTACCAAGTGATTGCTGCACATTTTTTGCTTCTCTGGGCTAAATCTCAAAACAAGATGTTGTAGTTCCACATTTAATCTCAGGGTTTGGGCGATGACACCACCAGAAATTAAAGTTTTTATGCTGTTTTTATTAACTGTGCTTATAAACCCAGAGAATCATTTCTATTTGTTTAGGCACCATCAAAACTCTTTTTTTCCTATGTGAAATGCTGTTAATGGGAAATATCCTATAAGGTTTGTGCTAAATTGACTGACACAGTTAACAAATGTTAATACTGGGTCACGTATTAGCATCTTCAGTTGCCTTTAGCAACTGAAGTTGTCTGAGCTAGTTAGTTGTCTGAGCTGATCACTCCCATCACGATAAAGACAAAAGAGCTGGTTTTAGACCCTAGCTCAGACTAACACTGAAACATAATTTTTGATTTGTCTTAAAGGATTAGTACATGTTTTTCTCAGCAACAGAAATAATCTGGCATGGTGGGCAGACTGTGACTGGCCAAGAGCCTGGTTCACTGTGCAAGAATTCACAGGGATAAGGCACAAAGCCAAGTCAGGGGCCAGGTTTGGGTCAGAATCAGAGTGATGCATGGCTCTGAACAGACCTAGCTTTGGCATGGCTCAGACAGCAACCAAGGTGAGGGCTGAGCTGAATACAGGCTCTTAACAGAGTTGGAGAAACTCTTCTACTTCTTACACCTTCATTCCACTGTTCTCAGTACAGTAGTGTGGTCCAAGGCCTCTGTTCTCAGCACAGTAGTATGGTCTAAGGCCTCCTAGATGCTCCATGCCAGAACTGTCCCAGCCCAGGCAGCCTAATCCATAAGAAATTTATAAGCATTTTTGATCTTGGTTTGCACTGTGTGCTCCTGAACCATAATCCTAAGATTTGAAAATCACTGTTTTCCATTTTCCAAAGGTTACTGAGACTAACAGAACATATCTTTCATCTAAGGTCAATAAAAAGGCAAAATATTTGTACTAGTACTCTTTCAAGAGCAGATTTAGTACTAATAGTCCTTAAATGTCCTCAGAACCTCAACACAATGAGATATTTGACTACTAAAAATGAGAAGGTTTCCTGATTTTACATATATATACAATTTTTAAAAAAGGATTATCTTATAATCATTATTATTAAACCAAAATAACCTCAAATACTAATATTTTATCTGTAATCAGAGTTTGAAAATGCACTGAAATGTAGAGAATTCTGAAAGAAAACAGTAGCTTTGATTTAGGCCTGGAGTGCATACATCTGAGTGGAATAGTGGCAATCATGGTTTCATGAGAAGGCAGTTTCCTTCTAGTAGGTAACTGCTTATTTTGACTCAAAATCAAGAAGAATGGGATTTCAAAACATGATTTATAACTGAATCTTTACGACACTCCAAAGAATGTTAGGGCTGTGTTCTACTGCATGTTCACCCTTACTCTCCTACTTCTTGGTTCTAGCATCCCTCGAGTGAAGGCAGCTCTACAGCAGCCCTCAGCAACTGGGGTACACTTGGTAGAGATGATGTCAAAACGCTGCACTCAAGAACAGAACTTAATTAGAAGTTACAGATTTCCTTGCAACTCTAAAATCACACCAGCAGACAAGCAACTGGAACATCAGAGCCTTCAAATAACTTGCAAGTTAAAATTTGGTGACTTTAGCTACTCAGCACCTTAATATTGAGTATAGGAGCATGGAGAAGGTGAGGAAAGATAAAAGAGAAATTTATGAACATATTTTTGGTTTAGAGACGTTTAGGTCATAGATAAAGACTGTTGCTTTTTCTGAGTTCTGCTTTTAACCTGATTCTGAGTAACTTGAGACAAAAGGAGGGCTAGAAAAAGGAGGAAGCATTCTCTGAGGTTTCAGATTTATCTTGTAGAGAACCTACTCAACCAAAAAAAACAACAACAGAGGAACACATCACAAGCCTTAGCTATGTGCCCTTCATATTGATTCAGCTCACACAAAACTGCAGTTAACTCCTTCATTCCTCAGCAGTGTTGGCCCTGCCAAGCTCTTTTGTGACAGCTGGTTCTTAAAGCTTTCATTTCAGGAATCTGTGAATAGATCGGTCTTATTTATCAAAATGGCCATACTAACACTGATAGTTGCAGAGAAAAGCTTCAATATGTGACCCAAGTGAATTCTAAAGTGTTCTGAATCTAACGACAAATAAAAAGGCTTGGCATCTTTATTAGATTCCATCATTCTTCAACGTTTGGGTTCAGCAATATCATAAGCATAAAACAGTCACAGAGCTTATATAAAAAGAAGGTAGGTTGCTTTATGAAAATATGAGGACATCTGGCTCTCACCTTTTCTTCAGCTTCCTCCATATCCACGACCATGTACATGCTTTAAATCAGGTTCTTGAAACAAGTTCATTAAAGCGTGTCCACTGCAGGGACAGGATAGTGTTATCAGAAGCCACAAACTGCTGCACCCCAGCACTCATTCCTGCTAGTTTGAGTGAGTGACCTTTCTGATGGTTATGACAATCTCAGCACCCTTTCACTGATTTATGAATGGTTTATCAGGAGCAGTGTTGATTGCCCATCCAGTTTACCAAATCCAACCTTTGGTTTCCTTTGAGTTCTTCATTAAAATACAGTATTTGTATATAGCATTTCTTCCGCAAGTGCAAATGCCAGTAAGGATGCAAACTTCACATTTAAAATGCTACCTTCTTTTCACCACTATTCATAAACTCTTATTTGGGAGCAATCCTCCTGGCCAGGGGCTGCTTTTTATTGCACCCTTAACATGAGCAATGAAGTCAGGAGGGGGGTGAGAGTGATATCTCTAAGGGCTTCTGTAAAGCAGCATACAATTAACAGAAATCTATTCTACCTCAGAAATAGCATTAACTTTGCATAACAACTCACATATGTTTTGTTTGATCTTTGCCTCTCAGGAATGTGGCTGGGAACTTTCTACTTCAATAATTTGGGAGAGCCTGTTTCCAAATTTCCTGCTCAGGTTTTTTGCCCACCAAGGTTTGAGTGATTCACACCCATTCAGAGGTGCAAAGAAAGTTGAGCGTGCCCCTCTAAACCCACAACTCACATATTACTAGTTGTAAATTCATAATAATGCTAGTTTGAATTCTGTGAGAATCTCTACCTGGAATGATACTTGCTGATCTCAAAGGAGTTCTGAAAGTAATAATTATTGTGATTGTCTGTAGGCGTCTGCAGGAGCACTGCAGCCCATGCAGCAGGATTTCTTTGTCAACACCGCCATCTGCCTCTAATAATCGAACACTTGAGCAGGCACTGCTTTACTGGGACTCCCTTGCACCACTCGTTCTTTCTCCAACCTAAGGTTATGTTACTGGAAGGTCCCTTCTGTATGCAAACCAAGGCTTGGAAACTTATAGCCAAGTTTCTTCAATTTCTTCAGCTTGTAAGCCACTCAGAAATGGACAACACAGTATGTTTATCAGACATTACTGGTAACTTGGCTGCTCTAATCAGGCACTGCAAGAACTGTGGCTTTGTTTTTCTGGGTGAAAAGTATGCACAAACACCGTGTTGCAAAAACAAATCCTGGCTGTCTTTCTGTGTGAGCATTAGAGAACATAAATGTGTAATTTGTTAATATGCTAGGCTTTTCACAGACAGTATCTGTGCTTCATAACCCCCCTCCAACGACACAGAAGCAATATTCCAGCAGCAAAATTACCAGGCTGATCTTTAGCATGGAGATAGCACAAAACACTGTGGTGAGATTGCAGAGGCACCACTACAGTAATAAAAAATGCAGCAATGTCTCTGGATTGAAGGCTGGATAAGTGTCGGGGACCTGAAGTATTTGCCAGGTTGTCAGTCTGCGCTGCAGCCAGAGCTCATCATATGACCCGTGCTGTTAGAAGAAATGCAGATGAGTCATGCTGTCCACTCAGCCACATCAGAGGCTTGGCATGGGAACCAAACCAAACTAAACCAAACTAAACCAAAACAAGCAAACAAATAAAAAGATTAGCTGAAAATTCATACAAAATACCCACAGGGAATACTGAAAAGTAATGTTGTAAGAATAGTTTATTCATAGTATTTCCAAAACTCCAATGATCAGACAATATTTAAGTGTGTGTTCTGCAAAATCCTTCTGTTATTTTATCAAAACGGCCTGTAAATGCTCTGTGTTTACATAGCAATTAGCTGGGTTGGAATAATGAGAGTTCTATGATTTTGTCTTACTAAATTCTTTGTCAGAATGTTGGAGATTTAGAAGGAAGACACAGCTCCTTTGATTTCCTCCCTTAGCTCAAGTATAAACATGTGAATATAGGAGATCAGCATAAAGAGACACACCGGTTCTTGGTGCCTGCTGAAAGCCACATCCTGAATCAATGGCAAGGTCCCATGGGAGGAGTGGACTTTGGTCCCTGAAAGCAGAAAAAAGGGGAAAGCTGAACAAAAGTGTGAATGAGTACATTAAGGAGAGGCCTGAATCTTTACATGAAGTTCAGTGCAGTGTTCATAAACAGATAAGCTAAACTCATATCAATCTTATCAGCAGCCACCTAGTTGCAATACTCTACCATGCAGATTGCAGTCACGGCTTAGTAACCTGGCACAGTACAAGCTGTATGTCAGAAATTACAAACTGATTGCTTGACATCTCTTTAGATTTCAAACATTAATGTGCTTTCCAGCTTGCAGGAAACATTGATGGAAAGCTAACATAACCAAGATCTAGTCAGGACATGTTGTGTGGCAAAGAAGACAGCAACAGTGCCTCCTACTGGGATATAGATGCATTGCATTTATAGAAGATAATGAAGCACTGCAATAGAAGATAATGCAGGAAAAGTAAGCTCATCGCTTCTAAAACCCAGCAACAGCTCAACAGGAGTGCAGTCTCTATCCAGAAAGATGCTGCTCCCCTGGCTCCTAACTCTCACATGAGGTGCAAAAGGTGCTCAGGCCTGGCTGTGCATCTGCTGCTTATTATTTCTAGAAATCAAAGGGAACAATGTGCCTAAATACTTAAAAATATATTAATTTCTAAGAGCTTTAAGCCACATTTGAAATGCATTCTTTGTGATGTAGATTAGCATAAGCTAAAGGATTTTAACACTGTGGCCACCTTTAAAATTCTGGACTTCTCTCTATTACCAGGAAGGCTCAGCACCCCTCAGAACTGAGCTGCATTTGTCCAAAACAGGACAGACCCTTTGGCAGACTATTAGTACCCACTGATCAAACATCAACTTTTCTTTTTTTTAACTGAGTAAACTGAAATAACTTCGTGTGGTTTCAGTTTTGCTTCCTCAAAGAATGTAGTTCACCCCCTATCTTCATCACGATGCTTTCATCTCATAATGAAACATTAAAAATCCTGATAATGTTATCCTTCATTTCATTCCATTTACTTGGAATTCTGAATATTTTAACTGCATAAAGAAGGCTTTTCTGTACAAGGATGCCCAGAATACCTTAAATTACATGCTTTCACCCTCAGCTCCCACCTTGTGTTTTCCTTTGTTTGATACAACTTTATTTCAAGCAGTGCTTTCCCTCCCCATTTTCTATGGCCTTGGACTTCAGGTCAGTTACCTGGTTACCTGCCCCAAATGTCTCTGCAAGTGATGGCTGCAAACAGCTGCCTTGATATGTCTTTTTGTGGGAGAATTTGTTCAGGGGAGATCTGCAGGTGCAGACACCTTCTGTATATCTTGCCTCCTACATGGGCAGGTAGGGGTGAGATATCTCCTTGTTTCAGCTGCTTGTTTCTGCTGAGCTAAAACACATTATGTATTTCTCTTGCTGGTACCCACCCTGTTTTGAAAAACAGCAGCAGCAACTACAACAAAAAAGAATGCTTTGCTACTTCAACATCCTTGAGAACTGTAGTTACAGAAACAACCTAAAGATGAATATACTTGGAGATACTAAATTGTACTGGAGAAAATCTAATGTGGCGAAGCGTCTATTCTATTGACCTGCAGATGGCATTTCCAATCAGGAAGGAAGGAAGGAAGGAAGGAAGGAAGGAAGGAAGGAAGGAAGGAAACATGCAAAGATTAAGGAAGATCCTGAACAATTTGGGGAGTTACTTGTTTGAATTCCCAGCCACTGACATTCATTTTGGGTCTGCAAGAACAGCAATTACAGGTTCAGCACCAGCACTTGCTAGGAGGGTAGGATGCAGAGGGAAGAGACACTCCTACCTACCCAACGAACCCTATGATGTGTCTCCTTTCCCTGCAAAATGGATTTCTTGAAGCTGCTGATCTGCTTTAAAATAATGGCAGGTGTTACACAAATCAGCAGCCTCTGCTTCTTACTGAGCACAATGCCAGCCTGCTGGAATAGCACAGACGATGTGAAATAAATAAATAATGCAAGAGGGCAACATTGTCCTGTGCTACTGGAAAGGGGAAAATCAGAAAAATACGATGAAAAAATGCCTCGTGCTGTTGTTATTAAGACACTGGGAGAGACATGCTGGCAATTTTAACAGAGTGAATATCTACATCCACTACGCATGTTTTCAATTACAACACCCTGATCTGGACATGGAGGAGGAACTATCATTGTTCGTATAGTATTTTTTCCCAGTGCCTATAAAATTCTGGATAGATTTTAACAGAGATCTTGGAAAATGGTGAAATCTTTTCACTGAGGAGGAGAAAATCTGCAAGGATTTTTCAGCTGTGAAAAAATCTCAGCCAGCAATTTTGCTGTTGTGTTCTTACATTTGCATGTTGTCTACACTGTAGAGCCTGGATTCTTTTTTCACCAACAGACAAAGACTGATTAAAAAAAAGTCATGGGCAATGCAGAGAGGACTGGCACAGAGCCACTAGATCTGCACCTGAGAGGTGCATGGTATTTGATCAGCCCCTGTGCACTGGCCCAGCATCAGAGACTGGTGTCAGAAGTAAGACACTCTCTAAACATATTCTTATATAAGCAGATGATTATAATGGTATTATTCACAGACTTTTGAGTTGGCATGTCCTTTGGTACCTTGTTGAATTAGGGCCTCAGGCTGCTGACACAAGTACCTTTGGTCAGAGGATGCAATAAAGCAGATGGATAGCAGATTCCTCTCCAGCCATTTTCAGCACACAGAGCAAGTAGGACTGGATGTAAAGCTCTGTTCACTCCCTTGCCAAGCTCGTACATCAGGTTGCACCAAGGGAAATGGAAGAAAAGAGGGAGAAATAAGCAGAGTATCATCCCATCTCAGAGAGTAGTGGGATCACTTCCATGGGATGCTGCCATGAAGAGGGCATCAGAAATACGGCACTGTCCCAGGCAGTAGCTACAGGAGATATCTACAGACTGAGGCTTTATCTGTCCTCTTAAATCACTTTTTTTCCACTGAAGAAATAGCAGTCTCAATGGTCAATGACACTGTGCTCGTATGGCAAAGTCCTCAGAAATCATCACAGTGCATTTGTCCGAATGCACTTAAGTGAGACCAGGAGAAGCTCCCTATGGCACACAAAGCTATTTTACCATGTGGGTTTTAGTTTTCCTGTTCAAATTTCTTTTATCAGAAAACGGGTTTTAGTACCCACCATGGCTCATCTGGAGTGCTTTTAGTAACAGTTTTTCACATCCTCCTTCCTAATTAAAGAACTGTTCACATAACTAATAGTACCTGTAGTAAATGGGCCTGTTTTCCAGTTCAGAGTAACTATTACTTACCCGTTTAAACATTTGAGTGAAAAACAACTGCTGAAGAATTATTTTGTGGTTCATTTCCTAAAACGGGGTGTGATGCACTGAATTTATTTGGCATGACAGAGAGGAAGGGAATGACAAAAATTTGGGCATGGCATCCACTTCCCTGAACTGGTTCTCTGAGGTGAGCTGGGACCTTGGAGCTATTAGCTCACTCCTCTTTTGTCCTTCTTAGCACGGTGAGGCAAGCTTATTCTATAATCTTGACACAGACATCCTGAAAAAAGCATATTTAAAAGTACATTAAAAATATCAAATCTGTTAGTGCTGTTAAGTGCTCTTTAACATAATGAGAGGGACTAAAATTGTAGGTTACTGCTAAGAAAGTGCAGCATAACTTACTCACCATATTTGCCTGAGAGGCTGCTGATGTCTTAAAGCTCCCCTGGCTTCCCACAGGAAGCTGCAACAATTTAGAGTAACAGTCACTGAAAAACTCCACGGATTTTCTTGAGAACAGCAACTTGTAAATTCAATCTCTGTCCCTCAGGGGTCAATACCGGTGCCAATATAGCTCAGTGACTTTATTAAAAGACCTGGATGACAAGATAGAATCATTAAATGGCTTGAGTTGGAAAGGACATCAAATACCATCTAGTTTCAACCCCCCCTGCTGTGGGCAGGATTGTCAGTCACTAAACCAGGCACCAGCTCAGACTGCCCACCCAATGTGTCCCTGAGAACCTTCCAGGATGGGGCATCCACAGGTTCTCTGGGAAGCCTGTGCCAGTGCCTCACCTCCCTCTGAGTGAAACATTTCCCCTGACATACAATCTAAATCTCCCTTCTTTTACTTCAAAACGATTCCTCCTTGTACTATCACTATCAGACAATATTAAAAGTCAGATTTCCTCCTACTTGTAAGCTCCCTTTAAGCATTTGAAGGATGCAGTGAGTTCTCCTCAGTCTTCTCTTCTTCACACTGAACAACAAAAGATCCCTCAGCCTGTCTTTTGTACAGAGGTGCTTCAGCCCTTTGATCATCTTTGCAGCCCTCCTCTGGACCTTGCATCAAATTCACCAACAACACATATCTGTGGAGAGATGTTCTAGAGAGCGATTTGGAAGAGAAGCACTTGCAAACACAGCACTAGACACAAGCCAGCAATGTGCACTTGCAACAAGTATCCTTGCCATAAATAGCTCCCTGGGAAGATATTTGCCAATGACTCGAGGGAGGTCTCCCTGTGCACTGCAGGGAAGTTGGACTAAATGACCTTTAAATGTCCCTTTTGTCTCTAAGGACCCCGTGATTCTATGAACGTATGATTCACTGATACCTACAAAGCACTTCTGAAAATCTTTCCAAGCATTTTATATGTTTTTACATGTCTTAAAATTTGGATTCTCTGGGTCTGTATTTATAAATCCACAAGAATGGCGTTAAGGTCTAATTGATTATTTTAGGAAAAACACTGATCCTCCAAGTAATCTTCTTTTATGACCACAGTTAACTAGGAAATTTTTGTTTCTACCTTTTAATGGAAAGGGTAGATTTGGTTAATAGCTCAGAAACAAAGATTTTCCCAAATGAAGTGGATTGAACTGTCAATTCAAATGCAACAATCTGTGTTTTGACTTTGACTTTTGCCTAGTTGTCCCTTAAGCACCCTACTTTTTTGTCTGTTAAGCACTGTGATATACCTCAGTCCACTTCTGTCTTAGTCCTGTGACATGACAGAAATGAGTCTGAGTATTAGAGAACAAATGTACTCAGTAGTGAAAGGAGATCAGGCACCACGCTCAGTCAGGAAGAACAGTTCAGTAACTGGAATACCAAACAAAACAAGAAAAAGAGAGAGAGAGGGAAAAAGACATCCCTACATACGTGTTCACAATGAGCTAAATTAGTTCAAATTTAACACACTGGCTCTATGTGGTCTTGACACAAAACCAGTCAAGATATGTAGTTATGAATATTTCAGTTTAATTTTGCATCGTCAAGTGGCAAGTTTCCTCAAGAAGCCACAAGTACCTGCTCAAAAGAAAAAGGGAAGACAGAAACATACCACACAAAGACAACTCCCTGAATGCTGCCCAGCTTTCATTATCAGTTCTCTTTGTGTTTCTGTCTCTTCAAAGCTAAGAATACCAATCAGCTTTAGTGGTTGAACAGGATTATTCAGCCTATTTAATAAAACTGCCTTCAAGCCACATATAGGCTGTGACAAAGTTTTCTAATTAAACAGTTTCATTAAGCACCAGAGCACACCTTTGAAAATCCCAAAGCTGCGAGCTCAGGGCGTGATCCTCTTCCCACTGAGCTCCAGAGGAGCAGGATTCCTGTATTTACATCTCCCTGTTCTGGACATTTTTGGACTCAATAAGTAAAAGTTATTCTATGTCTCAAAATCCACACATTCTCTTTGGGATTCTCTGGGTAAATTACTTATTGATTTTTTTTATTTTTTTTTTTTTTTCTCAGCACAAACTGCTGATTTTCATAGATCTCAGATTGTCTTTTTTTTTTTTTTTTTTTTTTTTTTTTTTTTTCCTGGCATCTTGTCATGTAATCATAAAAATTTTCCTCTGATAATATGGATATAACCCGAATTTATAATGTGTTCAAGTCAATATTAGCTTCAGCTGTCTGAGAACACAAGGTTGTAAAATTAGCGCACCGAGAGAGCAAACATTATTGCTAGACACATGTCAGTCACTTCGGAAGAGCATAGATGGTGACAGGGGCCTCCTGAGACAGATGTACAGCCAGAATGTAACTGGCAGGTCTGGGAGGGAGGAATGTGAGGTTCCTGGTGGTAGCATGAAGGCTTTTGAGTAGTAGAAGATCAGCAGACTCTGTTGTACATCTCTGTACCTGTGTATCTTTGTAAGGATTTTCAGACAACTTGGAATCATAGAAGCATTTGAGAACCTTTAAAGACCAATTAGTCCAACTCTCCCTACAGTGCACAGGGACATCTACAGCTCTATCAGGTTTCTCAGAGCTCGGTCCAGCAAATTTGTAGTTCTGGATTCAAAAGACACACTCTATGTGTTGTTAAGCATCTCCCTCACAGTTCTTTGGAAATCCCAAGAAAAGCCCTTAGAAAAACTACCATCAGACAACTGTAGCAGAGACTGTAAGACTATGATGTGAAATAATTCAATTTAAAAGGAGAGTCTCAATCTGGAAACCTCAAACACTCTAATTAACCTTCCAGGATTTTCTTCTTCTCTCTGTTCTTAAAATAAGGAACAGCCTGAAGGTCAGTGGCAATCTTCCTGGTGGACAGGGAAGTCTGTGTGACTCAGGGAGGATTTTAGGCCACAAGTGAGAGTATGTACCAGGTTGAAAGAAAGAGGGAAAAAGAAAGTCATGTCTTTCTGCATCTGTTGACAATCAGCAAGACTGAGGAGAGCAGGATCTGATTCATCAGCATTGCATCTTTCCACAAAACTGCTCAAAGCTGTGCAAAATGGTAATTTAATGGTGCTTAATTGTTTCTCTAGGAAAAATATACCAAGTTTTTTGCCAGCAAGGAAATTTCCTATTTAAGGACATTGCTTCCACCTCTCTCATTTAAAAAGAAAGATATATTATTATTTTTTTCTGTAACAAATAATTTGGTGTGGTCCTCCAAGCATGCGTGGGGCCACCCTCTGCTTTAGCTAGAGAGAGGAGATATACCGTACTAGACAAAAACAAGCTGCAGCAACCCATACACTCATGCGTATAAATAATATAGACTGTGAGACATTTGTGGGAGCACAGAGATTTCTGGAGGGCACTTTAATATTTTGTTTACATCTAAAAATAAATATAGTTCCTTAAACAGCTGCCTCTTGATCCCCAGCTGTTCATAAATACAAAAAGAAAGTGACATTTGCTTCAAAACAGCTAGTAACTTATATATCTAGAACAGAATCTAGCAACTTGGCTCAGATTTATAGCGCAGAGAAAGCTTCAGCCAGCTTACAGAACCACACTGTGCACTAATGGAAAATACACCAGCTTTCCCACTGGTGTCTGGTCTAGAGCTGGGGCTGGGAAATGAATGGAATTTTCTTTGCTGAGTTTTTGCAGCAGCCAACACCTGCAAAGGGGCAGTCAACCCTGAGCTGAGGTCTTCCCTAGTGAGCTACCACGAGCGAGCTGTGTCTGTATGTCCCACTGGAAGGACCATGGAGCTGATGATATTAGAACAAAATCACTTTGAGTGAGGTGATTTGTCACAGTATCTAGATTGTTCTCAAGCCTCTTCATTATTTACCATTTCATCAGCCCTCTGCCATCTGTATGTTTCATCAGCAAAGATTTTGTAGTGCTTCTGGATAAAAATACTGAGTAGTTTCTGCCTGCTTTTCATCTACGCAGACCTTAGCATAAAAATAAAATAAAATAAAAAATAGAAGGGAAAAAAAAATATGGTAACTACAGTAACTACATCCTCAGCTGTCAGTTAATTTTTATTCCAATTAACGTGAATTTCTTTCTCCTGTATTGTGTCATTAATTATTTTATGGAATACAATGAAGTCTAGGTTAGATGCTCAACAAAAGCCCACTGGACTAAGTATATCACACTCACAACTTCCTGAATCACCCAAATTTGTAATCTCATCCTGATTAAATAAGTCTTGCTTGATAAGAGCCATTGTCTATAACCCATGATTTCTGGCATTTATTCTATTCCTATCCTTTTATTCTGTATTAATTGAACATCATATGAGCTCTTTCGCTACCTGCAACTGATGTCATGCTAAGCAAGCTGAAAATACTCAGATGGCTTGTGAACACTGGTATGGATGGTTGTTCTTTTCACATTTGTAACCATGCTGCAATTTCTTGTGTCACTGTTAAAGATTTTATCATCATCTGACACTGAGCCTGTAACACTGAAAACTCTTTTTTCTTCTAAATTTACATCAGGAAATCCTTCTGCCACACATGGTTCTTTACCAGTATCTTCAGGTTCTATATTATATTTCCACTGAATTCCATTATTTGTCCCTATTTGCATTTTCATAGTATCGTAGTATCATAGAATCACCAAGGTTGGAAAAGACCTAAAAGATCATCCAGTCCAACCGTTCACCTATTCCCAATAGCTCCCACTAAACCATGTCCCTCAACACAACATCTAGTTGTTCCTTGAACACCCCCAGGGTCGGTGACTCCACCACCTCCCTGGGCAGTCCATTCCAGTGCCTGACCACCCTTTCTGAGAAGTAATACTTCCTAATGTCCAGCTTGAATCTCCCCTGCCATAGCTTGAAACCACTCCTTCTGATCCTATCACTAATGACATGAGAGGCCGACCCCCAGCTCACTACAACCTTCCTTCAGGAATTGTAATAATTTGCAATTATTATTATTATTTCCATTTTTTTTTCCTTTTCCACTGTACTGGGATGGACTTTAATCTAGCTATGGATCTTTTTTCTGTGTTTTTTTTTTCCCCCAGATTGCTGAACTGTGGAATTTTCAGGGTAACCCCTCCCAACCCCATTCACAGTTTGCTTTTTGTTTCTTTTTCTGGTGGACTGGCCTTGAGAGACCTCTAGATGATGACCAAACCTCTCCCTCACTCTCCCTCATCCTCCCTTCTTATCAAGATAGGGTGATAATTTGATAAAAAAAGCTCATGGATCAGGATAAATACATGGAGACCACATACCAACACGGGCAAAACAAACTTGAATTGGGTGAGATTAATTTATTGGCAGTTAATAACACAGTGAACTAATAAGGAACAAAGCAAACTTAAAGCACTTTTCACCTCTCCCATTCTTTCCAGATTTCTATTTCCGTCTTGATTTCCCTTTCCAAGCAGTGCAAGGGGACTAGGAATTGTGTTGTGGTCAGATATAGGCACCCCATATCAGCTGCTCCTCACACTCTCCCTCTGCTCCAGCCATGGGAAGAATTCCTTCCCAAAATGATCCAGCATGGTTTTGTTTGATGGGGTACAGCCCTTCAGGAACAGACTGCTCCCTCGCGGGCTCGGTTCCTGACAGAAATCCTGCCCTATGGTTACTGTAGTCTAGCCATGGTCGATGATCAGTCCTTAAGTAAACACCAACTTCCATTTCACAGACTAATTTAGCTTCATCACAATGAGATACAGCATGTTGTGAAAAACGCAGGGTTTTATTTGTTTGTCTGTTTGTTTGTTGTTGTTATAGTAAAATCATTAGTGATAATTTTAGAAGCTCTATCAAAGCAGCAGGAGTTAACCAACTTGTCATTCAGCTTAAGGAATATTTCTTTTTTTGCCATAAAATAGTTTTTCATCATTCCTCAATGCATCACGTGCTGGTATCTCTGAGACAGGAAACTGAACTAGATTGTTCACAGGTCTGAACCTGAAAGCATCGATTTTTTATATTCCACGATTTGCAGGTAGATTTCTATTTGATTCATTGTATGGTTGTTACCTTTTTTGACATCCCATCAGTTAAGTCACTAACACCTGAGCTAAACTGAAAGAAAGCAGCTTACAGTTCACTTAGTTTAGAGATTTCTGTAATTCCAAGCCTTTATGCAGTCTCTCAGTGTACCTATCCATCATCTTTAACCATAGTCTAGTATGTGCACAGGGCTCCCACGTGAGGCTTGACTGGCGGGTCACCATGTCCATCTCCTGAAGCTCATAGAGGTATAGTACAACTATACCACTCTATACCAACAACTCTCACCACCTTTCAGTTGGCACAAGCTATTGTCAGTACATTTTGGACAATGAGGCACATCTGGGGTTGAGCGTGCATAAGTTCAGTCCATTCTACAGCTCATCAGCATACTCCATCTTCTAAACACAGCATTGCAACCCAAACCAAGCCAGGCAAACAGCAAGCAAAATGAAAGTAAAAAAAAAAAATAAAAAAATTAAGAATTCACTATCTTGAAATTCATTTTGATGTTCCTGCAGATGGGACCTTCTGTAGATATCTTTATATTCTCAGGAGAAAATAAAATCAATTAATCCTTAAGATGACAGCTCAGTAACGTGTAAAAGACTCATAGACTCTCACTGCAGTCAGCCCATAAGGAAGCACTACTGTCATATCCTGTCTTCTGCTTATGATTCTTGTAAGATCATCTGTGTCAGAGGGAAAGCCCACCTTACACTAAGTTTGCTAAATTAGGCTGATATCTTGAAAATGGTTGGAAGCTTTTCCCTTTTTCTTCTTTATCTGTAGCCGCAGAGACAGCCTGCAAGAGTAGATTTCATTTCTGAAGCTGGCCAACAGTAAGTTTTGTCCTGAACTATATTTATTTTTGTGTTTCCAAAAGTTTCCAGAGTGAGTATCAAGTTAGTTCTTATCAGATAATTACACAGCGCTTGCCTCCTGAGGCAATTTTAAATCAATCTCAGGAAAGGCAGTAACTATACAGTGTAGATAATTATAGTCCATTAAAGTACCTTACGATTAGATTCAGAGATCACTAATCACACAAGGTCATAAATGTACTGCACCTTTCTGAGGTGGTTTCTGAATTTTGATATATAGCCCTTTGCCAGAATATATATATATATACATATATATATATATATTTTTTTTTTTCTAGGGTTTTTATTCGACAAAATGTCAGAGGCAAATAACAGAAAGCTAATTAAAAACATGTTTAGCTATTGTCCTAAAAGAAGTTCTTTCATTTCTAACCAGTCACAGAAAGAAAACCTGAGCATAAAGCAAGATTGTCATTTTTAAGATACTCTTGACAAAACATGTCATATTTTATATTTAAAACAATGTCTAACTGAACACCTTCCTTACTTCAGGAAAATGGCTTCTTGAATTGCTATGAGGATGTGTGAAGTGTGCTTGACAAGCATTTGATTAAATGAAGAAGCTTCCTTGTGAGTCACACTGAACTGAAATTCTCCAGATAAGTGTTTTCCCTAAAGCAAAATATCATTTTTTGCTCAAAACATACAAAAGCCATTAAGAAGATCAAAACAAATCTACCTGAAATCAGCCTGTCCCAAGCTGAAATATTCCCTTTTTATCCTTTGGTAGCACAGTGGATTACACTTAGGATGTGCCATAACCTTTATATGTCCTTTCTCGTGGTTGCTGGTGATCACCAGTGACAGACATTGGGGTCATTGCTGTTGTGTAAATGTCAAAGTTCAACACAATGCAGTGCCCATAGGCTCTTGATCAGGACGTCCCAGCCCACAGATTTGCCCAAAGAACAAGCACAGGTGGATTTAGAGGCAACTGCCTGTCCAGATTTATGAAACCCAAGACAAGCTAATGTGTCTGGGCTAGGGAGTTTTAACTCTAAAGCAAAGTCCTACATATCTGGGAAAAAAAAATAGAATGCCATAATTCCAAAGGGATTTCACTCAGGTCACTACAATCACTGCCAGGTCTTTTTTTCTAAGATGATAAGATAGTTTACATGTTACCTTTCATCTTTATCTTTGTTTTATGGGAATCTTGTGTGAGATTTTCCCATTCCAGCCTTATCAGGATCCTCTTGCACCTGGTACAACCTTTCCTGATTTCCAGACTGTTCTGGTCATGCATCAGGCACTATCTGCTACCCTCAGGTTGGAACTTGCAACTTCTGTTTACACAAAGGGACATATACTTGTCAAGCTTGCTAGCAGGGCCAACTTTCATCATTTCAGCACAAGGAGCAATGGCCACAGTACCATGCCAGAGATGCCCACATGCCCCCTCTGCCCTTGGAGGTCAAATAAATATAACTGCGTGGGTTGTTAACCATTTATCAGGCTGTAAGTGGGCTTAGATCCTCCATAAGCAATAATTCGGATGCTTTAGCAGCTGAAGGCCTGCATTGCAGCAGGAAATCTCCAGAAGCATTTCAGAGGTAACAGCCTCTATACTGAACTTCTGCTGACAGGCAGCAGCTGAAGATAAATTATCTGACATTCCTGATGGCCACCACTGGAGTTTTATGATTCACACCTGCAGAACAAAAATAATGGATAACTACATAAATAAAATAAATAAATATATTTACCTGCCTTGCCCAGCTTGCTGCATTCTTTGAGACAAGTTCCCTGAATATTTTTAATTCCTTTCCCTTTGAATTGTGGTATCTAAATTTCTCAAAAGACAAGAAAGCTTTGGATACTCCCACAGAAAGAAACTGTCCTCAGAGCCATTGAGGCAAGTTCCTTGATCCTTCCTGTGCATCCAGATCTGAGTCTTTAGAAATAGGCCATTACAATGACATTCGTTTCACCCAACAAGAGGCAATTCCTCTGAGCAACTCGCTGACACAGAGTAGAGAGAAACTAGTGTTCTTTCTTAGACATCTCCCCTCAAATGAGATTAATTTCTGATACAGTAGCTTCCTCACCTCAGTCAGAATCTGTGGAGAGCACATGCAGAAATATCCCAAAACCACTAAATTTTTCGCAAGCAGAGAACCAGCTCATTAATTTTGAGTTATACGTAATTAGAAGACACGAAAAACACAGGAAGGATATGAATTCCCATATTCCTACATTAACACAGCTAATGTAGAGAATGTGGCAGCATTTTCATTGAACATGCCTGTTCTCAAGGGTTAGAGTTAATTGTTTGTCAGTATGTAGCACAGGCAATAACTCATTCTTGCAAGGGTCAGAAATCAAAAATCCTCAGTACATGTCAAAGAATTTTTGTATGCAAGATCACAAACAAGCATTTCAAAACAATTCCACTGCCACAGCTCACATGCACACTTAACATTGCAAACATGAGCTGCTCCACTCATTAGTAAAACTACTCAACAGTATGCTCAGATTTGCAGACAAGTCATTATAGGATTGGGAGCTTAGTTATCAGAAAGTCAACAAAGGAACACAGAAAGTAATTTTGGTGCTGTTTTCTTTCTTTTTTATTTATTTATTTATTTTTCCTTGAAGATCTGAATTCTCTCAGAAATTACTGATGCAACTTTTAAAATTGGGCATTAGGATGCTCAATTGGAATATATTATTAATCACGTGTATTATTGGTGTTACATGGTCATGACCAAAGTCCTCTGGTGAAATAAGGGTTGCATTATGTTTGTTCTGAACATGACAGTAAGAAAAACACCCATTCCCCAAAACATTTGCATTCTTTGAAGGATGAGGCAGCTGAAAGATAAAAGAGAAATAGTCACCATTAAATAATAAGTAGATAGGAGGTTTGTGATAAAATCATGAGTACAACTGAGTCTCCCACACCCTAAATCAGTGCCTCAAACACAAAATCATTACCCTCTAATTAAAAATCTTTGTCACAGATAATTGAAAGCAGTATAAATGTGCAGTGTGTCTGGTTTCTATGAGAATACTGTCTAAAAATATTATTCTGAAGAAAATTTTCAGCACAAGGAGAAAAGTCTCCTGAGAAAAAAAATTTATCATGGAACATATCCCCATTTGCTGAACATGAAAGAAATTAGCACTGTGATATGAATGAGGCTCCACTGAAGTGAACAGAAAGCCTCACGCTGAAAGCTGCTGTGTCCAGCTCTTTGCAGACAAAGGCTTTTACATTACCTTCATTCCATCACATTGTATAAGTACACTTGAATCACATTTGGAAAGTTTTCTCTGTGACACTATAACCATTTCCAAACTTCAGTCAGGACTGTCAAGACAGGGATCAACAGAGAAGTTTATCACTTCAGAAACCATCATATTGGAGTGAATACTATCTCCATACCTCTCTATGAACAAATGCCTTCATTCATGTGACAATTTAAATCAATCAGGGAAAACAATCCACTTCATATTACAAATTACCCATTTGTCATCCTACAGTTTCAAGTAATGTGGGGTACATACCCTGTGATTGATACATGCACGCAGTTAGAACACTGGAAATCACCCCAAACACTTACAAATTTTACATTCAATAAATAAATAAAAAGGCTGTCTATTGAAACAGGAACATCGGGTATAGGCACTGCAGTGCATGGAGATAGGCAGAGAGGTATCTGGAGTGAGAGGAGCACTGAGAGACCTAAGAGGATCTGGAAGAAATCCAACCCAGCTTCAGCAGTGCTTCATGTAGAATCATCTAAGAAAGAAACTGAGGACAAACAAAGCCCAGTCATCCTCCCATGCCTTTACTCAAGAGTGGAGAAATACATCTGTGACCCAAAGAAGAAAATATGCAGAATGTGACTATATACAATAAAAATTTACCCAGAAATGTAAACATCCAATTTTCTAGTCCGTGTAAGTGAAATCAAATTTATCTCCTTAGGAAATAACTGGGGGGAAATAAATAAATAAATAAATAGATAGATAGATAGATAAATAAATAAATAAGTGGATTTCACTTAGTCCAATAATAAACAGGAAAAAAACCCGGAGATTAAATGAAGAGAAAAGAAGAAAAAGATGGAACCTGACTGACACATTCATATGAGTCCTGGTTCTTGTCCTTGCACCAAAGGCTATTTAAGTATTTCAGTTAATTGCTGTTCAATTTGAAGGGCTTTTACAGGGAAGAAGCACATTTTCTTCCCTGCACTTGTCTGAGCCACAGCCACAGCAGAGAATATTACTGAGCTCTGCAGAGTTCTCATGTTTCTATAATAATATTCATGTTTGCTGAGGCTGCATTAAAGGGGGTTCTCTAGCTTTGCTGCTTGCTTGCCTGCTGAAAGGCAAGCAGCAATCTAACACTGCAGAAAGATAACATAGTATGGACACCTTTAATTTTAAACTGTGTGTATTTCTTGCAGAGGGTTATACAACCTCCATTTTCTTAATATTTCATTTAAATACATCCCATGTAATGGGATCTTGGTATTTTAAAATCACATCACTGGTAAATGAAACTTTCATCTCATTCCAGAAGAGCAGCATTTGCATTTGGCCCAGAGCAGAGGACAGTGACTGAACCACTTGAGAATTTCAAAGCACTTTGGAATGTGTCATTATGGCCACATATCTCCTACAGAAAACACCCACTAACAATCCCAGTCTATGGGGTAGGGTTTTATAAAGTGTGCCTGAGCAGTTGTCAGGAACTAAATATGTGCCTAAAGGAACGAATAATTAGGAAATACATCTGGAAAATTGACACAAATTGTGAACATTAATAACAATTGTCTCAACAAGCATTTCCAACTTCCTTTCACTCTGTTAGAGGCAAAACACTGCAAAGATCGGTGCAGGACCAATTTTCAAAGTTTTTTTTCACTTTGATTGGATCATTCATACTGTTCTTGATCCACTTTAGTTCCATCAGCAGCAATATTTCCCCCTGCACAACACAGTGACGTTGACAATGAAGAGTCATCATTAAAAACAAGGTTGGTCTAGAGAACAGAAAAATGAAAGGGAGATGTTACAGCCAGAAGCTGGGAAAACACACACCACATTTAGCCATATTGCAACAAATTGTAGGAAAAGGAGATCATTTGTCGGTTATCATGATGACATTTTCTGTTCCAGAGAATTTGGAGAAGTTTGAATTACACCAGCTTACAGATTACAGTGCTCATATCTGCAGTGCAGTCTACAGGAATTCCTCAATCTGAACAAATCTCAAAGATTTGTGAGCAGTACAACAAATTCTTCCCATTGTTATGTTGCAGGCAAAGTAATACTTTGCAGAGATCCATAACCGTGCTTAGAAAAGGTCACTGTATAAAGAACATTCAGACTTGACTTACCTCAGTCCATCACCTAGAACTGTTCTCTTGGCCAAAGACATGCCAGACCTATTAAAAGACAGCCTATAAAGCTGTAGCTGGTTGTCACTGAACCCTCCCTTCTTATCCAGAGAAAGATGAAGCTTTACTTCATTTCAAGGCCAAGTGAAGGGAAATTGCTCATGTGATGTTTATCCTGCTTAAGTACACCCTCAGAGTTCCCTACTTTATTGCTCAAGTACTCATACTTATGCTCTTGCACAGTGGGAGTTTTGCGGAATAAAAGTAAAATTAAAAGTAGTCGCACATTAACTGAAGAGTTTACAATTTGAAAAGCAGGTACCAAAGTAAGTGAGTCTAATCCCTTTCTGAAAGCACATGTAAGAACTTATAAATTAATCCTAGAATTATGATGAAACTGGAGAACAGAACCATTAAGCAGCTAAAGAAAATGAGCAACTACTCAGTACAGACTCTTTACTGCAGAAGTGTGGGTTGCTTAATACCAGCTACAAGTATCTTCAGTGTCTCGGAATGATTGGCTGGCCAAAATTTATTGCAAATAATGAAGAAGGAGCTAAGAACATTCTAAGTGCTCAGCAACAACAGAAAGCACCAACATGAGACCTCCATGATCATCCAGTCCAACCATTCACCTACCACCAGTATTTCTCCACTAAACCATGTCCCTTAATACAACATCTAAACGTTTCTTCAAGACCTCCAAAGACAGTGACTCCATCACTTCCCTGGACATCAGTGCTATCCTAATATCCAAACTGAACCTCCCCAGTCGCAACATGACACCATTCCTTCCCTTCTTGTCACTAGATACACACGAAAAGAGAAAAGAAAGAAAAAAGAGAGAAAAGAGAAAAGCTGTAAAGTGTGATGAGCTCTCCCCAGAGCCTCCTCTTCTCCAGACTAAAAAATTCCAGTTTCCTCAGATGCTCCCTACAAGAATTTTGATAGCAGATTAATTTCACCCAACTAGCTACAGATTCAGACATCTAAAAGTGTATAAGGTGCTATATAAATGTCCAGAAAAGTCTCCATTTTTTTTTTTTTAATTTAATTATCTAAACATTGAAATCTAAAGACAATAGAGTTTCCCAAGGTTACCCTTGGTGATCCTATGATTCTATAATTCAGTGAGCATTATGTATAAAACTTAAAGCAACATGTGGTGGATTCTTCCAAAACAAAGACTGCATTCTTCAAAAAATCTCATAGTCTTCAACAAGAGTGTTCACACACACACACAAAAATAATGTTTGAGTGAATATGGTCTTTTTTTTTTTTCCAGTGGAAATTTTGCCACAGCTCAATATCATTCAAGTATGCTGAAAAAAAGTACCTATTTTTAATACTGTGAGGTTTTTTCTCAAGAAAACTGAATTTAAAGGATTTGTTAATTCTGTTTTTCACGTTAGTAATTGCTTATTTAAGTTTTTTAGGACAAAATGTTGACCAGTTTAGCATTACAGTAAATAAAATGCTTCTTACTATGAAGAAATATTCAGAATTTGTGAATAAGTCCCTGTTTTCTAATTGTTTTTCCTTTCTGTTGAAAACCTTAAGAAACTTGATGAGAAATCATATATGAATATGCACATACATATAATAACGAAAGGGTTTCAGAAGACACAACTGCTTGTAGATTAATGGAGTGATGTAGACATCGCTGCCCCTAGATGATTTTTCTTCCTCTCTTTGCAGATTGCTGCCCCATACTGTCCCACATTTCCCCACATTGTCTCATGGGTTCTAAGAAAGCTCCCAGAATCTATAAAGTCATGTCAGTACTGACTTTCCACCAAGGCAGAGTAAGAGCCCTCAGAAGGGCTGCTGACACAGCTGAGCCCTGGAGAGAAGATCTAATACAAGGGCAAGAGTGAAGGTAGAGGTCGATCATGTTCTACACTTGTACATCAATTTGCAAAGTGATGACCTATCTCTATTCTAAAGATCACAGGTGTCAAGTCATAGGCATGATAAAAGAGTTCTGTTGTCTTAGGACTCAGCACTTTCTACAAAGGAGGACCTTGCTTGTACCTTATAGCGGACACTTCAAGTTTTGCTTGTCAAAACAGATATTGGCTTTGCAGGGCAGTCAGCAATCTTCTGCTCTCACAGCATAACTGGTAATGGTTTTAAACCCATATGTATTAGTAATCAGTTGTTCAGTGTGCTCTTTATATGCCATGTATTTTTGTCTTCAGATGAGTTTTGAACTTCAGCGAGATATACCATCATCTCTGGAACTTTCACAAAACAAAGAGCAGAAAACACTGTATGCCAGGTTACTTTCTTGTGCACAATTATAGCAATCATGATAACAACTCACTACAATTCACATTTTTTAAGGGCATCAGACTGATTATGTAAACAAAACAATACACAGCAGGCTTGAAAAGAAAATGATTTAAAAGGTGGAATGAAATCTAAGACACATAAGGTAGGTGTTCACTAAAAATATTCTTCTCCTGACTGCTTCCTAGAGAGACTCATTTTTCTCATCTAACCTAAGGAATGTGTGATGAATACAGCTAAAACATCCAAAATAGAAACAAAATATCTAAAAGCAAGAACCAAACAGCCCTTTCAAAGTATCATATCTGAGAGCATGCAAAAAGCATATGTATGTTTTTTTTTAAGAAGATAATAAATTACATATATAATACCGTTCTGTCTTTTAAGAGGCTGGAGGGTAAGCTCCTTGTAGTGATAAACTGTGAATTAAAGATAAATGAGAAACAATCTAACTATTACAGTGGCCTCAGGTAGTGTTATTTTATTTTTTTATATTTTCTGTAATACATCTAACAATGACTAAATGAAACATTCATTAAAAGCTAATGGCATTAATTCTTAATGAAAAAAAAATTCAATGGCACCAGAAGACATCCAGATAATATTCAGAATTTAACAGAGAACCTAATTAGCTTTCATTACTTGAAAGAAGGAACTATATGAATTTGAGAAATGGACGTTTTCTCTCAGAAATCATCATTCATGCAAGGGAACTGGGAAACTTTCCCAGTTGACATGAAATCCACGTTGTTGAGGCAGTATCTTCTTCCTTGTCAGGTATTTAAAAGACTTTACAACAAGAAATATTCTTATAATGAAACATGGATGGGAAATGCATGTAGGAGGTTGTCTTTTTTTTCATGGAATGTTCATCTTTGCATTGGAAAAAAAGCAGTATTTAGTATAGTATTCTATTTAGTTGAGAAAAACTGTAAACTGTATCCTTTGCCTGTCTTTTACAGTAGAAAATTCTATGATCTTAAACCAAAGAATGCAATTGTAATAGTCACAATGAGAGAAAATTGTTCAAGCAACCACAGAAAAACTTGTAAGGAGCGCTGAATGTCAAAATAGCATTTTGTAAGAGACTGGGCAAGAGGAAGAAGCCATTGCAAAAAGAATACAAATGGCTGTTAGTTCAGATGCTGTTTGTTGCAATAGCTGTTGTAGGGTATGTAGCTTTTTTCCTGTTTCCACATCAGCATTAATTAATTACATTTAAAGTTTTTGTTGGATTTTTTTTTTTTTTTTTTTTTTTTAAGATGTTTTCTATATGAAATACATCCAAAGGTAGGTGGCAATCAGAAGACTTCAAAAGTTGGCTGACTATCCAAAGGCTCATTCACATCAAGTCTAGACACATATTGTGAATGTAATTCACAAAACAAACTTGAGACCCCTTTCTGAACAGGCACTTGTCTTTAGCTAGGTGTATTTATGACAATAAAATACAAATAAATGACAAATGCATCACAAGTATCTTACGTTGTTATAGGCATAACAGGTTGTATATTTTCCATTCTTGGATATATTCAGACAGGAAATGGTCAAAGCACTGAGCAAGCTAAAGTACCTTCTATGTCAGCTATGGTCTAAGTGAGGGAAGGACTAGGTGACCTCTGGGGTCCACATCCAACATCAGTGGTTGAAATGAATAGAATGGAAATAGAAAAGAAATAGAAATAAAATTAGAATGATTCAGTTTAACAGATTAATATATTTAATTTACTAACTAAATGTTAAGCTTGATGTAGATAAAACGTATATAATTGAATAAAGTAAAATTCTATTATTCAGAAAAGCAGCTATAAAATTATGTGCTCGTTGAAGTAAAAAATTGAGCATTACTATGGGAAACAACTCAATTTTCACGTAGGTTACAAATCATACTCCTAAGTGTCTAAGATATTTGATGACAAATTAAATACACACTCTTGCTTTCCATTCTTCTATAAAGCAGTAGGCATTTATTTTTAAAATGCTTTATTTCAAGCATGGATTTATTGTCAATGTTTGAAAAGAATGTGCCCTAGTATAAAGTAATATAAACCTTCTTGTTGCTGTTGTTGTTGGGGGGAATGGATAAGCTGAGGAGAAAATTACAATATTGTATTTTAAGGTACAAAATCTAAGATGGAATAGAACTTAAGAATGCAAAATTAGAGCAGCTAGTGAAAATCTTTTAAGGCCTATGGGACAGTGAAATACAGCTGTAGAGTGTCCCACTCTGAAGGACAGGCTTTCTTCTACACGTGAGAGCCTCTAAACTCTGTCTTTGTGCAAACAGTGAGCCCCGAGGAGTTATAAGAAAGACAACTGACTGCACAAATGACGTTTCCTAGATTGAGTTTGCAATCTCTTTGTGCTTGGGTAATCCTCCTCCCAAATCCCATAGCTTGATATGGCTTCATTTAACTAAAGGTCACTGTGTTTACAAATATTTGTTCACTAACGTGATTAACATACTTACATAAGGTATTGTTTTTTATTCCTATTGTCTGAGACGCACACTTGCATGAAATTCAACCACCATTCACAGAAAAATGCTCTAGGATATTTTTCAAACCTCTAAAGTAATGTTCTACCTGGACCAAATAAAATAACCTGAATCCTTCAAGTTACTGTTGTTGTTTTTTTGTTGTGTGTGGTTTTGTTTTTTTTTTTTTTGTTTTTGTTTTTTTTTCCTCTGGGTTATTGCATATTTTATAAGAAGAATTCCATAGCAAGATTGTAACTGTCTGTGCATAAAGAATGATGATATTGATCTAGTTCCCATAGTTATAAAATATAAACCAATTACCAAAGAATAACCGTTCCCAATTTTTAGTTGTTATGTTTTGTATTCCATTGCATGTTCCCAGTCTGGTCCAATAAATCTATTTACGCTGCTGGTAAAAATCAGCATTGTATCATGGGAGTTCATTATGGGTGTTTTCAGGATACCATCTATGATAACCTCCCCACTGGATTTATAATTCATCAATAAACGTAAGTGATTACTCCCATGATGATTTGTACGTTTTGACTTTTCAGTATTTATCATTGTTTATCACTCATGTATGAGGAGTAGCCTGCACACAAAAAGATTATCCCAGGGTCTTAGACTGAGGCTTTTTGCCATGTATTTGCTGTACTTCAAAATGAAAACTTTTAAAGTTGAAAAACAAAACAAAAACAAAAACAAAACAAACAAACAAACAAACAAACAACTATCCACAACACATTTAGATTCTATTTTAAAATGAAGAAGATATAAAATCATATTTCACAGCCTTTCTATGAGCTAAAACCAGTTAGGCTAAATACATTCCTAGGGAATTCAGTAAAAATTACTTTCAGTAATCCATTTGCTTCTTGTACCAACCAATCTATTTTGAATACACGTGTAATTCACAAATTCATTTCCTTTAGCCAATGAAATGGGAGTTGGCAGCCCGGGCCCTTCTGACCCCTAGATGTCCATAGATTCTGCAGTGGAAAAGAATGGGACATGTAAGAAGGCTACAGCAGGATGGACTCCCCAGGAGATGCATGCCACCACATCCTTCCCTATTTCTTACAGAAGCAGAAAACTCCCAGGTTTTTCCTGTGATGTTACCAGTTTTCATCATTCTTCTTGCACAAATGCAGGTTTATCTCCATTTTTTCATATATTCTGAGTCCTTTCTCAGCACCCTGGGACCAGTAAGACCAGATACTCAGGCAGATTTAGATTTAGATGACTGCATGAGCAGCAAATATAGAAATGAAATCCTTTCCTCACACCTTGCAATCCCACCAGTTCCAGCAAACATGTTTCACCAATACTGAATTCTCCTAGCTCTTTCCAGATCCAGTTTCTCCCTGAGCCTTCCTGTCTCTTCCCCTCAAATCCTCACATCCCTCTCCAAGTGCTTGTTTTGTTGCTCCAGCAAAGCTGAATTTTATCTACACAATGACTTCTTCTCATTTTAGGATGACAAATACTAGCCGAAAGACAATAAACAAACAAACAAACAAATAAATAAATATTATGTTGGAAGGCTTCAGAAGCCTGAATTCTACCTCATAATCAAACACCTGCAGCTCTGTAACAGACAAATGCAAAAGACAATCCTACCTTCTTAGACTGTAAGCAGGAAAAGACTATTTTTTAATGGCCAAAATAAGTGCATTTGCAAGGATTGTCATAATCCTCGATTATTTTAACAAGCAGCTCTCATCAAGTAATTCTTCCCTGTTGGGATCTGTGAGTTATTTCACTAGAACTAGTAGGAAATCGCTGAAAGAAAAGGAAAACCAACTCAAGACAAACCTATCACAAAACCATTTCCATTACCAGTAAAAACTGAGGACACAGAATAGAAAGTTAACGTGACCCATACAATTGGATCCTCTCTTACCTGTTAAGAAAGGAGCAAAAGCGAAACTGAGACTATGGGCAAAAATAAGTTAGTTGAAGTCTGAATGCTGAATTTTCTACCAAAGCAATGCTTAACTGCCGTTTTATTCTAATATAAAGAAAATGATAAAAATAATTGAACCTTCTACCAAAGACAAAAATAATAGCTCACATTAAGATATTGATTTGTGGTTGTTTGTGCACTGAGGATGTGAAACAAAATGAATGGTCAAACATATTTCAGCAGAACTGAACCCAGTTTACAGAGCATCTTGTCCTTTAGATGAAAATAAATAAATAAATAAATAAATGTGTCGGTTTCTCTTTTTTTCATTTTAATGGTAGTTAACATTTCAGTTTTGCTTTTATGTACCTCTCATAATAAGGGGGATGGAAAATCATGTCAAACATTGGAATCTAAGTTTTCCAGGCCCCACTTGCCAAAAATGTCAGAAAGTTGTCAGGTTTTATGTCTGCTTAAAAACAAAACAGTAATAATACAGTTTTTACAGGAGTGCTGATTTTCATCTGACATGTTGATAAGGCAGGTTAAACAGAAATTAGACAGGTCTGGAAATGACACGGGAGCAACAAACTCTAGCACTCATCACGGTTTTCAACAACCAACATCCCTTCTGCATAGTTATTAAGATGATGATTTAATTAATAGGACCACAGTACATTCAAATCTATTCTTTTGAAACAGTCCTGCCCAGTCAGTTGCATTTATCCAGGTGCTCTCAGGAGGCTCGAAATAATACAATTGACACTGTGATTTTGTTATTTTGTTTTGTTTGTGTTTTTAATGTTATGCACAGAATTATTGTTCTAATGCTTTTCACCTCAATGGTTTAATTAAATATCAAATGCTTTTGAAAGTTTCAGAAATATTATACCTACCAAAAACACCATTTTGCTTACAGGAGAAAAAAATAAATAAATCATAAAATGAATATAATACCAAATCACATAGGCTAGGTTTTTGAATCTAAGATATCTGAGGGATGCCTCATCTAGGGTTTTCCACTGATCACAAGCCAGCAGTAGCCCCTGATACCTGCATTCAGTGGCAATTGTCCGTGAAGATGGTTCTGTCGGTTTTGGTTAGTTTTTGTTGTTTTTGTCTGTCTGTCTGTTTGTTTTTTTACAGTGACTGCAGTAATCGCAAACTGATGTGAAATTCATGGACCTGAATCATATTGGATTTTTTAATTGTACACTTCATTAGCATAATTCTCAAAGGAATTCATTGTTATGTGAATGATGCTGTTTCCATCCAGGTATATATTCTCATCAGTAATGACTGTTAAAGACCCCATGTGGAAATGTAAACTCTATGTCCCCAACTTCTGTCTTGGAGCTGCCATTTACCTCACAATGTGGGTCTGCATCATCTCCTGTGATTTTTCATCACGTGATTATGCATTTTTAAAGGGAAGTTAAGATATGACATTTAATAGCATAGGACTGTTAAAATAAGCTTTTAAAGGTAAACATTTTAATGAAAATCTCATAACATCATGCATCAGCAAAGAAAGAAAAGGGAGGCGATGTTTTTTGGCACAATTACTCTGTGAGGATGGAGAGCAATAATGGCAATTTTGCAGAATGTGACTGGTTTTAAAGCTTATACCCCAAAGACAGAATGGAAAAATCTTTCCCTTAGTAGGAAATGTCTTATCTGGATGAGACAGGATGCTTTACACGCCTGGTGAGCAGCATGCTGAGGAGTGGTACATGCTTGGGCTGTAGATGAGAAAAGCAAAAAAAGGAAGTGTGAGAGGTGCCCAAACTGCAGGCAGTTTAGGATCCAGATTTATGCTCTGAATTTCCCTAAGGGAACAATGGAACAATGTTGCTCCTGAAAATCTCTGATAGCATAAATTTTCCCAACCACCTGTAGCTCTGCCTACATTTCCTACCAAATCTGCCTCCAAGCAGGTGGGCACCACACTTCCATAATAACTTGGAAAACAAGCAGACCACCTGCCTCAGATAACCAATGCAATCTGGCATGTCTAGAGTAAGACTCAGTCTCTGGCAGGGCTGAAGATTTCTTTAAGCATGGGAAAACTCCCACCCCTCTGACTTTTAGCCTATGAGTGAAATAAGATACTAATAGGGGATAGCTGCATAGAGGATGTCTGCCATGGTGTACAGGCTCGTATAGCCTCCTCTTCCTCTCTAAAACAGAAGCCACCTTGTGTTGGATGATAGGCCACCCCTCTTGTATTCAAATGCTATGCAAGATGTGTAGCATTGACGGGGATTATTGATGGGGTTACACAGAAGGAGGGTAAAATGCCTTTCAACTACTTACTTGAAAGGGGTGGAAAGAGATAACCAGTGCAATGGTTTCTATCTCTGACCTCCCAACAGAACAGATGGCACAAAATCAATGTTTTTATTGAAAGATGAAAATAAATCTGCAATCTTCCCTTCTGCACTCAGGTAAATTGCAAGCCATGAAAGAAGGATGCTGCACGGTATTTTCATAAGCATACACTGATAATTGTGTGCCTCCGGTGGCGCAGCGGTAGAATTCCCGTTTGCAACACCAGGGGGCCCGGGTTCGAATCCCCTCCTGTGGAGCAGGGGGTAGAAGTGCTGCTCTGCTACACAGAGGGCTCGAATTCCGGGAATTGGACTCGATGATCTCTAAGGTCCCTTCCAACTCGCACAATACTATGATGATACTATGATAATTGGTTAAATAAGGAGTTAAAACTCAACAGATTAGGTTTTCTCTACTCCTAATTTTAATTTTTAAGGGTAAATTAAAAGTCAGTATTCACATCCACCAGCACAACAAACATTGTTGTTTGAAAATAGACTCAGTAGATTACAGCACACAGGAACTGCCTTTCAGATGAGTTTTTTGTGGTTGTTGGAATATAGCCTTTAATAGAGTTAGAAACACGACTTGAATTATTTGTCAGTCATGATTAGCACTGACACAACCATACAATCAACAAGCTAACAAGTGCAACCTCTTCAGTGCTGTATTATGCTAAAACTATTTAAGCAATATAAATCATGCCTTGACTGAATACCTTCAGTGAAGAAAGGGTAAACTAGTTCAAACTTTCATTTTTAAGTATTATGGACTCCATTCAACAATGCTCATTTATAAAACTCAGTCATGTTACTTTTAATATCTTCAGAATTAAGTTCATGTTCATTGAAATCCTCTAACCTATCCAGTTAAGTAAATGAGGGTGAAAAATGTGTTTTTACTCTAATCTGAGGCCTTGACAATGATTATTACAGTCCATTAAACCAATTCAGTGCCTCTTTGTCAGGAAAGACTTGTACATACTGTTATGCAGAAGCCTGCTCTGAATGGCAGCAAAAGCTTGACTTTTTGTGTGAATTCTCAAGCTGAGTACTTTGGTCACATGTAGAGTAAGTGTAAAAATGAATTACCAAAGGTAGCCAGTCTCCTCTTTTAACTACTATGTTTTCAAATGAAAAGTAAATGAGAAAGTAATAGGATAGAATTGTGACCAAATAGAAATCAGACTAAGTTACTTTCCATTCACATAGAGACATGAATGACCAAGGCCAGGTGGGCCTCAGTAGCCATAGTAATTGCAGGAAATACTGAAAAGCTCACAATGGTAGATTTCCAGGATGGTGGTAATATGAAGATTTTTACATACGAAAAATTTGCCAGGGTAAAAAAATAAAACATTTCAACACTACAAATGATTATTAGCAAGCACAGAGATTACAGGCCTCTTAAATTTAATAATAGGAGAATCATAAAATCGCAGAATCACCGAGGTTGGAAAAGACCTGCAAGATCATCTTGTTCAACCATCCACCTATCACCAATACATCCCCACTAAACTATGTACCTTCATACAGCATCTAAACTTTTCTTGAATGCCCCCATGGATGGGGACTCCACCATCTCCCTGGGCAGCCCATTACAGTGCCTGATCGCTCTTTTGGAGAATAAATTTTTTCCTAATATCCAACCTGAACTTCCCCCAGTGCAACTTGAGGCCATTCCATCTCATCCCTATCACTAGTTACATGTGAGAAGAGGCCAACCCCACTGCACCACAACCTCCTTTCAGGCAGTTGTAGAGAGCTGTAATGTCTCCCCTGGGCCTCCTCTTCTCCAGACTGAACAATCCCAGTTCTCTCAGCCGCACCTCATAAGACTTGTGGTCCAGACCCCTCACAGCTTTGCTGCCCAAAGAACTAGACAAAGTTAGAAGAACAGCAGGTTCTTAAAGGATAACAGCACCAATACTGGCCTTTCTTGGATTTAAGAAACAATGAAAACTCTGAAGTGCTAATCAAGATCAACACATCACATTTAGGGCCTGGGTATCAAACTTAATTCTTCACATCAGATAGATTTCCCACCATAAGACAGCATTCTTTTTCCCAAGGGATGTATCACAGTCAGAAACAACCGAGCTCTCCTAGAAGTAAAGGAAAATGTTACAGTTTGAAATGTCTTTCAGTTTTCCAAAGTACCGTGAAGTAGATTTATACCTACAGTTAAAAGTGCTATTTTAAAGTAACTCTTAATCTGACGCTGAATTGTTCTACATTAAATATGTTTCAGTGATACTGAGAATGATCTTACTCAGTCTGCAAGTAATGACATATTTTCTTCCCACTGGTCAGAGATCAGCAACTTATGTGAGTAGTGCTTTCCTGTCTCTTGTCATCAGCAACAAGGAGCAGCATGTAACACAAAGCTCTGCCTTTATAATTACTTTATAAATATGTTCAGCTTAAAAAGGTCTTCACATATTCCCTTCTCAAAACCAGCAACCCTTGGGCAGCAAAATACACCCAGTTCTGGTATGTTTTTTTCCACGCGTGCACTTGGAATGTCCCTATTTCTCCTTACTCCCTTCAAAAGCCCAAAACTGATGTGACAAGTTCATTGGAGCTTGCAGTGCCTCAGCATTAATTGCATCTGAAAGACTCGGCATGCCTCACTGAGGACACCAAGCTGCCAGGGGAAGACTGAAAGATCTGTGCTTGCTTCTGCTAGTCACTAACAAATACAATCCTGAAAATGATGAGTAGCAGGGGAAAAAACACCAGCTCCTTTATCTCCTTCACCTCTGCAGGAGCTTAAACAAAGCTACCTGTTGGAAAACACCCTCATGTCATGTTAACCTCCCAAAATGATCCCGACTGCAGTTACAAGGGACCACTCCTTTATAGGTATGCTATGGCTGGAACAAAGTTGCTTCCAGGTCCTTAAATCAAAAGCCATGTGGAACACAAATAATTTTGAGAGAGCTGTTCAGTAAAGAAATCTTTTCTATGAGGATCCGTGCTGCCTTTCAGCTGGATGCTCTGCTCTCTGGAGCTCCTGGCAACCCTCAACAAAGGGCAATGCAAGTGCAGTGCAGCTGAAACCACATCAGGCAGCCCAGGAGCAGCACCCTTGTTGCCAGCCTTGAGGTACTCAGCAGTCACCAAAGAGTCCTTTGGCTAGTGCTTTTCATTCTTCAAATGCGCTGGAGTCCTACTTTCCTACTAAGTGTTGCTCTTGACTGTAGAGAATGGCAGGGAAAGCAGACTTCAATGTACAGTAGGTTTACACGGTGATGAACACTGCCACAAAGTGCATGTGCTGGGAATAACTCTTTAGCTACTTTCCTAAACGCAAACATACACACCTTTTGGAGCACATTGGAAAATACATTTTTATTGGCTCATCAACAAGGAAAATAAAAATGCTGGCAGCAAGAACTTTACGTACTCTAAAAACAAGAAGTGCATTAGCATCTTTATTACAAGCGTAATTGTTGTTTTTTAATTTGTGATTGTGGTAAGGGTCACCAGTTAAAGTACACCACTGTAAAATCTGCAATTTAAATTTCATTTCACTCTGGAATATAGGAACAATTTACATAAATATTATCCATTAATCATTAAAAAAAAGTTTAGAAGTAAGTTAGGTTCACACTTTTCTTGTGATTATTTATGGATTTGTGAAGAAATTTGTTTTCCCACAGAAGAATTAAAGCTTTTCTGAAGACAAAATCACATTCTTTCACAGCAAGCAAGTAAAACAGAGGACTTCTTATTAATTTGATCCTCAGTGGTAACTTCAGAAATGCGGGTTTAACTCTGTTTGCCTTCAAGGCATTAGACTTTCACTTCAACCAAGTCCAAGGTAGCACCTTTTGTATCCCAAGTTTAAGCCTCTGCTCAGAATCCCAGTTTCAACTAATCTGTTTTACATATCCTACTTTACATTCAGGGGAGAGGGTGGGGATGAAAGAAGGAAAGAAAAAGGAAAAAGGAAAAGGAAAAGAAAAAAATAGAAACAACAACAACAAAAAACATTCTGAGAGTACTGAGTGCTACTTCAACATCCTCTGTAGATTGACTTTGTGTCTCCGTGATTAACACAGATAATAACCACCAGCAATTTACTCCAGACTTTCAGCACAGCCTTTTGAAGACAGCTGGTTCCAGAAGCAGGAACAATCCTTCTCTTTCTAATGAAAAAGACTAATAATAAATCTGCATACTCTTTCCGAAGAACATATCCAGTCAGCAAAGATGCAAGATGTTCTATGTCCTCTGCAGAACCATTCACATAGATTTTCTGTCTATAAAATCCATAGTAAAAGTACTTTCCCTCCCAATTTATCCATCTTGAACTCTGGTATACCATGTAAGGTGTATCATATATGATATGCCAGTATGATATATCATACCATAATATAGAATGTTACTGGCAGGAGCTAGTTCTATAGCAGTGGAAAGAGTTAGTAACTATAAGCTGTGCATTCGTGCATCCCAAGATGATACTTTGGAATCACAAAAAAAAAAAAAAAAAAAAAAAAAAAAAAAAAAAAATTTTACTGTTGCTCCCAGAAAGCAAGGCACTAACTTTCTCATTTGCAAGTAGGTAAGCAAAAGCAATTTCCTCTCATTCGTTTGCACAACAGAAGAGATCAGCAATATCTGCTGAGGACAGCATTCTTAGCTACCCAGATTTTCTCTGATTTTTAATTCAGTAGATCCTTGTTTGTAAGAATATTCACTATTTATTTTACAGAATTACCTTTTCTGTGCCTTCTACCTGTCTCTCTATTCCAATTTCTCTCAGAAGTCAGTCTATATTAATTCATCTCTCTTGCACAGCTGAGGAATCAATACAAAATGTGCTTCCCCGGTTCAAAGAGAAATCTTATCTTCTCCCATCTTTTTTCTGTAGAAAAAAAGAAATTGTCATCCTCTGATTAGCTGAAGGCTATTGTTTTATACAAGCATAGCTCACCTCTTTATTGACTGTGGGGATCTCTAACAGATGTTGTCTGTGACATTTCCAGGCTCTGGGGTAAAATCCCATATCAAATTATATGATACAACAGCACTTCAAGTTGTGACCTCCTTCTTCATAAGACTTCATTGTAAGGATCATTGGACTGGATTCATCTTTCTTGTATGGATCAGGCAGATCCCAGAGAGAGCACCAGTGGGAGTCAGTCTGTGAATCCTTCCTTTCCCTCAGAGAAAACTGAAACAAAGAACACAGGAGGAGTGCAGCTCAACACCCAATTTCTGGATCTCCTTGAAAACTGAGCCTGGTATGCATCAGTAGGTCACTGTCCTGTAACCAGAAGGTCCCCTCCAAAAGCCAAATGAGGAAGGATGATCTTCGGTTTCAGCAACTTCTAGCTATTCCTTCACTTGGAAGTTTCATATCTCAACACGCCAGAATGCACTGCTCGCTGTTTAAAATCTCAAATTTTAAATAATTCAATGTTCAAAGCATAAAAAATACACTTTAAAAAAAAATAATACTTTGTCATCTACTACTTTCAAGGTTGATTCTTTATCATCTCTTCATAGAGTGCCCATGGTAACATTATCTTAAGATGAACTTCAGCCCCACACTGTTAAGGCTTACAATAGCACATTTTGTAAAGCCTGGAATACCACAGTATCTGTTCCCATTTTCTCACTGTGTTGCTATATTAATTGTCACCACATTAATATGTGTTATTGTATAAACCATAAAAGTTTATGATTGCATCTGCCAGGGTCCCTGTACGTGCTGCAGAGCACCCCAGGGATCTTTAGAGTGAAGCAATTTAAACATCAGCCTTTGCTCAAGGCTATATTCAAAACCACAGCCAAGGCCTTGTCAGCAGAAACATTTAGTTATTTCACCTGCGTATTAAAAACAGCAAGGAGACAGAAAACTTAATGGCTTTTGTAATCTCACTGCAAATGCATACAGGAGAGATGCTTAAGTTTTAATATATTTTTTTTTTGCTAGGTCATTGTCCTTAACTTGTTTGAACTTCTTTTTCTCCCCTCCATTTAAGATGGAAAATCAGCTTAAGCTTTATTTTATGGCCTCAGCTGAAGGGAAAAACACTAATAATGGGCCATGTATACACAGGGATCAAGTGAACAATCTCATTTAAAATTTCAAGAACAACTGTCAGACAAAAAAAGTTTCTGATGCTATTCCTGAAGGACAAGAGTCAGCCCTTGAACTCTGTATGTGGTCTTCATTATGGTGTCTTGGCATACACCCAGATGCTGTGTCCTACAGATACCTCTTAAAAATGTATGAGGGCCTAGAGAGCACAGCAGGGCAGCAGAAACCTCCCGAATCCTGCATATTAACATATTCATTAAGCATAATCAATAATTAATATGTCATTCCAATGAGACATATGAATTAAATTATTTTTTGGCCAAGACTATTCTGAAAAGGTTCAAAAATATTCAGCCTTCAGTTTATTGTTCAAAGTTAATCTCAAAACAGACATTCTGATACTAACTGGTATGCAGTTCTCATCCTCTTTTCAACATAAGACATCAAGAACTTTCAAGTAAGAGAAATTCCACAACTGAGATTTAAGCCTGCTGTTGATATCCTCCTCTTCTTAGCTCGTATGGGTCTCATACAGGGTCAAGAAGAGGGCAGCGCAGCATACAGGATGCAGGCAAATACTGAGTTCCACCCAGTCTAATTCCTGATGATGGTCCACTTCTTGGACCTCCAGGAGTATAGCTATACTTAGAAAAAGACCATCTCTATAAAGGGAAAGCTGCATTCCAAAAAATTACAAAACAAACCCTGCTACTGTCATTTGAGTGCAGTGCAACACTGACAGTGTAAAGCAAGCAGAAATCCTAATGAGAAGAACCTGTACCATCAGAGTATTGCAAGAACTGTGAAATATCTTTGTTATGGGGCAGCAAAGTTTCTATCCATTTTAGAAGTGTTCATCTGAAAGCATTATCATGTTTTTTGTTTGTTTGTTTGTTTTAAATTAAAAACTGAAGATGCCTTCAAAGTGAAATACACTATAAACAATTGCTGGAATAGAGGTCCAAAGACAGACTTTCTCTTCTAAGTACTACAGCTCCCTTGATTCCGTCTGCAGTACATGAGCCTTTTTCTCACTCATTTCTTGGCCATGAGCTATCTAGTACTGACAGCAGAAAAGTTAAAAATAAATATGCTTTTAATGCATTTTCCATTCTCCATTAAATCTTCATCTCTCTTGGTATGAAGTGAGAAGGGTAACAGAACAGTAAATTGCAAATTATTTTGGAGAAATGGTCAGTTTCTCTGCTATCAAGTAGAATAGAGGGAGGGAAAAGAAGAGATAAAAATGTCATTGCAAACATGATAATTTCCTGTTCTCTATTTGTTGCTTCCTCTGCATTTGTCTCTGTAGGATTAAAATGATGTTCTCTCAAGTTTCCAAATCATATTATTACCACTTCAGAAATGTTACAGGACTGCGACATTCATAACAACAGTGTAAACTATTTTTCAACAAATTCTGATTTAAAATGCAGTTTGAAATGTTAAAATATGAGATGCAGAACCCCACAGAATGATTACATAATAGGCTCAGGGTTTTTTTCTGAAAATCTATTTCCATTGAACTATTAGATTTTGAGAATGAAATGGTCTGAAAGACAATTTAATTTCCACAAGAATCATTGGTCTTTGCTTGAAATTGGATATTGGGTTCTGTCACTGATGATTAATTTAGGAAGTGATGAATAGCATCAGATGTGGAAGTTATACTTTGCATAAATAATATCAGAAGTTAGACATTCTTTTCCATTAAATGTATATGTATTTATATTATGAAAACTAAGAAACAAGAACACAAGTGTATTGTTTAAAAGTGTAATTTATGACCAAAAAAAAAGCAAAATAACAGTCTAGTCCTGTACCTGCTAAACAAGGCTGTGCCCTACAATACATCTGCACTAAAACATTTGCGTGAATAAACATTTTGGACTTGGATGTAGATTTTTTTTTTTTTTTTTAATATAATTTTATACTCTTAATTTGCAAAGTATTTTCAGCCAGTTAACAAGATGCTACCAGTCAACACTGGATCATGAAACATTGTAAGCCATCACATACATCCAGAATCACATACCATATTCCTAAACGTTAACTAAAATAACAAAAGCCTTCAGATCAGGAATTTTAATGTAATGCTAAAAATGCCTTCTATTTGATGGATATTCCTTTTCAGCTAGCTGCAACTGACAGTGTTTAGCACATTTTATATTTTTGTCACAGCACATTCAGTATCTAATCACACACAAAAAAAGTTAATTAGATAAAAACACTGCAATTTATCTTAAATTTAAAAAAAAAGAAAAGAAAAACAAAAAAAAAATAAATAGAATTTTGCTCTCTATTGCCTTCTCCAGAACAAATTCCCCCATCTCATTCTCTTGTTCTACTTAATACACACTTTGCATATCAATGAAAAGCAAGAATCAATCAATAGCTCATTCCTGTCTCTATTAGTTTCATTATTATGACTTACTGCCTTTAAGGTCAGAGTGGACTCATTTTTATAACCCAAATGGCACTTCATACATACTGCAGATCACAGTGTCACCAAGTAATTTCCTTCCTGTAATCATAACTTTTTAAATGACTTATACTTATTTATTAGCCAAATATTCAATTCTGACTTAAAGATTTCAAGTTGCAAAAGTTTTACCGGATCCCACGATAACCCGTTCCCATGGTAAGCTGTTACACTTGGTAAAATCTTGGATGTTATTCTTAAGGCTGAAGTTGCCTAGCTTCAGCACTTGAAATAAACAAAAAACATGCCTAGAGGAGGATAATAAGCTGGGCATTTTAATGCATACGCTATTTTATGCACCGGGAATAGATCTAGATGAAGATTCTATAAAGAAAACAGAATTACAGATGTCAATTTCAGTAAACAACATATATGAAGGAAAAAAAAAATAAAATAAAAAATAAAAAAAAAATCCAGAATGTAAAGTAGTTACTCTTGTCCAATTTTCCCCACCACTCCCAGAGAGCCCGATCCATTATCTTTGGTATCCTTTAAGTCAGAAGTAGAAGCCTACAAACCTTTCCCATCTCCCTACCCTTTACCCTTGGTTCTCCCTTTTCAGTTTTCCCTCTGTAAGCAACCCACAAGTAGTAGCAGTATCCAAAGTCATTGGCTGCTATCAGAAAATAACGAAAAGATCCACAACCATGCCAGTAAAAAGCTTCATCATCCGGTTTTCAGGTAACAGCAAGAGCCCAAGCTGAATGCAGGAGCTACTGCATGAGAATGCTGCACTCAAATTCTGCAGAGCCAGAGGGTCATTGATGCACACCATTCCAATGAAGCCACATAGAAAGTTTCAGATTCCCTTATTTGGAGCAAAATTCCCAGTGAGCAAACCTTCGGTCTCCACCTCATGTTGGCATTTAACCTTGTGCAGAATTTTTTGCACAGGCCTTCACAGATAGTCACAACAGAGGACAAGCTGCATAGCCATAGAGTTATAAATACATCCATACATAAATATATGAAAATGTGGTAATGTCATGACAGTGTAAATTCACTTTTCTGTAATATCAGCTGCTCCCACCCTGAACGTGACCTGTCATGCATGCCACATGAGACCAGGACAAAGAGTTTGGAATCTGGAGCAGAAATGCATACATGACATTAAGAGTTTCCATCAACACGATGCTTGATTAACAGAGAGGTATAACAGATCCCACAGCATGGAACTGAAGCGTGGAGCATTTATGCCATCAGATTCTTCAGACACTGAGTCAAAGAAAGATATTTGTTAGATACCTTCCTCAGAAACATCTATATAGAAAAACTGTAGAACATAGATGAAACAATATGTCAGGTGTTGTTTTTGTTTTGTTTTGTTTCGTTTTTCCAAAAGCCATAGCTACAAAATACAACTGTTGTGGTATAAAGTGAAAGAGAATCTGTTCAATTGCTTTAGACTTTCACAGTCGCCCCATTCAAAATTTCTGTGTCACATTCATTCATACGTGTGTTTCTATCTGACTCTCACACACATTTCTGGGGAAAAGGAATCTTTAATTTAAACATGAGAGCTAACACTCAATATGTATTTTTCATGGACCTTCATGAGCCATTAAGCTTTCTTCAGACACATTAGCATTTAATGTATCTGACTGTTTAATGTATTTCACTGGTTCCCAGAGCATTTACCTAACTGTTGCTAGGTACTTTACAAGCGAAGTCCATAGACTCTTTTATTCTGTTTGTAAGGGCAGATGCTCTTTTGCAATTGCAGAAATGTTACTCTCATTTTCCCAGATAGGGCATCTGGGATTTTTTTCTGCTAGTGATGCAAAAATTTCAAACATCAATACCAAAAAGTCATTATAGCCTCTGTGTATTTTTTATATATAAATATTGCAGATAGTTAAAGATAGAAATTTGGAAAATGCTCATGGAATTAAATTTTCAAGTGATAACTAGGAAAATTATTATATTAGACCTCTGTAATTTAGTTAATAATCCCACTACTTTTTCTTAGCGTAAATTTGATAGCTATTTTCCAGTTATATTTTAGTCTCTTTCACTCCTTAATTAAACATTATGCAGCAATACATAGCAGTGCAAAACTCCGAGTTGTAATGATAATTGTAATTCATTAAATATTGATCGAATTAAATCTCAAATTGCTTGGATGCCATTCATTTGCTGAATATAAAATAAAATTCTATAACATACAAATAACTCAGTATCTGTATACGCAAACTAATAAAATATGAAGACATAATATTCTTAGGGAAAAAGAAAATAGTTTTACTTAAATTAAAAACTGTAATTTGAACACGATGGTGATTCCCAATACTGCCCTTGAAAACTTGTTATTGGACTTCTGTCACCAGCAGCTTAATTCAAAATGCAGTGTAAAAAACCCATGCATAAATGCTTCAACTGCACTTCAGAATCAGTAAGTCCATATGAAACATCTGATTTTTGCAGACATGAGATTACATGTACCATTTCATGCAGAGGCCCCTTGCAGTTACCAAATGTTACACATTTTATTGTAATCATTGCACCTTCCTGTGTGCAGGCATCTGATCTAAGATCCACAGAGCAGAGAGGCTCCTGCTGTTTGCATTTTGACCAGGCTGTTGAGCCTTGAGCTGTATATTCGTACACCTACTGATGGCAGTACTAAAGTCTAAGGAAGAACAGAGGATATTAGCAGCTCTATTTGTTGAATATGAATTTCTTCCTTCTGCTTAGGTTTCTGCCTGGGATCCCTCCAGTGGGTAGGTCAGTGCTGGCATTCTCACGGGATTTACCAACCAGTGAGAACTTTCCAGCCTCCAACATGACTCATAAGATAGTCCTGCATACAGTGGTTCTTAGGACAGGCAGGGCAAGAAGATCATTCTTTTTTCCAGGACCTGTATATTGCTCCCACAATGGAGGAATAGCCATTCCAGGGGCAGCTGTGCACCTATCATGCCTTTATTTGCCTCATTCGCCCACTGGTATTGCATTGTCACACTGCTTCTTTTCCCACCATTTTTCCATTACCTTGTTACCTGAAAATTGTTTGGCTTTGCCTAATTTAAGAGCCCTGTGTAAAAACCCACTGAGATCTTGAAAATAGTGTCACGGGAGAAGAAGGAATATTATTACTTAGCATCCTTTATCATAAACATTTCTGCAGATTTTCTGGAAACATTTGTTACTGGCATTAAAAAGGAGGAAAAACTAAAAATAATATATCGTCCAGCTTGTATAATTTGGGAATTTATGATTCTGTATTCTTTTTTGAGAGTCTGTTCACATCAACAGATATTACTCAAAAATAGACTGAGAAAAACTAGAGAGTGAGGAGAAACTGACCACCACAACAGTTTTCAATATATGACATAATTCCATGCAGCTAAAGTGTCCTAGAGGAATTGTTATTATTATTATTATTTTGCTTGTTGCTCGTAAATTCATTGTGGAGATATAGCAAAGTTAGACTTGAAATTTGGGTCATTCTTTCCTTTTCAGAAGGTAACCAAACCCTTGTGGACTACAGGAACCTTCCTTTAAGAAGGTCGCAATTCAGTATGCTTTGAACAAAACAACACTCTTTTGAAATATTCTTTCTCAGAAATACCCTGTCAGCTCTTATGATTTAGTGCTTGGAAGCCTCAAACTCATATTTAATATAAAAAGAAGGAAAATAAGGGAATCAAGTACACCACTGTACAGCATAACACACAAAGCTACTATATCAATGGCTGACTCATTTTATCTATAAAGATAGGTGCTGTATGTGTTGTTTGTTTTTTTATTATTTATTTATTTCTTAAGAAAGGAGCAACATGAATCAATGCTGATGACATCTGCTTCCTATTCAGTACTTTTATCCTTTTTTGGAACAGTACATGTGGGAGTGTACAACAATGTTCCCCAGGATGATTTATCAGTCTGCATGGGAAAGGACATCTTTTGAATGCATGATGCTGACTTTGATGTGAACTGCTCTTCTTGAATAACAGAGACATGGCAACGGGCCCTCTGTTCTCTCAATTCAGATGCTTCACCTTCATGCTGTCTTCACAGACAGTTTATATTCCTGGTCTACCAGTGTTTTGAGCAAAGGCCAAGTCTATCTGATCTGCATAACTGTTTACACACTTGCAGCAGTGGCCATTTTCCTCATCTAAGTTTATTTATGTTGTTCCTTTTACCAACACCTTTTAATGTTTGATGATAGCACAAAGCCAACACTCCGGTGTTTCAGTTAGGTTTTGCTGAGTCAAGACAAGTGTGAGATTTAAATCAAAAGCAGCTCTTGCCAAGGGAACCAGATGGGTAGGGATGCTTTGTCAGCACCTGATACAGAGAGAGCCAGGACCTCAGCAAAAAAGACCCCAAAAGCATGCTCTTAAGGATTCATTTACATTGAGTGCAATATATAACTGGGACACATTCAGTAATGATACCCCCTTTTGTAAAGCTGAGGGACTGTAGATGAGCAACAGTAGTGCAGGAATATGTAGCAATCCAGCTAGATCCAGCCTCTGCCATGAACGATTCATCCTGCTCCGATGCTCCCTTTTGCATAGAGCCTTGGGATGAGGGAATTTTAGGTTGAGCCCCAAAAGAATTTCAGGCAGTGTCCCTGTTGTAGCAACTGCTTTGAGGAATCAACAGTCCTGAAATCTTCCTAAGATAAAAGGTTGTTCATAAGAGGCCCCCCCCCACAGTTGGGAGTAGGGATGTTCTGTGCTGAAGGCAGAAGAGCAGCTGGCAGGGTTGAGCAACCAGCATACACAGCAGGAGCAGTCAATGAGGAGTGTGAAAGATGAGCAATAAGCACCTGATGTGAATGGTGAGCCAATTTTATAAAAAGACAAGTTTGGTAGTGGGAATGACAAGCACATGCACAATGAGAGTTGCTGAAAGCAAAATGCTTGGTTGTTTGGCAAAATAGCATCTCTGGTGCATCTCCTTTCTAGCAGTCTACTGCTGGGACTGGCAGTTGAAACAACAATCTTCACATTTTTATTTTCTCTTTAAACGAGAAATTTTTAAAGAGTGATTTCAGTTTATTTCCTTGCAGTTTTCATCAGTGATTCTGTGCAGAGCACAAATATTTAACACCTAGAGCAAAACCTCAGCATCCTCAACCATTTTAACACAGATTTAATAGCCAATATTATGGAATGGAAAAATAAGATGTCAATAAATTAATGTTTACATTATAAATTATATTCAAAATCTGTATCAATTGCTTTTATGCAGAATTTCACAGAGCTGTGACTATGGCAGACTTGTACATACGTAGAGGGCAGGTAACACAACAGAGGTGATACAACAGATTTATGTGCAGTGTCTTGAGCTCTGAATCAACATTATTTTCTTGTTGGAAATTTGTATGAACAATCACCAATACAACCTGCTTCTCAGAACAACAATTACATTTTAAAAATCCCAGATTCTTATTACAAAAGTATAGTGGATTACCAAAAAAACCTCAAGTCTGCAACTTACCTTTTCTGTGAAATGTTGTAGGTACTGGGTAGCATTTTTAAAGTTTAATTATACACAATGGGAAATAGGATACATTTATAACAGAAAATAAACTTTATTAACTAAGGGGTTTCTATAGGCTAAGTCATATGGCCTGATTCTTGTTTACACCATGGACTATTCATTTTATACTGACAGCAAATGCAATAAGTACTATAACAGAACAGAACTATAACAGAATACTAGTACAAATAATACTTACACCAACTACAATCCTGGTTAGCACAGAGCTAAGTCATCTTTTGCAATTATAATAGATTACCAAAGCTGAATATCTCAGTTCTGTTAATACTCTGTATTAAAAACATGCATTTATGACAAAAACCTTCAGCTGACACGGTACTATTAAGGGAAAATCTTTATCAGTCTTGCTTAAGCAAATGAAATGTCAAATACTAGGAAAGACTAAGATAATGAAAAGTTTCAACAACAGGTAACAGTAAGGTTGAATTAACTGTGACCATGGCCCAGTCAAGCTGAGTATGATATCAGGAATGCCCCGAGGTACATTATCTAAATTATGTATCAGTGTGACATACAGACGGAGGAGTACTAATTCCATACCAATAATGAAACAAAGCCTGCCTATAAATTTTCAGTCTAGGAAAAACATTGCTTTGAATTTTACGTTACTTTGAAAACTGTTACTTTTTAAAATCTCTATTAAACTCATAGGCATATAGTAGATTTCTAAGGAACCCCTCTTGAGTGCTTTAACTTGCCTTCTGTAGAGTTTACTGGATGTATGTGCATCTTTTTTTTTTTTTTTTTTTTCATTTCTTTTTCTTTTTTTCAGGGCTTTTTCAAGTGGTATTCCAAGAAAGATAATGCCTATTTAATTCTCTAAGAACTGTCAACTCCTCCCTTTCCTCTAACTTTCACAGTTGGAATTATTTTCCAGTGCATTCTTGCCTTATTTTCAACTTTCTTCAGTGCTCTTTTAAGTGTTACATTATTTTCTGTTATTTCCCTTGTTACTAGAGGAGAAAGAAAAATGAAGAGATTTCAGTGAAGAAACATTTTTAAAGGTCATCTTTATTAATAACACAGATTATCTCACCAGGTTAACAATGTTCGACATCATTGTTTTGATTAAACATCATTCTAACATTCGATGACAATAAAATACATGTTTGCAAGACATCTTTCTGTGGGTAATAGACAGAAATTCTAGAAATAGTTAATGGCTGGGTAGAATCATCTGTTTCATACAGATTTTCCAGAGCCACAGTATTGTGACATGGAGGATGATACATTGATGCCACTGATGTTAAGTAAGCATTTATGCCCTAGGAAAGTACTGGCTCATGTTTATCGTTCACTGTAGTCTAAGAGTGTAATGGCAGACAGGTAATCTAACATGCATTAAACACGTAAATTATGTAGTCATTTACAGGCAAATCTGTTCAGCACTTTGGAAGAGCGTAATTTAAAAGCCATGACATAATCAAACCTTTCCACTGTTCACCATAGCTAATGCATTCAAATCCCAAACAGTAAATTTGTTAATATTGTCACAACGTGTTTATTCAATGCTGTTTATCTGCCAGGGGCAAATCTTTACTCTATCAAACCCACTGAGGCATCCCAGTCGTTCAACTGGTAGGGAGGATGTTATCCTCATAGCAGGGAACAGAAATATCTGAAATTTTAGCACTTTTTTAAAAGAAAGAAAAAAGAACAGATTGTTCAGTTTTACTTTCCATGAGCAAGTTATAAATGCTGACAGGGGAAGGCTCAGTAATTTAAATAACATTTCAATCATTAATCACTCAAAATTATGGATAAGAAAGATGAGGGTTGCATGAGGAAGAATGTAGATGGAATTTGTGCACAATTGGTAAAACTTCCATGAAACAAGGGGAGCATATGTGGGATCATGAACATTTCCATTTTTACATATATTTTTTTCTAAGCCACCATTTTAAATTTAAACATGACAAATTTAGCAAGCTTTCTAATGCTTATGTAAGTTGAATAAATACATGATCATTTCATATTTGAAATACAGATGTTCAAATTATACCATACTTTCAGCAACCTTGAAAAACCCATGTTATCCTTTCTTCCAGAAAAGTACTTCAAGTTCAAGTGAAAAACAAACAAACAAACAAAACAACCCAACAGTTAACTAGCTCATCTATTGAAAAAAGCCTTGGAAGACAAGTGTGTGTTTTAACCCTGCAGGTGCTGAGCATCACACAGCCGAGTTTTCTCACTTTCCCTCTTCCCAGTGGGATGGGGGAAGAAATGGAAAAAGTAAAAGATTAGAACTCATAGACTGAGATAGAACTATTTACTAAGATAGAGAAAATGAAAAGGATAATACTTACGATTAATATACATATATGTTTATAACAGATGATGCACAAGCAATTGCTCACCACCCCCAACAGCCGCCCAGCTAGCCCTTAAAAAGCAGAAGAGAGTGAGATGAACTCTCACCCCCTTCAAAACTCCTTCCACACAATGTCATATGGCATGGAATATCCCTTTGGCCAGTGTAAGTCAGCTGTCCTCAATGTTCCCTCACAGCTCCTTGGGCCCTTTGCTGCAAAAGGCCTGGGCTCTGTGCAGCACTGCTCAGCAGCAGCTAGAAACATTGGTGTGTTATCAGCATTGGTTTTCTCCTAGAACCAAAACACAGCGTCATACCAGGCACTCTGAAGAAAACAATTCCATCCTAGTTGAAATTAAGACATTTGTGTGTTACTCTTCTCTATACAGGTATTGAAGCCGGTGTGTGGAAACTTTAACTCTTCTCCTTGTTTATCCCTAAATATAAAGGATATTTCCCAGTAGGTTATAATTTTCTCTGTCAACTGAAATATCCAGTTTTTTTCTGTCTGTTCACATTAGCATCCAAATCACTCCCATGTAATGGCTAAAGTAAATGCCTGGTATTTCCAGTGCATGTATCAGACAAAACAGTGGCATTTATAAGTCTGTTTTCTGACTATTAGAATATTCCACAGTTAGAGCAAATATCCATTATAAATACAACTTATTGAATTTGCCTACAGTCCTTCAGAAGGACTACATGTAAAATTAGTAGTACTGCTTCTGCTTAAGGGTGCTTATCCAAATACTCTTACCTGTAAGCAATTTCCAAAGCCTAGGCTATCACAGTGGCTATGTTTTTTCCTGTTTATCGATGGATTTTTCTAGGATGAAGGGGTATTTTTGTTGTTTGTTTGTTGTGTTTGTTTTTATTTCTACTATGAATCAAGACTCCTGGAGAGTCTCTTCTTACCCAGTAAAGCAATTACTTTTGGTCAAGAGATCTCACTTTTAGTGCAGAAAGATATAAATTCCAGTTTCGATCCTTGCTATTACATTCATAAAAGGTACACATGCATCCACTAAATGTAACAACTATTCCTTGCAAGTCTGGAACCTAAACTGATGGAAGCATTACTATGATGTGGTCATAGTTGTAACCTTGAACTTCATGTAGAATGTGTGATGCCATGTAACTAAACTTACTTCCAATACAAGTGGGCTTCTAGTGAACATGATTTTTTTTATTGACTTCCAAGGAGATCCTCAGTACACTTTTTAAAAATAGTCACAGTTCTTCTCGATATATTAGGAATATGCCATTAATTTATTTCTCAGGATGCTTTCCAAAGGTTTCACTTTAATACAAAATCTGAAGGTCTTCCTCATTTTTTATCATCTGATAGTTAAGTTAGTATAATAATAATTGAAAAGGACAGACCAAACCTCTGAAGATCCTTCTTTTATTGTTGGTTATTAAGAAAGAGCCCCAGCAGACCTACTTCAAAAGAAATAGCAACTCTACATCATTAAAATCTACAGAAAGCGTTCACAGGGAGAACAGGAGCTATCAGTGAGAAATTAAAGCTCTCAAATATTTTTCTTCTCACTTTCCAATAACGTGCCAATATTTAACCATCTGCCAGATAGCAGGTGGTTTGTAAATCATTATCTTTTTAAATTATGTTGCTAATGGCATGTGTGAAATGACTGAAAAATTATGTTTCCCCTTCTCCTCCATTAAAGTAAAATAAATTGCTGCAATACATTATCTCAAGTTCAAGAGCCATCAAGCACAGACAAACCTGTGCTTTCTGCATTCCACCCTACTTTCTGGTAGAGTTGCCTTCCCTATTAATGATGGACAACACATTATGTGATATTTGACTTTAATGACTTCCCTCTACAAGGAATAACTAAAGACAACTAAAAGCATCAACAACAACTGGTGTCTCAAATGGAACATGGCCTATTAATTAGGAATGATCAGCTAATTCTTTGAACGGTATTGGCAGACAGCAGAGGCAGTCTGTCTACAACTACAGCGAAAGATCACTGCAATAATATATGGACATCAATATAGAAATGAATCTACCAAGTGGTTAAATAGCACATAAATAGAACTGCCATTTTTGTTTACATCAGTGTCATGAAGAATCTAGTTATTTAAATATCAAATATGGTCAAATCTCTTATTGCTCCTTACTCTCAAAATAACATGGCAAATGATGAGTCTGCATATCTTTGTTTCTGCAAACTTATTACAAAAAACATGTATTTTGGAAACTTATTCTTTCACTTGTGCTGTCAACTGCTGAAACTTCTGAGGATTAAAAAGTCCTTAGTTTGGCTGTTCAGATGATGAGCATGGAAACTTTTGTTTTACTTTTCCAAAACATACTGTTGGGTGACACATATGTTTGAGAAGAGAAAGAAAGCATCCAGGACTGACCTTTCTTCCTCATCCAGAAGAAAACATATCTGAGGCCATGGAAGCCTCCCTGATGAAACTGGGAGAATGGTGCTTGGAAGTCTGGTATATATTCTATATAAACATATAGAACTGGGGAGAAACCTGCTGCAGTGTATAACCATTTTGTTAGGAAAAAGTCTAACAGTCTGAAGAAATAGATGGTTTGGGGGGTCTTCACATATTATGAATAGAAGTGGCAGAAAGGACAGTGGGTCAAACATAAAAGTAGCTAGCAATTAAGGATTTGAACAGTAGGCTGACTTGGTTTTCTGTTGGTAAAAAGTTTTCTGAAATAAATTTTAGACACTTCATTTATTTTTCCCGTTCTAACTTTATATCACTACTATTAAATGAATAGTTGCTTCAAAAATTCCTACCATTTCCAGATTCTTAGCATTCTAGTTGATTCACATCTTCCAGACATTTTACATCAAGATTACTGCCAGTTAACATGACAGATGAGGAAAGCAAAAGTGTTCATAAGTACTGGAGAATACTTGTCATGTGTTTTATCTCAGTTTCCTTCTGGCACAGCCAATAAAGACTAAACAATAGGAAAGATTTATTTCAGAAAGTGACGTTAGTCAGTGAAAAAAGGGTGCTGCAGTGCAGACACAAACTCAAGTACCACACAACACAGGGGTGTCTCTATTTTGCCATTCAAAACAAACAGATAAAAATCACAGACAGTTCAGAATATATTTATTTATTTATTTATTTCATTTTAGAGGGCAGGACTAATGCATTAGCAAAATCCTTGCAGTTTCTAATAACTGCATACAGATTTCACAACATGAGTTAAAATAGCATAGCACCATCACTGATCGCCATTATTTTTTGACTGTGTCCATCCTTCATTGCCTTCTCCTTATTACCTGGCAGCAATCACAAGATCTGCTTCATTTACTTTAATCAAAAGTTCTCTACAAACATCTCCAGTATTTAGTTCAAACGAAGCACTCTGTCAAAATCTCTGATGACTCCACTAAACACAGCCCACACAGCTGAAAAGCAAATAAACAGCAAAAACATAAAATTGCTCTAATAAATCACAGAAAATGGGTTTTCTTCTAAATATTTCCAGCTTTGTTAATTAAGTGAGCTTGGTTCAAGCTTGTTGAAAGTCTTCAGTGAATTTTAGAGTAAATCCATATATATTGCTTTTCTCAGGCTAGCTGCATCACTGTGCGTATTGAATTATTTATCTGGAAAAGCACAAAGGAGTTCAATATCAGAAATGATGTGTTTTAAGAGTTTTCTACAGTGCTTGGGTTCAGATTTTCTGTCTAAAACCCAAAGTTAATCATGGCGAAAGTCCTCTAATTTGTTTTCTTCACAATCTTATAATAAAGGAATGTGGATGGCCAATTCAGTTCTTGCTCCATAACCAAAAAAAAAGAATCTGCAAGGTGCATATTCATTTTGTTTCTGCATAGCCTTTACCACAGTTTCAAACAAAGTGGTGATGAACAGTGAATGCACATCTGGATTTGAGCATTAAGTACATGTATACAATCCAGTAGTATCAAGAGGGGGCCACTATTCTATCAAATCCTATAAACTAAAAAAGATTAAATGAAAATATGAAGTTTCAGGAAAAAAAATCATTATGAAATCTTGCTACTGAGACAGTCCGATTTAACTCTTGCACTACAGTGCTGTTAGCAGATGCAGTAATTCTGGAGATTTTTTTGAGGTGTGACCCCTAGCTTTTCTTCCTATTTGCATACATGATCCTGAAAGCAGCTGGCATCATGCAAGCCAGCAATATATATAGATGGATAGATAGATTTTGGCATGTCAGTTACAGCCTTTTCAGAAAGTCCTCTCTACATTTCTGCTGTGTGCAAAATTAACCTTTATTTCCCATCTGTAAGTTAACGCTGTTGATTACATTCAGGAGCTTTTTTTCACGGTTGATAATGGAAAGACTCTTCTTAAAAAGTAGATTTTTCTTCTAGAAAACAGTCACTACAGAGGACAAGCAGCTAAAGGTTATGTTTTTAGAGTCACTTACTGAACAAAATATGCAGACAGATTTTAGGGTAGGTACCTAGATTTTTCACGTGTATCTAAATTTGTATCTTTATTCATGTGAACACCTGCAAAATCTTCTCCTGTTTGAGAATGTAATTTCAGTTCCCATTTGTTGAAGCTCTCTGAAATGGGTATCTGCTGTGAAGAGCACTTGTAAAGTACTTTAAAATGTAGTTATAAAAACTAAAACAAGTAATGCTATAACAAGTACAACAAGATTGTTATTTAAGCTAAAATCACTGGCAGTATTACATTTTTACAAATGGTTTCAAATTCTTGTATGTCTAAGATGGAATGCACCTTAATATTTTCATCTTGAAGTTCTTCATGAGGTCTTTATATTTGCTCTAATGGACTGTTTCACCTTTAACTTCGAAGTTTCCTCAAAATGCTTGAAACATTTCAGTATGACAACCTTCACAGGGAGGAGGACCAATATGAAATCACCCTCAAGTACACCATATTACCGGCAACTGAGAACTGAGCCACGACATCATGGACTACTACAGCCTAGTTGCTGATGGTACGTTTCACTGGAAGCTACCAAAAAAATGCCAGTATTTTTTCAAATAGGGAAATCCAGATTGGCAACAAGAATCAGATTTGGTATCTAAGGGTGAAAGATCATTATAATCGTTAAAGAAGTGAAGCCCTTGATCCATGTGTTACGCATAGTGATTAATAACATAATTTGCTCAAACTAAAGAGACTCAAACTAACTGCCTCAGTGCACTGGGGGCAATCCATCTGGCCCCATGGACTTGTGAGGTTCCAGCTTTCAGAGCAGGTCCAAAACCATCTCATCATGGATTACGCAGGGCCTATTCTCTTCTCCATCCCCATCTTCCAGTGCAAGGGTCTGTGTGCCCAGGGAGCAACTAGTCTTACTACTGAGGCAAAGAAGACATTAAGTACCTCAGCCTTATCCTGATCCTGGGTCACCATGCTCCCCTCTACGTCCAACAAGGGATGAAGATTCTCTTGCTGTTGATGTATTTATAGAAATATTTATTGTTGTCCTTTACCTTAATGTCCAAGCTCACTTCTAGCTGGGCTTTGGCCTTCCTTTCTCCCTGTACAGCTTTACTACCTATTTGTAATCCTCATAAGTTACTTGCTTCTTCTTCCACTGAGGTTCAGCCAAAGTTCCCTGTTCAGCCAGACTGGTCTCCTTCCCCGTCAACTTGCCTTCTGTCACCTGGGGATGGTCAGTTCCTGCACCTTTAAAAATACTTCCTTAAAGTATTCCTGGGCTCCAGCGCTCTCCAACACTACCTCCCAAGGGAACCTTTCAACCATGGTTCTATCACAGAATCACAGAATCACAGAATTATCAAGGTTGGAAAAGACCTAGAAGATCATCCAGTCCAACCATTACCAATACTTCTCAGCTAAATCATATCCCTCAACACAACATCCAAACGTTTCTTGAACACTCCTATGGTAGGTGACTCCACTACCTCCCTGGGCAGTCCATTCCAGTGCCTGACTACCCTTTCCAAGAAGTAATATTTCCTAATGTCCATCCTGAATCTCCCCTGGCGCAGCTTGAAACCATTCCCTCTAGTTCTATCACTGATTACATGAGAGAAGAGGCCAACCCCCAGGTCACTACAACCTCCCTTCAGGAAGTTATAGAGAGTTCTAAAGAGGTTAAGGTCTGCCCTCCAGAAGTCCAAGGTGGGAGTGCTTCTGTCTTCTCTCCACAGTTCAAAAAGGATCAAGAAATCAAGCATCTCATGATCACTATGCCCCAGACAGCCTCTTTACATCCTGCCCCCCACAAGACATTCTCAGTTAACAGAGAGTGTCAGGAAGTTATCTCCCACACACTTTAGGAACCTCCGGGACTGTTTCCCTTCTGTTGTATTATAAATCCAGTGGATGTCTGGGAAGCTGAAGTCCCCCACCAGAACAAGAGGGTGGGATCTCATGCAACTGCATAAAGTATTTCATAGAATCATAGAATCATAGAATCACCCAGGTTGGAAAAGACCTTGAAGATCATCAAGTCCAACTGCAGCCTAACCAGTACCCTAACTCTAAAAACCCTCCACTAAATCATATCCTTGAGCGCCACATCCAAATGGCTCTTAGACACATCCAGGGATGGTGATTCAACCACCACCCTGGGGAGCCTATTCCAGTACCTAACTACCCTTTCTGTAAATAAGTTCTTCCTAATATCCAACCTAAACTTGCCCTGGTGCAACTTGAGACCATTTCCCCTCGTCCTGTCATTTGTCACTAGTGAGAAGAGACCTGCCCCACTCTCACTGTAAGAACCTTCAGGTATTGAAAGAGGGCGATAAGGTCTCCTCTCAGCCTCCTTTTCCCCAGACTAAACAGCCCCAGTTCCTTCAGTCTCTCCTCATAGGGCATATTCTCCAAGTCCTTCCCCAGCCTTCTTGCCCTTCTCTGGACCTGCTCCAGTACCTCCATGTCTTTCCTGTGCTGAGGTGCCCAAAACTGAACACAGAACTCGAGGTGAGGCCACGCCAATGCCAAGTACAGGGGCAGGATGACTTCCCTAGTCCTGCTCACCACACCATTCTTGATATAAGCCAGGATGCCACAGGCCCTCTTGGCCACCTGGGCACACTGCTGGCTCATATTCAGCCACATATTGGCCCATCTGCTCCCTTCAGCAGAGTCACCAATGACAACAACCCTTCTTTTTTTCTTTGCTGAGGAGTTTTTAATGCTAAGAGTAGTTTGTCTAGAATTAGGTGACACCCCCAAGTAGTGGGAAGAACTATCATCCCCACTGTTGTCCTGTTGTCCCCACATAGCACTGTACCTGCTTCACAGGGGCAGCTGGGGAGGCAGGGGAATGGCTGGGCAGGTGCGCCTGCATCACCAAGCAGGGACCGTTTGCCACTATCCCTGTCCCCCACTTCATCACCATTATATTCAAATTTACTTCACTTGCCCTCTGCTCAACCTGACAGAGTTCATCTCAAATGCTGTCTGAAACTCATTCTAGCAGAGTTTCATTAAGATGTACATGAAATAGATGAAATGGAAAGGCTAAAACTTTTTTTTTTTTTTTTTTTTTTTTTTTTTTTTTTTTTTTCCCTGAAACAGCAAAATTTGATCCTTGCACAGCTGAAGGCATCAAGGTTCAGGATTAAAAAAAAAAAAAAAAAAAAAAAAGACTCAGAAGAGACATCACCAAAGAATTTAAGAGATCTTTTTGATAAATTGAAGGACTCTTTGGTTTGGCTTTGGTTTGGGTTTCTTTTTCAGTTTAGAGAAAATGTAAGACCCTCTCCTCCAAGAAATAATCATTTTAAGTCATTCTTCCACTCTAATAGATGCTTACAGCACATTCTCAATGATCTCCTGAAACGTGGAAGAATGATTTTTAAGAGCTCAATTTTGATAATCTATAATACTATGCATTAATTATAGATAGTTTAACAGAGCAATTATATTATAATTAAAATTTTTGCCACGGCGAAATAACGAAATATCACAATTTAAATTGTAATGAGAAAATATTTTATTAAATAAACACAAATATTTCAATAGGTAATTATGTATTTCATAAACAGAGTAAGAAGCTGTTTTTGCACATTTCAATACTTCATCTGAAACAACACCTTGTGTGGAACAGAGTACAGAAAGAAGAAGTTTAGCATACAATTTCCCTTCTTTTGGTAAAAAGCAAACTCGTCTCAAAAATCATCACATTCAATAACTGAAATAAATGGCTGTAGAACAGAATGTGAGTCTAATTACGTACCACAGGTAGTAAATGCCATATTATGTTTCATTGATTTTGCAGATAAAAGGTTCGTTTGTATGCTATTTCCAGTATGATTTTATTACTTACAGTAACAAATAAGAGAAAATATGTTCTTTTAACAAAATACAGCTTCTTAGAGCAGCAGTTCATTTTGGTTAATACAAAATTTTCTAACTAGGGGCGTGACTAAAGTTTAGAATGTGAGGAAGCAATATTACTTCTGCTCAAACCACTGCATAAATATACGCTGTATTCTTTAAATGCTTACCAACTCTATTCCTTCCCATAAAGTTAACTAGAAATAAACTTTCCTGATAAATTTAAAAGAAGAATGATTTTTTATTTTTTTTTAAAAGCTTCCAGTGACTTTCCATCCTTTTTGCAGGAGTCACTCTTCCCTTGCAGTCAACAAACTATCGTTACAATAGTACAGCTTCTCCTTTTTTAATCTACTTTTTCTTCTTACCATGAGGAATGTCTTTACCATTAACTACAAGTTAGTCTCCAAGCTTACATAAATGAATATAGCAGCAATTGGCTTTTACAGAACTAAGTCAGTTCACAATTGATGATTGTCCAAGCAGGCACCAGCCCCAATCCAGTTGGGACACTCCTGGTCTCCTCTAGGCAGGTGCCTGGCAATGCTCTCACCCCTACAGACACACTGGTGCTCTCCCCCAATGGCTGTCCCTTATGGAGCCACTCACCCCCTTCATTGCAGGGGACCTCACACACACACCAGCTCAGCTGGCTTGCGCTTTGCTAGCCTTGCATGCCCACACTCTCTGCACTTGCTGGCACCACTGAAATGGATCCTTCGCCCTGTCCTCTGACACTAGTAGTTGCACTCAAGAGTCTGAACACACACAAGTGCTCAGATCAGACAGCCCTCAGCCAGGAAAGAGATAAGACAATCAGAATTCCCTGTGCACAGATGGAATCAGAAATCTCTGGGTTGCTGTCTGGTGTTTGCAGCCTCCTGCCTCTCCTCTTGTCTCCTGATGCAGCTGCAGCTGAACACCCTGCGCAGAACTCGAAGTGCATTCCTGAATACAGCTCGCATTCGGTGGCAAGCCGCTGTGTGTGTTGCGGCAGCGGTACCTGTGGGGGACAGAGAACTGTAAGCAAGGGGCAAAGGCAAGGCCCTGCCTGCCACCCACCACCATGGAATTTCCCCGGGAGGACTGGACTGAATGTGGCAGGGCACGGAACACTGCCGGCCTCTGTGCCACTTAGTGGGCCACCTGAGCTTGGTAGGCCCCTCCCTGGGGTGGCTTTCTGCCCGGGGACATACCTGGATAATACTCCAGTGGATCGCTGAAGCTCAGAGACTTCTGTGTACCTCTTCTGCCCTCTGCAGAAACCTGTGTGGGGACAGCAAAACCACAGCCCTGTAGGCTCCTGTGCAGCAGCAATCCAGATGCCAGGGCCCCAGGAAGAAGGATACCTCCCTCCTGGCTTGTCAAACATGCCCCTCGCTTGAAGGAGGTGTTATGGAGGGGATGTCCACCCTTGTGCACAGAGCTGGCTTGAAAGGAGACAGCACCAGGCATCGCCCCACAGTGTACACTCTAGCATAGCTACTGCCTGTGCTCTCATTTCACACCTGGTGCTGACCAAGTGGACTTTCCTCACCTTGTGCTGACTGCCTGTAGTTTCTGCTCCTTTGCATGCAGGTCCAAGATCTGCAGCCACAGGGGAAGTTGAAGGCGTGGTCTTCGCCTCATCAGATGAGGAACCCAAAATGTTTGGTGGTACACTGGCTGCCTCAGCAGCTTCTTCCTCATGGTTATCTTCCCATTCTTCTCCCACACCCTCCACAGTATCAGGCCAAAACCATGCAGGTGTAGGCATGCTCTCAGCCATCAGTGCAGTGTCCCTGGTATCCAGCATGCCCCAGGCAGTATCAGCAGCATCGGTACCATCATGTGCTGCTTGGGACACGAGAGGTCTGGGCAAGCTCGTACTGCGTGGCTCTGAGATGTTCCCACCGGACAGCATCTCCCTCCTTGCCTCATCACGGATTCTCCGGATTGCCGGGTGAACTGGAGGATATATATAGGCCTTCCAGTACATCTCACTGGGATCTAGCAGTTCTGACAAGTCTCCCAGAACTTGTCCGGAGGACTCAGGCACGGCCATAGCTGGTTCTTCTCGTACTTCTCCCTCACACTCTGACAGGAAGAAGGGTGTTTCACTGGCCACCTCCGGAGAGTGCGCTGCTGTGGAACAGCCTGGGTTTTCTGCATCCTCAGGAACTGATGCAGGGAAAGGCTGAAGCAGTCCTGCAGGCCCATGACCGGCGTCCAGAGCAGAAGCTGAATGCACTGTTTCTGCACTGTCATGTGCTGCTTCAGGTCTTAATAGCCTGGACATGCTCATGTTTGGCCAGCAGATGTTCCAGCTGGACAACATCTGTTCCTTCCTCGCTTCATCAGAAATTCTCCGGATTGCTGGGTGTACTGGAGAACACCCATCGGCCTCAAAGTTGATCTCTCTGGGATCTTGCAATCTCCGTGCTTCTCCCAGAGATGTTTTGGAGAACTCAGGCATGGTGGTAGCTGGTTCTTCAACAGATGAGGCAAGAGATGCGCTCCACAGGTTGCCAGATGACTGTCTCGTGGATTTCTTCTCAGCAACCTCTTCCAACTCCTGCAGCTCAACCTGCACTCCAACATCCCTGGTTCGGGAACCACCAGGGGCAGGAATCTGACCCTCAGCTCTGGATGTCACAGAGCATACGCCCAGTTTTCCCTGAGCAGTGCCGGCAGCGCTGGCACTGTCTGCTGCCGCTCGGGGCACGAGAAGCCTGGGCACTCTCACAGGCTTTGCCCAGCTGGTGTTGCTACTGGACACCTGTGGTGCTTGCTGAGGTCTTCGGGGAAGTATTGGGAGTCTGAAGCTTCTGAAGCTTCTAATGCCCATAGTGCATTCTCTGCCTCGTGCAGCAGGTGCACAGCCTGCTGCTTGCAGCGCAGGCAGCTTACAGGCATTAGAAGAGGCTGCTGCACGCCGGGGTGCAGCTACCGGCATCCCTGCCCGCCCCAAGTGAGGCAGGAAGGATGGCTGAGGCTGTCTCGCAGCTGCCGGCATCCCTGCCCGCCCCAAGTGAGGCAGGAAGGATGGCTGGGACTGTCTCCTTAGCCCGCCGGCACTGCTGCGGGTCACCGACAGCGTGAACTCCCACCCGCCCGCCTGCAAGAGAAGCCGAGGAGAAACACCAAGTGAGCGCGGTCCTTCCCGCTCACGCCCCACCGAGCACCGAGGGCAGCGCTCAGTGCGGGCGGTCCCCGCGCGACGCGGGACGACGTTCGGCCTCGCCTCGCTCGGGCTCCCTACCTGTGCGCGGCGGCTCCCGGAGGCCCGCGAGCTCTCCGGGCCGGGCAGCGGCGGCAGATGGACGCCGTGGAGGGACGAGCCCGGGCTCCGGCTGCCCGGCGGCACCGCTCGCGGCGCCGTGCGGCCCACCTGTGGGGAGAAGGAGGCGTGGGATGGAGGTGGCGAAGTCGCCACCGGCGTCCCCCGCGACGGCGACATCGAAGGCCGCCGGCGGCCCGGCCGAGCCCGGCCCCGCCGCTCTCCGCCTGCGGCGGCGGAGCGGCCGGGCCCGGCCGGGCCTCGTTCGTCGCGGCGGTCAGCTGCGTCCCAGGGCGTCCCCCGGGGCCGGCCGGTGTCGAGCCCCTCACCTGACGGCGTTCCTGCACGCGTGGCAGCCCTGCGTCGGGCTGGGAGTCGTCCTTCTCCCGCTTCTCGCTCATCTCCGCGTCCTCGCACAGAGACACCGTGAAGCGCCCAGGATCTGCTGCCTCCTCACGGAGCCGCTCTCCTGAGAGTGAGCGGCACTCTCTCCAGGGGGCTCTGACCCCTCCAGGCAGCCCCGCGTCACAATGGCCTTGGGGCGCGATGCCGGCCCGCGTCACAAAGCCCTGGCGCGGGGCTCCCCTCGGCCATCTCCATGGCCGCCACCGGCCCTTTCCCAGCGGCGCCATCGCTGTCGCTGACGGGCTCGCCCTCGGCTGCGCTGGGGCCGTGGAACCGGCTGGAAACGGCCGCGTCCGGCACGGAGCGGCCCCCGTCCTCGTCTCGTTGCCCGGCCTGAGCGGCTCGTCCACACCTCAGCCCTTTCTTCGTGTTGCAGCTCTCCAGGCCCCGTTTAGAGCACGGATCTGCCATTTGGGCCGGTTGTACTTGTTCCAGAAAGGAACAATCACATTAAAAGTTCCATTCAAGAACCCAAGTCACATGTGGTGCCACTATAAAAAGGTGAAGAATCTTATTAATTGGAGACGATTTGCTGAGTAGCACCTAAGTACCTATTTGCTGCCCAGATAACTTCTCTGGAGATGTTTTCTACCTGCCAGGAATCCTCGTTCAGGAGGATCATCCACTGCGAACCCTGAAATGAGGTCTGGGAAGGGGTGCAGTCAGGATCCAGTGCTTGTACCTGAGCTCCCCTGGTTTGGCCTTGCCTTCCCACCAGGTGCTCAATCACTGATTCAGGGTGTGACTTAGAATTTCCACTACAGACACTAAGCTGAGTGGTGTGGTCAGAACCATAAAATGAAGAGACGATATTCAGAGGGACCTGGGCAAGCTTGTGAAGATGGCCCATCTCTACTCTGCCCTTCTGAGGTCCCATGTGGAGTAATGTGCCCAGGCCTGAGGCCCCCAGCACAAGAAAGATATGGAGCTGTTTTCCAGAGGAGGGCCACAAAGATGATCAGAGGGTTGGAGCGCCTCTGCTACGAAGAAAGATTGAGGGAGTTGGGATTGTTTAGAATGGAGAGTAGAAGGCTTCAGGGAGATCTTGCAGACTTTCAGTACTTGAAAGGAGCTTACAAGAAGGAGTGAAACCAACCATTTCTGCAGGAAGGTAGTGGTAGGACAAGGGGGAATGGATTTAAATTGAAAGAGATTCGATTTTAGGAGGAAATTATCTATTTAGAGGGTGGTGAGGCACTGCAACAGGCTACCCAGAGAAGTTATGGATTTCCCATTCCTGGAGGTTTTCTAGGCCAGGGTTCCTGATGGTTTCTGGGATGGTCTGATCTAGTAGTTGGCACAGTGGGAAGGTTAGAACTAGATGATCTTTGAGATCCCTTCAAACCCATTCTATAATTTTTATGATTCTATGATGTAACATCTCTGTACAACCCAGTGCCCAGAACACTGAAAATATTCCTCTTCGCTGAATTGTAAGATCTCCCAAGGATATACTTGTTAAGTGTGCAGCAAAGTGCTGTCAATTTCCTGGTCACACATCTGATTTATAGCAGCCCAAGGACACTGTGGATCTACCACATCATATGAGAGTTTCAGGAAGTTATCTCCCACACACTTTAGGAACCTCCGGGACTGTTTCCCTTCTGTTGTATTATAAATCCAGTGGATGTCTGGGAAGCTGAAGTCCCCCACCAGAACAAGAGGGTGGGATCTCATGCAACTGCATAAAGTATTTCATAGAATCATAGAATCATAGAATCACCCAGGTTGGAAAAGACCTTGAAGATCATCAAGTCCAACCGCAGCCTAACCAGTACCCTAACTCTAAAAACCCTCCACTAAATCATATCCTTGAGCACCACATCCAAATGGCTCTTAGACACATCCAGGGATGGTGATTCAACCACCACCCTGGGGAGCCTATTCCAGTACCTAACTACCCTTTCTGTAAATAAGTTCTTCCTAATATCCAACCTAAACTTGCCCTGGTGCAACTTGAGACCATTTCCCCTCGTCCTGTCATTTGTCACTAGTGAGAAGAGACCTGCCCCACTCTCACTGTAAGAACCTTCAGGTATTGAAAGAGGGCGATAAGGTCTCCTCTCAGCCTCCTTTTCCCCAGACTAAACAGCCCCAGTTCCTTCAGTCTCTCCTCATAGGGCATATTCTCCAAGTCCTTCCCCAGCCTTCTTGCCCTTCTCTGGACCTGCTCCAGTACCTCCATGTCTTTCCTGTGCTGAGGTGCCCAAAACTGAACACAGAACTCGAGGTGAGGCCTCGCCAATGCCAAGTACAGGGGCAGGATGACTTCCCTAGTCCTGCTCACCACACCATTCTTGATACAAGCCAGGATGCCACTGGCCCTCTTGGCCACCTGGGCACACTGCTGGCTCATATTCAGCCGACTGTCCATCAGTACACCAAGGTTCATAGTATCATAGTATCATAGTATCGTGCGAGTTGGAAGGGACCTTAGAGATCATCGAGTCCAACTCCCGGGATTCGAGCCCTCTAGTGTAGCAGAGCGGCAGTTTTACCCCTTGCGCCACAAGGGGGATTCGAACCCAGGCCCGCTGGTGTTGCAAGCGGCGGTTCTAACACCGTGCGCCACCGGGGGCACACTGTAGCTGCCAGGATCGTCTTTCCGGCCCTTTTTGAAGATGGACGTCACATTTGCCAGCCTCCAATCCACCGGGACATCAGGCAGCTTTCCAGCCACTCCTCCCCAAGCCTGTAGGGTTGCCTGGGGTTGTTGTGACCAAAATGCAGAACCTGACACTTGGCCCTATTGAAACTCACACCATTAACCTTGGCCCATCGATCAAGTCTATCCAGGTCCCTCTGTAGTGCCCTTCTACCCTCCGGCAGATCAACACTCCCTCCCAACTTAGTGTTGTCTGCGAACTTACTGAGGGTGCACTCAATCCCCTCATCCAGATCATCAATGAAAATGTTAAACAGAAGTGGCCCAAGCACCGAGTCCTGGGGGACGCCTCCGCCAGCTGTATTCCACTCCATTGACCACAACTCTCTGGGCCCAGCCATCCATCCAGCTCTTCACCCAGTGGAGCGTGCACCCATCCAAACCACGTGCAGCCAGTTTGTTATGGGGGACAATGTCAAAGGCCTTTCTGAAGTCCAGGTAGACCACACCGACAACCTTACCTTCATCTACCAAGCGGGTCACCTTGTCATAGAATGAAATCAGGTTAGTCAGGCAGGATCTACCATTCATAAATCCATGCTGACTAGGCCTGATGCCTTGGCTGACCTTTAGTTGATCCATGACGATACCTGAGAATATCATTTCCATAACCTTCCCAGGCACCGAGGTGAGACTGATGGGCCTGTAGCTGCCAGGATCGTCTTTCCAGCCCTTTTTGAAGATGGACGTCACATTCGCCAGCCTCCGGGACATCCCCAGTCAGCCAAGACTGACGAAAAATTATGGAGAGTGGTTTGGCAACCACATCTGCCAACTCCCTCAGCACTCTAGGGTGCAACCCATCCGGCCCCATGGACTTATAAACATCCAGCTTTTGAAGCAGGTCCAGAACCATCTTCGTCGCAGATCACGCAGGGCTCTTTTTGTTCCCCCTTCCCATCTACCAGTGTAGGGGGCTGTGTTCCCAGGGAGTTACAAGTGTTACTATTGAAGACCGAGGCAAAGAAGGTATTAAGTACCTCAGCCTTATCCCGATCCTCGGTGACCAAGTTGCCCTCAGAATCCAACAAGGGATGGAGATTCTCGCTAGCCTTCCTCTTGCCGTTGATGTGTTTATAAAAATATTTACTATTCTCCTTAACCTTAGCAGCCAAACTCAGTTCTAGCTGTGCCTTGGCTTTTCTAATTTTCTCCCTGCACAGCCTCACTACAAACCTGTAATCCTCATAAGTAGCTTGCCCATTCTTCCAGAGACCGTAAACTCTCTTCTTGTTCTTGAGATCAAGCCAAAGATCTCTGGTCAGCCAGCCCAGCCTCCTCGCCCGTCGGCTCGTCTTTTGCAATTTTGGGACAGTCAGCTCCTGCGCCTTTAGGACAATTTCCTTAAAGTATTCATCACTGCCTACTGGAAACAACAGTAGGGGATAAAAACCAGAGGGCTGTACTAGGGAAAGAGTTTCTTCCTTACATCTTTAACCTCTGTCCCCAGGAGGCAGCAGACCTCCATGGGTAGTGGGTCTCAGCCACATATTGGCCCATCTGCTCCCTTCAGCAGAGTCACCAATGACAACAACCCTTCTTTTTTTCTTTGCTGAGGAGTTTTTAATGCTAAGAGTAGTTTGTCTAGAATTAGGTGACACCCCCAAGTAGTGGGAAGAGCTATCATCCCCACTGTTGTCCTGTTGTCCCCACATAGCACTGTACCTGCTTCACAGGGGCAGCTGGGGAGGCAGGGGAATGGCTGGGCAGGTGCGCCTGCATCACCAAGCAGGGACCGTTTGCCACTATCCCTGTCCCCCACTTCATCACCATTATATTCAAATTTACTTCACTTGCCCTCTGCTCAACCTGACAGAGTTCATCTCAAATGCTGTCTGAAACTCATTCTAGCAGAGTTTCATTAAGATGTACATGAAATAGATGAAATGGAAAGGCTAAAACTTTTTTTTTTTTTTTTTTTTTTTTTTTTTTTTTTTTTTCCCTGAAACAGCAAAATTTGATCCTTGCACAGCTGAAGGCATCCTGAACCTTGATGCCTTCAGCTGTGCAAGGATCAAATTTTGCTGTTTCAGGGAAAAAAAAAAAAAAAAAAAAAAAAAAAAAGACTCAGAAGAGACATCACCAAAGAATTTAAGAGATCTTTTTGATAAATTGAAGGACTCTTTGGTTTGGCTTTGGTTTGGGTTTCTTTTTCAGTTTAGAGAAAATGTAAGACCCTCTCCTCCAAGAAATAATCATTTTAAGTCATTCTTCCACTCTAATAGATGCTTACAGCACATTCTCAATGATCTCCTGAAACGTGGAAGAATGATTTTTAAGAGCTCAATTTTGATAATCTATAATACTATGCATTAATTATAGATAGTTTAACAGAGCAATTATAATTAAAATTTTTGCCACGGCGAAATAACGAAATATCACAATTTAAATTGTAATGAGAAAATATTTTATTAAATAAACACAAATATTTCAATAGGTAATTATGTATTTCATAAACAGAGTAAGAAGCTGTTTTTGCACATTTCAATACTTCATCTGAAACAACACCTTGTGTGGAACAGAGTACAGAAAGAAGAAGTTTAGCATACAATTTCCCTTCTTTTGGTAAAAAGCAAACTCGTCTCAAAAATCATCACATTCAATAACTGAAATAAATGGCTGTAGAACAGAATGTGAGTCTAATTACGTACCACAGGTAGTAAATGCCATATTATGTTTCATTGATTTTGCAGATAAAAGGTTCGTTTGTATGCTATTTCCAGTATGATTTTATTACTTACAGTAACAAATAAGAGAAAATATGTTCTTTTAACAAAATACAGCTTCTTAGAGCAGCAGTTCATTTTGGTTAATACAAAATTTTCTAACTAGGGGCGTGACTAAAGTTTAGAATGTGAGGAAGCAATATTACTTCTGCTCAAACCACTGCATAAATATACGCTGTATTCTTTAAATGCTTACCAACTCTATTCCTTCCCATAAAGTTAACTAGAAATAAACTTTCCTGATAAATTTAAAAGAAGAATGATTTTTTATTTTTTTTTAAAAGCTTCCAGTGACTTTCCATCCTTTTTGCAGGAGTCACTCTTCCCTTGCAGTCAACAAACTATCGTTACAATAGTACAGCTTCTCCTTTTTTAATCTACTTTTTCTTCTTACCATGAGGAATGTCTTTACCATTAACTACAAGTTAGTCTCCAAGCTTACATAAATGAATATAGCAGCAATTGGCTTTTACAGAACTAAGTCAGTTCACAATTGATGATTGTCCAAGCAGGCACCAGCCCCAATCCAGTTGGGACACTCCTGGTCTCCTCTAGGCAGGTGCCTGGCAATGCTCTCACCCCTACAGACACACTGGTGCTCTCCCCCAATGGCTGTCCCTTATGGAGCCACTCACCCCCTTCATTGCAGGGGACCTCACACACACACCAGCTCAGCTGGCTTGCGCTTTGCTAGCCTTGCATGCCCACACTCTCTGCACTTGCTGGCACCACTGAAATGGATCCTTCGCCCTGTCCTCTGACACTAGTAGTTGCACTCAAGAGTCTGAACACACACAAGTGCTCAGATCAGACAGCCCTCAGCCAGGAAAGAGATAAGACAATCAGAATTCCCTGTGCACAGATGGAATCAGAAATCTCTGGGTTGCTGTCTGGTGTTTGCAGCCTCCTGCCTCTCCTCTTGTCTCCTGATGCAGCTGCAGCTGAACACCCTGCGCAGAACTCGAAGTGCATTCCTGAATACAGCTCGCATTCGGTGGCAAGCCGCTGTGTGTGTTGCGGCAGCGGTACCTGTGGGGGACAGAGAACTGTAAGCAAGGGGCAAAGGCAAGGCCCTGCCTGCCACCCACCACCATGGAATTTCCCCGGGAGGACTGGACTGAATGTGGCAGGGCACGGAACACTGCCGGCCTCTGTGCCACTTAGTGGGCCACCTGAGCTTGGTAGGCCCCTCCCTGGGGTGGCTTTCTGCCCGGGGACATACCTGGATAATACTCCAGTGGATCGCTGAAGCTCAGAGACTTCTGTGTACCTCTTCTGCCCTCTGCAGAAACCTGTGTGGGGACAGCAAAACCACAGCCCTGTAGGCTCCTGTGCAGCAGCAATCCAGATGCCAGGGCCCCAGGAAGAAGGATACCTCCCTCCTGGCTTGTCAAACATGCCCCTCGCTTGAAGGAGGTGTTATGGAGGGGATGTCCACCCTTGTGCACAGAGCTGGCTTGAAAGGAGACAGCACCAGGCATCGCCCCACAGTGTACACTCTAGCATAGCTACTGCCTGTGCTCTCATTTCACACCTGGTGCTGACCAAGTGGACTTTCCTCACCTTGTGCTGACTGCCTGTAGTTTCTGCTCCTTTGCATGCAGGTCCAAGATCTGCAGCCACAGGGGAAGTTGAAGGCGTGGTCTTCGCCTCATCAGATGAGGAACCCAAAATGTTTGGTGGTACACTGGCTGCCTCAGCAGCTTCTTCCTCATGGTTATCTTCCCATTCTTCTCCCACACCCTCCACAGTATCAGGCCAAAACCATGCAGGTGTAGGCATGCTCTCAGCCATCAGTGCAGTGTCCCTGGTATCCAGCATGCCCCAGGCAGTATCAGCAGCATCGGTACCATCATGTGCTGCTTGGGACACGAGAGGTCTGGGCAAGCTCGTACTGCGTGGCTCTGAGATGTTCCCACCGGACAGCATCTCCCTCCTTGCCTCATCACGGATTCTCCGGATTGCCGGGTGAACTGGAGGATATATATAGGCCTTCCAGTACATCTCACTGGGATCTAGCAGTTCTGACAAGTCTCCCAGAACTTGTCCGGAGGACTCAGGCACGGCCATAGCTGGTTCTTCTCGTACTTCTCCCTCACACTCTGACAGGAAGAAGGGTGTTTCACTGGCCACCTCCGGAGAGTGCGCTGCTGTGGAACAGCCTGGGTTTTCTGCATCCTCAGGAACTGATGCAGGGAAAGGCTGAAGCAGTCCTGCAGGCCCATGACCGGCGTCCAGAGCAGAAGCTGAATGCACTGTTTCTGCACTGTCATGTGCTGCTTCAGGTCTTAATAGCCTGGACATGCTCATGTTTGGCCAGCAGATGTTCCAGCTGGACAACATCTGTTCCTTCCTCGCTTCATCAGAAATTCTCCGGATTGCTGGGTGTACTGGAGAACACCCATCGGCCTCAAAGTTGATCTCTCTGGGATCTTGCAATCTCCGTGCTTCTCCCAGAGATGTTTTGGAGAACTCAGGCATGGTGGTAGCTGGTTCTTCAACAGATGAGGCAAGAGATGCGCTCCACAGGTTGCCAGATGACTGTCTCGTGGATTTCTTCTCAGCAACCTCTTCCAACTCCTGCAGCTCAACCTGCACTCCAACATCCCTGGTTCGGGAACCACCAGGGGCAGGAATCTGACCCTCAGCTCTGGATGTCACAGAGCATACGCCCAGTTTTCCCTGAGCAGTGCCGGCAGCGCTGGCACTGTCTGCTGCCGCTCGGGGCACGAGAAGCCTGGGCACTCTCACAGGCTTTGCCCAGCTGGTGTTGCTACTGGACACCTGTGGTGCTTGCTGAGGTCTTCGGGGAAGTATTGGGAGTCTGAAGCTTCTGAAGCTTCTAATGCCCATAGTGCATTCTCTGCCTCGTGCAGCAGGTGCACAGCCTGCTGCTTGCAGCGCAGGCAGCTTACAGGCATTAGAAGAGGCTGCTGCACGCCGGGGTGCAGCTACCGGCATCCCTGCCCGCCCCAAGTGAGGCAGGAAGGATGGCTGAGGCTGTCTCGCAGCTGCCGGCATCCCTGCCCGCCCCAAGTGAGGCAGGAAGGATGGCTGGGACTGTCTCCTTAGCCCGCCGGCACTGCTGCGGGTCACCGACAGCGTGAACTCCCACCCGCCCGCCTGCAAGAGAAGCCGAGGAGAAACACCAAGTGAGCGCGGTCCTTCCCGCTCACGCCCCACCGAGCACCGAGGGCAGCGCTCAGTGCGGGCGGTCCCCGCGCGACGCGGGACGACGTTCGGCCTCGCCTCGCTCGGGCTCCCTACCTGTGCGCGGCGGCTCCCGGAGGCCCGCGAGCTCTCCGGGCCGGGCAGCGGCGGCAGATGGACGCCGTGGAGGGACGAGCCCGGGCTCCGGCTGCCCGGCGGCACCGCTCGCGGCGCCGTGCGGCCCACCTGTGGGGAGAAGGAGGCGTGGGATGGAGGTGGCGAAGTCGCCACCGGCGTCCCCCGCGACGGCGACATCGAAGGCCGCCGGCGGCCCGGCCGAGCCCGGCCCCGCCGCTCTCCGCCTGCGGCGGCGGAGCGGCCGGGCCCGGCCGGGCCTCGTTCGTCGCGGCGGTCAGCTGCGTCCCAGGGCGTCCCCCGGGGCCGGCCGGTGTCGAGCCCCTCACCTGACGGCGTTCCTGCACGCGTGGCAGCCCTGCGTCGGGCTGGGAGTCGTCCTTCTCCCGCTTCTCGCTCATCTCCGCGTCCTCGCACAGAGACACAGTGAAGCGCCCAGGATCTGCTGCCTCCTCACGGAGCCGCTCTCCTGAGAGTGAGCGGCACTCTCTCCAGGGGGCTCTGACCCCTCCAGGCAGCCCCGCGTCACAATGGCCTTGGGGCGCGATGCCGGCCCGCGTCACAAAGCCCTGGCGCGGGGCTCCCCTCGGCCATCTCCATGGCCGCCACCGGCCCTTTCCCAGCGGCGCCATCGCTGTCGCTGACGGGCTCGCCCTCGGCTGCGCTGGGGCCGTGGAACCGGCTGGAAACGGCCGCGTCCGGCACGGAGCGGCCCCCGTCCTCGTCTCGTTGCCCGGCCTGAGCGGCTCGTCCACACCTCAGCCCTTTCTTCGTGTTGCAGCTCTCCAGGCCCCGTTTAGAGCACGGATCTGCCATTTGGGCCGGTTGTACTTGTTCCAGAAAGGAACAATCACATTAAAAGTTCCATTCAAGAACCCAAGTCACATGTGGTGCCACTATAAAAAGGTGAAGAATCTTATTAATTGGAGACGATTTGCTGAGTAGCACCTAAGTACCTATTTGCTGCCCAGATAACTTCTCTGGAGATGTTTTCTACCTGCCAGGAATCCTCGTTCAGGAGGATCATCCACTGCGAACCCTGAAATGAGGTCTGGGAAGGGGTGCAGTCAGGATCCAGTGCTTGTACCTGAGCTCCCCTGGTTTGGCCTTGCCTTCCCACCAGGTGCTCAATCACTGATTCAGGGTGTGACTTAGAATTTCCACTACAGACACTAAGCTGAGTGGTGTGGTCAGAACCATAAAATGAAGAGACGATATTCAGAGGGACCTGGGCAAGCTTGTGAAGATGGCCCATCTCTACTCTGCCCTTCTGAGGTCCCATGTGGAGTAATGTGCCCAGGCCTGAGGCCCCCAGCACAAGAAAGATATGGAGCTGTTTTCCAGAGGAGGGCCACAAAGATGATCAGAGGGTTGGAGCGCCTCTGCTACGAAGAAAGATTGAGGGAGTTGGGATTGTTTAGAATGGAGAGTAGAAGGCTTCAGGGAGATCTTGCAGACTTTCAGTACTTGAAAGGAGCTTACAAGAAGGAGTGAAACCAACCATTTCTGCAGGAAGGTAGTGGTAGGACAAGGGGGAATGGATTTAAATTGAAAGAGATTCGATTTTAGGAGGAAATTATCTATTTAGAGGGTGGTGAGGCACTGCAACAGGCTACCCAGAGAAGTTATGGATTTCCCATTCCTGGAGGTTTTCTAGGCCAGGGTTCCTGATGGTTTCTGGGATGGTCTGATCTAGTAGTTGGCACAGTGGGAAGGTTAGAACTAGATGATCTTTGAGATCCCTTCAAACCCATTCTATAATTTTTATGATTCTATGATGTAACATCTCTGTACAACCCAGTGCCCAGAACACTGAAAATATTCCTCTTCGCTGAATTGTAAGATCTCCCAAGGATATACTTGTTAAGTGTGCAGCAAAGTGCTGTCAATTTCCTGGTCACACATCTGATTTATAGCAGCCCAAGGACACTGTGGATCTACCACATCATATGAGGGTGATCATCTCCCAAGTACCTAATCTATCACTGGAGAGAAAGCAGAGACCTGGATTTATTTTAGGACACCACAAGGTAACTGTCTTGAAGAGAATGGCAATTTACAATAGAAAGTCTTGAATGCCACCACTTCACCAGTCCACTTGTAGGCATCATAAATCCAGAGATGGTGGATGATTCCTTTCATTTGCTGATACTAGAAACTGTCAATATTTTATTGTGTCTTGAGTTTAAAATCAGTGTTTTGCAAGCTTCTCTGGAGCAAACTCAGTGGTCATTTATTTGCTTGGCTACAAAGATAAGCAGAAGGAGAGCAGTCTGAGCCAATTTTCAGTTTGAGACATTTCTGTTTAACCCCATGAAGGATGATTCCTTACAAGATGGATATCTTCAGGTTAAAAGAGAGTTTTATATTTTCCTTATTTCAATGTAAGTCTTGTGCAATTTGGATTTTTAAATGTATTTCATTAGTGATTAGTGCAACCGCTCGCTAGCATAGAGTTTTTGATGTATAAGACTCAGGTTTAGTTTTGATAAAATCCTCAGATCAGCTTTCCAATTTGTATTCAGAATCTACCAATATAGATTGGTCCATAAAATAAATTAATGGACATAACTAGGAATCACTTGTGTCTTTATTCAGGTGCTGGGATGAAGAGGGACAGACAACAGGACTGTCTAAATTTTCAGACAGGCAAAACAGCTTTTACTCTCCATAGTTTACACTAATACTAAGTCTGCTAATATTTGCTTTCATTCCTGTATTTATTTACAAATTAGGCTGATAGAGGCCCCTCTGCACTGTGTGACCTCACCTGGAGTACAGTTTATGGATGTATAGTCCTTAGTACAGGAGGGATGTGGACTTGTTGGAGTGAGTCCAGAGGCAAGCCACAAAAATGATTCCAGGGATGGAACACTTCTCATGTGAGAACAGACTGAGAGAGCTGGGGCTGTGCAGGTTGGGGAAGGGAAGGCTCCAGGGAGACCTCAGAGCAGCCTTTCACTACCTTAAGGGGGACTATAAGAAGGAAGTGAACAGACTCTTTAGCAGGATCTGTTGTGACAGGACAAGGGGAAATGGTTTCAAACTAAAGGAGAGGCAATTTTGAATGCATATAAAGTTTTTTGCAGTAAGATTGATGAAGCGCTGGCACAGGTTGCCCATAGAGGTGGTTTTAGCTGCATTTCTGGAGACATTCAAATCCAGGCTGGACATGGCTCTGAGCAGTCTGTCTAGTTGTGGCTATCCCTGTTCAGTGCAGGGAAGCTGGAGTAGAGAACCTTTAAGTGTCCCAACTCCCAACAATTCTATGATTCTATAAAAGTTACATTTAAGTATGGGAATGCATTTTTCTAAGGTTTTATTCCATTGATTCCTAGAAGACGATAGGCACAGCAGTCTTAAACTCCAGGTTGTTAAAGATGTGTTTCACTGGATGCCTCACTGGGACAACAGGAGATTACATTTCTTAAAAAAAATAAATAATAATTTAAAAAAAAAATTAAGAATAAAAAAATTGTGGATCAGTGTTCAATTTACAGTGTAGAAACAGCAGAAGTCTGGTTATTTTCTTTTAGATTTAAGAATTCTATGTAACCAATAGCGTAAAGAAGCTTTATTCCTGTTAAAAAGCCAATTCTATCCTGAAAAAGTCTCCCCATTATTGGCAATTCACAAATGATAGTATAGTTCAGATATCTTTCCTAGATTAAAAAAAAAAAAAAAAAAAAAAAAAAAAAAAAAAAAAAAAGCTGAAATCTTAACCATGAGCATAAAGAGCAGATGAGAAACAAAATGGATCAATCAGCAAATAAAAGTATGTTTTGTTAAACAGTTTTTAAGGTGAAAATGTATATATATGAAATGTATTTATCTGCTGCATAGGGTTACACGGTTAGAATATTCCAGATTGCATGACAAAAAGAAACATTGTTCCCAGAAGCTAAAAAGTAATATTACTACTAAATATTAATAAAGCTTATGTTAGTCTTTTGAAAGTTATTATTATTGTTCCAATTTCTAAAGTCACAATGCATGTTAAATCTTGTTTATTGCACCTACTTGCCTTTAGACAGTCACACCAATATTTTTGTATTCCATGAGTATGCAGGACACCGTGGTACAAGCTGCACATCTATGTCCTTCAGGATCTCAGGTCTTTTGCCTCTCTTGGACATGAAGATGTAAAGCTGTTCATCGATTTCAAACAAATTATCTATAATCCATTGGTTAAAATTCTTTAACAATTCCGTTTTGAAAGGACAAAGGCACAGTAAGAATTTTACATGAAATTAATTACAGAAGCTTATAAGATAAAATGTACAGAATGTGGCTCCTTAGCAAAACAAACAAACAAACAAACAAACAAAAAACAAAAACAACAACAACAAAAAAAAAAACAGAATCCAAGTTAGGAATTACTGATCCAGACACTCCCATTTTACATAAACTGTCTGTTACTGAAAACTATCTACCAGGTTAAGCAACAATTCTTCCCCATTGGGACTCCCACAGAGTTGGTGTGAATCTAATCCTAGCAGTGAGAACAAAGCACATCTAGGATTACAAGGAAAGATTTCAAAACCTTATTTTGTAAAAATAAGCTTTTCTTTCTTTGATTATTGCTTTTATTCTGAATTTTCACAGACTATGGGAGAAATTGTTTTACAGCCTGACAGATCAATACAGACCTTACCCCAAGTTCCAGACTTGTCTCAGGACTCTTTCCTCTGCTTTGTCCTGCACAGCTGGAGCTAACGAAGCATGCCCAAACAGGGCTGCAGACAGCAGAAAACAAAGTGGATTTCTTCCAGATTATGAGATCCCACATATGTATTTGTGAATTACCTTTCAGTCATTAAGCAGTATTCACACATGTAGAGCACTTTAGAATTATTTAAAATATCACCTTAATCACAAACACGCCTAAATCCTGTCTTTTTAAAAGCTGGTGTCTCAAAGTTATTTTCCATTCTTGATTATGTATTCTGTGCGAGTAGCATGTACTGCTCTAAGCTCATCATTGTCAGTAAAAGTCTCATTCATGTAAACAGGAGCTGAACTTGCCTGTTATTTAAGAACAGAGCTCAAGTCTCTTTTTTGATTCAAGCACGTGCTGCTCTTACAATTCCTGAAGGTTACTACCAGCCTGTTTTTCATAAATAAATAAATAAATAATTTTAAAAGTGACACAAAATCAAATTTTGATTGCAATCTGGTCTCAAAATTGACAATTTAATTTAGCTGTTTTTCATAACTGTCCTGCTTATGCCATGATACACAGTAATGTCCTTGCATGCCAACTAGGAGGTCATTTTAAAAGAAAAACATTAAAGTGAAGAAGAAAGTGACCAAAAAAAAAACAAAAAAAACAGATAAACAACTGTGCTTGTTCTACCACTGCTACCCCCTCCTTTAGTTCAAGCTGAAACTCATCTGTGGTTCAGATAGAGCCTTAAGCCTTAGGACACAGCCACTCATAGCAAGATGGTGATTAATAAAGAATGCAGAAAATCACAAATCCAGATGCACTAAACCAGTCTGGTAAGCACATCCTTGCTACCTCAAACTTAGGGCTGCTCTTCCTAGAAGCAGTTTAGGAGCATCTTTCATTTCCCCATTTCAAGAATTAGCTTGAAAGCAATTCCAGCTGCTTAAGAGAAACTGAGTGCTGGATCAAATCACAGGTACAAAGAACTGAGGTTCTGCATTTATCTGTAGGCTTGCTATTGGCCAATAATTCATATCTCTATGTCATATGTCCACCTCCTCTGCCCATCAGCACTGCAGTACTTAAAGACAAATAGAAGACCAAAAGCAGAGAGAGCTCAGTTGCAGCATGGCCTCCTCCATCCTCATCATCAATGCTATGTGCAGACCAACATTTAGAATTATAACCCCAATTGTAAATAATGGAAACTGAAAAATATTAAGCACCCCTTAGGGTATTTCACAGGTAAGAATGGAAGAAACTAGCCCCAAATTACCGTCACAAAATTACTGTGGTAGATGCAGAACAGCAACTGCACATTTCAGACACTCAAAATGGCTCTAGCACGCTTTTCATTTAGGATTTTTTTTTTTTTTTTTTTTTTTTTCACTGTCCCTTGGAAACTGTATCAAGCTCTCTGAAGATTCAAATGTGGAAAGCTATATTCTCTCCATTCTTTCCAAATTCTATAACTAAGGCCAGTTGTATAGAAAACTTGAATTTCAGCTGTCTGTAAACAGTATTGCACCAACAAAAGTGAATATAGCCAAGTGCATTACTCAGGAATATAAAAAGAAATGTATTTTTAAAGATGCATGTTTCTAAACTGAAATTTTCTAATCTTCTTTAAAGGACAAAGGTACCTTTGTGATACACAATTTAAATTAAATATTGGATCCAAGAGAAAGTAATATTATTGTATTAATAAATATTTTACAGTCTCCATGGCAGCTCTTGTCATCTTACTCCTTTCTCAAACTTGCAGCACCATTGAAATGGTTTTCCTACAAATATACTTACAGCGTAGAGTTTGAAATAAGAAAGAAAAAGTCACCTACATCTTTTCAACATTAATTTATGGCTAAGCTTCTGAGAATATTTTCTGTAATCAAGGTCAAAATATATGTGTACAGCTGAACAGTGACTGAAAGCAAACATCCTGGCATAATATTAAGTATAGCAACCACATAAACAGCCAGTAAAAAAGTAGATATTTTTAATCTCATTGTTCTAAAACATTTTTATGTCATAACTGAAGGTCTGCACTGCTGTTGCTGAAACAGAGATGTTGCTCTGTCCTGAATAGAGCTACTGATAGCTGCTTTACCAGGTTCTTTCTTTTGGGCAAATAGGACAGAAGGAAAGGCATGTTCAAGTTAAAATTTATGGTGAGGGAAGAGAAAAAGGAAAAGATTTGGCTTGCTTTACTGAGTGATTGCTGAAAGACAAGAAGGCTGACAAAGCTTACATGATGTTGAAGCTCCTTCCTTGTTGCTATAAGATGAAACATGACTTGATTGTTGGCTTTCCACAGTTATAACTCATCTTAGAGTTAAGGACAAATTGTAAGTACTTTTCTGAATACAGATGTACATAAATTCATACTTAAAAGCAATGCATGTGCAAAAGGGAATGACTAGGTCATGGCTTGAAGAAGGGAGGACTCCAAAAATCACAAATATCTAGTAAAAGAGTCCAAATGGCAGTGAATCCATTCATCATCTGCTATGGGAACTTGATTATAAGACTAGTTACAAATTCTGGTTCATTTCCTCCATTCTGTTCAGTACATAGATGTCAGAAACACTCATGCTATCTCACTGACATCACAAGGGCGCTGTATCATTGCACATGACAGCAGAAGTTGCCTTGTGGGCAGTAGCAAACAATTTCAGGCTGATACCTGCCCCGAACCCTGATCCACCCTCCATCAGTGGCATGTTTTCATTTTAATATCTTGGGGCACTGAGATATCTTTTTTGTTCTGTCCTTCTTCAGCAACAAGCACAGTGCTCTATCATTTGTGATTTGAGAGGAACTCAAGTGCTCCATTTCTCTAAAACACACAGAAATGTTTTCAGGAAATCCAAGACTGTGCATCTCCTGAATCAGTTTATTATCATCTCCTTATGCAGACAGTATTAAAAACCTAATGTTCTACATTCCAGCCTACTTAAAATGATAGGTACTTTAAGTATTTTTGTGATAGTGAAAAATCATTTATGTTGTATAACATCATGTTACAAAGCTTATTTACAGATGTTGATGGCTATTTTAATAAGGCGTGTAATTTAATGAGGCATTTACTCTCCTTCATGAAAGAGTAATTGAAATGTTAATTTAAACTGGATTGGACAGAACCAAAAACTGGCTAATTGAATGTAAACCAATGACAATAAGGACTAGCATTATGCCAGACTGACATTTTTTGCAATAACAAGGGAATCACAGTGATCGTTTCTATTCTTGAATATTTTCCTAAATGAGCCAGAAGAATGAGAAATAACATATTAAGAAAGATGGCAAATGTTTCTATATTGAGAGGCTTAATTAACACCAGAAGGGCTTTCAGAGTAGAAAAATGGGCAGGAAAGAATAATAATAATAAAAAGAAAAAGAAAAAGAAAGAAACAAAAACTTAAAAAAGAGAATTGAAGCAAAATGAAGAGGAAAAACAAGGAAAAGAAAAAAGAAAAGGGAAAGGGAAGGGAAAAAGCAAAGCAAATAAATTACTTTATTTGGACATGACTAAAAGACATAGTGAATAATAAAGTATGTATCCTCCAACTAAAGGAGGAAGTAGGGGAGAAGTAGTAAGGATAAAAAACATCTGTCAGTAATGGCAACCTAGTTAGAGGTGGCTGGAAATACAAAGTTGGACATAGGTATATGCATAGAATAAAAAGTGCACATGAGAATCACAGGCCCGCTTAGTGTAGGAATACCGAGTGTAGGTTATCCGAGACATTGTCTAGAGCTGATAGGCAGGAGCAGTGTGGAGGAATTATAACTGAAGAAAAACATAGGAGTACACTGACCAGCTGAGATGCTTGCACATGTAAAGATAACAAGTCACACGCCTAGGTGATGTCTTAAAAGGAGCCTATGGGATCAAAATACATCCATCCAGTTGAAGAGAACTAGTCTTCATGAGCCTACATATCATGTTTTTTTCAGATCAGTCAACAGCTGGTCCTTTATGCCAGTGGAAGGTGGGCGCTATTATAAAATACTACAAAAATAGACTGAAGTTACTATTAAAAACATATGATCTGGATCTGTGAAAGGAAAATGAGTCATTCAGCACGGTGAGCTGAACCGTACAATTACTGGAGAAAGAATAAAAAATGAGAAGCGATTAATGGGCTGAATATCTATAAAATCTGCATGAAAGTCTTCTAAAGGAACACAGGAAACTTATAGGAGGATTAAAGAGGCCCTAGAAAATGGGTGGTCCTTTCGATCAGAAATGGGCTAGCTTGCATAATAGATCCGCCTTCCATCTATAAATTATGATTTCATATTAAACAAGTTGAAAAAGAAAATTCAAACATCTTCATCTATTTTTCTGTTGCTGGCATCCCAACAAACAAATGAGTTTTATAAATTATGCTCCTCTTTAATTTCAATTTTCAGCAAAAGCATTGTTTTATCCACCTCATTTTTGAAGTTGACATGTTATTAACATCATACATTAAGTCTAATTGTCATTGGAGGAAATTGAATTGATAAAACAGAAATAGAAAGTGTCCAAAAATGAGAAAGTAAAATAATAACATAGTCTGAAACATTCATCAAAGCATATTAGCAATAAATTTTAATCAAGAGTATGTCGCTTCCCATTGAGCAAAGACAGACATGCTATGCTATTTGCAATTACTGACACAATATAGCCCAAGTTACAGAAAAACTGGTTATCATCAGTTGAACTTTCAACTAAAATCACTGGAAAGAAGCAGGTTGAAATGAAATTGAAATGGGGGAAATCAAGGCAAAGGAGTGCAGAACAGCGTTCAAGTACAAGAAGCAAATTGTTAAAAGAAGGCATTGCTGCAAAAGATGTTTTAAAGGCCTGAAAAAAAAGTCTGTCCCCATCAAGAAAACTGTTTTCTTTCCAGCAGCTTAAGGCACCTGGTCTGCCCTGAGCCAGGCATACTAATTTGCCTTTGTGGGGCTTACTGCTAATGAGCACATCGAGTGAACCAAGAGAAGTGGAATACCCTAAGACATATAATCCAGTCAGCGATGACCTTCCTACCGTGGGTACCAACGGTCTAAATTTGTCCATAGCTTAAAAAACCCATCACAAAAGAAGAGAGAGCTGCATAGGGAGCTCAGCTTTGCCACAACAATAGAATCTGTCATAGTATACTGACAACCCAGCTGAAAGCTGCTACTGAAACCTACTAGATCAGAATCTGTTTCCTTAAACTGCACTTTATTATTCCAGTGACATGAGAAAGATACTCAAATAATTACAATTAATAATCATCCCTGTTGGCCCTGGGAAGAGAATTCCAATTGCAGATTATCAATCAAGAGTCAGGTCTCTTGCCCACACAACACAGATGATTTGTGTCTAATAATTCCAACACGAAGAAACTACCAGAGATACTAGTGTTAAACTGTAAACAAGGGTTACAAAAATAATCTTAGAATCTTCAAAATGCTGTTGGAATACATTAGCAGTTTGTATGTTGAAGAGAAGATGTGGCAAACACTAACGCAGCAATGCAAAGAATGTTCTGCACTTACCATTTAATGACCTAACGGTAAGATTTTAGGAATGGTGGAACAAAACAGGTATTACCACTATGGATTCCATGATCTCAGCAGAAATAAATCACATTTCACTGTGGAACTGAGAAATATAATTTTAACACTTCTCAAGTTTTGACACCTATAACGTCACTCTGACAGTCAAAGCTCTCCTGATGCAAGAGAATTAAACCAACAAAAAATGTTCACTATCCCTCAAGACATCCTTCCTATAAAATCCTGTGCAGTAAAGCATGTTCTGCCACCATCTAAGTTTATGTCTAGATACAGAGATTTTGAACGGCATCTATATAGTCAATCCAGTCATCATATAACATCAAATTTTCATGTTCTTAATTATATTCTCCATTTGAATGACACGTTTCTATAATAACTCACATTTGTACTCAAAAGCCTGTCACCTAAACTTAGATGTTCTTACACACGGACAAGTACAAAACAATGAACATGGCCTACTATCTTAGTGTCATCTAACTGTTTTGCTCTGTTATCTGCTCTCTAAGTGAAAACATTTTACCAATTAAAAGAAAGGAGCTGTCTGAATTAGATCACAGTAGAGTCTCAACATCAAACCTAAGAGATCTGATGGAGAGCTGCATATTTTTCTTATTCCAAAAACATTATAACAGTCTCTCCTTTGTCAGACTTCATCAAATACTCTTTTCATTCTTCCCTGTATCTATTCACTATGCAGTTAGAATATTTAATTAATAAAATAAGTTTAAAAAAAAAAGTTAATAATGCCATTCTAAAACCGCTGATTAAAAGTACAAGTATCCCTTCTTGGGTCGAATGGCTCACTGTATTTCTCAAGGCAAATAAGGATACTGAGATCCGAAGCAATCCATTCTCAGTGACTACCATTCCTTGTCTTTTGATTGCCTTGATACAGCAGATAAATTTAAAGGGCCTTCTGTCCAATTTGAGGCATATGAATGTGAAGAGCACAGTGATAATAAAACCAATTGACTCAAACTGACTCTGCTTTTGGAAGTGACTACAGGTGATATTCTTTCTTCTGCTTAATGCTTCTCTAATGAAGACAAGCAGATTATGTCATAGTATCAAGGTCAGTAATTAAAAAAGAATTAAAAATAATCTACAGATACCTAGAAATAGAGCTTAAATATATGTGTCATAAACTGATTAGCTGTAAGTTTCTGTGAAAGGTAATGTAATTCAACAATACATTCCCAGGTACAAGGGATCATTGAAACATTGTACCAACACATTCATTAAATAAGTTCATCCTAAACGATACAGTTTATTCTTCCGCTGAAGAATACATCTAAAAAATGACACTGAAATTAATGCAAACAAAACTAAGAGCAAATAGCAGATGACAAGACAGTAGAGACATTTGCATCAAGAAAATGAAATAAAAAGAATAAAGCACAAAAATAATGCAAAACAAAAGCAAGAAAGATAGCTTATTAACAGAAACACCCCAAAATAAAGGTTAATGAACAGTGAAAAGCTTTTATCTTTACCCTACAGTGAAATCAACTTTAAAACACCTCTTGCAGAAGAAAGGACTGCAGCTGTGGCAATCCTACTTCACATTAAATTCTCTCTTTCAAAAATTCTCGACTCCCCAAGGCAACTCATCTCAAATTATGGCTAATGTAAAAGTCAATGAATTTGAAAGGGACATTCTTTTTTCATCAGGATGAGTCAAAGACAAAGTCTCAAGGGGAAAAAATATTCTGACCCACTGCGTATGAGAAGGTCTCATACATATTCAAGCAAATGCTGTATCACAGCTTACACCTTCAGGACATGTATTTGGAACAGACAACATTCTTACTATGTTTCAGTCTTTCCATAATCCTGTGACTGAAAGCTAAGTGAAGATCAAAAATTATCCATATAACTTCTCCGCTGAGGATGCTTTAACTTCAGTTAATGCATATGGTATCTGAATAAGACTTTTACATCTTGGGGCTCCGTAGTTGTTTGTGGAAATAACGATTAAGAGAGCTCTGGAGATAGCACACTGGAGTGTCAAATCTGTAAAGGAGAAAATACTTTATTCTTGATCTGTAGTAGGGAAATTGTATGGAAATACTGGAGCATACAAAGTGTTGAGTGATCACACAAGAACTGTTAAGACAACAACACCTGAAGCAGCTGAAGCAGAACAATGGAATTTAGATGTGATGAAGCATCTTGCCAAGTGCCCCATGATGAGGCGATTTATGCAAGGGAGGACGCTGGGAGTGGGAAGGGTCATGGCGTATGGGGTTGCGTTATTGCGTGTACAGGATGAGCCTGCGTGGAAGACATTGCTGGTATATAAGCTGTGTGACACAGCAGTAAATTGAGAGCAGGTTCCATGGCATCCATGTATGTCTCTCTCCCCAGACGGGGTCTGGCCTAGGGTCATTTGTCAGAATCAACACAAAGTCAGTATTACCTCTCTTTAATAAAACTTTAATACTTTTAAAGGCTACACTGTTGGGATATTAGCTCTAAGTGTCTGGAATTCAGCTTGGATTTCAAAACATTTGTGAGGACTCATGGTTTTGACCTTCATACTCTAATGTAAATATTGTCTCAGATATGCCTGTTCCTTTGTCCCCATCCCTGAAGTTTTAGCAGAACACCAGATTTCCATTCACTGTTGGTCACAATCTGCTGCAAGTCACTCTTTCCTGTAACATTCCCTCTGCCCCTTCCTCCTTTCAGAGGGCTGCAAATTGAGCTGAAACTAAAGCTCAATAAAATCCAGTATTGATGTATAAATCCATAACCTACTGAATAGAGAGCAGGTTGAAAACTATTAATCATCATTTTTAGAGTCTCCTGGGAGCAGGAAATGAGTTCATTTTATGGGTGGAAGGTAAGATTTCCTATTTATTCTTCTTTAATTTTTCATCCCTCTAGCTGAGATCCCCTGAGTCTAAAACAAAGTTTTTACACTTTTTGATGCTCCAGTATATCACCATCTGGGGATGAAAATTTCTACCAAGCCCACTAAATGATTTTGCTCTGTACTGCAACATTTTTACTACATGAGTTGAGTGCTGAAAGGAGTTTGGCCAGCTTGTCCAATTATCAGCTTGAACTCCTGTCTTCATCTCCACAAACCTCTTTTAAAATCTCTTCTTATTTCTGTCATCAGCTGGAGCAAGTATTGTAGTATTGGAGCAAGCCAACACCTTTCTAGACACCATGAGCTGTGAGATCTGCATTGGTCACCAGCTCTGGCAATGCCAGGTCTCCTCACTCAAGCAGAAAGGTGCCCATCTGAGTTAGCCCAGGGACACAGGATATTTCATTTACAAGGTAATTTTTTTCATTTTTTAGCCTGTTAGTTGGTTTGTTTGAATACTGCCACTGCATAAACATTTGTATGCTTCACAGTCAGTAGGAATTTAATGAGCTCTCTCTAAGGACTGAATTTCCTTAACTTTCATGATGGGACATGTCTGTTCTTCCTTGGTCCACGTCTGTGTTAACTGAAATCAATAGAAGCCGGCCCAAACTGTTTCAGTAAAACTTCAGAGGAATTATAGCAGGAGAGCTTGTTTAACTTTATTTCAGTCATTCATTAATTCACATACATTTTTCTTAAAAATCAGACAACCACGTCCAATATAGAGATATGGAACAAATCCCAACAGACTTAAGAAAGAGAAAAAAGAAAGGAAGAAAGAAAAAAAGATAGAAAAAGACAAGGAAGACTGCCTATTTCCCTTTCAAACTCTCACCTTTATCTGTGCACCTTACACAACAGCTCCAAAAATCAGTGTGATCAGTTTAATGATATCTCTGCACTTGCAGTTCAGTTCTGGTGACATTTTTTGACATTTTTTCTACCCAACTGGAATGATTCAAAAGTACTGACCTACAAATTCAGAATGAATCTTTATAGAAGGGACACAAGATGTCACAAACCAAAATGTGGCACTGCATCCAAATCTATCCTTCTGTTTCCATAAGCCAATGAATGACAGCATTTTGATCGTGTAGAAGTTAACCTCTGGAGACCCCCAAGAAGTCGTCTTACCCAGCTGACACAAAGAGTAGCATAACTTCAATTTTCTCTTCAAGAAACGAGCAAAAAATATTATCTCTCACTTAAAGAGAGAATAACACCAAATGTAATGTATTGTCATTATCACTTTGGAAATGAAATAGTCCAAGGGCAGAAAATGACAAGTTAAACATTCCCAGTAAGCCTTTACACAGTTTTTTTCATAAGGGTTGAGACCTGAAGAGTTGATTCAGATTGTCCAGATTCAGTCCTGAAGGGCAAGGAAAAAGATATATATTTATTCCTTGCAAGTACAAAAGTGTTTGGATTTCTTCCTCTGAACAGTTTTGATTCTTGTCTCCTCTAAAACCATGAATGCTTCAGCAAAGCTTCAGATGCATTTGTGTGCAGAGAGAATACTGCTACTTCCCCCAGTAGACAAGCAGAATTAGCATTTTGGTGATACCTTTAGTACATCTTCAAGCTTTCAAAAGGGAGGATTTCAGTGTTTCGCAGTCATGAAGCTGGGATGATGCCACCTCCAGGATCATCAACTTGCCTCATCTCTGCTGAGAGCATAACCGGGTCTTCTTAACCTCGTCATGAGCCATGGACAGGAACTTCATGAAGGTGACAAAGGTAATTAGAAAGTGTTAGTGCTCTCTGCATTATCTTTGCAGATGACGTGCATATATTAAATCATGTGTTACAGATTTGATTTACTTACAATGGGCGATACCATCTTTTTGTTCGAAAATTTATACATTTTTGTAGAAGTCTGGTTTTCATTCAATTACAAATTTCCTGTCAACTTCCATGGGATCAGGAGTTTAGCTTTATGTAAAATAAAAGTGATTATTACCAAGCAGAACAGGATGGTATTCTGAATGGATTACAGTGAGCGCCACATTCATTTTCGTAGATGAAAAGTAATTATTGCTTTTGGAGTGAAACACTGATCCGTGCATAGTTTTAATATTAAAAAAACATAAATTTTAAGATAAATTCGATAGAAAAAAAATGTGGTAGGAAAAATGAGCTAATCCTAATATTACCACAGGGCTAATGTTCAGACATGTATCTGCATAGACTGTAGCAGAACAGGCTGAGACGACTAAATACCTTAGGAGACAGCTCTGCAATATGCTGAAGTCAGATATGAGGCAGAGGCTGAAGTAAGAAGAAGAAATAGTAGGTTTTTATCTTTCAAATGACTCTAGGACTTGTAGCTTCCATAAAGAATAAGTACTTTTTTTATTTTTTATTTTTTTTTCTCCCAATCTAGGTAAGACCATTTAAAGCAATTGACCCTGGTAAGACTGTAGATTTCTGCTACGATCAGCTTCCAGGGTCCAGACTCAAAGCAGCTGAACCAATGTAAGATTCAGTTTTGCCTATTACAAAGTTAAAGAGAGTCTTCAGAGGAGAAATCACTGATCATGAGCAGGAGTGTGAAAACCACATTATTCCATGTCCTCTGATCAAGATTTTGTGAGGCTCAGAGGTGAGCGTTTTTATTGGATTTATGATATGTCTGTGAAATAAAATCAAAGGAAATCAAGAACAATAAATATGCCTTATAGTAGTACTATAGGTGAAAATTACTTTACTCTTGGGGTTTTTTTAAGTTCACTAATTCAGGTTTATTCTTTAGGAGCACACTGCCTGAAGAAAAGCTATATCTATGCCTGTGCAATTTGCAGCTGAATTATGGTGCTCGAAATGGGCTCCAATATTTGCTTGCAGGAGAGATCACGTACTGGCCAGAAGTTTGAAACCACTAAATCCATATTTTGGCAATCCATATCTTCAGCGTAGGAATGATACTGAGCCTGGGAATAGCATCCACCTGCTCTTCATACCAGCCAAGTGCCAAACATGGTGGTTTCTTCATGAGTTTACTTGGACCTGAGGATACTTCATTTTCAGTAGCTGAACTGAAGATATCAAAGGAAGAAAGTAAATAAAATATATTTTTAAAAAAGAAAAATAAGTGAAAATATGACAATTAAGAAACATGCATTGAGAACTGGGAGCTGCAAATGTAGAAGAGCTGTATTTGTCACATCCCTGTCCCTCTGAAACCTTTGTAGTCTTATGCTCAAAGAGTACAATTTTCTGATAGAAATGATTTTTTCTTTATTTTTACATGAATAAAATACAAAAAAAAAAAATAGAGGATTTGTTGTTGTTGTTAAATTTAGGATTTAATTTAGCATTTAATTTTTTTGTCTTGCTTTGTTTTTTCAGACTGGCCCACAAAAAGGAAGGGGAAAAAAAAAAAAAAAAAAAAGGAGAACTTAGAATTTTATCTAAGACCAAGGCAACATAAGTGGAACCATATTTCCTTCCTCATTTGAAAATGAAATTCTGCATTGCTTGTAACTCACCCAGTTTCACAAGAAATCCTTCGGTAATTTTTAGTTGATTTTTCTCTTTCTTACTTTTAAAAATACCTTTCTTTATTCACCCTGTAGAATAAATGGAGTGTAGCTTGAAATTCGGGTCATACAATTGAAGCAGAAGGTTTTGTATGAAATCAAACTTTTTGAACCAAATTCCTCAATTTCTAGCTAGCTTCATATATATATATATATACATGAAAATAGAGATGGAGGTTCAGGGGAACCTCTCTATTTTTTCCAACCCCTAAAAGCCCTTCTCATACCAAAAGAGCAAAGCTTCAAACAATTTCTGTCCTTTCCCTTAAGTCTTTCATTTCTTTTCCTTAGTATTTCACACAGTGATTAGAGAAGCTGCAGCAATTGATGCCCTTCGGTGGCCTGTGTCTTCTCTGCACATGTTAGATGGGCTCTCCTTCATGTCGGTGGGTTATGTCCTATTAGGAACTAATAAGAGCATGACCACCAGGATTCCAGGCTCCCTGTCAGGAGTGATGGCTCTCCATGTGTGTTGCTTTCATATGTTGCTGAAAAAGTGTCTGCTAGGCCTGACCTCATCTCTGCTTTGGCATTTTATTCTCCCTTCATAGCCTCTTGTATCACAAAAAATACACCATCCCCTGCCTTTCCACCCACAGTGGAGGGCCAGATGCTCTATTTCATTTTTTAAAAGGAGGTTATAAATACATTCTTGGAAAATTTTACACATTTGGCTAGCAGAGTTTCATTTGGCTCTGCATCCTTCACTATCGATTGTTTGCTTTTTTTGGTCTGTTTGAGTCTTGTAAAATAACAGTGCTGGATGATTCCAGCACCTGGGGCGACCTCCCACTTTATTTGATTCATCTGTTGCTCTGTCCCTCCGTATTCCAATTATCACTTCAAATCTGCCTCCCTGTACTTCTCTCTAGCCACCTACTGCATGCACTTTTGCATTTCAAATCTTTTTCTGGAACCCATGATCCTCTTCCCATTCCACCTCTTGCATTTCCGCACCACAGTAGGGAAGCTTTCTTATTCAGGAAAGCACTGGAGCGTTTGATTTAACCACGAGGGTTTTTTGAACCAGAGCCTCTATTTAATCCACTTAGTTTTGTTATTGATGAGCTCCACTGCCCAGAGGCTCAAGTCAGCAAAGCTTTTATGCATGTTTAGCTGATTCCAGTGGATTGCTTAGAGTTAAGCACATGCTTAGATGTCTCTCTGAATTGGAGCCAAGGTGTTTTTCTTCCACAGGGACACAGCAGTAGAATTGTGAAACAGTTTATCATGCACAGCAAATCTTAAAAGGCCAGTGGCGTCACAAACCAGTTTCACAAATAGGAAACGAGTATCACTGCTTACTTCTGTGTTCTGCACGTGATAACAGGATACCACGCTAAAAAACAAGCTGGCCACAAGGCACAAATGTAGCACCATATGTGAGTAGGTCTTGGTCAGTAGACTTCATATTTCTGTTCTTAATTAGAAGCATTTATGTTAAATATCTTTCTGAAATGTTATTATCAAAGTTAATATATTTAATAAGAAATGAGAATTTTGATTGATTTTGAGATAGAACACGAACTTATACATTGATTTTCCTTTGGTACTTCTCTAAAGTTAAATCCCAAGATAAGAGAGATAATCAATGTTCTCACTCTGAATAATAACCTGACACAAAGGACCACCTTCTTAGCAAAGTGGAAAGATTTATTTAATGTAGGAATTCCACATCTGCATACAACTTCTTTGAATTAAATACCAATCACTTTGCCAACATGGGTAAAGCCTGCACACTGTGATTGCAGAAAATAAGGCTCTTCAGGGAAACTCTAGAGCATACAGTGAAAGCAAAGCAGATGTGCCAACTGTGGCACTGTTATAGAAGTCCTCAGTTAACTGAAATATTCTTCAACCCATGTTGCACAGCCTGGAAAAATACACCTACACACTTTGTCAGTGCTAAGCATCTCAGTAACTTCAGCAAAACCCAGAGAAATTCTTATATTCTTCAAGATATTTCCATGACCAAAATCTTCATGTCTAAAATACATTACAGAGATTACAGTAATCAGATCACATCTGAGCTAGTGTCTTAGAAATGTTAGGGCTTGCAGTGCTTTGTGAACTAATTCCCTTACTCCACAACTGTTCTCCATTATTCTTCAATTCCTGTTGTATTGACTTACTGCCCAATTTCCTATAAAACTAATTGCATTTCAACACTATTAAAAGAACTTTGGAAATAATACTTTAAACTTTCTAAAATGTCTCCCAAAATGATCTGCAAAGTCACTGCACAGGTAACTTGGGAAGTCTTTTCTATCATTAGGGTCTAACATAACTACCTTAACAGGAGAGACAACGAAAGAAATAACTAACAAATAGAAATAGAAATAGAAATAAGCAATTGCACCTGAATTAGGTATGCTAGCTTGGACTGCAGTGTGACCCAGCATGCAACATTTCCAACACCCAAGCATAAATGACAGATCAGATTTCTATAGGATGGCACTGATAGGTCTGCAGCAGGTTATTTACGGTTCCTCATCCACAATGAAAAAGTCAGGAGTTGCCCTTTACAGCAGTTCGTATTTCATCCACTGCTCTCTCACTTTGCTGAAGACAGGTGAGAATGGGATCTGGCATGTGGTGGGGCTGCAGGAACACCTCAGCCTCAGATGCAGCTGGTAGCTGCATGGATTTGTTGCCTTTGGGTTCAAGGCCGTCCAAGCCATCAACGGAGAGAGAGGTTTTGTGTCAGCTGAGACCTCTAGTTGCTGGGTTTACCCCTAGACCTCACATGTGATTTAACAGAGGGACTGCATAAGGACAATTTGACTTAGCTAATTATTTTGATTCTTTCTCTGGATACCTACATTTAGATGTTTGAAACCTCCCCATAGCTCACACTTTGTTTCTGTCTCTGCTATTTGAAAGTTGTCTTATCTGACTTCGTGAGCTGATAGAAAATAGTCACTGAGATTAATTTTTTTTCATTAATATCACATATCACTCATGGGAATAAGTTTGGAAAATGGTGGTTGGAGTCATATCAGCCAGCATCCACTGAGGTGAATGTGATTTGCCATTTTAATTCCGCTTCTCTAGATTGAGTGCAAAAATCCACTCTGAGGAAGGAGATTATAAAGATTATATAATGTACGTAACATAGAAAATAATACTGATGCTAAAGAGAACATGCAGAAATAATTTCTATGAGGCTTTGCTATTCTGAAAAAAAAAAATACACTGAAGTGATAAAATACAAGAAAAAGAAACATGGCCAAAAGCAACTGAGCATTACATTTTGTGGAGCCTCAGTCCATCACCACTGCAGGATGCATGACAACAATACACCATTTATTCCTTACCAAAAATTATCTTTACTCAGCAGGACATCTGTTGAGCACAAAACTCACATTAATGCTCATGGAAGAGCCATGTATTTTGGCCTCCCAAGACTGAGGCACTTTTGTCTCTTTCAACAATTTAGTGAAATTATTAGGATATTTCATGCACTTGCTGGTGGCGTTATGCCAACATTACACTGATGTAACTCTTTACACACTGACCATTTTGATGCAGACCGATTTGCTGCAGAAAAAGCAGTGTGTCGTAAAATGAATTTATGGCATAGTGAGAACTCTTCACTTACATCACATACAGACATCCTTTGTGGGCCTGTAAGTCCCAGATTCCAGCTATTAATCATTTAGCTGTCTATGTAATTTATTCCACTTTTAAAGAGAGACAACATGGGTTGAATGGGATGGATTCCCATAATAACCTAATACATACTTTCTCACGTAGACAGGCCTTCAGGCAGACAGACTGGATGTGGAACAATGAATGAGAAACCCTGCGGGTGGATTTCATCTAGAATACAAAGCTACCAGGTCTTCTTTCATAAGAAAACAAACAAAACATAGAAACAAAAAATACTTATCTTAGGAACAACTACTTGTCATTCTAACATTCTTAGAAACTGATGTCAAGGCCAGTTAGACTTGTAGCAAAGCCTGTACTTGGCTTGAGATTGGGTAATTTGTTTTTCATTCAGCACTCCATTTATGCTAGAGAGTTTGCTAGAGAGTACATCTACAAAAAGTTGTACTGAGCAATTACAATTTCCCATTCAAGACCCCCAAGAACTATTTTATATTCTTTACCAAATTCTCAAAGCAGAAATAATAGAAAGTAGGTAGTTATTAGAATGTTCACCAGTTATCTAATCTGCCCCCATCTCAAAGCAGAATGAGTTCAATTAAACTTTTGATGTCGTATAAAAAATAGGAACAAGTCAAAGGAAGATGAAATCCCATGCAGGTTATCCCCCTGCCACTGTCTTTCTGCACCAGGTAGTTGCACAACTGCAGAGCACAAAAATTGCTGTTTCAATGACTAATGTTATTAGAAACAGCAAGAATCTGGCTGCTTTGATTATTCTCTTGTTAAACATATATGAAAAGAAATCCAAATCAGAAAGTGGTATAGCGCAAAGGTCAAACTGTCTTTCTTCCACTAGATACTGCATGGAATATTAAACAATGGAAAATTTAGATAATTTATGCTCACGACAAAGGTTGTAACAAAAATGAGAAACTGAAGCAACTAATTCTTCATATGGGAAACAGTAAAATTATAATTCATTGTAATCGCTGTCTTTAGATTATAATTTTCTGGTTCCCTTGGGTCCCACAGCAGGAGGAATGGATGGAGGATGTAGAAGGACTTTAAAGAAATTTATATCAGTGAAAGAAATTAACCCATAAATAGTTATGGAATATATCATAAGTTCTTCAGCAGAGCTGCTATAACCAAAGCAGAAAGTCTTATCTAGTTTGTCAGATTTTTTTATACTTGGTCCTTTCAATTAAAAATTCAATAAATATATAAAAGGAAATATTTTCAGTAAACAAACTTGTGTAAGGTGCTGATGGAAAAAAATACGCCAACACTTCTTGCACCCTATCAGTTTTACTCTCCAGTTTTACACAGCTTTGATCTGATCTTTATCTGAGACAAGGGAACATAAATGTCACCAGCCCACCATTAGGAAGCGCAGCAAGTCATGTGAAGCCTGGCTTCCTGCCAGCACATATCAGGAACATTGCCCTGTCAGCATCCAGCAGAGACAGCACAGAAAGCTTATGTGTTCTGCCCTTTCTCTCCAAAATGTAGTTCACAGTGATGGCAGGAGAGACCACAGAGCCAGGCAGATTTTTGAACTTGCTATTAGGGTAGAATTTTGGCACTCGTGCACCATAAATCACACTTGGTCTGTGATCAGTGGCTGTAGACAAAGGAAAGGGAGTGAAAAGAAGTGAGTGACACAACACCTTTAAATTCCTGACAGTGCAAAGTAACACCATTTTTCAACTTCAGCCTTTCTATCGTCTTCCCCACACTGAAAAATAAAGACTATTTGGTGAAGCTGCTTTGGTTGTTGAAGTCAATTTCCCAACAACAATCTGCAGTTTTGAAGCCAAATGAATCATCACTCACCTCAGTGAGCATCCTTTTCACTCATAGGCAAGATAGTTGTCTTTCCAAGCAATATCCCAAGGAAATTCAGAGTAGACACTATGAAATTCAAAGTCTCGCTATGGGGGCAGAACTCACAAGTGCTCTGCCATGCAGTTCTGCTTTGCTGCTTGCAGGGGGTCTGATTTCATCAGAAGGCAGTGGGAAAGACGCTCTTGTTTTATTCATACACAGAGCAGGATTCACTAACATTTTTAGCAAAAAACAAAACAAAACAAAACAAAACAAAACAAAACAAAAACAGAGAGGGAAAGAGAGATTTTAGTGAAAATCAATTCATTTTCTCATTTATTACCAAAGCACATTAATTAGATTCATGTTCGCTCCTGGAGAACAACATGGAAGTCATTTGGCCTGAAAGGGCTGCAATCTCTAAGTAAAGCCATGCAAAGTCAGAACAAAGATGAGCATGCTCAGCATACTCTTCCAGAAGTCTCCTAATGCTTTGGGCGTTTCTGTCTTCTCCACATTTACCAAAATAGATTCATGAAAAAAAAGAGAGCAGGTTTGCTTTGGTGTCTGCATCAGTGTCTGAGCAGGATGACTGCCCCCAGGAAAGAATGGAGCAATAAATACGTATATTGAAATGAGAGAGAGCAGCTCCCAGCTTCTTCACTTTCTAATAAATAAAATCAGATTTTCAGTTACGAGTCTACATAACACATTTCTGTTCTTCCACCCAAAATGTTCCTAAGGACATCCATTCTGTCCTTAACATCCATGAAATGAAAGGAAATATTTGAGCTTCTCCTGTAGTATGCTCTAATACCAGGTTATCAGCTACTCAGCCAGCAGACAGGAGAAAGGAATCCTTATGAACTAGGTGGTCTGAAGCCTTCCTGTTCCATGTCTCCTTTTCATTGCAGCTCACCTGAGTTTGTCTGACAGACAGACACCTATTACACCAGCCAGTGCAGCTGATGAAAACAAAGCTATCCAGAAGCACTGGAGCACTTGAGAGAATGTTTAAAAGCATTCTTTTTGCTGAGCAAAGAGAATGATGATTGTTCTTGGGAGGGTAGATTTCTGGATTAAAAATATGTTTTTCTCTCTCATGCTTGAGCTAGCAGGGAAAATGGAAAAAGAATCATTTAGCTCTATCTTTACTGGGTTTTGTTGGCGGGTGGGGGGGCTTCACTGACAATTCTTGATCATGCTTTGCTGAAACTGTGTTTGTTTAGCATATCTGTCTAATAAGCCTGAGTAGTTTACATCATCTATTTTTTGTGTGTGCACACTGGATAAAATCACACTTTATGCAGTTTCAAACTATTCCACAAAACTGAACGCATCTTTCTGTACTTTTTCATTATTGTGTAGCAACTCAGTGTAGCATATAGCCAGCTGCCTTGGTGACTTAAAACCAGGTGTTTCTCCCTGAGTCCATCCTGTTACCCCATGGCACAGCTGGGCTGAGCAGACCACCGTTGAATCACAAAATCACAGGATTTCCTGAGCTGGAGGGGATCCACAAGCTTGGAGTCCAACTCCCATCCCCACACAAGACCACCAAAAACCCAAAGCCCATGTCTGAGAGCAGTGACCCAATGCTCCATGATGGCTCAGAGCCATGACCACTGCCCTGGGAGCCTGGCCTGTGCTCACCACCCCCTTTTCCTAATGCACACTGCCATGCAGCTCCATGTTATAGTTCAATGCAGTTTTCTTTCTCTCTTCAAGAAGCTACAGAGCTTTGTTCCTTCCTGGTATCAATCACTGCAGCGAACCATAATTTACCTCAAGTCCAACTGAACAATATTGTTTATTCCATGATATTATTTCACTTTAAAGAGGTACACATTTAATAATGAGTATCATAGCATTAAAAAGGCCATGACAGTAAATTCATGTTCTTTTCTAAAATGTTGTGGCATTTTTATCACTGTCAAAACATTGTACCATTGTGGTCGGTTCTTAACCTGCAATGTTGCCTCTTTCCAGCATGAGTGTTACCTGATAAGCCATAGGCAAAAACAATTTATTTATTTTTATGTGTAGAGAAGATGGTTTGTATTCAGATGTGGACTTCTAAACACTTCATCTCCCAGGCTAAATATTTGCACCAAGAAAAAAGGATGGAACCAATACACAAGACTATACACATTCCTGAAAAATCATCCCGATTAGGTCATTATTTACAGCTACTTATAGACAGATTGGAGTTATTTTCTGTGATATGTTACAGAGAAAAGAAGTTCTTTATCATGTTTCAATTCGCACTGATATAAGGATACATCTTTGTTTAAAAAAAAAAAAAACAACACAACCTTATTTTCCTACTTCAAACAAATCCTTTTATCTAAGGGTGAGCCCAGGTTGTTACTTGAGATTGTTTGCATAAAATCTCATTAGCCTATTGATTCTACTTCTAACACCTAAGGTAATACTTCATTACCATGCAAATAAAGACAGACATTTTACTTGTAGCTTAATACGGAACTGATTGTTCTCTTTTACATAGTCCAACAACAAAGCACTGTTAATGAAAGTCATCAATAATTGTTCAACAGGTGGAAAAGATTAGAGTCAAACAGAACCTTTTTTTACCAGCAGGAACCTCCCTTTCCTATCTAATATACAAATTCTGTTGATTACCACCCTTCAGGAATTGCATGAATCAAAGTTTCATCTTTTTTTCTCCCCCACGCAGATGCCCTGCTCTAACAGAGCAAGATACTCTAAAATTCACAAAGTGAAATCCTGACCCCAGTGAAGACAGTGAGACTGTCAGCTCCTCAGAATCCCAGCTCTGTGTCTTTCAGTCTAGGTATGGCTCTGTACACCGCTTTTGCTTCTGATTTAGAGGTTTTTGGTGTGGAAGGTCACTGCTTTAATGCACCACACAATCTGTGAAAAAAAATTACATTGCCTGCGTACTCACAAAGTCTAATGATTTAGTCTATAAAAATAATAGCCAAATAGTCTGTTACAGAGATTTCAAGCCCTTACAAATAAAATTACCATGTGATTTGGGGTGGACAGTATGTCCAGAGAAATGAAAAGAGGCTGAGGTTTTGGACAGCCTGCTACAAATCTTAGTTTACATAGGCAGTCTTCAGATACTCAGGGATAATGCCTTTAACAATGTTATCTATTTACTCCTTCAATTTATTTACTCTTTTTACACTATCTGGTAAATGCTAGTGAGAGAGCAAAGCTATAACAGACCATTGCTTCTCTTCTGAGAGAAGACAGACAGGGAGAGAGCTGCAAAATAGGGATGTTTTAACTGCTTAAAATTACGTGCATGTGAAGCTAAACTGTTAAATGGTGACTGGTTTAAACAGCACAGACCTTGACAGAGAACTACCACTGATCTCATCCTTCGAAAAGGTATTTCCTTTCCAAAGCTATATTAAACTTAAGCATAACTACCCTGCAGGAGGTAATCAAAATGTCACTGTGGCACCCCTTGGGACACATACTGTGAGTGCACAAGCTCAAAAGGAGAACAGATGAGGGCAAAAGTATCCTTTCAGATCACATGAGCAAAGGTGTTCCTGCAAGCAGGCTTGCCAAGGGTAAACCAGTTTGTCTTCAGAAAGCCCTCAACACAGATCCTGCAGGTAGTAGGAAAGAAACCAGGCAAGGCAGAAAATAATTCCCTGAAGGACACTGGAATGGCAGTAAAATACAGCTGGGTTCATGGAAGAAAAAATGTCTGGAGAGAAAACCCTGCACAAAGAGTGTAAACTGCTAGATCTGCTCAAAAGTTAATTTTATTGCTTTCTCTTTGGGCTGAATAGACACAGGAAAACAATCTGCCATTTAAGACACCGCATACAAGATTAATAGGAATGGACACTGTTAATGAGATAAAATGTGAGTAAAGCCTTGCTGAAGTCTAAAATCTCTTCAATTCTCCATCTGTGTAAGGAAATAAAGGTAGCTGGCAACAACAACAACAACAACAAAAAAAAATAATAATAAAATAAATTGGATCCACAACACAAAGCTTACATGTGAATTCAGGTCATGTAGAAGCAGAGGTACATGGAAAACAAAAGTAGATGTGCAACTAACATCCTAGAAGTACCTTTGGGCAAGTTTTCAGTATCCTGTACAAATGCATAGAATCATAGAATCACTCATGTTGGAAAAAGCCCTAAAGATCATCAAGTCCAACCACAAACTGACCATACTACATTAACATGCTCAACCATGTCCCTGAGCACCACATCCAAAGGTTTTTTAAACACATCCAGGGATGGTGACTCAACCACCTCTCTGGGGAGCCTATTCCAACATTAAACAACCCTTTCTGTAAAGAAGTTTTTCCTGATATCCAACCTAAACCTACCATGGTAACCTGAGACCATTTCCCTTTGTCCTGTCACTCATCACCAGTCAGAAGAGACCAACCCCACTTTCACTGTAAGCACCTTCCAGGTATTGGAAGAGAGCAATAGGGTTTCCCCTCAGCCTCCTTTTTCCCAGACTAAACAGCCCCAGTTCCTTCAGTCTCTTCTCATAGGGCATATTCTCCAAGACCTTCCCCAGCCTTCTTGCCCTACTTTGGACCTGCTCCAGAACCTCAGTGTCCTTTCTGAATTGATGTGCCACAGACTGAACTCAGTACTTGAGGTGAGGCCTCACCAGTGCCAAGTACAGGGGCAGGATGACTTCCCTAGTGCTGCTCACCACACCATTCTTGATACAAGCCAGGATGCCATTGGCCTTCTTGACCACCTGGGCACACTGCTGGCTCATATTCAGCCGACTGTCCATCAGCACACCAAGGTTCCTTTCCATCAGGAAGCTTTCCTGCCACACCTCCCCAAGCCTGTAGGGTAGCCTGGGGTTGTTGTGACCAAAATGCAGGACCTGACACTTGGCCCTATTGAAACTCATACAGTTAACCTTGGCCCATCAATCCAGTCTATCCCAATGCCTCTGTAGCACCTTTCTCCCCTCAGGCAGATCAACATTTTCTCCCAGCTTGGTGTCATCTGCAAACTTACTGAGGGTGCATTCAATCCCCCCATCAAGATTATCAATGAAGATGTTAAACAGAAGCGGCCCCAGCACTGAGCCCTGGGGGACACCGCTCGTGACCGGCTGCCAACTGGATTCAACTCCATTAACCACAATTGTTTGGGCCCAGCCATCCAGCCAGTGTTTCACCCAGCAGAGCATATTCCCATCCAAATTGTGGACAACCAGCTTCTCCATGAGGATGTTGTGTGTGACAGTGCCAAAGGCCTTTCTGGATTCCAGGCAGACCACATTGACAGTCTTACCCTCATCCACTAAGTGGGTCACCTTGTCATAGAATGAAGTCAGGTTTGTCAGACAGGATCTACTATTCGTAAACCTATGCTGACAGGGCCTGATCCCCAGTTGACATTTAACTGGTCCATGATGGCTCCCAACATTAACCGTTCTATAACCTCTCCTGGCACTGAGATGAGACTCATAGGTCTGTAGCTACCTGGATCATCTTTGCAGCCCTTTTTGAAGATGGGCATCACATCTGCCAGTCTCCAGTCTGCTAGGACATCCCCAGTTAGAAAGGACTGCCAAGAATGATGGAAAGTGGATTGGCAACCACATCCACTAACTCTCTCAGTGTACTGGGGGGCAATCCATCCGGCCCCATGGACTTGTGAGGTTCCAGCTTTCAGAGCAGGTCCAAAACCATCTCATCATGGATTACGCAGGGCCTATTCTCTTCTCCATCCCCATCTTCCATTGCAAGGGTCTGTATGCCCAGGGAGCAACTAGTCTTACTACTGAGGCAAAGAAGACATTAAGTACCTCAGCCTTATCCTGATCCTGGGTCACCATGCTCCCCTCTACGTCCAACAAGGGATGAAGATTCTCTTGCTGTTGATGTATTTATAGAAATATTTATTGTTGTCCTTTACCTTAATGTCCAAGCTCATTTCTAGCTGGGCTTTGGCCTTCCTTTCTCCCTGTACAGCTTCACTACCTATTTGTAATCCTCATAAGTTACTTGCCCCTTCTTCCAAAGACCATAAACTTTCCTTTTATTCCTGAGGTCCAGCCAAAGTTCCCTGTTCAGCCAGACTGGTCTCCTTCCCCGTCAACTTGCCTTCAGTCACCTGGGGATGGTCAGTTCCTGCACCTTTAAAATTACTTCCTTAAAGTATTCCTGGGCTCCAATGCCCTCCAACACTACCTCCCAAGGGAACCTTTCAACCATGGTTCTAAAGAGGTTAAGGTCTGCCCTCCGGAAGTCCAAGGTGGGAGTTCTTCTGTCTCCTCTCCACGGTTCAACAAAGATCAAGAAATCTAGCATCTCATGATCACTATACCCCAGAATGCCTCCAGTCTTTACATCCCGCCCCCCACAAGACCTTCTCTGTTAACAAACAGCAGTTCCAGGATTTTGCTTCCCCTCCTTGGCTCCCTCACCAGCTGTGTCAGGAAGTTATCTCCCACACACTCTAGGAACCTCCAGGACTGTTTCCCTTTTGCTGTATTATAAATCCAGTGGATGTCTGGGAAGCTGAAGTCCCCCATAAGAACAAGAGGGTGAAAGCGTGGTTTATGCATGCAACTATATAAAGTATTTCATCCACCTCATAATCCTGGTTGCGTGGCCTGTTGCAGACTCCCATGATAATGTCAGTCTTATCGGCCTTCTCTTTTACTCTGACCCATGAGCACTCAACCCTATCACCACTATCACTTATTTCCATTCATTCGCATTCTTTCTTAACGTAGAGGGCTACACCAGCACCTTCCCTTCCTTGCCTATCTCTTTTGAAAAGTCTTTTCATTTTGCATGCACAAAGCAGCAGACTGCAGCAGTACCAGCATGGCAAATATGGTTGTAAGAGATAGTAAGAGGGACCTTTTTTTGAGCAGAAAGCTAACTGGGAAAAGAACTAAAAAAATGGAAGAAGAATAACAGAAAAAAGAAAAAACACTCTCTAGCTGTTTTTTCTGTGTAGTTAAGGGCAACCACACCTCCTGTGAAAGCACATAGTATCTGGATATTAATTTCTCTTGTAAAAGCATGTTCAAAATAGAAAACATCAAACAACTGGACAAATCAAAAAGAGAAAACAAATTTGGTCTCATAGTTAAAAGTATATCCACTGTATTTTTTTTTTTGTTAGTGTGTTTTTTGTTGTTTTTGTTTTTGTTTTTTCTAACAATTGCAATATGTTGTTCATTATATCTACTTTTTATTAGCCCTGAAAATGTAATCTAAGGTAAAGCAAGATGCAGGCACTTATTGTATTTGTTGGTCTGCCTCCATCCCATCTAGTTCTTTGACAGTCTCCTGCAGCCCAGCAGAAATTCTGGTAATTACCTGATGAGCTTCTCCTTTAATTAAGGATAAGAGATACGTGGTATTTTGGGAATAAGCTTATGAAAATAAATAAATAAATAAATAAATAAGAAGAAAAGAAAAAAGGAAATTTCAATTACAAGTACATACAGTATATAATGAGTTGAGCTCAATTTCTGTAGCAATTGCTAGCTGAAAGCCAAGGCTTTATTATAATTCAGGTTGATTACTGTTGTTGATTTCTTTTTCATTAAGTTTTCCAAAAGAGACAGTTTCTATTTAGAAGCAGCAGCAAAAGCTAAGAACTGATTATCCAAAAGTACAGCAAAGGGGAAGGACTGAATCCGTGAAATAACAAAAAAGTTAGGTCTTTGGAGCAGAATCTCCTGCTTGAAAGAAAAGGATTTTACTGTGCAGGCAAATGGTGCTTAATTGACTAGAAATAACAAGCAAAAGGGTAAAAAAGAAATATGAAAGAAAGGCTGTTCTGTGCAGTTAAAAGTAAACCCAATCAATTGTGTAAGTATTTATAAAATACTGATATTATACAGCTCAAGCAAAACCTGCTAATGAATGCCACTGACTACAAATGCCTAGTTCAGCCATTAGCATTCCAGTCACAGCCACCACTACTTCCACTTACACAGTCAGAAAACAGAGAAAGCATTACAAAAAATCCACGTTAGTAATGCATGTATCACATTTACTAATCACCAAAATTCATAAAGATTTAAGAATTCATATGCCTTGCAATATCAAATATTATATGCAAGGTTTTAATATGCTTGAAGACCCTCACTGTCCTTTGCCTTGCAAATTTTATAGACAGGATTACGTTCTTCTGTTGGGATTTTTTTGCACAAAAAACTATACTGTCTGCAAGCAATAATACTGGATGATTAACACAGATCGGAGATGAGCAGTAACACTAGTAGTGCAAAATCAGTATGTGATTCCTATGTAAGATAGGAAATAATTGTTGTGTTCCTTGTATTATTGACTGTCTGCAGCTTATGTATTCTGTCTGTCAGACATTACATCTGATTGACAGACATCACAGAACACGTGCCAATCTCTTTAACGGAAGAGATACTAATGCTTTTATCGTTAAGAAGTCCTGGCCCCAAAACATTCAAACATAAATCTGCTTTGCTACCAATTCAAGCAGATGTTGATCTCAGCTAGCCTTCTCCATACTCACCTCTTTGATGCACATTAGCAAACCAGAAAAAATAAGCAAGCAGATGAAAAATTCGGTTCCAGAGGTTACTGCAAAAGGTGAGGAGGCTTTTGTTGTTTTAATTTGCTTTCTGTCTTTTTCAGAGCTGTAACATATGTATTTTTATCTGATTAGTCAAAATCCAACTCATATTTTTGAATACTGTTAGCACAGGGTCACAGAATCCCCGAATTGCAGGTGTTGGAAGGGACCTCAAGAGGTCATTGAGTCCAACCTCCTTGCTAAGCAGGAGGTAACAATACAGTAAGTCACAGCAGTAAATGTCCAGGTGGGTCTTGAATATTTCCACAGGAGACTCCACTGCCTTTCTGGGCAGCCTGTTCCAGTGCTCTGTCACTCTGATTGTAATGAAGTTTGCCTGCATGTTTGTATGGAACTTTCTGTGCTCAAGTTTTAGGCCATTACGCCTTGTCCTATCACTACACGCCACTGAGAAGAGCTTGGCCTTATCCTTTTGCCTTCCACCTCTCTTTAGATATTTATCAACATTAATCAAATCCTCTCTCAGTCTTCTCTTCTTACGGCTGAATAGACCCAGGTTACTTGGCCTTTCCTCACACAGGAGATCCATGTCTATTTTCAACAGGGGAGCCAAGAACTGGACAGAGCATTCTAAATTTGGCCTCACCAGGATGGAGCAGACTGGGAGGATCACCTCCCTCAACCTACTGGCTGAGCTCTTTTTAATGCACTGCAGGATACAATTGGCCTACTCAGACAACAGGACACACTGCTGGCTCATGGCCCAGCCTTTTGTCCACCAGAACATCCAGGCCTTTCTCCACAGAGCTCGTCTCCAGCAGGTCAGCCCCCAACCTGTATTGATGTATGTGGTTATTCTTCCCCAGGTACAGGACTCTACACTTGTTCTTGTTAAACATCATCTGGTTCCTCCCTGCCCAGCACTCCAGTCTGCTCAGGACTTTTTGAATGATAGCTCAGCCTCTTTCTGATGGGAAGAAAGGAAAAACAAGCCCACAGATTCTGATAGCTGATGGTAGTTCCTTGTCCTTGTGTTACAGTTCTCTCTTGATGCAACTACGTGCATGGTAAGCTTAGTTGTTTTTTTTTACTTGTCACCTTTGAAGCTATTAGGCTAAACTGAACCACTACAAATTGTGAGACAATTTGCATTCCTGTTTAAAAAAATCTATAGTCTGAGTAAATCACCCTCTCAGTTAAACTAAAATATAAGACAACAGTAAAGAGCAAAACTTATCTGTTGACAGCAGTGATAGACCATCTTTGCTTAAAACACATTGTTTAATTAAAAACAAATGGAGTTAACATGAATTAAACCTATCAGCACAAGTACAATCAACAGTCAAGTCAATCTAAGAATGGTCTGACCTTTAAAAGAGAATGTTTTCACTCATTAAACACATTGCTGACTTTTTGGAAAGAAACAAAGTGTGTGGGGGGGAGAGGGGGAAGTAGAGTAGAGAATGTTAATAGGCTGTGAGAAAAGAATCTAAAGAAATGTAATCTTACATTCTATGTTTCAGAGTTAAGGCAAAGTCCTATATTTTTAATGAATATTTTGTGTATGCTTTTACTTGTCTTTTCTCTAGGTGAAGAAAAAACAAGAAGAGCTTAACAACAATGCAGGTGAAGTACTATTATCCACAGGGATATGGGAATGTTCCTGCTCAGGACTCTCGGAGGCATTTAGTGACACCAACGATGGAGAAAGTTAGGAAGGTTAAACTAGAAAGTAATTTTCCACACTGCAAGGCTTCATATCAGAAGAATTAGCAAATGAACTCCACTCCTCTGCACCAACACCTACCAACAACCCAGCGCTGAGCTGCAGGGTTGGAAGTACAGCAGGTGAGCATTCCTGGAGCAGGGTGAGCAAAGGTGTCCTACAGACCGGCTCTGACTCCCCACAGACACCACCACCTGATGAAGCAGAGCGACAAGTGCTAGTCCACTCTGGATGTATAGGCATCTTTATTTCTGCTATTTTATTTCATTTTGTGGAAAAGGAAGTGGTGTCCCTGTAAGGTATTTTTCCTATACTTATTTCACTCCCCAAGCTCTTTTTTAATTTAAATCTCTCTTTGTCCCCATGACCTGCTGAGGAGTGGGGACTGAGAGGGTAGGTCAGTTGGCACTTTGCCACACCACATGCTGTTTACCCTCAATAATTCCAAAATGCCTGGAAGAAGGCTATTTCCCTTCTTTCTGAGAACTGCTAATAATAGAGCCAAACAGAGCCACGGTCCTGCCCACTTGGGAGCTCTTGTTAGGACGGAGACATAAGTCTTTGAGAGTCTTCCCATGCAGTGAATACAATTATAATATTGATCTCTCAAAAAAAAATTATCTTCTGTTTTAGAACTATCTTGACTGCTTTTCCCTATCACTATTAGAAAGCCATTCCTGAACCTCATTTCCTCTGTCTGTTAGCAAGCTTACAAAGTCCAGCTTGAATTTATGAGTAGACTGTTTGAAACCACTCTTTCTTATGCTAACATTTTCCTATAACTTTCTCCATTTATTACATTTTTCTCTCAAGTACTTATAAAGAGAAAGTATATCACCTGTCAACCTTAATTTCACAAGGTATCATCATATAAAATAGATCTCTATTTCTTTGGTCAATCTAATCACTTTAGAAAAATATGAGGTATTCTGCAAGATAAATGTTGGAGAGTTAGGATTTAATGTGAGTAACAGGGCTTTGAGTTAGAGAGCCTGGAGGCAGGAGGCCTTTTTTGTCTTCAGTCCCTCTCTCTGCCTTCTTAAAGTGACATCTCTACATGATGCTTTAATGAGCCCAAAATATGCAGCAGCACTGTACATGTCACCTACAAATAAAATAAACTGGGAGATGTCCTCACTAACCCCTGAATTTTCATGAGGCTGATCTATACAATTCTTTCATTATAGTTTCAATAGCTTCTGTCCCCACTTTTTACTTTTTTTTCCCCACTCTTCCTACATTTGAACTTGCTCTCAAATATATTTGATATATTTGAGCATGGCCAAACAGTGTCATCCAGCTCTCTTGAAGAAGCTCTACTCTCCAGAGTACCCTTGCTATTTTTAACAAGTTCATCGTGGTTGCAGACTGAAAGTAATTTTTCCCAGAAAGTACATGAGCTACCCCAAGTGCAACAGCCAAAACATGGGCGTATGTGCATCTTTCCTTTCTCCATTAAAGAACAACTCAAGATGGTTTTCCAAGGAATACAAAAGGCTGCAAGAGTCATACAGACTAGTAATTCATTTTCTCTAAAATATTAACATATTTGTCAGCAACATGGACAGTGAGACTGAATGCACTCTCAGCAAGTATACAAACAACACCAGGCTGTGTGGTGTGGTAGACATGCTGAAGGGAAATGGTTGCCATACAGAGAAACCTAGACAGGCACAAGGTGAGTCTGAGCAAATCTCATTAATTATGTTTGCACAGCTTCATGAGATGCATGCAGTTGGCCAACTGCAAGGTCAGGACAGTCTGGGTCAGGACAGTTCTTAACATGAATAGAGGCCAGGTGGAGAGTGGATTGAGAGGAGTTCCCTCTACTCTGCCCTCACAAGTCTCCACTTGCAGTAATGTGTGCAGGCCTGGAGCTCCCAGCACAAGAAAGACATGGTGCTGTTGAAGTAGGACCAGAGGAGGGCTGTGAAGATGCTCAGAGATCTGGAGCATCTCTCCAGTGACAAAAGGTTGAAGGAGCTTAGCTTGTTCAGCTTGGAGTAGGGGTGGCTCAGGGGAGATCACACTGTGAGGGTAGTGAGAACCTGGAGAAGCAGCAGATGCGCCATCCCTGGAGGTGCTCAAGGCCAGGTTGGATGTATTCCTGGGCAGCCTGACTAAGTCTGGGTGGCAGCCAGCCCACAGCAGGGCTGGTTGGGCTTTAAGGTCCCTTCAAATCCAAATCAGTCTATTATTCTCAGGAAAGTTCCCAGACTCACAGACTGAAAATTGAATGAGCTAATTCAAACTGATCAGTCACAGTTCCCAAAGCAAGAAAATAAAAGGAGAAAGAGTACTCTGTCTATGCACCATAGAGGAAAATAATAATAAAATAATAATAATAATAACAATAATAATAATAATAAAGTACAACTTCAGAAGACAAATATGTAAGCAGAAGAACTGACCATTATGCAAAGAATTCTGGGAAGAATTACTGACTCTAAAAGCTAAACAGATTTAGATAAGGCATAGATTTTCCCATGTCTCTTTTTTCTGTGTTTTGTATTCCTTTCCTATGTCTGGTTTCTATGAAAAAGGTTAAAAATAAAAACAAAACCATAATCTTACACATTTGCAGGATTCTACCAGCATCTTTTAGGCTCTTGAACCTGGAACACACTCAAAACACTGTATCCATACCTTCCCAACAAAGGTAACATGCTGGTCCTATGGAGTTCACTGAGGCTTGTGCTTGTGATATTAGGGGATGAACAAGAGATGAAGAAAGGCAGTGCCACACATATGGACTGCCTTGGAAAACCACAAAACATCTCAGCTGAAGCTAACAATAAAAAAATACGCTTCACGAGTGCTTTGGAGCTGTAGTAAAACAAGGGAAGCAAAGAATGTTGTGTAGTATCTCATGAATGGTCACACAAGCTTGTGACAGATGAGAATACAAACCATTTCTTCCAAGTCACAGAAAGAAGGCCATTCTTCCTTCTACTTCTCTATGTGAAACTTATTTTCCAAATTGTGTCCTACTTGTAGACAGTGATCATTTTCTCAGTCATTTGTTCAAAATTGGATAAAAATTAGATGATGAGGCAGCACAAAATGTTCTCTTGCAGATACTCGGTGATTCTGAGTGTCTTCTAAATTCTTCCTGATGCCAGGAGCTAGAATTCATCTACTGTCTTGCCTGGTGTAAACTAAGTATAAACAACAGTATTTGCTGTGACCTGAGATGTGCTACTTTCCCTTCCATCTTTCTTTTTTCAGGTACGTTTTTCATGTTCCAGAGAAATAAAACTGAGGAAGAAAGCAGAATAACGTACTCAACCAGAGGGATTCAGATCCCCCTTGATTTTAACACAACAGTAGCTTTCACTGCCTGTAAAAAGAAAAACCAGGGAGCTCAGCACTCTACAATGGCCAGGTTTAAGCATCTGTCTATTCTTGCAGATTCTTTGAAGAGAACATGTGAAAACAAGCAACTGCACTGAGTCAGGACAATGAGACAGAGATTGAAAAGAAACTACCAAAAGGAATAAATAAGCGCCAAATACTCCTGTGTGGAGTCAGAGTTGAAATGAGGAATTTAAAAGAAGCACTTCCTGCTGAAAGTTTCAACAAATCTGACAGGACAGCTCTGCTGAACCTGGGGCTCAGGTGGACTTTGGGGAACCAGGAGGAAAGTCCAGGCTCCTAAAACCAGCCTGCCTACCTCCACCTTGTTGCTTTGAAAATGTTTTGAAGCGCTTACCTCACTGAGGTGCTTGGCTCTGAACTGCTACTACCACAAGCATCTCCCACAGCTTTGGGAGAGCTTCTGCCCTTTGCGAGTATTCCTGTGGTTAGCAGTGATGCTCATTAACCTTTTCTCTGCCAGGAGAGGAGGAGGAGGAAAACAAACAACATCTGGGGGTGTTGGTCAGCACAGTTGTCTTGTTTGGCAGATATCCAGCAAGATGGGAGAGGAGATCTCACACAGTGAGAGCTGGGGAAGATCATCCTTTGAATTGAATACAGGCCTGTTTTGCAAAGTCAGATGTACACTGAGATTAACTCTACAGACCAGCAGTCTGCTGTCTCCCACAACTGTCTCATAACAAAGAAGATGGCATGTGATTTACTGGCATTGTTGTTTTTGCCCTGAGCACTGATGAAAAGTTAGCCAGGAAATATTATCAGTAAAGGAAACAGAAATAAAATATTACAGGTATTTTTATTATCATCACTGCCCTTATTTCAAAGAAAGTCAGGAGACAGATCTTCCACAAAACACTGGTTTTCTTAAAGACCTACTGATATCACATCAAAACTGTATCAAATCTCCACCACTATGAGACTACAAAGAAAGTAAGGGGTATAAGGAAATTGTGGATGCTTCAGTTTTATCATTATAACCTTCTCATCGGGTAGGAAGGAAGTCTGCTTGGTTTTCTGGTCATTGCTCTCACAGAGCTAATACAGTAAAGACTTGCCAGAATACTCAATGTCTATGGTATTACTGGGACAAAAAGTGCTTTCAGAATGATCTTGTATATAGCATGGGGTAGCATATTTTCCTTTGGCAAGTTTGAAGTCTACTAAATTGGTGGAAGAATATGTGCCTGACATGTTGTCATTACTAATCTTCACTTTAGTGAACCAGCTTAGTCTATAGGTAATACACAAGGAGTGGAAACAGAGCACAAATGCTCATGCTTTCCTGCTACTCAATAAAAGAATTAATAAAACCTTTTACAGGGGCAAAGAGGACAATTGAACAGCAAAATCTTAATTTATTACTCCGAGACGCCTTGAAGGCCCTAACACAAAGCTTTTCCAAAGAATATCTTGCACCAGAGAAAAATAGAAAAGAATTTCAAATAAGATGGGGAAAACACTGAGTTTAAAGCCTATTTGATGCATTGGTAACAGGGTTTTGTGATGGAGTAGCCATAGCAACATAATGTACTAGTGCTGCTATAAGGAAAACAACACAAAATATAAGTCTGGATAACAGCTGGCACTCTTTCACAGGACTGTGATGTCAGGGGGCTCCAAAGCCACTCACTGAGTATATTCCATTTGAAAACATGTGTCCACCTGAATGCATATGTTAACTTTTAGTATCTTAAATAATCAAATAATAGCTTAATTGCAAGTATGAATATTACAAATTAATACATGTAAATGAATTAAAATTGAACTTGTCTACATGTACACAGAGTAAGCATTATCTATGTTACATATGAGACAACTACTTAGCAAACTGCTTTTTTCTGTGAGTAATAATTTTTGTTACTGTACTTCCCAGAACAATGGTAGGAAACTTCAGCCAAATTAGAAGCTCTCCAAATCATAAATTTATGACTCAGGATATAATTAATATTAGTTCATATCAAATCAATATTATCTTGCCCAGAATGCAGACATAAACATGCTGAAATAGTGTGATCTGTTGTAGGGATGTATTTTGTAACACTGTGAAGATGTAACCAGGCACAAAACATAAGAATGTGAGCAGTGTGATGACGAAAAGTGTAAAGAGATGTGTGCAACTGCAAACTTTGTTGGGACAAGGACAAGATATGCACAGGGGGTGCTCAAACTGCTAAATAAAAAGCAAGAATTACTGGCAAGACGGCGGAAAACAAGATAAGCTGCATCAGCAGCACATTCTCCTTTGCAGAAGGAAAAATGTAGCATAAACACATCTGGTGTAAGCAAGGAAAAGGGGAGAACAAAGGCTCTGGTTTGGCCTTTTCTCTTGAATGAGCTCTCTGGACTGTTGGCCTAAATCTCAGCCACCAGCACCAACAGGCACCAAGGCCACCAGTGCAAGAGAGCACTGCCTTCCTGCTCCTTTGTAATCACAGCCAGCTTAGAGAATAATTGTAAAGACAGTGGCTTTGTGTGCATGGCACTAACAGTTATTGTTGTGCAAAAAAGTGATTGCTGGCCAGGAATGTGCTTTTAATGTACTGTCAGTGAACAAATGTAGTAACATCCTGATTTGTCAGTGTTTGAAGCAGCCCATGACAGTAACCCTTTATTGCCTAATTTAAATCTGCGCACAACAGAAGTTGTTGATCTCTTACCAAAACACTGTACTTAGGAAATATTTTGCACTCAGCCCCTCCCCTCCTCTTTCCTCTTCTCCAAAATGAGGAGTAAAGAATCTTCATTTTCCTACCACTCGTACATCTCATTCATTTTTATTTGAACTGTTTCTTACAAAGTGTGCGCTAGCCACAGTCCTTTTGAGTTGAATATGCAAAATCATCACGCTGAAGTAGCAACCCAGTGTAATTTCAATATGCCACTGAAATTAGAGTTAATAGACAGTAGGAGTCCTTCTGAGGCAGCTTAGAAACTCCATCTAAGAAATGACAATGGGATATTATCATCTCTTGGTAAAGATAAAAGCTGGGCTCACGCTGTGGCCATCATAAAATCTTTCTCTCTTTTGGTTTCTGATGTTATTCCACACATTTCTAAAGAAATTTTCTAACAATTTTTCATCTCTCAGTTTCCTCTTGGTTTCCTCTCCAACTTTTATTTATCTAAATTTTATCACAGAGGGACATGAATGACATTTCTAGCTGAGTAGCAATCTTTCTGGATACGTGCTGCAAGATAAATGAGCACATAAATGTGCTCTCTGAGGCTGCTAAAAATCCAGGTGAATTCCTCGTGGGTAATTTGCACATGCATCACAGAGTGACATGCTGGAGGTGCATCTAAAGCAATATTTAAGAGTAAGAAAGGAGTTGGTGGACCACCTGCAGAAACAGCAGCAAGAAATCTAAATGCCAGTACCTGCAGCTTGTTGAGGAAACTTTAGATTAAAACAGTTGCAATAAAATGATGTTCTTTACTTCAAGACTAAATAAAACATCATGCTAAGAGTTACAAGATCAGCTGAAGAATGTAGGCGTATATCATCTGTTTCTTTCAGTGGAAAAGTTATGTCTGTATTTAGTAGTATAGTCTGAAAACCTGTAGTAGAGTGACATCAGCTTGTGCAGAAGTGAGCATCTAGATGCACTCATGGTCTGGAAAACCGTCCATGAAAGGGACACTACTGGCAAACAGTATGTAAACACCATCATAGACAAAAGGGGTGAGATGTCATGTTTGAAGGCCACCATGTTTCTCACAGCAACATTCTGACATCCTTTACAATGACGTTTATTTGACCATAGTGCCACACTCTCCAGTTCTGTCTGTATGACTTTGTAGGAAACAACCTTCCCATGCAAGCAATAGAAGGGTCAAATCAACTGCTGCTTATGAAGTTATATTTATAATTGAAGCATTTTTGAAGGAGCCGGATATCTGGGAATTTGTCAAAGAGAAACCTGCCTGACAAAAGCAGATGATTTGTATAGTGAAAATTGTCACCTGTTTAAAATGTAATTATGGCTCACTAAAGAGAATCTGCAGTCAAACCACCATCCAATGGGGTAAACTGGAGTTATTAAAACAGATTTATTGCCTATTTATACTGACGAAGAATCTGACTCCAGCACTAGCTGTCAAAAAAACTAAAGTGAAAGCAGAGGTGGTAGAACGATGTAATTTCACTAAAAGCAGTTCATTAATAGTGATGTGCTGAGAGTGAAATATCTAATTATCCAGTGCTGTAGTCACCTCCTTGCTCACAGAGGTCAAAGTGTGAAAGGAAAGAAGCACATCCAGCACAGTGAGATGTTCCCTGAGCCCTCATCAATGTGGAATGTTATCAGCTTCCTCCAGCAGACAACATTTTAGTTTGCTGTGAAGGTTCTGCTCTGTGAAAACCCCAGAAATGTTAACCGGAGGTTTCTGCAGCAAAAGTAAAGGCAGAAATATTTTAGAGCAAAAGAAAAACAGAAAGAGCTTCAGCTTCTTGAGCGCATTAGGATAACATGAAACCCAAGGTACCCCAGACTTCTGAGGTGAGGAAGCTCTAACTCAGATCACCTCTCCTGTGTCCAGACTCTGATACACTGATTCTTACGCACTCTTTCTCTTATATTTCCTGGGGGGAAAGAATTACGATTGAGTGCTAAAAGTCATTCACAAGAACCTGGGATTACCTTAACTGGTAAAGACATAGGCCTTGTCAATTTTTTAACTATTAGCAACATTTCTAAAATTCTGATATTTTATTGAGATTTGAGGGACAGAACTTGTTTGTTGTTGTTTCGTTTTGTTTTGTTTTGGGGAGGAGGTTTTTAATTAAACAAGCAGACAATCTGTCCTTACTCTGTAATTTCTGCCTATGGCTTTGTATTACAATTGCTTCTTCCAGTTCTCTCCAATTTGCCTGTGAACTCAAAGCTGACTTTCCTTCATTACTGACAAAGTGAACTTGAGCAGTGGGAAGCCAGTAAATCTCTTACAGCAGTGACGCTTTATGTACCTTAAGTACTGCAAGATTAAAAATGTGGTTTTATCACAGTATGATACCAATGTTAATAACTAGTCCGGAGAAAAAATTCAAGAATTCAAAGCTTTCAGTATTCTGTAATTGAAAGTAACCTGGTTGCAGATGGATTCTAGCATTGAAGCTGCTCGGATCTTAGCCAGTATTTCATGTAAGCACCAAACCTGAGAAGGGCAATGAAGCCCCCCTTCCCTCAGCTGTGCGTTATCAGCACTGGCACACTAAACTTGGCTTTTGCGTTTGCCAGTGAAGCTACATGCAAGTAACAGTCTGACACTGTCTAATTACAAAGAAGGTCAGACATGCAGAAAGAATCATTCATGGCACTTAGTGAAAGCAGAGCGAGCACTATAATTCTAGAGTTTCAGCCCTCCAACCTTAGATTTTACCTAGAGGTACATCATCAGTTGTCATAGTACTGAGCAATTCTTTTTCTTTTCAAGTCCTTTATTGTTTCTCCTTTCCAATACCATTTTGTTAAAGACAATAATTTCATAAATGTTAATTGTTTTTTCATTTTAAATCTTGACTGAAATCAAGAGCTAACAACTACACCATGTTATGGATTGCCCATCCCCGACAAGCACAGAAACAGATGCTGTGTATTGCACTACAGAGCTGGCCTGCAGCTGAATTACTTGCATGCCTAATGCAAAGTGAACAGAGGAACAGGAGCAAGGGAGACCTTGAAGAACCATATAGGAGGGCGAAGGGCCACCTGGCCCATGTGTACCCACAGCCAGAGAAGCATGAGGAGGAAATACAGCCCTGTGTGCAAGCATGAAACTGCAGCACCAGCAGAACAAAAGGGGCAGGCTGGAATAGTGTGAGAAGTGGACCAACTCATCAGTGAAGGGGTGATGAGGAAGGAAAGGAGTTCTGGCTCCACCACTCTGTACAACCATCCACCTGAACAAGTATTGTTGTGTCTCTATTTAAGAAACTGCTGTTACTAAATTCAGTAAAAAAGACGACATCTGAAATGATTTCCACAAAAACAATACCTGTGTGCCCCTGGTGGCGCAGTGGTGTAAGGTGCTGCTTGCAACACCAGAGGCTCAGGTTCGAATCCCCCCTGTGGTGCAAGTGGTACAAGTGCTGCTCTGCTACACAAAAAGGCTCAAATCCCGGGAGTTGGACTCGATGATCTCTAAGGTCCCTTCCAACTCGCACGATACTATGATACTGTGAATACTTTGGTTTCTGCCCTCTAATTCCATTAAATTGTAGCCACTTTCAGTGATGGGGACTTCAAGTTAATTTTTTTGTTTTCTTTTGCTTAATTCCCTAACAGGTTACTTCTAGAAAACAAGCTGTTCTCTGCATGCCTTGTGCACTGTGCTCAGCAGCATGCAATGCAGCATGCAAAGCAGTTCTCTGCTCACACTACTGTTCCAAGAACACTGTCTCAGCCTGGCACATGTTTCCTCCTCAGACTTTTCTGGAACTCATACTGCTGTTACATCTTTTGTTTCTTCCTCACTCTCTAGTTCTTGTGCTATAGGAGAAGTACATCTCCTTTTGCTTTTAAGGAGTAACTAAAACAATTGGGAGCCTGAACACTGTTATTTCACAGCTGCAACAATCTGGAAGCTGTTGACTCTCTTAAAAAGTCTCCTGTTGCAAACTATCACCGTTTTTACTTTGTAAATTACAGATGCTTATAAGCTCATGTAAATGGCTCTGTGTGCATATGCACTCGTCACTCCCCATGTTTTTTCTGGTACTCCATTGCACTTGGGCAGAGAAGACTAGGTCTGTGCTCTTGTTGCACATCAGTCTACAGAGGAACAGGGTGCAGACAAGAGAGCTTCAGCACAGAGGGGAAAAAGCACTTCAATCCGCCCTCATAAACTGTGAGAAAATGAGATCATTATAATGCAACATAAACTCAGACAAACTCCAATATTTCTGGTGAAAAAAAAAGCCTAAGGGCATCAACCAGAAATTTTCCAGAGATTCACAGTAATAAAAAATAAAAATAAAAGTAAACTTATGTAGACAATTAGACTTTAAAAAAAAAATAAAAATCTGTAAAACTGCTTAAATAAGTGGGCAAAAGTTCTAAAGTGGAATTACAGGAATATTATCATTCAGCTATAATTTGAATAAAAAGTCTCTCTGTTTTCATTTTACAACTGCTAGATACACCTTCAAACCAAAATACTACATGCCATTTCTAGCTGTACGTGTTTATGGTTTATAGTTACCTTATCCCAAGGCATTACCAGAGATATAAAAAAAGCAGTACTTTCAATTTCAAAACTGTCTAAGAATTTATGCTCATTTTCTGTTAGAAGCATTTGACTTGGTCTATGAAAAGCCAGATGGAAAATTTTCAATCCTTTATGGGCAGGAAAATATCTTTCTGAGTACTTTTAGACCATAAGATAGATAAGATTCAAATACCTCTTCCATACAAAAGGAACTGAATTGCAGGTGACACGTGCAGTTCTAATGAACTGTTTTACATGCAGCCTGCAGCGACCTCACCCTTAGGGAAGCTTGGGTTAGGAGAAATGAGCTGTCCTGGACAGGAGAATCCTTTCCTGCATGAACATCTCTTGGGAAGCTCTGTAAGTTCTCAGCTTTTGTCAGCTTCCACAGGAGTGCTCTGCCCTCGGCCTCTGACAGACTCCTCCCCAAAGTCACATTTTCTTTTCCAATGGTTAATATCTCTTCTATTGTCCATTTGCAACAAGAATTCCCATCAGGGATCATGAGGAAAGGCAAACATGTTCCAGACAAAATATTTCCTCCTTAGTAACGCTGATGATTGTATAAATACTGAACTCAGCTTCTGTGCATTCAACAACAAAAAACTGATGTGAAAACTTGGAAACATTCTCATGTATATTTACTGCTGTACCTTACATTAAAGGATCAACAGGTTTGCAATGTAGATAAAGAAATAACAGCCATGGTCACTCCTGCCAATAGAAAGTGAGAAGGATGGTGAAAAGCTCTTGCCTGCTGGACTAAAAGGGAAAGCATTTAGTCAGCATGGCAGAAACACACAGATTTGTATAAAAGCGTGGGTACAGGATATGAACTTGAATTTAGGTCAAGTTTAGCAGTTAGCTCTTTTGCTAAATCCATAGCACGCCTGCTGTTACTGAAGGTCAGGAGTCTGGAAAAGTTGCAAGGTATTGTCACAAAACAGTTCATTCCGTGTTATTTGACCATTTTACAACCTTAAAAGTTAAAAGAATTCAAAGCTATTTTACTTCCCTTCGCTCTTTCCTTTCACGAGTGCAACAATTAATTAAAGCTTTGTGTGAGTAGAAGTAAGAAAGAACAAAATCTCTTCTGACCATCAATAAAACAGAGTCATACTGCCAAAATGTTCAAATGCTCCTAATTCCTTATTCTAGTTTGTCTGTGACCAAGTTCAGGGGTTAGCTGCCTGCTGAGAGTGACAGGCCAGGAGTGCCTGGAACTGACTATATAAAGCCTATTCTCCCTCTTTTTAAATGAAAGTACAGCAACTAAATCCAAGAAGCTGCTGACACTATTTAGCAAGCAGTGTGATATTATATACATATCTCTCTCTATATATATAATAAAATTTTAAAAAAAGAAGAAAAAAAACCCAACAACATGAAAAACACAGCTGGATTTTCTTTATTTGCCCTTTGGAAGAAATAGACTATCAAAATTAAACATCAGTCTTATAAAAAAAAAAAAAATGTTTAAAAATCATCTTTCCGTGTTAAAAAGCTGCAAGGAGTATTCTCATCTCTCAACTCAGCATTGCATGGAAAAAAATAAAATAACACAACCCAATCTCAACACATCCTTAAAAATGTAGCCCCTGCCAGACCCAGCTGTGCCAGTGAGGTTACCACCTTTTGCTCTCCCCATCCCAACCTCCTGCAGGTGGAGAACAATATCTTCAACACACAGACTTCTCACAATGGAGAGCTGCACTATAGATGATCCCACATTGAGAACAAGGTCAAAAAGTCACCTCCTCCTGTTTAAGCCATTAACTTGAAAATCAACATCAAAATCAAATGACGTATGGCACAATTTGTGATAGCCTACAGGTATGGAAGGTACTGCCCATGCAGTCAGGAAGAAGAACTGCTCCCTAAAATGCTGGTAGATAAAAGAATCTGGAAAAATATTCATAGATGATCTGCCTGTTTGTTTGTTTGTTTTTGTAAGCACTGAGACTCTACCCTACATTCTGATCATCTAAAAGAGTGGGGAGAGAAATAAGGAACTTCACTGCAGTACATCAAAGGGGGAGAGTATTTTTCTAAGATTATTCTTTAAATTGCTTTACTTTTAATGCACTGGGCTAAAATTAAAAAGCAAAATGTACGGTTGGAGAAGTATTTCATGAGCTTGAGGGATCTGCTCTTTGACAGGTATAGCTCAGCTATTTGGAGAGGGGAGATGAAAAACCACTGAAGTGAAAAAGTTATTCCGACACTTTCTTTACTCATTTTTGACAGTAGAATTCTTAGAGGACACAGGAAAAACTCAAATCCATAGTAATTTTGAAAGCCTGCAAGTCTCCGCCAAGAAGCAACAGTTACATACTTTAATATTGTGGGTAAACTTTTAGTTTGTAGAAATCTGTAGCTTAGTAGGATTTCAAAGGCTTTGTTACACCTAAAGCCAAGGACGAAGTGAGATACCCATGGGCTATAGCATTTTCACAATAAAAACCTCCTTGGTTAGAAAGTGCAGCCCTTCCTCTCCCTTTCCTTGGGCTCAGCACTCAACACACATATTCCCACCTCACCAGTTTTGCATGTTCAAATATTACGGCATAAATATGCTGAGAAAGCAAACAAGGAAATAACCCCACCACTGAATGGCCTGGAGAAATATAGTTACTTTACCCGCAGAAATAATTCATTTGGATTTCTTTATTAATAAACTAGAAACCCTCGTGTTTTCATTGCCTGCTTTCTGTTGCTGTCATTGCCTAGCCAAACTTTCATGGGTATCACCAACAAAATACATCTGCCAACTTTTAATCATAGACAGTTAACTGAGAAAAAAATTCAAGACTTTAGAGACTAAATCTAATATAAAATAAATTGAAGTAAATTTGCAAATATGTTTGGGCAAAGGTACTGTTTGTCTCTTTATCCTGCTTACATGTTTCTGGCATTTTCTGCGCTGTTTCAATTACTGTTTTATGAGACGAGAAGCCAGCCATCGGAATGGTAATATAATCGTGGAATTTAAAGGCTACCATGCAAGTGTATTTTCATTTATCCAGTTGAACTTTGAAGGATACCACAAAGCTGCTAATAATCCATTTATAGAAGCTGAATGTTGTCTGTAAAAATTAAATTATTTACAGTCACTATGTCATAAAGTAAATATAAATATTCATTATTTAAAATGTATGTCTCTTTACAGCGTATTTACATTGCTGCAAATTTTATGTTTTTCCTCCTCAGCTTTGCCTAACCAGTGCTGTAGATACATCAGCACCATCTTTTGGTTAAACTGTATCCAGGCCTACATTTATATCTATTTATAACAAAATGTCTTACAATTAGGGTTTTTGTATGGGGCATGAGTAGGTGTCTGCATACAAATTCATGTTGCTGCCACAAGCATTTAGCAAGAGTTAAGGAAAACTTTGGAAGCAAAGGTCCATATTATCTCCCCAAATGGAAGATTTAACCTGGGCCATGAAACGAGGACTGATGTGTGAACAGCTATTCACCATACTGCCATCTCTGATATTTCCACAGACATCATCTTTTGTATGGAAAAGAGCCAAAACGAATGGTGGAGCTGCTCTCTGTGGCACTGACCATCTCAAAGCACTCCACCAAATGTCACTGGGGAGCAATCTAGAATTGTGTAAAGGAGAATTTTTGTATAAATGGAAATCAGGTCTGCTTAATCAGATACAGATCCTTCCTTGCATCACATAATTTTCATAAACCACATAATGTGGACCTACTCTTGTGATCTGCTGTTAATTTGCCATTCATATGTACTTTGCATTTCCTATTAACTAGTACAAATACTCATAAAAACTAGTTTTCCTTCCATATTTTTTTCTACTGTTAAGAAAAACTGTTTATCAAAATCAGTTAAAAGGGGAAATGAAAACATTTCCTATTTCAATGGAAAATTTCATTCTTATATCAATATCATCCTTTTCTCAACTGATATCGCATTATGAAAATGACCTGTATTGCGTCATATCTCACTGATGGATCTCTCAACTGCATCACACAACAGAATGGATGCCTAATTGATAATGCATGATTTCAGGACTCTGAGGTACATGTGGAACTGATGGAATTTGCTAGGTTTTTAAGAATATTCCGAAAGAGATAAAATAAATGACTATTTTTAAAACAGTTTTTCCTCTTTCATACCTGGGGTGAGTCTGAACAACTTGTATTTTCCCAGCTTCAAAACTTAGAACTTGTGTAATAAAAGCTGAAAAGCACAAAAATCATCATAAAATGCAAAATCTCCTTGCTGTCATGAAGGCGGAGAGCCATCCCAGTGCAATCCTAGTATATCATCAAAGTGAGATGTAGCTTCTGATTTTGATGTGTTATCAGGAGTTTCCTCAGCATGAAAAAATGTGGGCTGATCTGAACCTGCAAAATGCAAGTATAATTAAGGTCCTTAGCTGCTTGATTAGGCTTTAAGGATTCTGTTCTCTCTATACATATGGAAAGAGTCCCTTATTCATCACAGCATATCACCACATATACTCAACTGAATGTACAGCTTTTTGTATGGAAGGAAGTGCAATTTTAGAACAAGGCAAAGGCTATAAACTGCAAACAGTTGATTTCTGGATAGACAAGGATAGAATTTGGCTTCGTGTTCTGCTGAGTTCATATCATCTGCAGAGCCATTTATGCCATCAGAATCCCCTTTACCTCACTTGCAAAAACAATATTCTCCCAGGGCAAAACAACATTAACTGTTATGTCTTTTTAGTATGATGATTTTTATTCCAACTACTGCAATATGTAATCAATTTGGCATTCTGCTTTGCAAAGCAGTCATCATTCATTGCCATGCTGATCTGTGAGTGTAGATACATCACAATTTGCCCATGGCATTGAGTATTGCAGCTTTGTTAATTTATAGCAGAAAGACAATTTAGTGCATGACAGTAGAAATACCAGTGCAAAACTTAAAATAGGAGTAATAGCACTCTGAGAGAAAAACATGCTACTTATATATTTAGTATGGCCCTATTAAGTATATATACTTACCAGCATCAAGTTCAGATTCTGGCAGCAGTACTACTTTGGATTATTGCCTTAACACACAACTAAGGTAGACTAAACAAGACTTTTTATGCTGAATCATTGCAATGAAATTATTCTTTGTACATTACTAACTGTGAGTCACAGCATAGTCTGATTGCCTGGGCAGCTTTGCCCCAGTCTGCAACATGGCTATGTTCACAGTGAAGAGCCATTTTACATAAAACTGTCTGAAGGCGTCCAATCTAAAGGTTCTTTACCTTCTTCAAGTTTTCCTTTAGAGTTACTTAGAGAAAATACTACAAGAAAAACTGTAACTAATTTGGGAAATTATAAACCCTGTGTAAATCCATGCAACTTGATAATCTCCTTTACTCCTTTGGTAGTTTTATACTTGTGCTTGGAGACAGCTGTTGTAACCAAGCACAACAAAATAGTCAGAAAGCCTAGACAAGCATACTGTACTCCAAAGGAAGTCAAATGAATTTCAGTAAGGAGATTTAATAACTACTGATAATGTTGCCACCACCAACTGTCTGCTAATGTATGGATAACAAGTATAAGAAAGGTATTCTATGTATAATAACTCTATGTGGTACACTATGTGGTACACTATAAAGTAAAACGTATTTATACCAGAAGACAGTCTTTCACCTGTTGCACTATTTCTTTTTCATGGCCTAGGAAGTCTGGGAGACCTGAAATAAGAGTGTACCCATGAACAGGACCTTCTTGCATGGTCTGGTTGCCTGACCGTTAGATGAGGCCATTAGATCTGGGTGCTACAAGAAACTGTTCAATTCCTTGGGAATTGTAAAATGCCATTACTGGGGATTAAGAGCACTAAAAGAGTTTAACTTGAAATCATAAAGGTGGAGGAGTTTTGATCTTCCATTATTCACTAAATAACAGTGAAGAGTGGTTACACTGTACATATGCTTATATTGCTTTTGTTTTCAATTAAAGGAAAAAAACCTTCATCAGACAAGTAGCTTTCTGCTTGCCTATTAAAGAGTCAGCATACTGTAACTTTGCATCATTGACTCAAAATAAAATGGTTACCAGGGGACCCAAACTAGCTGAATCTCGTTCTGGTTTCTTCCAACCGCATCTAACAGAAAATCTGCCCTGAAAACATACACAAATAATAAAACCCACTACTGCAAAATTTTATGTTAGAGAAGAACAAAAGTGAAGAAAAATGTTTATCATTGTATGGTCAACATAGAGGCAAGACTTGGAATCACTTAAGGTGAGATAAAGCTGCTAAAAGTGAAAAATCAGGTTTTTCTGTGAATTTTGCAAGCCTATAAATTTTTCACGATACAGTGGTGAAACCACTTGGGAGGTCTCCTTAAAATTGAGTGGAGTGGCATCTGGCAGTTGAGAGGTAAAACAGCATAGTGTAAAGCAAAGTCTTATTTACACTGAAATGTTTAAGGAGAGATTTTGGGAGATAAAAAGAGATATTAAAACATACATGTTTAAAGGTATCACAAGTTGTCATAAATAACTTAAACAGCTTTACTGATTTAGAAACAGCTTTACTACATAAAAGAAAAAAAAAGGTTCTAAATAGAAATACACTGGCACAAAGAGGAGAAATACTTTGAAATTACAAGAGGGATTTCTTTCCTGTGTTACACTGACTTTACTGGTTACTTTTGTGAGGCTATCTGTAGCTCATCCCTGTTAATTTTTGTGTGTAAGCTTTGAAGGTACAAAACAGAACCCTTTTTCACCTTCCCAGTTAATATTTGATAATTGGCTATGAAAACATATTTGAACAGAATCCAGACAATCTCAAGTACTTTGAGTATCAGGAAAAAAAAAAAAAAAAAAAGAAGAAGCAGTATTGTTTTGCAACTTAGTAATGGCAATTTTCCAATGCCAACAGCAAACTATTTTTAACAGTCATTTGGCACAGTGTGTCAGCTGTATCATTATCATGGTAAATGTTTTGTTTATTGAAAACCCACTCTCTGAGAACAAGTAAGCCTACTAATATTAGGAATTAAATAGCACTCTTTACATTGGTCCCCGAGCATTTGCTATTGCACTAATGTATTCAACTAGATAATTGCGAGCAGCAGAATATTTGCTATTGCCAAACAGTTAAGTATTCTTAAACCAGCTATGAGCATCTAGCAGGAGCTGTCCTGTCTGAAAACTTCAATGTCACTAGTACTGTTGAGATGATGTGTCATTGCCACTGTCTCCTTTTCATGGAGAGGCACGGCCTGGGGGAGACACAAAGCAAAGTCTGTGACTTGAGGTGCCACAGTTCTCAAAAAGCACACAGCCTTCAGCTGAGAGGGGCACTGATACAGAGAACTGACTTCATCCTCTGCTCACCACCATCCTTCCCAGATTCATTCAGCAAGAGAGAAAGGTGGGAGAGGGAACTTATCTTTCTGGACAAGACAGAATAACCACATTTTTCATGAGCTGGAAGAAGGGCTTGTCCTTCTCCTACATCCTCTTCCATTAAAAAAATAAAATAAAATAAAATGAAATAAAATGAAATAAAATGAAATAAAATAAAATAAAATAAAATAAAATAAAATAAAATAAAATAAAATAAAATAAAATAAAATAAAATAAAATAAAATAAAATAATAAAATAAAAGGACCGGAAAACCTTAAAAAACAAACAAACAAACAAACCAACTCACAGGAATCACTGCTTCCCCTTCAGGCAAAAAAATAAATAAATAAAAAGGGTCCTTACAAACATCCGTAGCAGACATGTTTCACTGCTGAACACCGGTTTTCTTACCATATAAAAGCATCTAACACAGTTCAGTGAAGACCAAGGAAAAGATGAAATAGTAAGTGGGATGAGCTGATGAGTTCTCCCCTGCTTTTAAAAATCAAACTAAACACGAAGAAAGATATCAAACTGCTCACAGCTCTGCATTTCACACGCTTAAACAGTAAATGTATTCAACCAAGTCAGTCTTTGAAACTTTTCATTTAGCTTTGTGAAGATAAAGAGCAGATCAGCATTTTCATTAAGAAAAAAAAAAAAAAAAAAAAAAAAAAAAAAGTCATGGCTCATTCCTCTCTGTTATTGAAGAGGTTGCAGCAACATCTTTCAAAACTCAAGAGAGAAACATATGTTTGTAATAAAAATATATATAAAAATGTGATTGTTGTTCCATTAAATGTTTCAGTCTGTGATTCTAATTACTTCCTCATTGGGAAGAATTCCCATGTTAAAAGCCCTTTGTAATAGCAGGTAGAGTAGATCAGAATAGAAATGACAGAGAACAACTAGGGCTTGCTTTCCTAGAAAAGCTGCAGGGAAAGAAGCTTAACTGCTCTTTACATGCTCTTTTTTTCAAGCATCATATAATGGTTGAAGTTGGAAGGAACCCCTCAGAGGTCATCTGGTTCACCCACCCACCAAGCACGGACACCTGGAGCAGTGCCTAGGACCGTGTCCAGGCAGCAGATTTGTATTTAAACTGCAAGTGGAGACACTTCTGCCCCCTGACACATCTCTGTGTTCCCTCTTCAGCCTGTGACATTTAGCAAAAACTTGCAACAAAGCTACAACAGCTATGGATTGAGGCTGAAGAGAAAGTCCTAATACACTAGGACTGACCAATACAGCGGACTATTCAACTGGTTCAACAGCACCAAAAGTATCTCTTTCTGATGACATCAGCAACAACCAGGTTGGAATGACTCGAAGTTGAACAGGTCATCGTCCACAAAGGAAATTATTGTAAGAAAACGAGAGTGTCCCTGTGTTCCACACATAGAGCCTACTGACTGTTCAGTAAGACAACATCCTGTGATTGAAAGCTACTACTATGGACAAAGGAGCAAATCCAGGTTGAAGAAAATCAGGCATTTTTGTGTTTTTTGTTTCTTTGTTTGTTTTTGTTTGTTTTTTGTTCTCTTGCAAAATGTATTATTTCACTGCAAACAATTTGAGATCACCTTCATTGCAAGGTTTAAGTTCCAAAGAATTTGCTTTGGTGAAATGACTGATTGAAATGGAGGACCGATAGAGAAAATGAAGAAGATGAAGGACAAACCCCCCAGCAGCACTGTATCTAGTTTTTATCATGACTCCAAACTATAAGACATATGAAACATGAAAAGCAAGAAATGTAGCACTCTGCCTTACAGATGACACACAACTGCTCCTCCAGTGTCCAAGGCAGGACAGCATAAAAGGGGACATGGACAGATGTCTTCAGCTACCCTCTTGCAACTCTCCAAAATGCAACCCCATGGGATTTAGCAGCAGCAAATTTCTGTGCCTGTTGTCCAATACAGCCCAGGGCTGAAAATCCAGCACTTGAGCTGCTGGATATCAAGATGGATGCTTTTAGTTCTCTTATTCAGAGTGAGACACAGGGTCAAACATCCAGGACTAATGGTCCACCTGGAAGGTATACAGGAGCTTCTAGTTGTGTGATGTGCCACTAGAACAAGTCGGAAGGTACTGAAAGGAAACAGAAGCTGCAGCTGTAGGTCACTGGGAGAGAGAAAAGCAGTAGGACTATGGCAGGTGTTAGATATAAGACTGAAAATAAACTCTCTGCTTGTTAAATCTTGCTTTTCAGAAAGTGGGACTCCTGGGAATTTGGGAATTCAGAACACACAGAAAATGTCTCAGCTTTTCTATCAGTGAATGGATGCTCCCTGCTGAAACAAAGGCATCCAAGTTCCCATTCTTGAGAAGAAGTAAAAAAGACCCTGGTAACTGATCAAGCATTGCAAAACTGGGATCATTCAGAGCATCTCAATCCAGAAGGAAGTTTCTGAAGTCCATGGCTTCTCACTGCTGCCCAAGGCTTCTTGTCCAAATAGTATATTTGCATTAAAAAGCAGAAAATAGTTGTAATCTTCAGAAAGCCTCTTTTTGCAGGAGTCAGAGCCCACATTTGCCAAGAGAAGGCAAAAAAGAGTTTGGGATGTTTACAAAGGATTGTCCTCCAACTCGTTAGTACAATAATGTAGCATATTAGTAATTTAACATAAATATACAAATGTAAATAAGAGGTATCTACAGTGACACTTAAAAAGAGCATTCAAAAAACTTAAAGACAAGGTATTGGAAACCTCTGGTGTCAATCATGACTACTTTCTTTGTGTTAGCTTAAAAATAGTAATGACTTCCTTTTATCTTAAATACACGAACAATGAAATAAAACAATGTCAAGCCAGATGAGAAAAACCTGTCACTTCAAACAATTGAGATCTGATGCATGCTGTAAAGTACTGTTCTGCTTTCAACAGATTAGACTTTAAAGGACTCTCAGATCTATTTTTTGTCCTACTCAAAGGAAGACACGTTGCCTAAAACATCAGGGGGCTTTCTTTGATCAGATACATATCTTTACATTTCTCGTTAAACAGTTATAAAAAAAAATAAAGAAAAAATTAAAGGTGTAAACTCAGTGGATACTTATACTTTCAGAATGGAATCTCAGTCATGCTCTGGAATTTAGTGCCACTCTCGATATGTGTAAATATTTATTTGCACAGTAAGTTTGGAGTTGCAGCTCTAGAGGAGATAAAGAAATAATCTACCACTCTGTGAAAAACAAGGTCCACCTGGAGAGGGTCATTACCTTCATTGAAATAAACCTCTCAATATCACTGGATTAGAATAGTGAGAGTTTCTGAGCATTAACAGGGCCTTTTTGTGCCACTCTAGAAGTTCACAGGAATGATAAAACTGTCTTAATTAAGTCTAAAGATTTCCTCGGCATAAGGGATTATCCCTCTGAGAGACAGTCAAATAGTTCTTTGTCTTGTACAATTAGATCAGATCTTAGCTATGAACTGCAAAGCCCAGAACAGGAGCTTCTAAAAATAAAGCATTACAAGGATGGGGTGGATTTCAGCCTTAGCCTATAGCCTCATTTATCATCTTTTTAAGGTTTTCCAAAACTAAGATTGAATTTGAGCCTTCAGGTTTTTTTCAACTGATTCTCTGCAATATATTATATTAAAAAAAAAAAAAAAGAAAAAAGAAAAAAGTTAATCAACTGTTAAGCAATTGAAAAGAGATTAACAGTAGAAAAGTGCTTATAATGGCTGTTGTCACGGAGTTATCTAGATCAGCCTGTATCCATGACAGGGGGGCAGTAGGCCCGTGGGACCCCCAGCCCCCAAAAATGAGAAGGGAAAAGGGGAAGGGGTAGGGAGATGGGAGCTGGGCTCAAGGAAACAAAACAGAGCAGCAGCAATGATCTAAGGAGGAAAACTTATTTTACTAACTATGATATCGAGATGCAAGATAACACACTATAATACAGACTAATTGAAACTGAGGCTAATAAATCAAGTAAAATAAGAGAGAGAGAATTTTATGAAGCCTACTTTGAAACTGAAGGTGCCACAGCTTGGAAGCACACCCACACTTGCTGCCGGGCAGTGAGAGAGTGAGCCAGCATCACTTCCGTGACATATTTCCCTCTGTGACTGTGAGGTCCTCTGGGACATGTAGTTCTTCTCTGTGCTCCAGATGATGTTATGATGTGGAATACCAATAGCAAAAATTACAAAACCATGACAGCTGTAAAGACCATAATGCCTACACTGAGTTAAAGTATCTTGCTGCTTCATAGGCCTCAGCACTCAGAAAATAAATCTAACCACACAATAGAAGACTATCTTTTCTTGAACCATATTTGTTTGTCAGAGCACTGAGTTACATGGAGCACCACAAATGCATCATAATAGTTTTCTTTTTCTGTGTTACCTAGGCAACTTGCTTTTAACAGCCAGTGGAAAGCGGAAAGAATCTTCTTAAGACATCAATCAAATAACATTCTAATAGATTAAAGAACTTTTATCCTCATTTATCTAAACTACTTGTCAGAGTACTTAAAGATGATGTAGGTCAGCTTGATTTTCTGTCCTTTATTGAGTCATATCTGAAACCATGACAGAGCAGTCTCTTTGAACAGCGTTTTCCACATGTCTGCTTGCCAGTCCCACCCCTCATATTAGGAATTACAGCTTTTAGCATTTGAGACACTCACAGATTTTCAGGAGGGCCCTGCTTTTGTTTTTGAAAGTGCGTTTCTGTCTTTCAATGGCAAGATGCTGACCACCAGATAGCACATTAAAGACTCGATTTTTCAAGAGAATGCTACTCCCTACGCAGCTCAAAAGCATATGATTTGAGTTAACAAAAACATAGAAATAGATATGAATAAGAAATTTGTTCAGACTGCAGAAAGCAAGAACATCATGACTTGAAAGACCACAAGTAAGACCTATGTAGCTTCATTACATTTGTCCACTCCCTGCATTATTCCTGTATTTGTTTTAACATGAATGAAGACATGGTATTAGACCTAAACGTTAGATAAATTCTAAATATACGTGTAGAAAAACTGCATACATGGACCACATACATGTAATACAGCTCAAGCAATGCTGGAATTTTCAATTTTTCTCGAATTGCTTGCACCTTCTGTACCTTGGGCAGGCCTTCTATTAAACTCATGTAAGAAGTAAAACATAATTATTCCAAGTTGCCTGTATGTGGCCATTATTCACCACATCACTATAGGACTGGAATTTGTATGGTTTACTAATTTGTATGCTCTACTAAAATTCATAGAGATATTGAAAAGCCATAGGAAGATATTTTTTCTGTTCAGGTGATGCTTTGAACTCTCAACCAAGACTGTGGATGAAACTGTCAGTTCATAGCATACATCGCTGTATGTTCATGTGTGTTATGAGGTGAACATTTCATAAGTGCCCACTGATACTTTTGACTCATATTTCAATGGCACTTCAAGCATTTCATGATAAACAAACACCTTCAGAAGCACAGGCTGAGAAAAAAACAGCTCCATCATGACAACTTCTAATATTAGACATTTTGTCTTCCCCACCTTTGTCCAAAATAATCTGCAAATACCAGGTACAAGGAGTAGAGAGGTAAATGATGAGGAAAACTCTTTTATGCATTCATAGGCTTCTGTGTATTCTTTTCAAGTAGTTCAACATGGCTATGTGTTAAAATGCTAATGCCAACCATTTGCATGTTCTTTTCTGAATAATAAATAACAGACACAGCGAGTAAGAATCAAAGAGTAAATTCCTTGTCTGCACAGACACACCATTGGTACTACAGTTTCCTATGCCAGTTTCGGGATACTTTCTTGATTCTTCTCCTTCAGAAACCTTGAGTGATATTTTGCTTCTAATTTAATGCTTATATATAATGATTTATTCCTTTCTTATCCCCACTACTTGTCTTTGTCTTGGAAAACGTCTTTCCATTCTCTGTGCCTTGGTTTTCACACCAGGTTTGACAGTTCTTTTACAAATGCCCAATACCGTTCCATTTCCAAGCAGCAATAAATGCCCAAAGAAGAAATTCTGTCCAACTTAGCCAGTGACCTCTGGAGGACACATGGAAGAGATGCCATCCATCTGATGAGAATGCATGCATCCAGAGTGTGAAATGAGAGCATTCTGGCAAATCTATCCATATTTGGAAACAATAACTATTTAGCCAATTCTCATTTTTGCCAACTGGCTTTCTGGGACAGCTTTTTGATTACTTACATCAAGGAAGTAATCTATTCAGTCCTTCAATTAAGAAAAAAAAAAAAAATCTTCACAGAAAAGTGAGTTTCCCTCTGGCTCCAATTTTGGTGTCAGAGAAAAACAATAAGAAACCATGGCAGAGACAGAAAACCTAACTTTATTTTGGAGGGAAAAGAACTGCCTTTAGGATAGTTGACATTTTATAGTTGCCTCTCTTCCAAACTAGTTGCCTTTGAGGCCATGCAAAATAAGAATGCAAGAAAAGCAAATTGCACAGCACTTTATTTTAGTTGCAGCTTCAGTTCATTCCCAGCCTCCAGTTCTGCACAATGCACATGGACGCTTCTTGTACAAGAGGAGCCTGCCTGATCTCTGCAGGGCTTGTGGGATGTGCTCCCTCATAGCACACTGCCAGAGGAAATGCTGTTTTGCAATGCTGGGCTTATATCATGGAGAATCAGATTTCAGGAACATATTTCAGGTCAAATACAGATTTGGGTCTCAACAGTTAGAACCTCACAGCTGCAACCACATAGCATAACCCAGAGCCAATTTAGCTGTACTAATTACAGCTAATGAAGCAACGCAGATAAAAATCACTTAGACAACTGTTACACATACACACCCTCCACTAAATCTTTGCATAAAGACTGAAACACAGTCTTAAGTCTACAGCACATCCTTCATAGATGCGAGTAAGCCAGAACAGGATATCATCCTGAATCTCTAGTATTGACATAGAAAATATCATTGCAAACTAAAGCTTGTGTCATGCCTCAAAACTATAGGAAGTATTGTTGCTCTGGAGGTTTTGGGGGGTGGTGGACTCCTTGTTTTCTAAAGACAGTCTTTGTGTATGTCCACCAGGTTAGAGGAAGGTGTGGCCACTAATCCAGGCTGATCAGCTCTTATTCCACTAATTATATATCAGAGAGTATGGAAGCACAGAAACAGGATCTAAAGTTAAGCAGAAGAAGAAGGAAAACAAAGAATGGAAATATTGAACTGTGAGGGTATTAGGTAGGAAGATTATTTTTATATTTTTTTCCCACCTGCGCACAGATTTCCATGCACTCAGACATCTTATCTTCAGCTTCCTCTTATCTGAGTCTCAGAGTCTCAGCTGGCAATATTTATGCACTCCATAGGAGTGCTGGAAGATGCAGTTGTAACTGAAGTATCCACATATTATCAGAAAGTTTTGATTGAGTATCATGTATGGCTTTATAAAGTAACTTGTAATACACAAAAAACACCATGGCAGCTGCTATATCACTGCCCGGCAGCCCTGGAAATGTGCCTTTAAAGGGGGAAGGACACAGAATTGAGCAGGAATTTTTTCAGAAGAATCCCACAAGGATGAATTCTCAGTGTTCATGTTTTTCAATAGTGGTAGTGATTAGATTCACCAGTAGTATGATGAGAAGTCCTTACATCAAACCACTACAAGCATTTTCAGAAGAAATAAAGAATAGGAATGTGAGAAATCACTGAAGAACAGTTACAGACAAAGAATGACTTTACAAGGTGAAACTCATAAGAAATGCCATTCTTTCCTATAAAAAATGTGGCATATCCAACCTGTAGGTTGCAAAACTACTACTGTCACCATCTAAAATATTTTAAATATAAGTATAATTAAATTTTCCCTATAAAGTATGAGGAGGCATAGCAAGCTATATGAGACCATCAAGATATTTCAAAAGTGTTCTAAATACAGAACCAAGAGTTGCTGAAGTTTGCAGTCAAAGGTTTTAACTTCTTGGGATGATCTCAAGTAGAGGTGTCAGTAAAGCCTAAAGTGCTCATTTCAGGCGGAAAGTAAGTTGTTATAAAAGGAAGGGGAAAGAAAATATAATAACACCTTGACTGACATTCAGATTGAACCCTGGTTAATTCATACACAGAGATATTACCTTTCAGAGGATATAAAAGTTATTTCTGACACTGACACATGGAAGCCAAATGTACACAAATCCCAGAACCGACAGCATGCTCAATATTGCCTGAATGAGGGAACAGAAATTACAAATGGCCAACACCTGCTTTATCACTTATTTGGATTCTCCTCTAAGCCTGTGGGAATAATTTGAAATTTCTGTTCCATTTATTCTAGAACAAAATTTTCAGTCAAGGCACCATCTGCAGAGATGAAATTTTCATCCAATTCCAACTCCTAACACAAACCAAACCAAAGGAATATTAGATTTGTAAAACAGCTAGATGACAGCACACAACTCCAAAATGTCAAAGTCCTTTCTCATAAACAAGAATATTATTCATCAGATCTTCTATTTACCCTGAATACAATGCCCTCTGGGATGGTTTGGAACAGCCACTTGCAGTAAAATCCTCCATTAAAGCAGCAGAAGAACAGTCTCCCTGTTCTGCATTCCCAAGGCACTGTCTCTAAAGTATTTCTTTTTTACCTTTGGGAGCTATTCTGGATTTGTTGGTCACATCGGCAACTGTGAGACAAATAGTTGGAGGACAAGACCAAAAACAATTCTCATATAAAAGAGCATTTCTGAATTGTTCTCCTCTATTTTCTTCCATGCTTTTCTGGAGGAAGTACATGACTGCTGATGATGGGAATGAGATCCAGAAGCTTTGCATAGATTTTTCCTGGGAGCATTCAGAAAGGAACTGAGTTCTCAGCCAGCTGGCAAAACAGGAATGATTGTCTTAGGAAAGAAGAAATTGAAGGGCTTTCAACACATTTCTTATTTTAACAAGGCATACCACAGGGTGGTACTTTAAACATAAAGTATAAGCAAGGAAACTTGTTCACACTCTTGGTTCTTGCTTATAGACTTATGGTACTGTGAAAGGAAAGATGTTACAACATGAATCTGAGTTTCTGCATGTTGTTCAATGTTTCTCTACGGGGCTAAAATCGAGAAGGTCTCTAACCAGCAGGGTCACACTCAGTGCTTCTTTCATCCAAGTAAATATTAAATATTTAGGGCTAGTAAGCCACATGCATGTGCATTTTTTCTGATGCATTAAAAAGAATTCAAGAACTTAAATGCCTATAAAATCTCTGAGCATTAGAGTAATATTCATTTTCAGCTTCCAATAAAAGAGAGAGACGATGTACCGGTGTAGGCACTGTTCTTGGAAGCATGAGCTGAAAACATTTCAAACAGAAGAAGATGCTCTACACTCTGCACACCAGAGGAGCATGAATCCTGACACATTTTTACATTGGATGAGTTTTACAAGAAAGAGATCCCTCATAGTCAAAGACTGTTTAAAGTTATGGTGCTGCTGTGACCCTTCTCTGCCCAGCACAGCCTAAGTGTTCCCTAGATGCTCTACTTGCCTTCTACCAAGACCAACCTGCCAAACTATCTGCCAGTTACCCTGCTCCAATGTTACCAGATGTTCTGTAGTTTCTGGTAAAGATACAGTTGACTCAGTGAAGGCAATTAATTGGACTGTTAGTACAGACAGTGAAAACTTATGAACAGCTTTGGAGTAATTACAGTATTTATAGACATCTTAAAATAAGGCACAATGAAAAAAATAACTAGGAATGGGAGCAAAAGTCTCTAGGATTTTTTGTGAGAGATAAATAGTTTTCTGCGGAAAGTATATATGAGGGACCCCAGGCTTTGTGCCACATATATGTCATGGCTACTCAGGGAGTTTTTGTGGCTTTTGTTCTACGTTGCTCTGAAGGAGCTCTGAAACAACCACCATTCCCCGAGGACCTGAACGAAGGTTTTGTTGTACATGCCTTTTCTGGCCTTTGAAAAGAACATTCAAATTTGTGCAGAACCAGCTTCCGCACAACACAGGTTGTCTATCAATAATTAACGTTTGTACCGTGCTCAGTTGAACACATAAGACCGTTTCCCTGGTGATAATGACAGGGACAGGCTGGCACGGTGATTAGCAAGTGAGTTTGGGCAAGCCTGAGGTCACCTATCAGGTCACTGATTGACACAGGAGTGCAATGCAGGCTGTAAGCAGTCAGATAGAGGCCAGCATCTCCCTGCATATCAATGCCTGGAACAAGCTGAGAAGCCCCCGCTGTGCCTTAGATCTTTGGTTACTGAGCAAACCACGGCTTTGTGATGCAAATACGGGCTGTGCAAGGTCACATTCCTGAGTTTGCAGAGAGCCAGAACCCACCTCTGGGCCATTAAACTGACTAGATGGAGAGACAGTCCTTCCTAACACACAACTGCGGTAGCAAGAATGTGTCAGCATGTTTTACCGAATACCTCCTGACCAGATTACTTAGGTAGGAAGTAAAGTTTGTGATATAAAACTCAGGAATTAAGGTGAGATGGCTGAGCTGTACAGGAAGCGACTGCTTCCACCTTGCTCCTGTATCTCCTTCCTGCTGTTCCCAAGTATTGGCATTTCTCAAAGGCCAGGGGAGGACAAAATCCCACAGGAGGTAGGAGTTGGAATTATGTCCCCCACCTCTGAGTGTCTCACAACCAGTTTCACTTCTTCTGCAGAAAGATTGGATTTTTATTTTATTTTTTTAGATCTGCAGAGTATTTTTTTATCAGGGTTGTTTTTGGTGTTTGTTTATTATTATTATTATTATTATTATTATTATTATTATTATTATTATTATTATTATTATTTATTACTAACGACAGCATGAGTGAAGTATTGAATCTGATGGAGTATTGAAGCATATCTGCACTGCAGTAAGTGGATAAGCTTGCACTAGCCCTACTCATGTGGCCATATTCTTACATGAGGAGAGAAAAGAAGAATAAGCACTGAAGAAGAGATAAAATGGCACAATAATTTTAATAAAACCATTTTTCCTAAGTGCTAACACAGCAAAATAAAACCAATAAAAACAAACAAACAAACAAACAAAAACAAATAGTTTAAAACGTGACAACCAAAGTCAAAAATACTGACAAATTTTGCAATTTATTTCCCTAAACCCTGTACTGACAACAGAGAGTTTAGTGATTTTTAGTAATCCTTTGTAGGATTGAAGCCACAGAAGAGTTAAAAAAGATATATTTAGTCTTTGTTGTTTTGCTCCTTAAAGTGTTGCCATGTACTGGATGCATTTAATGTGCTTAGAAAAAGGGCAAAAAGGGTCTCCACAAGTAGGAGATTTAGAAGGAAATTGTCACTTTCTACTCTGAAGTGACAATTTTGTAAATTCTAGATGTGACAGTAACAATTGGAAAAGTAAATTATGGATGGGGAAGAGGTTGTAGGTGATGGGTAAAGGTTTGGTACAGAAAAAGCTACTCACATACAGTTACAGAGGTTGCTCAGGAATTCAGTAACTTATGTAATGTGCTTTCACAGAGCAACAGTAGCATCTAGTGGATGTGGGGGAAAATTCCCCAGCAGAAAATTGCAGCTCTGCTCTCACCATTAGGAATGGAAAAAGATTTAAGAAGAAGCTCAGGCTATGCCCTTGCCCAGTTTTCCTTTTTCTTTTCCTTTTTCTATTCTTTTTTCTTTTCTTTTTCCTTCCTTCTCCTGCAAACACTGTAGCACCTGGACTTGATGATCTTCAAGGTCTTTTCCAACATGGGTAATTCTATGATTCTATGATTCAAATACTGTACGAAAAATAGGCAATGACAGATCCTGTGACAAGCCCCTGCATTTGCTCTAATCCCTGCAACAGGCCCTGTGACTGCCCCAAGCACTGTGAATGGGCCCCGCAGGTGCTCCAATCTTTTTGATGGACCCTGTTGTTGCTCTAAACCTTCTGACAGGACGGGTGTTTCCTCAAACCCTTGAAACAGGCTCTGTAGGCACTTCAGTCTCCGTGACAAGTCAAGTCCCACAGTTCAGACAGAGAACCAACCAGTGCCAGTAGTACTTGCTCCTATATAAAAGAGGGGGAAAATAGCTGCAAAATTCAGTTTACTTAGAAACAAACTTCTACTAAGATGGAAGAAAACGATGAAGACAAAATAGATGAGGTAGGAGCATCACAAGAATAGAAGGAAGGAGAGGCAGAATTCAGAAAGAAGACAGAAACTGTCTGACAGCTAACCATGGGAAGCTGCAAAATGTAACAAGTCCTCAGCAGTCATCCAGGCAAGCACGCTGTCAGCTGGCTGCTGAGATGGTGGGACAGCTGTCCGGTAGCTTGGATATAGTGGGCAGTAAAGCTAGGCACTTGGGCCAAGAGTTGGACCACTGGGGAACATAAAAAACAAACAACAAGTGGATTGTGCTGACAAGATTAGAGTCACTCAGGTAGATCTAGACTGGTGATATAAGGGTGAATTATGTCTGGCTCAGTGGGCCCATGATATGTCAGACTGTCAAGGAATGGGTGCAACCTATAGAGGGGCTCAGGATTAAGGGGTGGACTTGATTATGGATGCCTTTGCATCCATAATCCATAATCCATAGATTATGAATGCCATTATCTGACAGTCTGGGTTATTCCTGTTCCAGGGAAAGGCAAAACTATCCTTGGGATTGCTTTTGCTCAGAGACCTTAGTTCACTTGGTGGAAAACAATGGAAGATGGGATTGTCCATTGTGTACCTAAAGGGGATTTAATGCTGGGAGAAAACAAACAGGTTTGAACTGTATGATATTTGTTCCTCTATAATCACAGAATAACGGAAGTGTAGGGTTTGGAAGGGATGTCGAGAGATCAAATCCAACCCCTGTGCTCCCTTCTACAGGGCACACAAGCATCCAGACAGATCTTGAATATTTCCAGAGAAGACTCTACAGCCTCTCTTGGCACCCTGTTCCTGTTCTCTGTCACCCTGTAACAAAGTAAAGTTCTTCTTTGCATTAATAATACAGCATATCATCACAACTGCAATTGCTAAATGCTTTATTAAAAGTATTAAATTAAGAATCACTCAGATTAAAGAATGATTTCTGACGCAGAATTTTATTCAGCATGCAACAATCCAGCAATCATCCATCCAGCCCTGAAGGACAGATATGACAGATAGAGCTCAAAGTCATGGACTGTATGAACTCCATGGACAATTTAGAGGGATGGCTCATAGACTATGGAGAATGTATCTGTATGTGTATATCAAAATAGATAGGTGATGATAATTAATAGGATTGTACAGGACATTATGGAATCTGAGCACAGTGTAATAGACATGGGATAAAGGGTGGGTATTATCCTGGTTTCAGCTGGTATAGTGATGATTTTTCCTCTAGGAGAAAAACAATATTGGTAACACACTGATGTTTCTAGTTGTTGCTGAGCAGTGCTGCATAGACACATCTCAGTTCTCTCAGCTTCCCCTACTACCCTGGAAGTGAGGGGCCAGAACCAGGATGGCTGACCTAAGCTGTCCAAAGGAATATTCCATTCCATATGGCATCATGCAAAAAAAAGCTTGAAAATGATGGGGGGAGTTGGCCAGTGCAGGCAGCTACTACTTGGGTGTGGTGACATGTGGTGACCAACTTCTTGTGTATCAATTGTTTTGTATACATACACACATATATGTACATATATATATATGTCTATTTATAATCCTTTTCCTCTTTCTTTTTCTTCCTTGGTAAATATTTTTTTAATCTCTGAATCTCTAAATTCTCTAAATCTCTTTTTATTCTATTTCGGTTTTGTTGGTTTTTTTCTGTTTGTTTGTTTCTTCTCAACTATCTCCCCACCCCACTGGGAGTGCGGGAGTGTGCAAATGATTGCATGATGCTTAGCTACATGTCATATGTACAACAAGTGCATATGTACATATACATATACACATATATATACATATACATATCTTCTGAAACAATACAAGTCAATTCTCTCTGCAGATTTACCAAAGGCAAACTGGCATTTCTGCTGGTGATGGAAATAAATTACCTACATACACCTCAAAACAAAATGCAAACCCTACAGCATCTAGGGAGATGACCTATATGCTGCAGGACAAGAGAGCACAAAAGAGATACTAAAATCAGTTCATTTACTACTTGTACTAAGCATTGCAAAACAAGATCATAGCTGCCACAACACACAGCAAGGTAAGCAGAATCACTCAGCCTTGCTCTGAGTTGCTCTGACCCTACAGTAAGAGAGAAAGACTGCTCTCTTAAAAAAGGCAATAAGCACACTGGTTGGAGCAGGGAGGACCTGCACAACTCAAATCAGGTCTGAAGGCATTAGAATCTTCAAGCCTTTCAGTAGTCTTAGGCCATGTCCCAGAGATGACCACTCATTACAGCTGTCCGGCATCCCGAATTTTCACAAAATCTGTTGATGTTTTTCTTCTGTCTTCGAGTTGTTCTTTACAACAAAGTAATTCCAAAGCAGCTTTGTGTTTGCTGGCCTGCACAACAAGCTTCACTATATTCTTTTAGAAGCTTTGCCCTGGCTAGCCTCAGGATCTTCCTGTTTTAGAGGAATGGGTCACAAATATTAACATTCTCAAGAATGACTATTTCATTAGTAGTGACATATCTATCTACCTTTAATAACCTCTTTGTATCACCATTTGTTTATTTTGAAAGATCACAGATCACCCTTTATAGAATCACAGAATCACGAGGTTGGAAAGGACATACAAGATCATCTAGTCCAAGCATCCTCCTATCAACATCACCACCACTAAGATACTAAAGCATATCTTGTAGCACCTCGTCCAGAAGATTCTTGAACACCACCTCCCTGGGCAGCCATTCCACTCTTCAAGAGAAAAAGTTTTTCCTTATGTCTAACTTGTGTCCATTTCCTCAGGTCCTCTTTGTGCCAGTTCTCAACCGTACATTTTGCTGCATCCAGAATTTATAACAGTTTTTAAGAAACCAGGTGAACACTTCATCTGTGTGAGCCAAAGGAATGCGCTTGATAGGCAGGGCCAAGAATTTATTGATTGTCTAATTAAAGTCTTGACAGTCTAATCTAAGATTGATTATTAGCACAATTACAAGGATATGAACCTTTATGGTCAAAAAAATCCAATTATAATGGCTCTTTTACAATAATGATATGATTAAAACTGATACACACAAAGCTCTCAGATAGCCATCGCCTTCCCTGATGCTATGCCTACCAAATGCTGTTAAATTTGCATGAACGTTCCATGCTCCTCTCACCAGTACAATTAGAAAGATGATAATGAGATTTCTTCCTCTTCACTCTTGAATCTGTTTATTTTTATGTCATGCATAGCATGGTTTTCTCAAGAGGAATCACATAAAGCACACTGGCACATAAATCCCATGTTATAACAAGAGATGGCAGAGATACCTTACATGGGAAACTTGTTCTTTACTATACCTAAAATCAGCTTTACCCCATATTTGTGGTTACAACATTTAGCGAACAGTTATGACCTCTTATGGCACGTTTATAACTGGCAACATATGATGATAACATGTTTATAACTACTTATCATCCTGTGCTCCTCACTCTCAAGGCCTTTGTGCAAGCCTTCTGCTTGCATTTTGGGGGCCCTCTGCTGAAGCCTCCTTTTTTTTTTTTTTTTTTTTTTTTTTTCCTTTTTCCACATCTAATTAGTTTTCGTAGCACAAGCCACATATATACAGTCTTGCTCATCTCATTTTTCACCCAGAAGGTGGTGACGCACTGGAACATGTTGCCCAAGGAGGCTGTGGATGCCCCATCCCTGCAGGCATTCAAGGCCAGGCTGGATGTGGCTCTAGGCAGCCTGGGCTGCTGGTTGGCAACCCTGAACACAGCAGGGGGTTGGAACCAAATGATCATTGTAGTCCTTTGCAACCCAGGCCATGCTGTGATTCTATGATTCTATGATTAAAATAGTGATCTATTAGAAAGGCCACTGAACGCCACAAGCCTTAGAGGAAATATTACATTTGTGTGCCCCGGTGGCGCAGCGGTAGAATTCCCGTTTGCAACACCAGGGGGCCCGGGTTCGAATCCCCCCTGTGGAGCAGGGGGTAGAAGTGCCGCTCTGCTACACAGAGGGCTCGAATCCCGGGAGTTGGACTCGATGATCTCTAAGGTCCCTTCCAACTCGCACAATACTATGATACTATGATGATTTCTCTCGCTTACACATTAAATCCAACATCTATAAATTACCACAAACACACCCTATGATTAGGATCTTCAGTCTTCTGGCAAATTAAGACTTCATCTCTATTCAATCCAGATCATTCCCCAGATCATTCAACTAACCCTTGTTTATGGCTATTGGAAATTTTAAAGATCCAAAGAAACAAATCTGAATAACTCAAGTTGCTTTCTTCAAGAAAACTTCTGTAGGATCATAAGATTTAGGTTCATATGTTCATCTTCCAGCATATTCATTATTGCCTAATTTAAGTTTTGCTCTGTCTCCTTCTAAATTCCAAAGTTTCTGGCACTGCTAAAAGAAGCATCCAGAAGGATTTGCGTTTGTTCCATACATTTTAACAAGATTACCAACTTCTAAGCCTTTCTATTGAAAACTGGATCCCATTTATATTTGCTTGTTCCAATTCTTAAATACAGCTACAATTGTCAGCTGATTTTGTCAGGGGTCAGTTTGTAGTTGGGATGCGTTACCTATTGGTAGTTTCTTATTGGAGAGGTTAGACCTCCACAGTCTAGTTTCCCCTACAAGCCTTCTAGGCAAGTGGACTGTCTAGAAAGCCAACAAAGGACATGCCACCATATCCTTAACTTGTTCTCTTCTTGCAATAGCAGTCTGAGGTCTGATGAGCTATTTTGAATGGTTTTAATCAGTGGGTATTTTTCTCTCTTCCATTTTGCTTGAATTGAAAGCAGTGAGATTGAAGACTCCCCCCATTTACCTGGCTTGTAGCTAAACAACCCCAGAATCAGACTTTTCTTCTGGAGTAGGGAAATTTCATCAATTTTTTTGTTGCTGTTTTTTTTTTTTTTTTTTTTTTTGGTGGTGGTGGTGGGTTTTTTTTTGCCTCTACCTTTCCTTTCTGTGACACAGTGAACCCATTATCAACATTTTAGATAGTTTTTCATATCTTCACTCTGGTGTTTTCTACATAAATAACATGTTAGGTACCATCCCTTTCCCTTTGCTCTCTCCCTGCCCTTCATTCAAATATATTAAACAGGAAGAAAAACCTCATTAAGTTGGCCACAAGCATTTTACCATTGGGATAAACAGGAAGTGGTGATCAGAAATAGCAATCATCTTTGTCAGCAAGCAGGCCTTTAGGGAAAATCCTGCTGTCATCCCACTGTAAAATATTTGGTCCCCGTGTGTCTAGCAACACAAATGCTCCAGGCCTGGCAAGCTCCTGAGGACTGAGCTACCAAAAAAAGGGATCAGGAACAGCACTAAGGCTACCTGCAGTGAGAGGCGCCCAGAAGAGTCAGCACAGTCTTTGTTTCCACAGAAAAATCATGTGCTGCAGCGTGTTAGCCAAGGAAATTGAAACTAAATGAGTTCCTTTTGGGAATTTCTCTACAGCTCCATCCACTGGGAAAGTCATAAAGCTTTATCTGATCTTGGAGGCAGTCCCAGGTACTTCATGAAAACTTAGGCCTGACTGATAGTACAGCTGTGGAAGTAAAATTCTCTAACACTAGTACTGATTTCTGATTTCTTTCCTTTTCAGTGACTGTGCTCTCTAGGCATACATTGAGATGAGTTCTGCTAAGTGCATTCTGAAAGAGAAATACCCCAAAAGGAATTGCTGCCACTGCAAACTATGTATGTAAATGGTAGGCTGTTGCTGTAACATCCTGTCCCATTCTCAGGTGTGATGGATGCTCAGGCCATACCTGAGAATTACAACTATATGAGGACGGGGAACCTTTAAACTAGAATTTCACTGGTGAATACTGCTTAATCCTGTTGTTTGTTTGTTTGTTTTGCTTGGACTTCATTGCCTGTACTTTCCAACCTACCCTTCAAAAATGTGTAGGTCTTGCTCCAGGCATTTAGAGGCTACTCTTGCTTCTTTTGAAGTTTGGTTAAAAAAGTCTGATGTGAAGGCATATCCGCATGCTTCTCTAAACCAGCCCACTGTCCTATAGACTCATGTAGTTGTTAGTCAAGTTGTTCTCTCTCTACCTCCTGACAATTAATATTGTCCCCCACAGCTAGAGCCAAACTGCAAAGAAAGAGGAATATTAAAATGTCAAAGTCCTATTTGTAACAAAATACAACGTTGGCACCCCTTGTTACTGCAATTTATGGACTGCTTTTTATTTTTATCATTTTATCTTCTTTTAATGGCAAAATCAGTTATTCCTGGGTGGCATCGTAAAACTTGCATACAGAGGCAGCCCATAAGTCAACAAGTCATTTCTAGAGCTCTGCAGCACAAATCCCTGCTGTAAAAAGCAGCAACAGTTAACTCCTTCAATTTCTGTTGCTCTTTCAAGGCTGCAATGTTATTTACCAAATTATCACCACTGACAGTGCTGCAGCTCCTGCTGCTGCCCCCTTCAATGGAGGAAAATGGTCTAAAGGCACAGGTCCCTTAATTAGTAAGGAGTGTGTTACTTTTTAGAATGTGGAGGTGAAACTGTTTGATGAGAAACTCAATGGCTCGCATCCTGTGACAGCTTGGATGCAGGGTCTTATAAAACTAAAATAATTTTTTATGGCATATCTTCCACCCTGCTGTAATCGTGGAGAATTCCTTCATTTGCAGAGCCTCATATAATGCCACGAGAACCACTCAAACACTCCACAATAAGGAACTAACAAATGTGATTTTCATCCAAATGTCATCACGGGACCCCATGGGAAACACACCTCCATCTGCTTCGCATTCTCTCCACATGCCACCAGGGGCTCACAGGCCATCATAGAAACATTCAAACTCGTACCATGATGGTGTTTTCACAGTTTTGATTCTTCCACAGGTGTTTGTATCAGAGTTTTTCTGAGCACAGATGAAGGATGCAGCAAGATTAACCCCAATTAGCAGCATAGAAAACATCCTGTAAACCCACCCCGTGATTTCATCAAGGGAAAGGAGCTTAGTCTGAAACAATTTTTAATAACTTTATTAAGCTGTTTCTGTCCAAATTCATAGCAGTCTTTCTGATTGCTGTCTCATGCTGAAATAAATGAGCAAAGGGGGGTTCCCTGTGTTTAAATATGCTTCTGAGCTAATCTCTGAAATTTCACCCTTTACAGAGCCCAGTGGACCATCTTCTCTTGAAGAAAGAAAAAGAGCCCTGGAGGCTTCACAGTATATAGACCTGCTTTAAAGCTGTGTTCCATCTGGAGTGCTGCAAGAGCTTTAATTAAGCATTTTTCATGGTATAATAGTAAGCCAAATACTGCTTCACTGTCTTCTTGCTTTTCAGATAATTCATACAATGTATATAGTTTCTTTACAACCCCCAGCATAATTTTTTTCTCTGTCAACATGACACACATTTTCTTCCTTCCTTTTCCCTTTCTTTTGCTCCCTACTTAACAGCAGGATGGCTAGAGAGTCAAAAGCCATTAGCAAATCAGTCTTCTTGTGATTATGGTAAAAACCAACACAGATATAAGTAGCTGCTTTACCAGCAAGTTGCTGATTCAACTAGAAACTCCACAAGCTGAAGAATACATTCATTCTTCCCATTAAGCTGAAAAATACAGTTGAGTTGTCTAGCTTAAAATAGAGAGTCTTCAACACATATATTAATACAGTTAAAACTTTTCTATTCTTCCATTCTTTATAGCATACTTTTTGGCTTATGTCTAAAGTCACCTCAAGTTGCTTTTGTAACTTGCTTGATCTTCTTACTGGTAAGCAAATAAGAGTGGAAAATTCTGTTGTTTTTTGTGCCTTCTATGTTTTACTCCTAAGCATAAATTACTTCAGAAGAGCACTTTCCATCTTCACTATGAGATTTCAAGCACAGGAAAATTAGCCTCTCATACAACATAGTGCATGTTCTGTATTTATTTACACCATTTACTGTGAGTGCCAAGCAGTGCAGCAGATAAACAAATTTCTTCAAAGTACTTGCAAAAATGACATTTGAATTTAAATGCTTCACCTACCAAGATAAAGAGTCTTTAGAGAGGCTTGACTGCTGGTGCTTCACCCTACACAACTGCCCCCTTCTGTATTTCAGGGTTTGCCCTGTTTTTCCTATTACACTGATTTAGATGACAACATACAGTGGAGAGCAGAACACTTGTGGAAAGGTCAACGGGATGGATTTTGGAGCTACATAGTATGACTGAATTGTTTCATTTAAGAGGAAAAGAAGCAAAATGGACAAATTGCTGCAAACAGGATCTGACAGAGCTTACAAAGGAAAGAGAGTGAAAAAGTTGGACGTTTGGATAGATCTTTATTTCCATGGTGATTAAGTACTTGAAGTGGAGCTACAAACAGCATGAGTAGTTGTTGGAATAGCACCAGTTTCCCCCCACGCAGTCCAAAAGAGGGAAAAGATCTGGGGCTCCAATCGGTGATACAGCAGCAGTTCTTGTCTTATGAGACATAGGGCATGGCCCCAGATTCACCATGGATCTAACCCCTCTGATCTCTTGCTCCATCCTCAACAAAAATGATAAACAACACTTACAGGAGCATGCTGACTTCTTTGCTAACCACAGGATCACAGAGTGGTAGGGGCTGGAAGGCATCTCCAGAGATCACTGAGTCCAAATTCCCTTCAGACTCCCTGCACACGGTTGTGCAGGAAAGTACCCAGATCAGCCCTGAATATCTCCACAGAAGGAGACTCCACAACCTCCCTGGGTAGCCTGTTCCAATGCTCTGTCACTCAGACAATGAAAAAGTTCTTCCTCATTCACCAGTTCCCTCAAAACCTGTGGATGGATCACATTGGGTCTGATGGACCTGTTCACCTTCAAGTTTTCAGATGATCTTATTCAGTGTATTCCAAGACAAATCAAGCTAGTAACCAGTGACAAACTGTTTTGCATACAAATACAGATCCCAGCATGACTATCCTTAAACAGAAATCCAGATGAAAATGAGCTATGGTTTGATAGATATTTTATTGTCTTGAAGCCTCAGGATTTTGTAATTCATTGTCAGGAAGAGAAAATATAAACAGGATACTATTACAAGACACCCTGGGAAATAATCAATGACTTATTTGCACAGGTAAATATTAACTAAGAAGGAACTGAAAGTTTGTTTGGTTCTGGGTTGGAGACTCAAAACAATGCTATACACACCTGGAAATAACTTGATGGCAAATTAGTATTTTTGCTTGGCTGAGGAGTAGGTGATTTTGAAAGTGTTACTAGGTAGCAACCAGAAAAATATAGCAGGATTACTTTCTTTAGTCTTTTGATGGATGTCCAGATACTGTAGATACTGAGGTAGGTACACAGATCAGTGAATATCCAAACACATACCTGTATGCATACATGCACTCAGTGAAGTGTGCACATAGGGTCTGAACAGCATTGAGTTAGGTTTGCTGCTGAAGATACCTCTGCCTTGTAAAGGGAGTTAAGGAGAGCCACAGCATCCAAATCCAGTCTGAAACTAAGCAGAAATCAGCTCTGATCGAAGGCAACGTTTTCTAAGTTCATTTACTCTTGTTTATGACAGTGTGATCCATATCCCTCTCATGATGTGCCAACAGGCTTACAGCAAAGCCTTGGTCATTTGGCCAACACTTTGCTTCCCAACCGTGTGTGCTGCAACACAGTGATGAAATCCATGGCAGTCCTGCTGCCTGCTCACCTTACCATGGCCAGTGCCATGGCAACTATTCTTGACATACACGATGATAAGGAAATGCAACACTGGTAGGCGGTCTTTATGAACAGGTGATCTGGCAACAGTCCATAATAGTGGACAATCCTTAAAGCATTCAGTAACAGCAATGTAGGATCTGAATAGTTTTGTTTCTCAAAGCTACTGAATTTTATCTGAAATCTACTCTCCTTTGCTTGGTTGAAATGCTTTGTTACAACTTTTCCTCCAGTCTTGCATGTGTATGACTTACATCATTATTAGATTTAGGGAAAAAAAAAAAAAAAAAAAAAAAAAAAAGCAAGAAAAGTGATAGAAGTGATAGGACACAAAGCAGAACAGTAGCATGCCTGTGAAGGAAATCCTATTCTGCATGGACTTGTCCCCCATTCATAACTTTTAAGATACAATCCTCATTGGGGACTAATCATAGTGGTTGATTTATTTGATGTACGGATGCCCTACATTTTCTTTATTTTGTTGCTTATGGCTTAAGTTCACCCTAAACTACTATAACATGACAGTGGCAGTGGCCCAAGAATTTAATAGACCTAAAACACAAGCACAAACCCCACATGATACAACTGTCCTTCAATAGCCTACGCACAGATATGGCAAAAACCTCAGACACATGTACAGTGACTGTCCCTGGGGAAAAAACACGTGACTGCCACAGGCTGCAGTTATCAACAGCACAGCCAAGGCCATGCTGTCACGTGGATACCAACTCATCCTAGAGAAGAAAAACAGCTCACAGTTCTCCTTGATTTGTCAGTGCTGTAAAATGTTGCTGTAAAAAAATCTGAATTTTTCTACGTTTGTAGGCAGAGGCTTATCGGGGTTTTTCTTTCTTTTTTTCTTTACATGCAGTTTTCCGTGAGTTGTAGGATGACATTTTTTGTAGCTACTGGCAACTAATGAAGCAATTGGACTGAAGTGTAAATTACTTGGCGAATAACTATAAGTAACTGACTAAACTATCTCCAGCAGTTTTACAGGCAGTAGAACATGGCTAAGCTCAGAGGCTCAGCTCGTGGAGGCACTGTGAGTATCTCCTCCATAAGCACAATTAGAATTAAGGAAAAACCCAATAATTTACTCAGGAATGTCTTAACCATATAATAACCAGCCATACAAATAACTGAACTTACAATTATTGTGATACCATGAAGAAGCACAACATTTGAGGGGACAAGATTTTGAGACAAATTGGCAGACATGCCCTGCCATAGAAAGATGGAAAGCTGTTCACTCTTTCCTCTGAAATCATTTCTATTCCCAGAGTAATTTTTCCCAGCTTCATGGACTGGCTGTGTGGCAGCCTGTCCTGGAGTCACGAGAAGGGGCCACTTTGGTACAGCAGGTTATGTCCCTCATACCTGAAGTGAACAGATCACTTGGAGGCAGTCAGCATTAATATCCTGCAAAAGTGTGTTTGTGCATCAAGGAGAAATTAAATCTCCATTTACTGAGCTAATAAATGACAACACCTAATTCTGCCTTTGTCTCCCTGCCTGGGGAAGGGTTCACCACCTCTCTGGGAGGCATGAGCCTTGCCCTTGCCCAGGCCCACTAGAGAGTAGCGCATCACTGCTGGGATGGCCTCACTGTGTCACTTCCAGGATGGCCTCATTGTGCTGAGCGGTATTGTTCTGCTAAAACCTTCAGGCCACAGCTATGAGGAGAGGACACTGTAGCAATACAAACAATGAGGGACTCAAAGATGGACTTGCAAAGGCACTCGAGCACTGTTTCCTCCTTCTGCTGGGAGCTGAAGGCTAGATTTCTATTACTTTCTTTTTCCTAAACAACATTATCTAGCAGGCTGTCATTCGGGCACTACCTGTGGCCTTTTGAGACAAAGGTTTGTATTTCAAAAGAACTTTCCTCACTGTCCTAACACACAGAGAACATGGAAATTATTAGCAAGGGATATTTTTCACTGTGGTTTGCCATCAGAAAGTGGTGATTCAATTGCATCCGTTAAGTCAACACATTTTTCTAAGCGCATCTTACAGCATCACAGGCAATTATACAAAGACATTCTAGTGAAGTTGAATTTTTCACTTTGACATCTATTCAATTACACAACATAGTGGAAAAGCTGGCCTTCATCATACTGTGTAACACATGAATGTTGAAATTTCACATTTGAGTGCAATGTTAAAACTTTACCAAAGGGAGTGACTCAGTAGTTCAGCTCCTGGAATCTGAATTCTCATTCTGATCTGAGAGAAAACCAAATCTAAAACAGCAAATCCCCTTTTAGCTCTATGTGCAAGGATCAAGTTAGAAGCTTTTTGTGCATAGTTCTCATATTTTTCCTACTTAGCAGTCATATATTTTTGCTATAACAATTTCCCCCCTTTCCACACATGGAATGAACTGATACGTTTTTATCTTTTTGTTGTTTGTTTTGTTTTATTCTCTTCTGTGTGTTTTTTTGTTTTGGTTTTGGGTGTTTTTTGTTTGTCATTTTGTTTTGTTTTGGGTTTCTTTTTTGTTCCTTTGCTTGTTTTTCATTCACTCCATTGTGTTAACACTTGTTAAGGAAATAAAACAATGCCTGCCAAAAATTTAGATGACATACATTCTCTGATGACCAAATTGTGCTGATTGGTCGATTAAAGGTATGGACCTTTCCATCAAGCATTACATGCTCTCATGCACGTGTCAAAACCCAGACTGAAGATCCATAGACTAAACCCTGTGCTTTGAGTTGTCATTCAAATTGAAAGAAATTTGGATAGGCAGCCATTTACTGTTGCCCATAAGGAAAACAGCTAAGTTAGCAGCATATGCTGTATGAAGATGATGCTTCGAGATGCTTTCTGCCTTGAAATCAACATAAGGAAAATCAGTATATCCAATTTACTTGCTTTTTACATCACTGCAGTTTTACTCACTTTATTCACACTAAAGCACAATTATCGTGCTTTGCTGCTCTTTTCACTACTGTTGATACACAAGCAAAAAGCCAGACCTTGACCTCATCACTGTTGCCTGCATGAACGCACCAATGGAGCAATGTTCATTTTTATTTTTAACGTTACTTTTAGCTGAAACACGCTGTGCTCCATAGGAATGAGAAGTGAGCTTTGTTTGTTTCTGATCAACAGCAGTTCAGTAAGTTGGATATAAATTCTAAACCTGTACGTTTATCTGTACAAATACGCATCTGCTTTCTTCATCTAGAAGACTGCATTTCTTGACCAGATGGTGGAAGCCTGTTTGGAATATCTTCTTGCTTCATTGCAGCTGAATATAAAGGGAATTTTTCTATTATTCTGACATGGCTTAAAAGAAAAAAGCAAGTTGGGAAGAAGTAGGATTTAAAAAAAATCCAGCTGTCTTGCCCTCAGTTATTTACTCTCTTCTATATATATACTTGCTGATACGAATCACAGTTTCTGCTTTTTCTTTTACACCTGGATGAAAATGTTGTCCATTGGTGAGTTAACAAAATCCTACTAATTACACAAATCTCACCAATCTAGGTGTCACTTCTGTATCTAATCTCAAAAGCACCTACAAAAGTAGTGAGGTAGAAAGAGTACAAATTTATCCTCAGGGAACAAAGACCACCCAACACTCTGGAGCATCCTCTGTGTCTTGCTGAGCATAGCCCTGGCAAGCAAAATGTGTCTGACCCCCATCCAACCCCGTGGAGCAAGGAGCCAGCAGTGCCCGTGCACCTCACACTGGCAGTTCTCAAGCAGGTTTCAATAACCACTGCATCAGAGACCGCTTTCACTTACGTACTGTGTGCCCATTCTGTGGTTTCTTCATTCAGGTGATGAGGGGCTCCCAAATGCCTCTCAGATAATCATTTGATGGCCGCTGTTCTGAGCACACCTGTATCAGCCATTTCCTTCTTGTCCTTTACTTTGGCACCGGAGCTCTGTGCTCTTTTTCTGAATGTACTCTGCATAACGCTCTGCATTGCTGCTCTTTTGGAGCTTGACCTGTGTTTCACATGCTAAGTCCAGCACATGCTGCTCACTAGAAGGCAGGCAGTGGCTCTGGCACGATGGCATGCTGGTGGCAGGGGTTGGATGGGGCTCAGACACATTTTGCTTGCTCCCCTGGGGCTGCCAATGGCAGCATGTTGCCAAACAGCTGGACATCCATGTCTGTATCAGCCAAAACAGAGGTACTATCTTAACCATTCAGGCTTAATCAATTTCTACTGTCATCTAACATCAGTTAGTTCGTGTCATAAACCGTGTTTGTCCATAAGGCATAAACGTCCTGCAGTAAATCCCTGGGATTTGGCAAAACTGGACCAGAAGAAAGCACTTGTATTAAATCTGAGCAACTGCAAAGCATCCATGTTTCTAGTTCCCAACCACACTGGTAGAACGCTTGCCTCAATTTCTTTTAATGTCATCATGTTATTTCCTTTTCCTGCTTTCCATAGCACACCATAAACAACGCATTGGCATATGAATGTTTGAGTGTGTGATGGGGAACATGCCTCTGATGTTACCTCATCATCCCTAATGCTTACCGACCTGCTGTGCTGTAGGGACAACTGCTTGCATTGCTGTGGAGCAGGCACTGCCCCAGCAACTGGTCCCAGCAAACATCAGGTTAGCAACAGATATAGTAGAACAGATAAAGTAGAAAATGGGAAGAAGGAAACGGCATAACTTCTGTATTCTGCAACAGCAGAAATTATTGTTTCATTCTGAATAAAAACATTACCTCCTATTTTTCACTGCTCAATCACCTAATATATATATATATATATACAGTTAGGAATGAGAGGAACAGAAAGGCCCAAAATCACCTGAAAGCACTTGTATTTCTGTTTCTAGCTCAGCCACAAGCTTCAAGGACAAGGCACCAAAGGAGAACTGCTCTGACACAGGGTGGCAGGCTTTTAAGCAGCATGTTGTGTCAGCCTCCCATTCCCCAAGAAAATGGAAGAAAAACAAAGGCATAACAGCTTGATGCAGCTCTTTCCATCTCCTCTTCTGTTCCAACATCTCTTTTAACAAGCCCTACAGGGAGCAGGAGTCTTTTGGCACAGGTTTCCATCCCTAATTTCTGCATGAAAATTTGCGCGGCACTCAGGGATTAAACAATCACATGAGAAATTGCTAATTCTGTTGTACTGAAAACTGGCATTTTTTTGCTTAGCCAGAAGGCAAATGGGTCACTCTTCCAACTGTATCTTTTCACTGCCTTTTCTTTGCATGCAAGCAGTCTTGTGTTTTTGTTGTCATGGGGAATTCTTTGCTATGATGACCTTTTACCTAGCGTGAGAAGGACCCGTGTGTAACAACTTAATTGGGTGAGTCAGATTAATACACAAATCTAACCCGCATGTGAAGTGAAAAGCACTAAGAGTGATGGGAGAATTTACAGCTTCGGGAAATGTCTACATGCTTTTGGTCTGAGTGAGTATCAGCAAACACGTGGTATGTAAGTGGCTGGTTGCACAACCTGCTTCTCCATGCTGCTAAAAACATATCCATTTGTTTGTGCAGAACAGTTGAACCTCAGTAACAAGCCTGCTGGTGCTCCAAAAGCTGAGATATGTGGGTGATCCAGCCTGCTAGAGAATCCCAGAGCCTGTTTACACTTCTCAAGTTGTAGCCTATTGACAAAATAGGCTGGGTCAAAACAGAAAGAACATTTGCTGTGGCCCAGTTCCCTACCAAAACTAAATTTCCCTTTGCTGATGGAAACAGTCTTGAGGTCAGTATCTTTGCCCCCCCATGCTTTCCAGGTTAATAGGATTTTTTTCTGAGGATTCACTTCCAGTGCTGAAAGAAAATTAAAAAACAAGTTTCCAGTACCATCCCTCAAAATCACAGAACCACAGAATGGATTGTGTTGGAAGGGACCTTAGAGATCACCCAGTTCTAACTCCCTGCTGTAGGTATGGACACCTTTCACCAGACCAGGCTACTCACAGTCCCATCCAGACTGGCCTTTACTGCTTCCTGGGAGGGTGCATCTACAACCTCACTGGGCAACCTGTGCTAATGTCTCACCATCCTCACAGTAAGGAATATCTTAATAACTTATAGTCTAAATCTACCCTCTTCCTGTTTAAAGCCATTTCCCCTTGTCCTGTCACTGCCTATCCTTATAAGAAGTCCCTCTCCAGCTTTCCATCAGGTACTGGTAGGCCACTAAAATGTCCCCCTGGGGCCTTCTCCAGGATGAACAACCCCAACTCTCTCAGCCTGTGGAAGTTATTTGTCTTCTTCCTACAATCCAACATCTACTGTCTTCTCAGTAGATTTTGAGAGAATCTGCCTCCATCTATTTTGAGAGAATCTGCCTACATAACATACATACATTTGAGAAGAACCTCCTTCAAACATATACAGACAGAAGTGCCAAAACGAACAAGAAAGGCTTCTACAAGTACCTCAACCAGAAAAGGAAAGTTCAGGAAGGCGCATCCCCCAATGAATGACACAGGCAAGCTGGTAATAATAGACAAGGAGAAGGCTGAGGTACTCAGCAACTTTTTTTGCCTCAGTCTTCTCTAGTAACTGCTCACTGCACAGCCCTCAAAAGAGCCCTCTCACTGTGAGCAGGATCAGGTTCACGACCACCAGAGGAACCTGAACACACACCAGTCTATGGGTCCTGATGAGACGCATCCCAGAGGCCTGAGGGAACTGGCTGATGTAGTCATCAAGCCACTCTCAATGATATCTGAAAAGTCAAGGCAATCAGGTGAAGTCCCTGGTGACTGGGAACAAGGCAACATCACACCCATTTTTAAGAAGGGTAAAAAGGATGACACTGGGAACTACCGACATGTCAGTCTCACCTCTGTGACAGAGGAAGAGATCCTCCTGGAAGCTATGCTGACACATGGAAGGCAGGGAGGAGAAACAGGAGAGCCAGCTGAGTGGTCTTCTATAATAGTGCAACTGCATCAGTGGACAAGAAAAGAGCTGCTGATGTCATCTAAATGGACTGCAGTAAGGCCTCTGACACAGTACCTTTGACAACATCCTTCTCTCCAAATGGAAAAGATACATATTTGATGGGCGAACTATTGAATAAATGAAGAACTGGCTGCAGGATCGAGTCCAGAGACTGGTGGTCAGTAACTCCATGTTTGGGTGGAGATCAGTGGTAAGTGGTGTCCCCCAGGGGTCAGTGCTGGGACAGATACTCTAATATCTTTTTCAGTGACATTAACAGTGGGGTTAAGTGCACCTTCAGAACGTTTGCAGATGACACCAAGTTATGGGGTGCAGTCAACGTACCTGAGAGATGGGATGCCATCCAGAGAGACCTAGATGGGCTGACCAGTGGGCCAAGGAGAACATTATGAGCTTCAGCAAATCCAAGTGCAAGGTCTTGCACCTACTATCTGCAACACCTACTATCAGTACAAGTTGGGGGATGAAAGAACTGAGTCCTTTCTGACTGGTGGAAGTCATCTGGACATGAACCAGCAATGCATCCTCACAGTCCAGAAAGCCAACTGTATCCTGTGCTGCATCAAAAGCAGCATGTCCAGCAGGGCGAGGGAAGTGATCCTGCCCCTCTGCTCTGTGCTGGAGAGACCTCACCTGGAGCATTGCATCCAGACGTGGAGTCACGAGTACAGGAGCAATGTGGACCTGTTGGAGTGCAGCTAGAAGAAGGCCACAAAAGTGATCCACGGGATGGAACACCTCATCTATGAGGACAGGCTGAGAGAGCTGGAGCTGCTCTGCCTGGAGAAGGGAAGGTTCCAGGGAGACCTGAGAGCGGCCTGTCAGTATCCAAAGGGGAGCTACAGGAAATAAGGGAACAGAATCTTTAGCAGGGTCTGTGGTGATCGGACAAGGGGAAATGGCTTTAAGCTTAAAGAGGAGAGACTGGATATAAGGAAAAAGTCTTTTACAGTGATGGTGGTAAGGCACTGACACAGGTTGCCCAGAGATGTGGTGGGAACCCCATACCCAGAGACTTTCAGGGCCAGGTTAGACCACATTCTGAGCACCTGATGGTGCTGTGGATGCTCCATAGCATGTTCATTGCAGGGGAGTTGATGAGACAACCTTTAAAGATCCCTTCCAAGTACCACAGGGCTAGAACAGATCAAGAAGGGTTAGGAGAAGGAAGGGGAAGTGGTAACAACTACATTTTTAGGCTAAGCAAAATGTTGTGTATGTTATTGGTTTCACACCACTTGTCAGAAGTGGAAGGGTTTTGTATGGTTTATTTTTTCTATTCCCCCTTGACATAATTTTTAATGTACTGGGTAAGACTAAGTCTGATCTGTCTGCTGTTACAGCTGACCAGAAATAGGTTTCAATCTGCAAACTGCTCATCATACCACAGTGGATTTGTCTACTAGAAGTTTATGGGCATAAAATTCAAAGAGGTTTTATTGAGACTGCTGTGAAATTACAATTATGAACTTGGCAATGAGCTTCTGGGAAGTCAAAGACATTTCAAATGTTTGAAAATGCTGGAACAAGGTTTTGTTCTGATGACTTCGGGTTCAGCTTTCAGAAAACAGACGCAACAAACCAGCAGCTATTTGATCTGAACAGGCTTGGAAGAATAAACACATTACCTTTTGCCCGCTTCTTAAGGAATCCGAGATTAAAGACAACAGAAGTGCAGCACCCAAACCCAGGCTGCCATCAGATGTGCACATAACAGCACAAAGTATCCAGTATTCTGGTGGTAGCAGAACACAAGAGTAGAAGAAGAAAAAGATTGAAATGCAGCTGTCACACATGTGACTGCTTGAGGAAGTTGAATTTTTAACATTTTAACCAAAAAGAAGGACTTCACAAGCAAAGCCTTGAATTTCTTGCACGTGAGCTATCCCTAAAGCTTCCAGATACAGAGCTGTTCCACAACCTTCACCAAAAAATAAAGTGAAAACACCACATAAATGATCAAAGTCAAAACAGCAGGCGCCAGAAGTGTTACTTTTTGTCTGATAACACTGCAATAACATAAACTGTATAACGCATGATAAAACTCTGCCATAAAATAGAGAAAGTACATACTATAAAATACCAAATATAAAAATTATCATGTTAACGGAAGGAAAAAATACAAAGGAAATATAACAATAAAATCATGGTACCATTTTCTTCCCGTACTGCAAAATTTATTGGAAAAAATGTTTAAATTATGCAGCACTATGACAAGTTACTTTTATTCTTGTTCTTGATTTTAAACATGCATTAACTCAAACAGAAACAAAACCTTAATCAATGCAGAAAATGTTATTAATCACCAAGCATTGCATGCAGATTTAAGGAGGGATGATGCAGTATCTATTACACATAATTACCTCCCTTCCTACAGGCTTAGAGACTTTAGCAATTAAAAAAATACTGTTATTCTCAATAAAATGAGCAGTCACTGAATTAGCACGAGCTTTGATAAATGAGCTGTTACTGTTAAATTTGTTTTGACAGAAAACTACCAAACAAGGTCAGACCTGCTTCAAATAGTCTTTACTTGAAGTGATACTATTCCTCGTGACCACTGCCTCTGTGTCTGCTAGGATACTGAAGGCCCTCTCAGAATGATAAGAGTGTCTGTTAGTATCAACAGAAATCTTGAGACCAAAATCTCCCTTACAGCTTTTGCAAGGAAACACTTGTGCCTTCTGACCACATTCCTGCAAACAATTTTAATTACATGCCTTGTTTTCACTACAGTGAAATTCCTAAAAAGTGTTTTCCTTCTCCATCTGCTGCTGATCAAGCAATTCACAGCATAGCTGAGAATGGTTTTTGTTCAAATCTCTACAAATATCTTTTTATGTTCTGCACTGGCTCTCACAGACAGTAGGTCCACCTTTAACTACACTGTTCAGTCCCCGCCACCTTCTCCAAACTCCACGAGAGAACAGATGACAAACAATCGCTGGGACTGCCAGGTACAGCTGAGCTTTAATCCCACAAAATTAAAGAAATATGAAGAGAAGCCAGCCAAGCACTCCTCAAATGTTCAGCTCTCACACCTTGCTCCCATATGTGCCACCCAGTGCCGCTGTCAGCTCCTTCTGCTCTTTTCTATGTCACATACAAGCTGATTGCATTATTTCAAAGGAGGCTGGAAGGGTTCAAAGTGTGAGTGTATTTTTCTCTATACAATTACTATGAATTCCATCACTTATTCTGACAGTATTAAAATAACCTATGTCTAACTTGCAGTCTTTTATTACTGAAAGTACTAAAAATAGACTTGAAAACACAGCCCTTAGCAGATTAACTACTTCACATTCTTACCAAGGAACATTTTATTTATCCCTAGTAAACACTGCCACTGTTCCCTTGATGAAATGTTATGTTTTTAATCATGACCAAATGCAAAATCATTTTTAATTTATCTGGAAACATTTTGTGTAGAAATATGCAAACCAACAACTACTTAACACACAGGTGCTACCAGCTAAAAAAAACCTCAAGCAATGAAGCAATGTAATTTTGTGGAAAAAAAGCGAAAAAGGAAATGTAAAAAGGTAGGGATTTTTTTGTTGCTTTTGCTTGTTTGTTTTGGGTTTTTTTGCTTGATGGATTCATAACATTCTTAAATGTCAGTAAAGCAGACTTTTTGTGAACACATTTGCAACTCAAAGATTCAAGAGTAGATCCTTTTTAATAACAGTTACAAAACTTCTCCTGACATTAATAACCAGCTGAAGACCCTACTTGTAACCTCAAAGTTGTATAAATCTCATTTTTTGATAGGCATTTGTTACCAAATGTTTGTTGTTTACCACTCAGTCAAGACAAGCAACACATGAAACACAGATTGATGACGGAGTCTTGGTTAGGCCAATACAGCCAATGGTTATGGGAAAGCAAAATCCCTTCCAGTAAAAGAAACCAATCTTAACAGCAACAACAAACAGCCAAGTGACTTACATTCAAGAGAAATGCATTGAACAGCAGTAGCAATTAATGGTATTTCAAAGCAAAGCTGAAGAAATCTCACTGATGCAAGCTGAATGGAATCAGGGCCCATGGTAAGGAATGCATCTGTATTATCTCTGCTAGCAAACTTTTATTCTATTGTGTTTCTAATTCCATCTCACATTTCAGGAGATGCCAGTTTACATCAATTAAAAACGAGACAACTGTTCGACTAAGAGACCAGTGTTTACACTTTCCTAAGATAAAAAATAAAGACAATGAACTCAGTGACTTTGTAGTCATAGCAACCTAAGTACATAGCTTTTAAAATAAGGATATCAACATACTGAAATGTTTCGAATGTTTAAAAAAAAAAAAAAGGAGATACAAAATAATATGAAAATTCACAGGAAAATGTTTTCCGGAGTTGTGCACAGCCCTATTTTTCAAGAGCAGTGTTGCTTTCAGACTGTCTCTGTGAATCCAGTTATAAAGATGGAATCAGTTTCTTGAAGCAGCAGACCTGTGACACATTCTCTACGTGTGGTTGTTGTTAAGATTGTTCTTGTTAAAGAATCTCCTTGCTTCAACACTGCTAAGTGACACAGAACAGCGAGATGGATTTTCCTTTCTGTATTCAATGCTTTCCATCATAGCCTGCTTGATCACCTGTAAAACATTTAACAATATGTCATTCAGGAAAAAAACTAAGTTTTAATGATTTATTAATTGATAAAATTCATAGAAAAGATTCTTTCAGATCTTAATACATGCTTCTCCTAATTTAATCTCAGCTCCAAAATTCAACAAAGTGATTGCTGAGTATCACTATGAGTTCAATTTCTTTATTGCATAACACATAGATGGAAATGTAACGAACAGATAAATGTATGATGGGATACCACCAATGTTAAAGTCACTCTGGAACATAAACCATCTGAAGCAAGCACCACAACAACACTGAAGGGTAAATCAAAACAATGCTCTCTGGGGAAAAGGAGGCTGAGGGGAGACCTTATCGCTCTCTTCCAGTACCTGAAAGATTCTTACAGTGAGAGTGGGGCAGGTCTCTTCTCACTAGTGACAAGTGACAGGACAAGGGGAAATGGCCTCAAGTTGCGCCAGGGCAAGTTTAGGTTGGATATTAGGAAGAACTTCTTTACAGAAAGGGTAGTTAGGTACTAGAATAGGCTCCCCAGGGAGGTGGTTGAATCGCCATCCCTGGATGTGTTTAAGAGCCGTTTGGATGTGGTACTCAGGGATATGATTTAGCAGAGGTGTTTTAGAGATGGGCTACTGGTTAGGCTGCGGTTGGACTTGATGATCTTCAAGGTCTTTTCCAACCTGGGTAATTCTATGATTCTATGAAGTTTACTTGAGTTTACTCCAACCCCACTGATCATAACAAGCTTTGATCCATCCTCAATTTTGTGAATAACAACTAAATAGAGGAAGCACTTTGTACGTCAAAATTATGAGATAAATACTGAAATAAGACCTCTCTACCTTCAGTATGGCTGACATAGGGTGGTACTCAGATCATCTATTCCCCTCTTTTAACAGTCTAGATTCCTTAAGACCCTTCAACTCTGGCATACATACATCTAAGTTATTGAGGGTGTTGAACTCCATTAAATCATGAAGCCTCTTGAAAGCCTCATTGGGATACTGGAAGTTGAAGGTGGAGAATGGTGTGTTTGGATCATCAAAAATGTCAAAGTCAGCAAAATCCTTGTCTTCCTTTGTCTCTCTTGGAACACCTGCATACAAAAGCAAAACAAGCACAATCTAAGACTTACCATCTTACTTTTTAAGGGTTCTCTCAAAATTCCTAATCATAACAGACTTAGGAGACTTTTCAAAGACAAAAAACTTCTGGGCTATCATCACTTTGTCACTAAACATTTTTAAAGGAACATCTAGATACAGCATCCCAAACTATTCGCTCACCTGGAGCTTTGTACTTCCGGAAGTTGATGTTTGCCAGTACAAAATGGATTATGGTTGGGCAATCCTTCTCTGAAGAGGTATCCTTTGGTTTAAAAACATAGCACTCCTTCAGGCCCTCTCGATCAAATACATTTGGATCTATTTTTGGGAAAGGAAGCTTGTTCATTTTGGCCCATTTTTCAGCAAGTAAAATTTCCTGAAGAGAAAGAAGATGCGTATAAGCACTCATTGAAAAGCAGTATTTTTCTTTAGTTCAATACAGTTCAACCAGGTGTGAGTACTAGAAGTGATTTTATTAACTCATACTTATTTACAGCAGAAGAACTGATCAAGTTGATCTTTGCACAGAAGACCCAGTATGGCAAAATGAGCAACTAATTCAGCCTTCCCAATCTTCATCACCTGGGATGATTCACAGGAAGGAAAGAATTGGTCTGTCAAATAAATCTTCGGGTGAATTTACAAAGTTGACAGGTAGAAAAAAAAACATTTCTAATTCTACTTTCAAACTGAGTATCAGCACTATGGAAACCAATGAGAAATAAACACAAGTCCACGCACTGTTATGTTCCCAGTCACATCACAACACTGGAGCATTTGAAAGCATGCTAAGCAAAAGAGTCTAGAAACCAGTCTTTTTTTCCTTGTAACAAGTCAGTAAACAAAATAATTTGTAAATAATGACTCAAAAGCATTTAATGAAGGTGTGTGAAAGGGAGGGGAAGGAAGGTCAACATGTTCAGTCTTGGTTTTGAATAAAATAGGACCCTTCTTGGAGCAAATGTTTTTAATACACAAGAGATTAAGAGATAGTGGATATAAAATGAGAAAATGAGAATAAAATAAAATAAGTGTGGAGCCACTGACTTCAGCTGACTGATTTTCCTATGTGTTAGAGTACTAAAAGTACATTAGAGTGCTACCATAGATAGAACAAGCCCAACTGTTGAACTGACATCTATTCTTGGTAATGCAAGCAGAGCCATTGGGGTTACACAGCCAGTAAACAAAATTGGTTTCTGTCCCTTAGGCCATTATCATACAACCTCTGCCTGTGAGCTATGTGCATTAGCTAGAGGTACATCACTATTTTTATTATAAATATATTTGTGCTTCAAGAACAAATGAACCATTCCCTTTGACAGCATCTTTACAGAAATCCAAGACATTATTTAATTTTCATACCATCTTTTCTTGTGTAAAATGAGTTTGCCTTTTAAAACCTATAGTTTATAGAAAAACTTCCAGGATGCCATCCAGGTATGTTCACCAAAATGGCACAGAAAACTGCAATGGATTGAGATGAAAAGCTTAATGCTTAGGAAGTGTAATAGAAACAACTACATATAGCCTTCTAGATAGACGCCATTTTCAGAACATAAGAGAGTGCGTAATAAATGTTTCAGAGGAGGTGACAGAATTGCATCAGTAAATCCAGCTGATACGGAAGGTAGTAATGACAAATAAGGAAAGAAATTTTGAAATGAATAAAAACTTAGAGTAGGAAAGACTCTGGGATTAGTTCCTCTCATAGTTCTACTTCCCAGCAGCCCCCAACAGACCTGGAGACTATGGAAGTTATTCTTTTCTAGTCCTCTTCTTTTCTTTGCATTTGAGAACAGTGATCTGTAGTTCATTTTGCTACAGATGTTATTTTTTAATGCTGTTCTGAGGTTTTGTTCCTTGATAGTCAGAAGGGGAAAAAAAGCTCTTTCTTTGTTCTAACTGAAATTTGCCTATAAACCAACAAAGAACACCGGGTGTTTCTCAATTAGCATGCTTTCTTGGTTTCCTTAAAAATTATTTATTAAAATTCACTCAGGTTTCCAATAAACATTGCCTCTTCTTTAAGACCCTCACAATAGACTCTTAAGTACTGCTGTTTCTTTATCAGCTACCAAATCAATCAACATTAACCTTTTCTGATCAGCTGGAGCTGTCTGGATACAGAACGTGTACAGACTGTGCAGCCTGACAGCTCTGCTTTCTGCACCTGCTGCAGAAAGCAAGCAGGTCATTTAAACTGTATTTTTCTGTGGTTTTGGTCTGGCACAAACACATTTAGGAATACTACTTAAAACAGGATAGGGATTATCCTAGAGAGACGAAAATGAACAGAACCGTTACTTTCATTTTCAAAACATTATATATTTAGGAATACACGAGTAGCTGAATGAAAACCCTTTTCTACCAGGCAATGACAGAAAAACATTAGAGAACAGCTGTACAGAGCTAGAGCACTAGCAACACCATAAACTTAATTGTTAACTACTGATATAAAATCTGCAATTCAGCATGACAGCAAGACTTTCATAAAAAGCAACATAGCTACTACTCCAAACAGTGGTTACAGAGATGCAAATTACATTTTTCTACTTTGTGTCACTTGTCTTGCATGAGTCATGTAAACAGGAACTGAGGCAGAGTGGAATATTCTGCCTTGATGTGGAAACAAGTTCCTTTCATGTTGTAGACAGACAGAATGGCCAGATGTAATCATTAAGCATGCAACAATCCCAACTGGAAAAATAAAATTTAACTTAAATTTATTAACACAAATGAAAGAATGGCCTATTTTACTCACTTTGAAAGGAGGACTGGAGTCACTTGGCCTTGCTGAAAAATCAAAAGAGATGATGAGATCAACTCCTCTTTGAGGTCTTAGGATAAGTGGATATGGAAGGTTAAATGTAAGACCACTGTCCACAATGTGAATCTTCTTGCTCTTCACGTCTAGTGGCTCATATATCCTCTCAAATTCATCAGGATCTACACAGAAAAAATGAAAACAAAACAGAACAGGAACACACCAATTAAAAACTGCAAATCTGATTGTGTTTTTAATGTTTCCCTAAGTAATGAAGAATCTACAGACTTTAAAATGCTCAGTATTCCAGCTAACCATTAAAAGAACATATATATAACCTTAAATCTCATCTTAACAACTAGAGAAGGAAAAAAGGAAACAGAGCTGGGGTGGGCTCAGAAGGTCATGAACAGCAACACCCTGCCTCAAGGCAGAAGCAGAGGTGGCTCAAGGTATAACTGATGAGGACAGAGGCTCAGCTCTAACCCTGGCCTTACCAGCTTTATCCCTTCACCCAACAAGACGAGACACAAAGGAAAGTGCTTATGGGATGCTAAGATAGAATCCTAACACATATCCAGTGCCCTATAATCCCTGCCTAATCTTCTCTCCAAGTTTCTCACCTAAACTTTTTGTTCTTCCCAGCTCCTCTTCACCCGACTAACTGGAATTCACCCACAGAGCTTTGAAGTAGATCTACTCTGGGGCACTGCTTGTCTATGTCTGTTTCTGACTATTAAGGACTAACAAGTCAAACAACTCACTTTTCAACCCACTCCAAACCTCATCACCTCATTACTGTAACCCATATTCATATCTGATATTTAAGCAGTGGGCAGAATTAGATCCTTACTGACATTATAAAATAGTTCCCATGCCTAAAGTTTTCAAACTAGACAGTCCAATTTAAGATTTCTTCTGAATTAAGTCATTCATGAACGTTCAAACTGAGGGCTGAGGAAGATAATATTTTCCTTTTCAATCCCAGTATTCCCTGGGTGCAACTCAGGAAAAATCAAATGAGTTTTGGAGGGTGTTTTTGTGCTTATCCAATTCTCTGGATACGGTTAAACCACCCCTGCAAGTAGTTAAAAATTTGCTCCTAAGCCATTTCTAGCTCTTGATTTTAAAAATATTTCTGATTCATGGTTTAGCTTTTTGACTAAAAACTAATGAAAATATCTATAGAGGGCAGTGTAATCTAAGCAATGCTGAGTAGAACACTGTAGCTATTTCTTGTATAATTAAATTTACTATCATCGTCTACCTATTAGTGGTAGAAATTATCTGAAAGAAAGATATTTTAATGTGGAAGAAAAAAGATGAAACTGATTCAAATTCCAGTCTGAAAGAACAAACTTCTTCCTTCACTTCAGGATCCATGACAAAAATGTATTGTTATGAGCAGTAAAACATCTCTGATCGTATATTTTGACTTTTTATTTCTGTTATTGCTATTCACTGAAGGGCATTTGGATAAAATTGGATCCACCAGTTTCCTAATATTTGCTCCAACTTCCATAAGAAACATCTTCAAAGTACTGCTTGTTGCTAAAAAGCTAAATAAGAGACTTATTTTAAAAATAGGTCTATTTCATACTCATTAATTAGCATAAATAAATGAAAATATATTATTATCGAATTCCTTACACTCCAAAATCTGCCATTAAAAATATACTACACACACTACTAGCACAATTAAAACAGTTCTGATCTCCCCCTCCTTTTTTGAAGACTGTATTTCAAACAATTTATAATTTATTTTAATCTTTTGTTCTCGATAGAATTCCCAAAACTTGCAAAAATGTATGTTGGTCAAGTTTTGTATTAGATTTCTTTATAAAACTTGAATTTGAAGCCAAAATCAAGTCAACAGAGATCTTTGAAATAAAACTTGTGCCACTTCCTGTATTTTTTATGCTACTGCATCTCCTGTCAAAAATAAGACAGCTCTATGGTGACAGCGTTCATGATTCTATCTCCCAAATTAGCATAATTGTTGAGATATTTAATAGGATAAAACACTGTAATATCATCACTGAATTTATAATGATCACATGGATTGGTTTCATTATTCACGGACTCCTGTAATTACAGGAGAAATTCCGTTTTTCTTTTTATCACAGTACCTTTTAGAAGTACATTTGGTTTTTGAACTGCAAAGAATAGTTCCAAAACATAACCCACATCCATGCTGTGTGTCCAGAATTAAGAACGCAGTGAAGATTATCCAGTAGTTAGTTACTTATTTTAATGTCCTGAACTTAAAGGGAGACTTAGCACGTAGTTTGGTTGGATTTACACAAGGTATGGAGACAGAGGCCAGCTCCAGCACCACTGAGATAAGACTGAACCATGCTGAAAGAAGCACTTTTATTCTTTTTATATTTTACAACACATGCTCCCAGGACAGTCACACTACATACTCCAGCAGCCCCAATATTTCAGTCCACCATTACACACCAGAGTGAAGGGTGAAAGGAATATTTATGCTTTGAGAGCCTGGGACGTGAATTTTCAGATCAGGCAGACTGCTCTTCTGAAAGATGTATCTGTATGAAGAGAAGCTTTCAACTTATGGAACAGCCAACAGAGAGAAGCATGAGATGCTTGCCTGGCCTGTAGCAATTGGATACACAGCCAGCTTAGAAATAAACAAGAACTGCTTGGAAATAAAGAAGACTGTGCTCTAGAGACCAAACTTTGTCACAGATGGCAGCTTCAATGAAAGTAAGGGGAATTAAAAGGGCGTTTGCTATTGACGTGCATCTACTATAGCAGAGTTTCCATAAATAATGAAGCAAGGAAGTGGAGATTATAAGTAAGGAAGTGGAGATTGTAAATTGGTTGTGGTTTTTTTGGTTGTGGGTTTTTTTCCCTATTGTAATTCATATGGCATTTTCTCAAGGAATTTTAGTATGTTGTAACATTAGGGCACAGAAATAAAACAGATCTGAGCTCACAGTGAAACTACTCAAGAGGCGTAAACTTTTAAAGCATATTTGAAGTCAGTTAAGAAAACTCTCAGCACAAATGGAATCCACAGCAAAATGATGCCAAGTATTTTCATTACAAAAGCTGGGAATGTAAACACCAAAGAGAAAGAACTCCCAAACTACAGCACACAGATAAAAAAGACAACAAAAACACAATGCAGTTCAAATACAGGTGGTGAATTATTAATTAAAATTAAATTTTCACCAATTTAAAACTCTTAACGGAGCCCACTGCACAAACAGTTTTCTCATGTACACTCTCTGCTCCAGCGCTTAAGGAGCTGCTGACCCACTGACTTAGGCAGCAGTAATCGCACTGATTGTCAGAAAAACAGCATCTGGTCTGTAGGAGTGTTTCTTTCTAAGCAGACTGCACACACATGCTGAACTCCCAGAGCATGATTTGTGCCTGTGAAAGGCTTGAGACTATTGGAGATGTAAAACATTACTTGTATCAATTTTGATTCATTTACCTTTGCGTTTGGGGTCTGTTAATATAAACAAAGTCTAAGCAATCCAGACTTCTCTCTGTACTGAAGCTGCTAGGTAAATTCTTGCTGATAAGAATAAATATGCAGTGCTTAAATGCATCCAGTGCCATGGTAATACACGGCATTCTAAATTTATTTGTAAGGTTCCTTTCTATCTATTCCTCTGAATTCCCAGGTTCTTACATCTATTAGCAAAATTCACCAACAGCATTAAAACGTGGACATGCTCTGAACTACTGAGTGATTAATTTTTAGATTAACTACTGACATTTTGTGTTTTGCTTTTGCTTTTTACTACTCCTGGCTAAACTGGGACCATTCACAGCTGTTAGATTTTAGTTGTTAATTCAGGTTTATGAGTGTGGGCTCCCAGAAACACAAAAAACTTGCAGCTATAGCAAACTTCCACCATACATTTTAGCCTGAGGATTTTCAGGTGACAGACAGTCAAGTAACTGTCTCGGAGGAACAGACTAATTCTGACAAACCTGCATTTTACTTCAACTGACACTAAAATACAGGAAGCTGATAGTTGATGTTGAAGATTATCCACGTGTCTTAATTATGCAAAATTCTCATCAACTGTCACTTTTTCCAAACATAAATTTACTACCCGCTTTCCTGCCTCCTTTACTACCACTATAAATATTAAGATTACCCAGTTGTAAACACCTCTGAGATGGTAAAAATATTTAGAAAGCAGAGCACAGATGGAAATTACTGTGCAACCACTCAAAGGGATTTGTTACACTAACAAATACACATTAGGCAGCGCCTGCTCCTTAAGCTTTTAAACGACATCTGGTATTTACTATTGCTTAATGACTGACTGGGACAATCTATTTCCTCTAGATAGAAAACGGGCTGAAGTGACTGTTATAATGTGGGTTGTTTGACAGTGCTATGCAGTTTGTACCACAGAAACTCCACACTGTATCTTGACTATGACTTGACTTTTCTATAGGGAAAACCACATGCATAATGCAGTGCTCTGCTGTCTACTAAGGAAGAAAAAAAGTGCACCAGAGACTAAAGAATACTCAGAAATTCAGAGGTTTTCACTGTGTAGAGTGTAATTAACTCTGCCTATAGGAAGTCTTCAAAATGCTAATCAAATGTGATACCTAATTCTCTGCACCTACTGTCCTATGCACCATGTATTTCATGCAGGGGAGTAGGGAAAGATGCTAAACAACTTCTGCAAATCAATTTTTTCTTACATTCTTGTTTGCCACCAGCATGCTTGCTTCCTGCTTATGACAAGATGCAACTGGGCAGGGAGGACACTCATGAGGTTTAACAAGAGCAAGTGTAGAGTCTTGCACCAGGGGAGGAATAACCACATACATCAATACAGGATGGGGGCTGACCTGCTGGAAAGGAGCTCTGTGGAGAAAGGCCTGGGTGTTCTAGTGGACAAAAGGTTGGCCCATGAGCCAGCAGTGTGCCCTGCTGGCGAAGTAGGCCAATGGTATCCTGCAGTGTATTAAAAAGAGTGTGGCCAGCAGGTTGAGGGAGGTAATACTCCCAGTCTGCTCTGTCCCAATAATGCCATATTTAGACTACTGCATCCAGTTCTGGGCTCCTATGTTCTAGATAGACAGGGATCTCCTAGAAGGACTCCAGTGGAGGACCACAAAGATGATGAATGGCCTGGAGCATCTCCTGTGTGAGGAAATTCTGAGTGATTAGCATGGGGAAAAGAAGATTGGGGGTGGATCAGATGAACGTTAATAAATACCTAAAGGGAGGTGGGAAGCAAATGGATGAGGCTAGGCTCTTCTCAGTGGTGTGTAGTTATAGGACAAGGAGTAATGGCTTAAACATTGAACTTGAAAGTTCTGCACAAACATGCAGACAAGCTACTTTGCAGTGATGGAGCACTGAAACAGGCTGCTCAGAGAGGTAGTGGAGTCCTTCCATGAAGATATTAAAGCCCAATCTGGATGCTGACCTGTTCTACCTATTGTAGGGTGCCTGCTTTAGCAAGCGGCTTGGACTCAGTGATCTCTTGGGGTCCCTTCCAATCTCTGTTGTTCTTTGAAATGCAGATGCGTATGACAAATCAGTCATACTGGGAGGAACGTGGAGTCAGGAAAGCAAGGATGTAGAAATAAGAAGTGCACTGCCTCCACAGGATTGTCAGAGGAAGACAAAGGTGTCAGAGAAGCTATAGAAAAGCACTGTAGAAAGATAAGGAAAGGTCTTACTTCTATCTGAAGGCTTAGCCAATGAAAAGAACATAGATCATCCATTACAGCAGCCCATGTGAGTGAGAAGCAGCCTTAATGAAGGGTGCCAGACACAAAAGCAGCTTGATCAACTCTGTCAGCATCTCCCTGAAAACAAAGAGCTGAAATGCTAGCAGTTGTGCTGTAGAGCTTGTCAGGGGATTAAGGAAGTAGGCGGCATGCAGAAATCATTGTGAAGTGATGTTTGTGACACCCTGTCATCTGACAACCTTCAGCACTGGTCGGTACTCATGACTGCTTATAGAGAAATGTTGTCTCACCTTTGTTTGAGGGCAGCTGTAAGCCTTGCAGTTTGAGTAAATGTTACCACACGGAGGAAATCACAGTTTAACCAATGAATATGCAGTAACACAGGCTTTCTGCAAACTAACCTGCCACAGCTGCATCTAGTTCATCTTCCTCCACAGATTCCTGAGTCAGAAGATCTGCCAGAGGAGACAGTGGGTAACAGCTGTTGAGGTTCAATCCCAGCATGAAGTTGTGCACTTTCCCAGCACGCCCTTCCCTGGTATTGAAAAGGGCACTATCACCCACCAACGCCATCAGCATTCGCTGCACCCAGCTTTCTTGGCTGCTGTTCTGATACTCTTCATTTGCCTCTGAATTTTCAGTGCCTGTAAAGGACAAAGAAAAGAAATCAGTGGTGAGATAATTAATGCGTGAAGTACTAAACCAAAATTTCTGCATCTTTTAAAATAAAGGACCGATTAAATAGAACTAGGCCATTGCCTTCTTTCAAAGAGCCATGGATTGAATGAAGGAGCTCTGCTGCAACAATTTTATGGAGAGAATGGATAGAAATCACCCTCTCACCTTCACAAGCCAGCAAATGTTCTCATTTGCACTACAGCAGTGTGAATATATCCAACAGGAAAACATGCTGGGACTATGTTAGATGACCTGAGCTGTATTTTAGCTAGTTTGGATGGCAAAAGCAATTGAAAATATGACTTTACCTGTCCTGGACTCAGGTGACAAACCTGAGTCACCAGTATCTGATTGGTTTGGATGTATATTGACACCCTCCTTCACCCTTTGCTCACTGCCAGAAATCCAGCTTTCTGTAAGCAAACAAATCTGGGCCTCTGAATCTTCGTAAAATCCTTGTATGGTTCTCTTTAGCACATCCCTTTACTGTGTCCTTGGAAAATAACACTCTCGGGTAGAGATACAATATTTATGATGGCTTTGCGTGGCCTCTGCTCAAAAAGAAGTAATTTCGGTTTTACTTTTACTGCAGACAATCACAGACTTAGATGTCAGTGGATATGGGAGTATGCATAAAACTGTAGACATTAAATAAAAATTCTGTGATATCTGCATAAATGAGAATGCTATCACACAGAAGTTCTAAAAAATCTGAAAATATAACTTCACTAAACTAAACTCAATAACCAATATTTAATTTTAATTAAGTAGTACAAACTTTGTCTAAACTCTGATATCTACATCTAGACGTTATAAACGCTAAAATGACTTGGACTGGTGTGACCTGACATTTATAACCTGCCATAACTCACCTTTTCGATTGCTTTATACATGGAGATAACTCAGGCTCAGGCTCTTTATACAAGTAGAAAGAAAACAAACATCAAACACCACAGAGTTCTGCGGTCCAATATCCATCAACAAATATCCTATAGAAGATAACCAGGCACACACAGAACAGATCTGTAGGTTGTCCTCCACTTTGGCTACAAACTATGAAATAAATGTAGTGTTTCTTGCTGGCTTAAACAGAGCTTCTAGTACTTAAACAGGAAATCTGTAGTATTAAAAGTGGTATTACACACTCCCTGTTATTTTACACAAAAGGGGAAATGAAGAAGCAATCATTCAGCTCAGCTAGTGACCCAATCAAAGGCTCATTTTACAAGATTTTCTTTTCTTCCTGCAGACTTTAAAACTACAAATGAGCACAGAGAGCCACATTCCCATCCTTGCTTAAGTTGTTAAAAAATAATTCAATTTTTCAGATGAAAATCACTATTATCCCTAAAAGTGTTTTCATGTACAGAAAATGTTATTATGATGAGACCAGTACCCGGACTAAAATCTCGGACATCTGCAGGTGGTTCAGGTTCCTGAAATTTTCAGTAGGATCTTTTTTACCACATGTGGTTGTGCCTGTTCTGGGAAACTAGATTTGGGCACTGCTTAAAGCACTACGCCAACCACTAGGAATTTCCTGTACCAGATATTGTTTGTACAGGTGCTGGAAGATATCTGTGAATACTGGAAAGACAAAGTAAAACATTCCCAAGTAAATATTTGATAAGGAACACTTCATAACAATGGGTAGTGCTCGTTTGCTATGCTGACAATTCAAGCATGCCTCTGAGCTCAGTAGCTTGCTGAACTTCAGATCACTGGCTCAGAAAGTCTGATTTTTGGATGTAAATGAAATGTACGTGAAAGTGGAGATCACCGTGAAGCCTTGCTGGGTGGATGCTAAGACTAATGGCATACAAGAGAGTCATTTACTCACTGACTTGAGCAGGAGACACAAGGTCAAGCCAAAGCCTTTTGATCAAGATATCTCTGTTTTCCTGAGCCACTGGCTCCTTTAAAACCCTTGTTGCTAAATAGTTAAGTTTTGCCACTGTTATCAATTGCAAAGGACTGATAAGACTGAGGAAAATGGGATTTGATAACATCTGGTCAGTTTGAACACATTACGAGAAAGCTGATGAAGAAAGTAAAGTATGAAATAAAATGTGTCAATTTCCTTACCTTTTGGATGCTGTGATTCATCTTCACTGTCTGAGCTGTCATTACTTACAAGGTGCTTTAGCCTAATATTTTCTGTTAAAAGAAATACAAAATTACTTGGAACTACTACAGAATAGCTAAGAATTTCCTACCAATTTGAGGCATAAAACTGTGACATTTTTCATAATAGAAAATACAGCTAAGAGATTTTATCTGTTGTGAACATCTCTACATTCAGAATCTGATCAGAATACGTTGGTGTTAGCTTGCAATAAGCAGATTAACCACAAAAGGAAAACCTAAAGCAGTACACACTACCTGCTACTGCATCACATTTGACACACCTCATTTACCTGAAGTAAAATTCAGATGTATAGCCTCTATTGTGTCAGTAACTCCTAGCAAACTAGGAAGACAATAGGAGATCTTCTAATCCACTGCTAATATTCAAACAGAGGAACACCACCGCCACTCAAGGAGAGATGGGACACTGCTCTCAGACGCAGGATTTGGGTTTTGGGTGATCCTGTGTGGAGCCAATGGTTGGACTCTGTCACCCACGGGTGTCCCTTCCAACTTGGAATATTCCATCATCATATTCTATGATGGTACACTCATCTTTTAGGTTGTCATTTCCTTCATATGCCATATTAAAGAAATGTCAATTTCACTCTGTTACTTTAGCTCAAGGTTAGAATCTATTTTCTATAACTAGTGTAGACTGAAAGGATAGAAATTTACTGTAATGCCAACTGTAAAAAAAATACAGCTTTATTAACCTCTGTAAAGAATAACAAATACAGATGACTACCACTGTTGCTTTCTTCTGAAGACGGTTATGCCCACTATAGCTATATAATATCACATAACAAAACAAAAGAGCTCTCATCATCATGGATTTTTCCTTAAACACATTTTAATACTCAGGGATCCTCAATCACTATCTAAAAAACGCCAATAACATGCACACACATACCAAAGACAAACATGTACAAATTCTAAAGCCATGCCATAGAAAACAAGTGAAAATTAACATCAGTGACAAAAAAAGGAAGATAACAAAAGGAACAAATCTAATTTTAGGACATCACATCATCTCTTTAAAGCAAACCCTAAGAAAAACTGCTTGTTCACTGCTGCTAAGTATGACTAATAGACTATCTGTACAACCGTGGCTCCTCTGATGCCTGCTGGTATTTTGCCATACACTCTAGTAGAACTGAGATTTTACTGGGACAACTGCAGCTCTGTGATGGTTCTCCTCTAATCAGTATTTTAAAATCTTAGAGTACACTTTTCAAATTACATGTGAAATAAATACAGACATTTGCTGGGGGTAGGAGATAAAAATATGTCTCAACATCACAAGCAATTACGTAGACCCTTCCACTAACAAATTCATTAACAGATACCCTCCACAGGTGTTAACACTCCTGAGGTGTATTAGGTATATGAACCTGAAGGCACAGGTCCCATTTTCTTTCATAAAGAAGTACAGTATCAAACAGATGAGTAACAACTATTGGAACAGAGATACAGAGGTTTAGGGATTTGGTTTTTAATCATCTTCATCTGCATTCTAAAAAAACTCATCTATTGCTTTAGATAAATTTCCCTGTAATGCCTTCTTAACAGGAAAAAAAGTGTTAAAAAGCTGTTTCCTTATCAACAACATTCTCAAATAAAACACAGCAGTCTAACCCAAGCAAACTACAACCCTTTTGTTACAGTTAGTTTGCCATTTGTACATTAGGAATGGAAACAAAATCACCAAATTATTAAGTGAAGGATCACATACCAGCAGCTGAATTGTAATTAGAAATAATTAACCTAAAAATTCAGAAGTAATCAAATTTATGTTTACTTGACTAATTTCTAGGATAATGCAGCACTGTGTTAAGAGATTATAAAAGTAACTATAAAGTATTTGTCATCTTTCAGTCTGTAAAAACTAGCATATGAAAGAGTGGTAGATTCTTACACCTCTATAAAAGTATGAGGTCGATATATGCATGTGATGTGATCAGAAGAAAAAGTTTAAGAAAGAAAAAGTTCTAGTTTTCTTTCACTGTCCTCACTAGGATCTAGCAATGTCAGCAGGTCAACTTGCTTGCATTACACATTCTTACAGTCACTACCAACCAACAAAGTGCCATTTTTCTACAAACAGTCCATGGAATCTTGTTAGGAATTGTTCTGCTTAGTAGTGTAATTATTTACTAAAGTTACCTAGTTCTTCTTCCATGGTGGGACCTTTATTTTGAGAATTGGAGACGCCGAGCACTCTGTTAAATAATATAGAAAATGCACTGCCCCAGACACCTGCAAAGTGAAAACAAAAAATGAATGGAAGCTGCTAGAAGGTGAAAAAAAGAAATAATAAAAACAAAAAACAAACACATACCACAATATTTCAGTCATTGCTTTCATACTAAACAGACTTGTGATTATGGAACACATTATGTCAAACTCAGATTTAGCAGAATCTCAAAGGTAGGAACTGACAATCCATGTCTGTAAAATCTTCCAAATGTATGTCTTCCCACCAACTAAAACGATACTTCTTGCTTCCCGTATTTGTGCTTGCCTTTATGAGCACCTGTGAGTGAACTATTAAAATTAGTTTCACGTTTCCATCCATCACATACTTACCCATTAAGAAATGCAAAGGATTTTCACTGTACTTCTTCACCACTGTTCCCATAAAAAATTTGCTTCCAAACAAATCCGGTGACATAAAAGTGCCGTACTTTGCCATACCAATCTCATATGGACTGAATTCCACCCAGTCTGCAAAATAAGGAATTTGCATCACAGTGTTAATCTGATTAGAAACAGAGGATGTAATGGCTGAGGCTCCCATTCAAGGAAACAAATATGAATTAAACAGGTACTGAACCCACAGTAATGTCTCTCACATTGTGCAGAACTGAAGAATTTGTTTACAGCAAAGGAGGAACTGCCATTTCCATTCCCTCTTATCACAACATTTGGAGGAGGAAAGTAAGGGTGGAAGAACAAAAGTAAAAAAAACCAGCAATCACAGACAAGAAAAACAAAATGACACCTCGTTTTCATCTCATGGTCCTATATGATTCATTATTATAAAGCACCAATATGGGTCTTAGTTCCAGGTTTCTTTTCCTTCACTGTGATCCTACCATATATATGCTATCCAAATTGTGGATGACAGTGACAAAGGCAGCAGAAAAATTATCTAACATGGCAAGAAATATTGTGATGTTGTGAAAGATTATAGCAGAGGCATTAAGGTTACACCACTAATGTTTCCTGAGAAATGCAACAATACAAATCAAAGCTGAGAGGCACCTGAGAAAGTGCCTCTCCATGCCTCTCCAAACCATGTTAATACATTTTTTAACACACACACCAGATTGACAAACACAGAATTCATTCAAACATGAAGAACAACATTCCAATGCATTTTCTGACCTCAGAAGAAAATGCCAGGAGTGATTTACATTCTACAGCTTATGCCTTTAGAAAATGCATTTCAGTTGATTTTGAACTATTGTTTTTCTACAAGTGGAACTGCTTCTATTAAGAGAATTTGCTTCATCTTTGAGCAAAAGTGAAAAAAAGTACCCTACATTTTCACTACTTTGTTCATCTGCTTTATCTTCCATACTTTTAGTAGTGATCAATTTGGCTGCTTCTGTAACTACAGACTAGAAATAACCCTGAAGCAGGTCAAAAGAAAGAGCTTTCAGAAATCCCCACAGGTCACAGGATGCTATCCACTCCTGCAGGTATGCAGAGTTTCTATTGAAACAGTAAGAGGAAAGTTAACCATCTGTCCCAAAATGGAAAGATTTAATCATGACTACTATGAGTTTCGTTTTGTGGGGCAATGCTTAACTACATGAGTCAAATACAACATCCTACTTTCCAAATTAACTGTCCACAAATAAATTTTCGGTTATTAGAACAGAAGGAAATTCTTTTACAGATCCAGTTCAGGAACTTAAAGCTATTTGCCTTTTATGGGCTTTGGCAAGTATCTATTTTAGAATCACGCTGATAGTGAAACAATTTAGAATTAGAATTAACTTAAATCTGTGATTGCCAGCTTTCATTTTTCTATTTGCACTAACGATGATGATTTCTGAAAACATACCCTGTTCACAGAAACAAAGCATCTGTCTTAAAAAGAAAGGCCTTCTGCCTTAGCTTCTGCCATTCCTGAAGCTCCCTGAGACAGCAGCCATTCAAATCAGTGTCCCAAGAGACAGCTCTCACAATGAAGGACAGAGAGCGAGACTGGAATCTTATTCCACGAGAAACACTGAAGCGTTTCTAGGAGTTTCTATCCCAGTCAAGAGGGTTAATTCCTTTTAGTGGCTTATTCCAAAATGTATGGTTGTCGGAATTCTCTCCACTCTCCTCTGGATATCAGTATCTTTTGGTCATTTAGAAAGATATCTTAATAAAAAAATAGCAATAACAATTAATTTAAGAAGCTGTCTTCAACTGGATCATCATAATCCTGTTTAGTTACAATGATTACTACAGTTCTGGGTGCAGCAAGTGTAGCCAGGGTCAGGAGTACTGGGAAAGCATGCAGAGTCTGGGGCATGAGAGAAATTAGCAGCTGCAGGAAATCGTGCACCATTGTTCCTCAAAGTAACTCTGAAACAACATGAAAGTTGTCTAGAATCTAGTAACAAGAAAGTGTAAATATTTTAGTTCAAAGCCTGCTCAGTTCTAAAAGGAGAAAGGAATCTTACAATAGAAACAATCAAGATCATCCTCTACGATGACAAAGGTGATAGTCTCAAAAAAGGAAAAACAAGATCCATTGACGGAGGTAATATGTTTTCTAACCTAGTTAGTAAGGCTGGAGAAATCAACCAGCCTTCAGCTGTTTCTGGGCTTCCTTTGAGAAGGCTGCTCTTAATGACAGATCATTTTATTTTTAGAAATAGTAAAGAAGGAACCAAAACAATATTCCTTGTAAAACAGAAAGTCATCAGAAAACTTGTACGTTAAGCCAATGAGCTTACTGACTTTTGAGGAGAAAAGCAGAAATTCTCCTATGAAAACTGTAAACTTACAACAGGATCACAGAATCACCAAGGTTGGAAAAGACTAAACGATCATCCAGTCCAACCATCCACCCATCACCAACAGTTCCCACTAAACCACGTCCCTCAACACAACACTCAAATGTTCCTTGAACACTTCCAGGGTTGGTGACTCCACCACCTCCCTGGGCAGCCCATTCCACTGCCTGAACACTCTTTCACAGAAGCAGCATTTCCTAACGTCCAGCCTGAACCTCCCCTGGCTCAGCCTGAAGCCATTCCCTCTGGTCCTATCATGAGTTACACGAGAGAAGAAGCCAACCCCCAGCTCACTCAACCTCCCTTCAGGTAGTTATAGAGAGCAATAAGGTCTCCCCTGAGCCTCCTCTTCGCTAGACTGAACAATCCCAGCTCCTCATAAGGCTTGTGCTCCAGACCTCTCACCAGCTTTGTAGCCCTTCTTTGAACACGTTCCAGGGCCTCAATGTCTTTCTTGCAGTGAGGGGCCCAAAACTGGACACAGTACTTGAGGTGCGGCCTCACCATTGCCGAGTCCAGGGGGACAATCACCTCTCTGCTCCTTCTGGCAATACTGTTTCTGATGCAAGCCAGGATGCCATTGGCCTTCTTGGCCACCTGGGCACACTGATGGCTCATATTCTGCCAAGCATCAATCAATACCCCTACATCCATTTCCTCTACACAGCCTTCCAGCCACTTTGCTCCAAGCCAGTAGTGCTGCCTGGTTTGCTGTGGCCAAAGTGCAGGACCCGGCATTTGGTCTGTTGAACTTCATCCCAATGGCTTCAGCCCAGCAGATCAACACTTCCAGCCAACTTGGTGTCATCTACAAACTTACTGAGGGTGAACTCAATGCCCTCATCCAGGTCATCAATAAAGATATTGAAGAGGTCAGGTCCCAGCACCGATCGCTGGGGAATGCCACTTGTGACCAGTCGCCAGTTGGATTTAGCTCTATTCACCACCACTGTCTGAGCTCAGCCCTCCAACCAGTTCCTTACCCATCCAAGAGTGTACCTGTCCAAGCCACAGGCTGTCACTTTCTACCTAATTTTCTATTATGAACAAATCTTTGACTGTGACTTTTCCAAATGCTTTTTGGGAAATCTGGATGTAATTTGACTTCTTAACCTCTGCCAAGCCACTCAGTGCTTCCTTTCTCAGTCACATTATTACCTAGGCACAGAGATCCCTTTGATTGTACAGCAGCTAGTGCCAGCAGACCCTCACTCTAATCAGGTTACCAGATGAGACTAAAAGCTATAAATAAAAGAAAAAGCCTATTTTAAGTCACCAACAGTACTATACACAGTGCAAGAAATAAAAAGGAGTACATCTATTGGAATAACCCTGCCTGACTGCAAATGTTTACCTCTGCCTTTAGATAGAGAACAGAAAGTATCATTCCACAGACGCCTGAAACAGTGGTAGGATTAATTTCCAAGAAAAAAAGAAAAATAGCAGTTGATCTAAAATACACTCTATTTGTTTTACTTGGTAATGGGGACAGGAAAAAATGCACCTTAAAAGACAAGCAAAAGTTCAGCTCTAGGATATGCCATGAGGAATAGGAATATTCAACATCTCTTCTTTGAAGCTGCTTTGCTCTGATAGACTGTGCCTACATTCTGCCCCAGCCAACCAAGTGCTTGCTGATCCCTGAAATGTCTTGTTAGCAGATTCTACTGTAGGATTCCCAGCAGACACTGAGCACAAACACATCTATTTTCCAATCACCTTTCAAAACAGTTAGAATTGTTATGATGTTTTGCTTAAGTACCTTCTTTATCACAGGTTTCTATTCTTGTTTTAAATGAGAGCTCCCTGTAGTTGGTTCACAGCATTGTGAATTTGTTAAACTCAAAAGAACATTTAATAAAATGCCAGGTTCTTACCTAGTCCTTGCCAGAAGGAAAATGAAGTGCAGTCAAGTTACACAACACAATTATTCTCAGAGGTTAGAAAAAAAAAGGAAGAAAAAACAAAAAAACAAGCTTTTTCTTTTTTTAATCATGCACTCCTCATTCCTTTTTGCAAATGATTCTTCAGACAGATTGAAAACATACCTGCAAACATAAGCTCTGAGACATCTGGTTTGACATGGAGACATGTAAAGAGTGGAAGAGCACACTGTGCTTCATTGACTTTCTCCTTCATGTCACTCAGAGTGGTGTCCATCCTCTGTGTGAAAAGAAAGAAGTTATATCCAATGAGATCCTGTCACAACCTGCTGATACTTTGGAGACTAAAAGTTTCTCTCAAAAATGGACAAAATTATTCCAACAAAACAGAAAGAACTTGTAAAAGGAAAGAATTTGTTTCAGTGCCTTTTATCTGCACAACTCAGGAGGGAAGGAATGGGCAAAGAGTTGATAGAAAGATGATACGAGCATGAGTTACATGAGGGCTGCTCTAAAAGTAATGCCTCCTATGTTATGATGTTGGTCCATGAGATCAAATGCAGATGTTGGTGGGATGGCAGTAGAGGTTGAACCTTTTCACCAGTATCCCATTACATGTTGTTGCTGGGTGATAGATGGCAGCAGAGGGTCAGTCTGACAAAATGGTGCCTGACATGGACGTATGTAGAAAGCAAAGGAGTGGAACTGAACTCCTCCACGCAGAAAAAATGGCACCCACTGACATTCACTGGCTCTTGTAAATGTTTATGGAGACCAAAAAGTGGATGTGAGCACAGTGAGGTGGTGGTGACAGAGATGTGAAAGACAAGCCATTTTCAAAACAGCCATGCAGATTTTTACCATTGCAGCACACAGGCATCATTTCATCACTGATGAAAATGCACAGCTAATAGAGGTGAAGTGCAAAAAGAGTGCATTGTAGCTGAGAATTTGCTCTGTCAAATGGTGTTATTATGCTCTTTGTATCTGTTGTAGAATCCATGGAAATAAATAGGCTTCACTTTCACTGCAGTCTGCCTAGAATCCAACACAACTTAACCACAAAGGAAACAGTACTATTGGTCAATGCAGGTTCTTCCCCTCTGCTATTGCAAACCACTAAACGAAAAACCTTCTCTCATTCAAAACAGCCATTAACAATCATGTAATGTTTTTCAGTCTGTGCTGTTCCTAGAAGCTCAGAAAAAGCTAGGAAAAGCAAACAGAATATTAAGAGACTAACTAAGAGCCTGCAACTCCCTCGGACAGTATTCTGGACACTGAGATCAAGAAAAAAATGAAAATAGTTACGGCACAATAGGACTAGGACTTGTTACCTGCACAAAACCCAAGAGCTTTATATTCTTTACTCACTGACATTGTCAGGTTCAAAATTCAGCTGAATATCTGAGCATTTGCTTAACTCCTTAACATACAGGGACTTCCAGCCAGCCTCACAGGATCATCAACATTCCTTTGTTGTGTTGCCTGTTTTTCAGTATTTTATGTTTAAAACTAACATTGAAATGCTTATGAAAATGAAAAGCTTATGAAATGAACATGTGCATAAAAAAGTCTGCGAATCTATTAACACATTTCAATCTTATGATAAGATCAAATTCCAATTCTGCTTACTTGACTCATTTCAACTTGAAGTCTGTGCCTGATTCAGTCAAATAAGATTTGTCAATAATAAAATACAACAGTATGAAACATTGCTATTGTCTCATTTCTCTAAAAAAATAATTAGTATTAGAAATGTGGACCTGGTCTTTCACATTGAAAAGAATATTTTGTTAAGTATCTGCTGCTTCTCTCATAGCAGAATGTATGTAAAAATGTTGCAACATTGCGTAACTTGTGAAAATGCTTAACAGCAACTTCTGTGGATGATATGCTAAGATCATGCTGCAATTATTCAGCAGTTGAGTTCATTTCCGTTGCACATGAATGTATGTTTTCGTAGCTCTTAATAAAATGAGAACCGTTCCAAAACATACCCCAAAGCATGGATGGCATTTTACAAGCTTCTTACCCAGTATCTGCTCTGCTCAACTATCACTTCAAATATTCCTATTGATAAATATGCTTTGCAAAATGTTACCAAGGCCATTTTAAACAAACAAACAAATAAGAAAACAGCAGCAGACCAAACTATCAATAGTTTCACAGCTTTAATATTCATTAAAAAAATACACTCACGTTATGAATAAGCGTTTCACCTATTAGCATTCCAAAGATATCAGTGAAGGTGACTGGCTGCCCTGAGCTTTTTTTATTCCACAGAGCTTCAATGTAGCGTTTCACCTTCTGAGGAGTGAGCAGCAGAAGTGGGTTGTGACTGACGGAATTCATCAATTCTTGATTAATCTCCTTTGGTCCTTTTTCTGGAAAATCTGGGTGTGAATATAAAGTTGACATGTACCTGCAATGGAGAACAGGCTCTGTAAGAGCCAAAGCCTTGTTCATTTGCTGATTACTTTACTCACTGTAAATCTTTTCCCCTCAAAGCTACATAATTTGTTATAAGTGGAAACATACAAGAAAGTACTCAACAAACACTTCCATAATATTTAAGATGTAAAATTCTAATGTGTTTATCATTTACTTGTTTAAAGGATACTGGACAGAATTGTGGAAGGCTGAAAAACACGAGGACTGGATATTCTATGAGCATGCACAGATTCAAAATACCCTAAGATACACCACTGTACTAGCATATTTTCCAGGATGCAGATGTTTTCACAATAGGAGGAAGCGTAATAACTACAACCTGTGCAGGGATTTAACTGGGGATTTAGTAAAGGCCTATTGGGCAAATTGTAATTTTGTCATTGAGTAACTCTGGAAACTGAGGTTTTGTTTACTCAAAACAAAGTTTAGATTGAGATGTAGACAACTGTGGTTTTTGCTTGGCTGACTCAAGTAAAACTATTGTTGAAAACTCTAGATATGACATCCAAACTTAGCAGAGGCTCCTTTCACTATTATTTATTCGATTAGATGGCTAATGTATACATACCATGCTTCACGCATAATTCTGCATAGTAGTTTCACACACACTGTGTAATCTTGGCCCTGAGGTCACTACTCTGCAATTTAGTTGACAGCATGATGAACTTCGTCACATGCAAGATGTAAGAACTTGATTCACTAAGCCCTTGTGCAGTCTCTAAAGCTCAACATGCACGTCAGCCCGTGGGTGGAACAAATACAGCAGCAAGCTTCCATCCGAGCAGAGAAAGGAAAACACAGGATGAAGAATTCAGCACAAGGTTGAAGCAAGAAGACAGATGAAACAGTCAAGTAGGTAAATGCATTGCTCCAAGGTTCGGCACGCATCTGAGTAAACAAGCGAAAACCTGACACTCCCTCCAGGAAAGGGATACTCCACCCTTCAAAAAATACAGAAAGAAAAGAACATTATTCCAAACTACCAGAATGCGTGGGGAAAATAAAGAATGGAAAGAGTGCCAAAGTGTCCATTTATTTATTCATCAAGCAAGGAAATTCTGAATAGGTGACATCGTAAAGACAGCAGAAGCAAATTTGTTTAAATACAATTGTTTTCAAATTGTTTTCAAATATGGTTCTGACTGAATCAGTTCAGATAATCCTGCTATTTTAATATACATTCTATAGGTTTACATTGGGTGACCTTTGTATTCACACCTAGGCTTTATAAAGAAAGGACCACATGCCCAGCTGCCATTTTTTCAGAACATGGACTACATATCACTGCCCAGAAACACAGACAAGCCTTCACAGTATGCCACACAATTCAACTGCTCGTCATTCAGTCAAAGACCTTCCCCTTTTGCTGAAGATAGGAAAAGGTAAATCCACATCACTTAACAGAACGGTAATCCGCCACACCAACCAGAAAATCCAGCAGAAACACGTTCCTGGGTGCCAACCTCCTACAGTTAAATCTGAATCACATATTCTTATTTTTAGTTCAGAAACTGTTCTGGCATTTCAAAAGATTCAGAAACTTCCTGTATAGTATGGGAGTGAGATAAAGCTTCACCCCAAAGCAGAAAATAATTGAAAACAATAACAAGGAAAAGAACAGATCATTATCTATTTCAAATAGCAACTTTAAGAGTGTTTCCTTAGAACGTGTAACCAAAATTCATGTACTTGCTTAGACCAGTGGATAAAACTAATCTCTCCCACTCATGGATATTTCACTTTTCCAAAAAGAGCCATTTTCGTTTAGTCTTATAGAAACTAGACATTCATATAATCCTGTTATTTAGACTGGGAGGAAGGAACCTTAAGGCCTCTAGTCCAAGCTTCTGCTCAATGCAGAGCCAGCTAATAAGTCAGATCAAGTTGCTCAGGGCTTTGTTCAGTCAGGTTCTGCTTCCACAGCAAGCTGAGTCAGACATCCTACCCAGCCCCGTCAAGTAACGATAGAGCAATTCATTCCAGCGCTTGACCATTCTCACTCCAAAACAATTTTCATAGTAGCTAACCAAATTCCTCTTCCTATAGCTTACAGACATTACTCCTTGTCCCTTCTTTGTATACCTCCAAAGATCCTGTTTCCTTTACTCATTAGGTTGCTGAAGACAGCAGCAAGACCTCCCCATACCACTACCTTTGCCTTCCCTCCCCAAGGTTGAAAAAACCCATCCACCTCAGCCTTCCAAGAACTCCACTCCTCTTATTTCCTAAGTGGGACTCTGATGGAATTCATTCAATCTGTGGGCATCCTTCTTGTATCAGGTAACCCTAAACTGACCAGATTCAGTTCTAGCATTCAAAGTGGAACATACAGAAAGAAACAGTTATGTTAAAATAATTTATTGTGACATCTGGGATACTTCCTTGAAAAGTTCAACATTTTCTTAAGACGCAACATCCTCTACTGCAAAGTGACCAACCGACGTTAAAACTGAGTTTTAGTTAGACAATAAAAAAACACAGTTTTCACTTAACAAAGAAAATGTCTAAGAATGTCAAACAGTTAAGAACCTTGGCTTGTATTTGCCAAATGTCTTTGGCTGATGCAAATTACACAGCCTTTTAAAATGTTACATCATTTCATTTAAGAAATGTGAAAACAAATAGTTTCAACATTTGTAGTAAGTGTAATTTGGGATAACTTTTATAAAAACCAAGAAGACAAAAGGCTGCAAATCCATAACACTGGTCAGGGAGAATAGCAACCCTCTTCTTCAGAAAACTGATCAAAGCAGATGTAACACCAGGGTTCAAATTATTCAGCGGCCTACAAAGCCCTGAGCCTGTAACACCCAGAGAGTGCCTTTCATAGTGTTGTCAATCTGATTTTCTCCTTTTACTGGCATGAAGTCAGTTTCACTGAGTCACATCAGTGAGGACATCACAGCTACCTGATGAGGGCATTCTCAAGTTGAGACATCCTGGAAGATCTTTTGTCCCATCTGACTGACATATTTCTTAAAAAACCAAACCAAACCAAAACAAAACAAAAAGCCAACCCTTTTTTGATACAATTCAATCAGTATCACCTGCAGCATGGCGAACTGTATTCTTTCCTAAAAGCTGAAATACACCTACTCCAATTTCCTAATGCTAAGAAATGATTCCCAATTAGGCCCTGGACATCACGAGTAACCACTATTAAGGAGAGTAGTGAGTCTAAAAATGGAGCAGAAGACCTTCCAATGATTTCAAGAATCACTCAGAAGTGCCCCAAAAGGATGTTATCCACTTGGAGCTGAGTCTTCATCTTCAAACTGAAGATTAATTTTTTTTTTTTCATTTAATCAGAAAAAAGAAATCAAAATAAAATACCTGGGTTTATATTAATGACATGAATTCTTTTTTTGTTCACCCATCAAGATGAAAAAATCAGTTACACAGCTCTGAGCACTGACCACAGATACAGAAATGCGGGTGTACATGTGTAGCATCTCTTTTCATCTGTTCCTGCTAGCAAGGCTCCCAGGAACACCACCTGGAGACGAAGCTGTCTTTACCCTTCCAGGCACTCTGGAACACCTCCACTAGCAGATCTGCTCTACTGACACACTGCACTGTACGACAGTTCACTCTCGTGAAAATTTATTCTCAAACTTCCTCAGGAAAAAAGAAAAATAAAAATCCTTTACCATGTGGATCCAGAAAGACCAGCGATGTAAGTTGCACAGTCTAACACTCCTGATTCATAAAGTGCTTTCATGACTCCAGCAAACCCAACCATGGCACGAAATCCACCTCCTGAACCCAAAACTGCTATCACTGGTACCTGCAGAGATTAAAGAATAGTCTGTCATCACATCAGCTCTGTTACAGTCTGAAGTAGTAAACAAATATTATTCACTAATCACATAGCAACTTTCTGCAATATGTCACCACATAGTGAGCCTCACAGCAGACACAAGACCTACACTTTTCCATGCATGACAAGTTCTAAAAAGAAAAACAGAAGGTATTTTGCAGTTTCTTAGTGGCACATGTGTATGGGAATGGAAAATAACTTCAATGAAGTGCTCTGAGATATGACATCTAAGTAAGAACAATACCATGAATGCACCATGAGGCTAACTGTCCATCTTAGCATTACCGGGCCCAGAAGTGATGTACAGCTTCTGTATATCATTTGCTCAGAATATATCCTATATGAGAATATATCCTATATGAGGCTGCTTGTTCAGCCTCAGGATCCAGGACATCACACAGAGAAGGCCGAGTCCCATTTGGCCTTCCACTTCCTCACCACTCACCCACGTGGCATTACTGATATAGATGAAGATGAGAAGGGCTTTGACTCCTCTCTAAGGAGGAATAAGGGACACAAGACCCCAAGCCTGCAGCCTGTGTACTTGATCTTTTCAGTCTGGAAGAGGAATAACTCAGGCTGATCTTGTCACGCACAAGTGGTATCACCAGGACACTCTTGTTGTCGCCATTTTGTGAAGCCCTGATGAAGAAAATGGTCCACTGGGAAAACAAGTAGTCCTCTTCACCAACAGAGCAAGGAATATCTTCCTGAACAAATTTCATCAAGACGAAACCAAAGACTTACATGTGGGGAGCCTCTGGGTCAAGATGAGAGATGTTGGGGCAGTCTGATTGGGACTGGTGAACCCCCAAGGGGTATGGTTTTCTCTAAAAAAACAGCAGAAGTCTCCTAATCTGGCTGTGATCCTTACAGAGAACCAAGGGTAACACCGTGCAAAACAACAAAGAAGTCTGTAGACTTTGCTGGTGGCAATGACCGACTGCAAATGCTAGAGGGACAGACTGGTAGTTCTGTACTGCAGCTACTGCTCAGAGTACAGCACCAGGGGCAAAGATGGCCACTGGGAGCTGCTTGGGCTGCAGGTGAGGTGACTGAGCTGAGAACCAGGCCAAGGCTGCAGAGGTAGGACTCTGCAGCATACTGAACTCTAGATTTTCCTGGGACTCATGATGCAGAATGCCTCTGATTTTCTCTGCTGACAGTTAACTGAGTGTTGACAATGTACTCCTTCCAGGCACAACTTAACTAGCTGACCTTTAGGGGTTCAGTCCAAACAATAACTCTATAGTTGTTATATCTTAATTCTTATTCACTACTTGCTGACGGAGCACAATATTATCACCCTGAGGAATTCTTAATTTTAGGTTCTTCACTGGCACACAAAGTGCCTGACTTTTCTGATTCCTCCGGTCAAGCAGTAAAATATGTATACATAATGGAAGTCAAATACTACTGTTTGTTATGACCCTCCTTTGCTTCCTGCCAATTGAAATAATGTGTAGAACTTTCAGTTCACTTCACTAATGCAGACTCAAAATACCATCAGTACATCTACAGACTGCCTGAATAAACCAAGGTAGGTCTTGGTAACAGTAAGCCACTGGACCCGCAATATCCTGTAACTTAGAACACTAATTGCCCAATATCTTAATAATCAGAATTTATTTGAAGAAGACTCCAGTTGTAGCAAGACATCTTAATAAAAACATACTCCAAATTTCTTTAGACTGTTGGTTCTGATTTTGTATAAGCCAGGAAATAAACAAAATAGAAAAGACATAAAATTCAGTTATTCGGTAACTTCTTAGTCACAAAGCCACGGAAATTTTTGAAGCAATACAAAGACCAGCACTAATCCAAATGACATCTAAGTGACAGAGCCAAAGGCAGGAAGAGTTACTAATAAAAACCAGAAGACAAACAAAATAATATTTTGGTTAGGAGATTAAAACCACGTTTGATAATAATAATTAAAAAATAAAATAAAATAAAATAAAATAAAATAAAATAAAATAAAATAAAATAAAATAAAATAAAATAAAATAAAATAAAATAAAATAAAATAAAAAGATATTGAATGACGGGCATGAAGCCCATCTCAAATTTACATCAACCTTACAAAAGCTACTGGTGAGATGAGGAGAATTTATAGACAACTGTTTACCTAATTAGCTACTAGGAGATAGCAAACCCAGCAAAAGAAGACTCAGTTACAAGTGATGCCATATTCAAACTGTATCCACAGGAGTCTTATGTTATACTTCCTTCCTTCCTGCTTTCCCAGTCCTGACATGAAAATCATTCACTCCTTTCTACTGCATAGCTTCCCACAGTATCTGGAAAGAAGAAAGAATATAACACAAGCACAATTGCTACCAGTATCAAGAATCTGAGACTAAGCAAGAGTCCCACCTGGCTCCCAATTTCAGAAATCTAGAATTTTCCACTGTTCAATATGATTAGACAAATTCTTGGCTGTTACTAGGTGTAAAAAACTCACACAGCTGTGTAGAAAGTCTGTATCTGATCTAACTGGTAATCAGTCAAAAATGTCACTGAAACTCAAGCTGACAATGGATGGGATGAGTTATAAGAAACGGAACCACGTGACAATGGAGTTTGGTTTCTTTCTGTAGACTCCATATTCCAAGTAGTGAAACTCCCATGCAGAACAAAACTGTACAGCCCCATGGAAATGATCATGCATAGTGACCAGTAAGTTGAGACATTTCCTGAGGCTTACATTCTGCAAAACTACTTATTCTTGATGTAACTAGATTATTCAATCATCTTCTTTATAAGTGTTAAGCTTTAGTAATATAAACCACAGGTATTTACTGGCATCAGCATTCATCAGGCACATCCAGAGATAACTATCTACCCAAAAATGACAAAGCAAAGGTAAAGATTTAGGACATGCCTTGTTTTGTTAAGCCAACACCTCAATAACGGAGCAGTAGCTTTGAACGGAAGAGCCATATTACTAATCAGAAATTTAATAACGTAAGTTAGGCTTTGAAAGCTCTTTACAAACACTACCTAATTAACCTACATAGACAAATCCCGACAGGATGAAGAGGGTGGTTTGCAGGTGCAAGGTTGGAAAAAAGTATGTGAGAATACTTCCAAAGCACCACTATTCAACAAATCTATTCATCAGTAAAGTGGCAAGAGCACAAGGGAAAATTTGAGCTTCCTTCAGAACGCAGAGAAGTCTGCAAGTAGGATCAACAAAGGATGTCAAGAAGAGTCACTATCACCCAAATGCAAATGTTTACGTATACTTAATCCACAGACATCCTGAGAATCAGATATTCCTATGCTGGGGAAGGAGGGATGCGCAAAGAGGAATGTGTATGTATGGGAATCTCAATTTTCACTAGTGAAATCAAAGAAAAACATGAAGAATTGAATTTACTACTTTATTTCTGGAAATGCACTGGAAGAGCTCTAGAGCAGAGGGCAGTAGCTGAAGCAGGCTTCCCACAGTAAACAACTTCTTTAAATACTGAAAAAATAACTGGAGAGAAGCATCTACTGCATAACTACTTCCATTTATTTTGATCAATTTAATACTAATCGACATGGAGACATAAGCAAGGTGATGAAAGTGTGAGTCCTTTCCTGCTGTGCAGAAGAATGCAAAGAGCCTTTTTACTACTACCAAGTAAGTAGATTTGTTAAAGCAGCACTTCAGCCACATTTCAATTTCTAGCAGGTTTAAGAGTAAGAAATGGCAAAATCTGAAATCACACACAGCCATCCTGCAAGTTCTGTTCCAGGATAAATAGGGCAGAAGCAGGGTCAAAGTAGCTGCAGACAGAGGACAAAGGGAAAAGAAGATGCCGCCTTAGCACTGAGAAAGAACAGAGGAGAACAAGGCATGCAGACACTTCCATGCACAGGGACTGCTGCTAAGCACTCTTTTCTTTTGAGGAACTCTATTCAAGCAGATTAGCAACCTAGACCAAAAAGGCAAGGTACTCACAAGGATGACATGTAGTGAGTCAGTGGCAACATTGTGAGCTGAATTCAAAAGTCTTCTTTAAAAAACGCCCATTGCTCTGATCTCTGGCCATACTGTCATACCTACTTACAATCACAGAACGGCTTGAGTGGAAGGAAGATCACCAGTGTTCCAACTCCCCTGTCATGAGCAGGGCTGTCACGCACCAGATCAGGCTGCCCAGGCCCCATCCAACCTAATTTTGAACACCTACTTCTATTTCACAGGAATTCAAGCCTCCTAGCATCCTTGCAAAGCACATGCTGTCACTGACAGATGAAGAAGCTCACATGAACTCTAAGCGGGTGACTGGTTTAAAACCATAGGCAGCTAAGAATATTCATGTCTCTTGATTCCTGAAGCCACATTAATGTGACTTCAAACATACTATAAATCCTCCTGTTATCTCACATTTCTAGCAATAAAAAGAGAAATGACAAGCTATAAGGACACAACTGTACTTTAATTTGAGCAAAAAGGATTTTTCATTGATGGAAGCATCTAAAAGATCTGACATGTCAGCTCAGAAATATATACTTGGCAAATGAAAAAGGGGGTGACGGCATTACCTCAGTCCTTCTAGGGCTGATAAACCTACAAATACTCTTTGGTCGTGGTAGATGCAGCTTAACTAATGAACTTTAAGACAGTGAGGGATACCAAGGGAAGATGACGATAAAAATAATATGAAAGCTTACCTAGTTTTTTCAGTAATTAGATTAACTTATGCACATATGCCACCTGCATAGAACTGATACTTCAGGCACTAAGCTTCACTCCAATTTTACCTGGAACTTGGCAGAACATCTTTGCATCTTTTCTGACAAATATATGCCTGCTAGAGAAGACCAGACCAGCATCATCCACAGGTATCTACACTGGTATGTGTGAACAGTAAAATAACTACACCACATTAAAAAAATAAAAGAAAAAAAAAAGGTCCTATATAAAAAAATATTCCTATACAAAGGGTGTGATATATATCACTACAAATAAAATGTGCACAACACATTCATATTTTCATCTTAGTAAAATCACGCAAGCACATTTTACTAAGAAGGAACAAGTTCAAAGCTGTACACCCATAACACAGTCACTCCCTACTCAAAACTCCACAGAAATTTAGAAGGAAATTCTTCTGTGTTGGTTCTGGTTTCTGCAAAATACTGTCACATTCTGCTCATGCTAAGCAGCACAAATGGAATCAATATTTTAAAGCCAGATAAATTTACCAGTTTTGTTCATTGCTATTGCAAGCCTGGGAGTAAAACACAATAGGGAACAAGCAGGGAAGAATGAAGAGTATGGATAAGTCAGAACAATACAAGTAACTGAATGTGTACTGTATGTATCCTTCATTAACTCAAAATAAAGCACTGCTACACAGAATCACAGTAAGGAGTGGTAAGGTTCAGCACACTTTATATCTTCCATGTGTCACAAACCATCATCAATCCATTTAGCTCTGCCCGGCTCACTTTTCTACTGGGCACACTAGCACAGAGCAATAGTGAGCTGATGAAAGAAGCAGCTTCAGATACTCAGTAAGAATTAAACTCCATAAGCTCAGCTCCACAGAACAGACTACAGTAAAAGAAAGATACCATTTATAAACTGACTCTAACATTAAAACTGCTCTTTTTCCACCCAGTCCTTTAGACACAAAGGCCATACGGCCAAGACCATCTTAAGAGAGTGAAATGGAATGCACCGATACATCTCCTCCATTGCCCAATTCTAACCCAGACACTGCTTTCAAAAATTAAAACCAAGAACCAGGTTAAAACTCACACTGTTGGTTTTTTTAAGGTGCCAGCACAGATAAAAAGCCATGTTTTCTACCCTATAACAGCATTTCTGCAGTCCTGCCCTTTTGCATTCCATGGACACATTTTATTTAAGTGCAGATTCACTTTGGCACAGGATTTTGTACCCTTAAACTTTTATCTATAAACTTAGGGCATGAGAAAAATCACTCCTCATCCTAAGCACAGAAGGAAAACAATTGTTCTGCTTTTGTCATCTGTCACTACATTGGACCATTCTACCCAATTCGTCTCACTCCTTCAGCTGAGACACAAACTCCCCAAGGGATATTTATTTTTATGTGGATTCTCCAAACTTACATCACGGGAAGTGGTCAAGTTCTTGCTGTTTTCCTCTCCTAGGAATGACTTCATACTCTGCATGATATTATCCTTCCGCTGCTGCCGGAATTTCTTCTCCTCATCACATAGGGCCATGCTGAACCGGAGGTCAGTTGAAGAGCTGTTTTTCAAAACAGACAGGAATTAGCAAAAGGCTCTATTCAAAACGGAATTTTAAAGACCATCTATGAGATCAAAATAAAATAAACAGAATAAAATAAACATATACTCATGCAACAACTGCGTAATGTGACTTGATGCAGTGAAGGAAGCACAAAACAATGACACGCTGTGTCACTGGGATATGTATTTCATATAGCAACTTCACTGTTTGCATCCTAGAGTAAAAGGCACAAAATAAGCAGCTTCTAGTGGTGTATTACCTAGTCTTAAACATTAACATTAAGTTAATATATATGAGTGATGAAGCAACTGCAAAATTTTAGCCTAGAAGTTTGAATTCTCTATTTATGCACCAAAAAAAAAAAAAAAAAAAAAGAAAAACCAACCACAATGGAAAAAGATACACATGTGCTCTTAAGGGGAGGAGAAGGCAACTCTGACACCATATCCATTCAGTCTTACTATCAAAAGCTGTATGGATCTCAATAGAGATTGTACTGACTGGAGACAGAAAAAACAAAACCTCTTTTCCAGCTGTCTTCCTACCCCATATGATCAGAAGCATGCAAAGGGCTGCATAAAGACCTCAGTCCCCTATCTGAATAACAGCCACAGCTTCAGCTCCCACTTCTCATTTCAGATAAGAAGGCAGGAACTGAGTCAGCGTGTCACCCCATGGGTCTAAACTACAGCACTGCCACTTTTCAGAGCCTGACAGACCTTTTCTCCCTTTACAAAACAGTCTTCAGAAAAAGTCTCACTACTGCCAGCCCAGAAGTCACCTCCTGCTTAAGGCCCATTTTCCAAATGTGCATCAGTGAGCTCAGCAGGGTCCCTCTCATACATGGGCACACAGGTGACTGACAGACACTTGCACAGGTGCGACCTGCTGCAGCACTGTCTCTGCCAGGAAGCAGTGAGGAGAGGCAGACAGATTCGTCCTTGTAACTGCCTCAGTGAAAGTCCCATATTTTGGAAAAAAAGACTGTTACAAACTACATCCCATGAAAGTACATGGCACCATGAACTGGAGAGCCCCACAGAACCCAAAATCCGTGCGGCCATCAGTGCATAGCAGAGTAGAACACAACAGGATTCTTCTGCTTTACTACTTCAGCATCTACTGCTAATGCAACAGCCAGACACAGTCAAGCATCTTACATTCATTTAAAGCCTGAGATATGAAACACTCATAATTAAGAGCTCCAGACGTTTTAGGGGTGGTCTCCAAGAATCAACCGCATATTCACCTCTACTAGCATCAAATGATAAACAGAAATGATCCCTGGGGGCTTTCTGTCAGCCTCCAGAGTCATTACATGGAGCTCCACATGCCTTTAAACGCCTTGTTCTCAGAAATCATTTCTAGACTTAAAAGACATTTTTCTGATTACGGCTCAAGGTGATTTTTGTCTTTCACCTGGATGGGCTGAGAAAGAGGGAGAAAGACATTGAAAGAAAGAAGATTAAAACAAAACAAAGGAGCAAGTATCTTCTCAGCTTCATGGGAAATCCTGGTCAGAATGAGATATTCCATTTTCACTTCTATACTATGCCAAGGTACACTTCGGGGCATTACAGCTTTGTAATGAGCACACACACACACAACGAAAGCTACCACGAGATGCAAAGTCACTACAGAAGGTAAAATAACAAGCTGAAGCTGATGTCTAAGAGTTCATTAGGGAGAGCCCTTGAAAAGGAAAGTACTAACACAAGCCAAGACGAGAAGGCCATGTACAATAGCCTTGATCCTGCAAGCATCTGGAAAAGGAAAAACTATTCAGAAAAGTCATGCTGTTCATGTTGATGAAACAACTGCTGTTCAAAAATAACCTTTAATTTTCAAGTCTTTGATTTTTCGGACCCTGGTATTTCAACATTAAGAAGTTTTGTATTCCACACGGCATCTTTCTTTCCTTGAAAGAAAATGATAACAAATGGAATCAAATTTTAAAAAGGTCTTTGTTGCCAGTGTATTTTCCTTGTATTTGTTTAGCTCCGGGTTTCAATAGGAGATACTTACCACACCTCAAGAGAGAGCTCCAAAGTCATTTCTGTAACCTACACAAGAGAGATTTAAATCAAATTATAACACTTTCAGCAGAAAAAAAAAAAAAAAAAAAAAAAAACACAAAAAGCACACAGGCATGTGGAATATGAAATCAGCAGTGTTATGGGCTTTTTTAGATCACTTCATTGAAAAAAGAAGAAGCTCCTAAAATGTGTCAGTGAATTTACTTTTGGCACAGCACCAAAACCACAAGAAAAAGCTGCTAGGTGCAGCTGGGTGCTGGCCTTCACTGGTTAGATGCCATTATCTTCTGTTCTTTCACTGACAATCACTTTTTGACAGTCACTCCTGTTTGGCATAAAGGGATCTGACTGTCTTCATACACTGAAGATGTAGCTGCAGTCCACCCACTATGTGCTACCCAGTTTCCTGGGCAAATTTCACACTCAGCTTTCATTTGAAACCTGTGATCCACACGAACCACCCAGTGCTTTCTACAGGTAAATAAATATGCTTAAATTATCAGTCAGGAGGAGTGACTGCCTATAAACACCTGTAAGATGCAAGTCATTTAATGAGCATCACTACATCATGTTTTCACTTCCATTAAATTCCAGCTATGGAATACACTGAGATGACCAAACCAAAGAAGACCAAAGATTTCTCCCATCTCTTTAGAATAACCAGTGTGACAAAATGCTGGTTCACTGTCAGTATCAAAAGGAACAATTCAACTGATTTTTAGCAAGCGTAACAGCCCTGGAAATAGTTAGCTGATCAACTGCACATGCAGAAGATACTATTCGCACACCGAAGGATACTCTCACAGCACTCCTGCAGGCTACAAGGATCTACCTGGCCATAGCTATAGCTTGGTTCTCTCTGCCTCCTTCATACAGCACTTAAAGGGGTTCCCTGCAAGCAAAAGTTTACAAAAAGATGGTTAAAGCACTGATCACACTTGTTTGGCTCAGTCCGAGAGTACAAGGTTGCCAGACGAAGGATAGATAAGCATGTTCATCTTCCCAAGCTCTCACAGGAAAGTCACTGACATCAGTACAGCCCTGCAGACATGTAATATACACTGTTTTCTCTCACTCTGCCTCTGGCTGTATACAGATTCTCCTCCACGGCTGCAGTATGTGATCAGAGCACAGGGCTAGAAGCAGATGAACAGCCCCTACCGAGTGCACAGCAGGTGGGGATGGGGCACACCCTGCTGCCTGCACCATCACCGCTGCATGCAGGGAGGGAGGCACGGCAGCAGGGCTGGAGAAAGGAAAGGCAGAGAGTGATCATGAAGGAATGGTGCAGAGTCATTTATGGAAACACACCAAAGGCAGAGCAGCAATTACGTTATTCCAGCACCTGACATTATTAATTTAGAAAGCACTTCATAAAACATGCAGTGATTCAGTGGTTGAAGAAATGTATGCACACTGTACTAAATAAACCCTTGAAGGGAAATGTTCCAGCAGGGAAAGAGCGTGCCTTTTTTACCTTACACAGACAGCCCAGGAAATCTCAGGGATATGCGCTGTGCAAGCAAACTGTCTGCACAGGACTCAGCCTGACTTGGCAACCCCTAGTTAAATGCTAAGGCTCATGCATGCAGTTTCCTGCTTCCCAACAAACGGACTTTAATCAATTATTGGCTGCAACTAAACCTACTTTTAAAGTTGTATCACACTGAAAATAGCAGAGCAGTTACAAATCAGGAGCTCTGACCACATAATAGGTCACAGCCCTGAGCAGAAATGCATAAAGTATTGATAATACATATAATATATGCACATGGTAGATGAGCAGACATGAAGGATGTCATGAGGGATTCAGAATGGCCTCCAATACTGCGATGCTTTCATACGTGTAGAACAAATTAAATTATTAACAGATTTAACAAGGATTTCCAGGAGTTACTGTGCAGACAGGCAAATCTTGTTAAACTGACACCATCTGTTTTGTATACAAGTTTAAAGAAAGTAATCAAACTAGAACTTGTATTTTTATTTATTTATTTATTTGTTCGGCACTGCATGCAGTAATGCATCATTAATGTTAACTAGGGCTGTGTTACAACAAGCCATACATTACAACTACAATGCATACTAATAAAGGAATTTCTTTTAGCTTCCTGGAGTCCACAAGCTTCTAGTAGTAGAGATAATACACAATAAAATCCATATAACAAAGACCATTAAACTAAATTGAAACAAGTGTTGCGGAAACCAGTTTGGAGTACAAAAGTTTGATACTAGGCTTGTGAAGAGGATTGTCTCCTTGTCTGTTCACAAAAAGAAAAGCATTCAGTGCTACTCAGCTTCTTCATTCTCCTCTCAGCAGGAGTGCAAAGGAGATACACACAGTGACAATAGGCAGCCCAGTGTTTAACCACGGCCAACAGCCAATGCTCAGGAAACCCACTTCAGGACCAGGCATGCAACCCTCAGCTGAGATCTCCCCTGTGCCCAAAGCCCCCGAAGATGTAGCTATTTCCTGACCGACAGGCTGCCATTACTCAATGAGGGATATAATACCTCATTCTGCATTTTTAGTTCAAAACTATGTTCATAAAACATAGCCATAAATAGCAATGAAGAAGCCTTGGATTTTTCATCTGGGTTGCAAGTGGAGGCTAAATGTTTTTCTTATGAAGCGACTAAGGGTAAACTGAGTAACATCAGACTCAGTGAGATTCCTTAAGAAACATCTCTCAGGCTTCCTAAACACCAACTTCTACATGATTTGTGAAGAAGCTGTATTGTAGAATCATAGAATCACCAAGGTTGGAAAAGACCTAAAAGATCATCCAGTCCAACCGTATCTAACCAGGTATATCCAGATCTACATAGTGGTTTAGGTGCTCTCAGTTCAGATACTGATTACAAACTTCCCAACACATTTACGGTCACATAGCAAACGCAAAGCCACAAATGTAGCAACTCACATTGTTGAAAGTTAACTGGACCTCCTTCTTCTCTCCTAGTTTCAGGGAGGATATAGGAAATGCAGCCATACCAAGAGTCTCATCCATAACATAGTTGGCATCCATCAGAGTAACCTAAAAAGATAAACGGCATTCAATTCAACACTGATAAATCCCTTTTTAGGTCCATATAGATTATGCCTAAAGTAACTTAAAAAGGGATATGGAAAAGAATGTAACTAACCCAACCTAGTCAACACCCAAGGATATCCTCTTTAAGCAAGATAAGCTAGCATACAGCGTAGGTGGCTTTTTAAAGTCAGTCAATGGAGTGAGTATGACAGTATCATTCACAAAACATTTTTCATTTGATCACTTTTACTGTCAGTAAATCTCATCATATTTGTAAACAGATGTAATTACTTTAGGTTATATGCATTATATATGTAATTATTTCAATTTATAGCTAGTAAACCTTCTCTGTGGAGAAGACAATAGTGTTTTAAACATCATATGCCAAAAAAACATAAAGCAAGTTTTCAGCTAAGACGGAATCCATATGTCCTAATCTTCCATTCACAGACCAAGAATTTCATAGCAATGATATGGAAAAAAGCACAGTATTCTAAATGGCACAAAGCTTTTCTCTGTATCAAACCAGACCTTCAAGTCTCTTCTCATCTTCCATATTAGAGCCTATACCTTTTCAAATGGAATACCATCCAAGCACTGATACAGATAGCAGAGAACACTGTTCCACGCATTTGCTCTAACACTCCTATCTAGCTGTCTTTTTTCTCAGAGGCAGCCTTTCAGTTCTCAAGTAAGACGTTCACAAAGAGTTTCAAAATACTGTTTCCGTGGTTTCTAGTAAATGAGCTCTCCAAACTCATCTGGCTTTGTGGATTAGTTTCTTCTGAAGTACCATGTTTGTGCATGTATTTTGTGTAAAACAAATGCAATCAAGACACAGACACTTGCATGACTATTTCTTATATCTGAGTTCACCCTTTTCTCAGCTGTGGAGAATTTGTCTCATCCTATGTCCCTACTGACTCTTTGGAATGAACTGTATTTTAGTGACATCAGTATTCTAACATCATCTGTGTTCTTCACAGAACTTGATGCTCATAACCTCTGAGGGCTGACTTCTGAAACCAGCAGCAACAGTAAGAACTTCATAGCAGGATTTTGGAGAGCTTCTTATACTTCAAAGTAAAAACTGCACTTGAGACAGTGTTATAAATTTAAACAACCAGAGGAGTAGAAGGGCTTGTGATATCTGCATGAGCCTGGGAATTCACAAAATAAGCTTTAGGTGGGTTTTGATTTGAATTCTGATGCCATCCTCCACACAAAATCCAAAGGCTCTGCTATGGACACTGCGTGTACCACAATGGCAGAACAAAAATACCAGCCTTAATCTAAAGAACATGTTTTTCACGGGGAACAGAAGGTTTACCACAAACAGCATAAATATGTTTATGCAGATATAAATCAAACAGGTCAAAAATTCACCATTATTACATGGCATTTCTGTCTCTTTGCAGGCCATTTCCATGACATATTATTGAACTTGCCTCGTAAAACAGCAGTGATCTTTAGTTACTGTAAAGATACATTTCCAAATTCTACTTCTAATGAAATCTGCTGCATTCTCTCTCACAACAGGAGTGTCCTTTTGGCTTGCCTGAGCCACACTGCATGAAAATGAGATGTCTTGGGCATAAGTCTCTCCAAAAGTAATGCCTCCTATTTATTTCCATGGAAACCACAACACATACAAAAAGTGCAAAACCACTATTTGATAAAACAGATTCTCAGCTACAAAATCCTAATTCTCATTAAAGTCACCATTATTAGTTATGCACTTTCACCAGCAATGAACAAGAGCCTGCATACCATGCTGGTAAAAATCTGCACCAGTAAAGGTCATCCATTGTCACTGCCACCACTGCAGAAATGCACCACCCACCTACCCCTCACTGTGCTCACATCCACTGTTTGGTCTCCATGAACATTCAGCATACACTGATGAATGTCAATGGGAGTAATTTTTTTCTGCATGGCGGTACTCAGTTCCACACCTCTGCTTCACATGCATTTCTGCATCATTCTGTCAGAGTGCCCCACTGCTTCCATCTGTCCCACTGCAACAGCACGTTACGGAATGTAGGCAGGAAAGTTCAGCCTCTACTGCTAACCCAGCCACACTCACCTCTAAAGTTGTAGGCCAAAATAATAAAATCTGAGGTGTTACATTTTGAGCAGCCCTCATAAAATATACACAGCAACAAAGGCAGGTCGATGAACCCAAATTCTTATTTTCTTCTTCCTGTTTCCACAAATGATCATTCCATTCCCCATTCTAAGTCCCGATTACTAATTACCTATGTTTTCATGAAAAAAATAACTACTGTTAGATATTCCAACCTTTTCACAGGTGCCACTTGGCCAGGCTGTGTGCCTAATACCAAAACATTACTGAGAATCAACTCAGGTGAGTGCTGCACAAGATAAAATATCGGAAGCTGTTTTGCATAATCTCTTTTCTGCAAAACAATTGTGAAGTTACTCTGACTTCCCTATGTTGTTGTCACACGGGCAGGATGGACACGAAGGTTCTTTATGATCCGGTGGGCTGACCACACCATTCTTATTCCTTGAACGGCAAATCTGGTCCTCACACCAGTAGCACAGAGAGCATTGTTGGAAGCACAATGCAATTTTAGGATCTTAGACTCAAGAGGTTATGGTTACTAGCTCAACAAATAGCTTCCCAGGCTTTAGCTTCTGCCCTTGCTGTCCATTTAATTTAGACTGAAAACCTGTATGCTTGCGTCAGAGCAGTTTACATGTTAGGGCCATGTCCTTTGAAGAACCAAGCACCGCAGAAGAACTTACATTCTTACTATATGGATTGGTAAAATAATTATACATAATACTTACCTTCTGTATACAACCCAGGAAGGCTTAACATAGTGATATAAGACAATGGCTCAGACAGCAAGCCTGGACATAGACTAAGAGTTTCAAATCATCACTGCGTGTGCTCTGAGGATAAAGCAAAACCACACTTCTGCTTTTGGACTGCTGAGGGACAAGCAGGGAATGGGCAGAGACCTGACTTTATATTCCCACGTATTCACTGTCTGTAATAGTAGAATCAGTGAAGGAAGCAACGAGAAAATGGCTGATGTGAAGAACAGTAAGGTACTAGCCTCCATGAGCAGTCTGAAGGATAACACAGAGGCATATCTTACAATGACTCTCAAGGCTATTTATTCATTTATTCACCTCTAGCCTAGCACCATAACTAAAGGCAAAATCCAGCCTTTAATGTTAAAAAAAAAAATCAAAACAAAACAACAAAAACAACCCTCCAAAATCTTACCACAACAGAAGAACAAAGTAACTTCCAGACATTTTTTTGACTTCCATTTCCACACAGGCAGCTCAGTCACTTTATTTACCTCAAGAACATTCTCCTGGTTGGGGTCCAGAATGAACTCAAAGGTCTCATTCCACACAGGATTCACATCATTATTGAAATGTTTAGTTCTCTTCCTGCAGTCGGGAGCAGAGGGGATGAACAGCTCCACATAGGGGTCTGGAGTGTCAACTAAAGAGCAAAACAATGCAGGATTCCATGTAAATCAAATCTGAGTTGTAACAGTTACGTAAAACCACTGATTATCTCATGATCTACGGCGGAAATATGTTTAAATTTAACTACACAAGTTCTATGAATATAATGAAAAAAGTGATAAAACAATATTACCAGTATTTCAGAAGGAAACAGAAGTTATCCTGTTAGGTGGAGAGAGCCTTGAACAAACAGAAGGGCACTGGGAAAGATTCCTGTTTATTGGAAATATGTCTACTTCTACCTAGCAGTGTATTTATTTTTAAAAGCTCTTACCCCTTCCTTGTCCAAGTGTTACAGCAGTGACATAAGAACATTCCACAAAAATGGTCTTCAATTAGAAATGAAAACAAGCAATGGGGCATCTAGCTTTGGATCCTCTGTTCGACTTCACAGAGGTCAGCACAGAACCAAGACCTTACTAGCATGTTATATTTGAAAAACAACTGCAGAACCCTGACAGAAAATACAGTAACATATGACAACTTTATCTAATCAGAATTGCTAGTGGGAGAAAAAGTACACCTTGAAAAAATTCACCTGACGTTCGATAAAAGCCATTCCCTCCTGAAAGCAAAGAATGAACTGCTGGCAGCCCAACAAATCCCACATTTCCAATCCATTAAAGCCAGTAATTTTCTTCTGACAAATAAGATTTTTCTTGCAAAGGAGATTATTTTCTGTCTGACATTCACCATCACCAGTGTCAGCATCTCTATTATGAATGACAGTTCATTCCAAAATGAGAAATTTCAGCTGGCATGATCCTTGAATAGTGTTGCATCGTATCTGCAGAAAAGATTCTATCATGTTTTCACATTTAAGTCCAGCTCTTAAAAAAGAGCACTGTGGAAACAGAACATCATCAGTGTGTTGTATCAACAGAAGAAATTCAGCCAAGCTGTTACAGAAAGCACAGGTAAGATTACAAGTACACACACTGTCAGCATCAGAGCTGCACTCCCTCCTTCTGACTTATTTTTTTCTAACTCCATATCAGTTTGTTTGCTTCAAACATATATCCAGTGGTAGTATGGATTTCCCTTCATCTCACCATTGTCAATCAAGGTTTTAGAAAAAGTATTTTTTACAATTTCTTGTCCTACAAATACAAGAAACATGCTGATGTTGACCTTACCATACAAAGCCACCAGCTGTAACATGGTAAAACACATACATCTTCCCAGCCTCACTGCAAAGGTTGTTCCAAATGCTTTCAATGAAATGCTCTGCTCACTATAAACAAGAATCCTTTTATTAAAGATGTCTTTAGGAAAAGAGATTAAAATCCATCACTAGGTCAAACAGGTCTGAACATTCCTCCTTGTATAAACTTCTAGTCTAAAGATACTTTTTTCAACAAAGCCAAATGTGTTCAGAGGTTCCTGATTTCAATGAAACATTATCAGAGAGTGCTGAAGCCAAGAGCCACAGGGTCACTACAGCCAGGGGAGAGAGTAAACAAGAAAGTATATATCAGTACTTCCAGGAGTCAATCTTCTTTTGGAAAACACAAAGGCGGTTTTGTGTACCAAGGCAGAATGGAGTCAAAACGTTCTGGCCTCCTGCCACTGCTACTTAGGAACATCAGCTGGAGCCAATGTGCTTTCTGTCACTACCAACAGAGAAAGCACCAAACCCGCACAAAGAAGTACTTAAAACCTCTGTGAAGGAGCAGAACAACATGCATGACTCAGACAGATTTGCATGTCGTGCTCTGTACCTGTAGGTCTCAGCTAATTGCTACAACTTGGCAGGTCACACTGTTACCCGTTAATTAATGAGCAGCTATTTAAAGCTGGGGAATGGTGTGGCAAGCCTTTAAATAGCATTCTTCATTAGCTCCTGATAATTTTTGTCCTAACTTGTCTCTTAGCTGAAGTCAGGGGAAGAGATGGGATCAAACCCCAGGTGTCTTTTACATCTTCTTTCATTTTCCACTGATGCATGTAACTAATTGTCAGCTTCTACTGGCTGCATTACCTCTCTTGAATTACAACCCAAATCTGTGCCTGAAGGCAGGGAATTCAAAGCCCCATGAGTCTGCATAGCAAAACACCTACTGCAGTGAGCAGTGACAAGATCTCATCTGTAAGTCTGAACATCAAGCAATACTTAGGCAACAAGTCCTAGAGATGCACAATGCAAGGAGACTGAACATACCCCCAGAAGTTTGGTTTTTAATAAAAATACCAACAGTAAGCAACATTCTGAACACAACTTTGATGCATCTCCTTCTGTTCAATTTTTACGTGACTATGGGGTTGGCTCTAATTGGAAGTTACAAAACTTTGACTTTTGTATTAAACACAAAAAGCCAGTGGCTCCCCATCTGCATTCCAAACCCCAAAGCATGTGGGAAACTCAGGCCTCAGCACAGCTGGAAGCCAGCTCCCATTACTGACTCCCCACCAGAGAGAATCCAAGTGAGCGCTGAAACAGAAACTCAACCAAGGCAGGGAGCAGCTAAACTTAGAAAATTAGCAACTAAAATAAATAAAAGAAATACCTTGGTAACTGAGCAATGCCAAGCCTCCCCCTCAATCCCTGCCTTTATTATGTTTCTTAACCCGAGGCTAGGAGTTAATCTTTCGCCCTTTCATGTTTGAAAGTTTATTTTGTGCTATTTTCAATTAAGAAAATGAAAATCTATTCTTTTCAAACTTTCTTCTCCAGCTGAAGAGGAAAAATACTGGAAGACTGCATGCTCTGACTAAGATATTGCTACAAGCCATCCTATATAAATAAAAACTGTACTCCTTTTTATCACTTGGGGATGGCACTCACAAAATAGCTACCAGCAAGTAACACAAAGTTGCTTAACGTATTTAATGTGCAGGTAAAATAGATGGTGTGTGCATCCTCTTGCACAGATCTGTTTATTTCTGTACATGTTTTTGACAGTTGATTTCCCAGGTATGTTTTAAGAAAAAAATGAATCTCAAAACACCAATGAAAAACAGCTTGATCACTGCTGTTATCTGTATTTTGATGTTCAAAAAAAAGCACCTTAATGAAATGGTTTGTGGGGCAAAAGCTGTTGCTTTAAAACTGTAATCATTGTAAAAGAACTAAGTTTGCATACACAGGGGCAACACTGTTAGAGAATTTTTTCCTTGACTGAAGTGAGGCAAAGCTGGAAAGAAACACAGCCAACTTTGAAGACTTCCCAGGAGAGGCTGTCTAAGTATTCATACTACTTTCTCAGGGCTCTTCTGCAGAAAGCAGCAGTTTTATGCAGCTCCAACTGACTCCAGGCTGTTCCCAGACACAGCTTCCTGCATCTCTCCTTTGTTATTTGTTGGCTAGCAATCTGCTCCGCATCTCTATTTTTTCATGCAGCTTAAATGCTTGCAAGGGTTGCAAATGACAGACCTATGGACACATGAACTATTGTCAGACAGTGACTGCAGTATATGACTTCATATCCCTCCCTTCCTGGCACTGTGACTCTACAGTAAGAGCCTCAGTATCTGCAGGCAGCTAACACAAGGCAGCGACTAAGAGCTGCACACACAGTGGCACAGATGTGCTACAGAACAGAGGCACCAGACACCAGGAGTATCAATCAGAGAATAAACGAATATGAACTGACATACAAATGTAGCCAAAATAATCCACCTTCACATGAAGTACTAAAATTAGTTTCAGCACTGATTTCAATGAGTCCTACATTTATTAACTTAGAGTGGGATGAATTACAAAGATAGTTAACAACATTTACAGAGTTATAGCATCTGCCAGTTTCCTGAGGGTTGTGGAGAGATCCAGTATCAAAAGCACAGTCAGCATGTGAAGGTGCTGTTGATCTTATTTTGTTTTAAACAAATGGCCAAGAGGTAGGAAGTAAGGTTTTAACAAATTCTCTTCTATCTTCAAACATATAAATCCTATAGAATACTACCGCTAAACAGCACCAGGAATCATAAAGCAAGACACGCAATGGGCACTAATTACAGCCAATCGCTCTCACATGAAAAATGAATAATGCTTAAAGCAATACATTACAGAAAACTGTATAATTCTCTACAATGACTGGAAACCATTTTATATTGCACTATCCATTTGGCAGGATATTAATATAACTAACAAGATATATTTCAATCATTCCAATTTCAATTATTTCAATACTATAAGAAACTCAGAATATATAGAAAACTTGTTAAAACTAAATCAGAATGGATAAAGCCATCTCTGTTATACATTAAAATTTATCTAATTGGTCCATCAAAGCTTGAAGGAAATGCAAAGCCTTTGAAGCATTAAAAAATCCAGTTTGTTACAAAAGAATCTGTCTTCTTTATCCCACTTATCATAAGCTTATAAACATTTGTTATCATTGGATACTAATCTTAGATTATTATACAAACTATTAATAGATTATTAAATAAAACTGGTGAGGCCACATTTAGACTACAGCATCCAGTTCTGGGATCCCATGTTCAAAATAGACAGGGATCTCCTAGAAGGAATCCAGTGGAGGACCCCAAAGATGATGAAGGGCCTGGAACATCCCCTGTGTGAAAAAACTCTGAGAGACCAGGGGACCAGCATGGGGGAAAGATGATTGGGGGTGGATCAGGTGGACATTAATAAACATCTACAGGGAGGTGGGAGGCAAATGGATGAGGCCAGGCTCTTCTTGGTGGTGCACATTGATAGGACAAGGACTAATGGCCTAAACCTTGAACACAGGAAGTTCTGTACTAACAGGAGGAAGAACTTTACAGTACGGGTGCCAGAACACCAGAACAGGCTGCTCAGAGAGGTGGTGGAGTAATGGCACAAATTTAAGGGAAACCTAAGCGTGGCCATTGGTAGGATCACAGAATGTCATGAGCTGGAAAGGACCTCAAGGATCATTAAGTTCCAACCTCCCTGTCACTGGCAGGGTTGCCAAACACTGGATCAAATACTAGATGAGCTTTCCCAAGGCCTCATCCAATCTGTCCTTGAACACCTCCACAGACAAGGCAACCACAACATCTTCGGCAGCCTGTTCCAGCACCTCAATACAACCAGTTAAAAAATATCCCCCTGACACCTAGTCTGCTGTCTCCCCTCTCCTCCCAGTGGAAGGAAATAGCAGCTATGCCTTAGGAGAGAGCAGCTCTGCCTGTGGAAGGGAGCAGAGCATGCATCATGCAAGCTGTGTGAATCTCTTTGCAGGCCAGAAGCATAGTTTTGATGTATGTTTAAAAATGATCGCCACATTTTTATTTCAGCGGTGAATTTTATTGGGTTCACTTCACAACATGTTTCATAGTGGCATGGAAATATGATTTGTTATCCCTATCGCAGTCAAGTGAAAATGCCTTTTGCCATTTTCATGAGTAAAAAGGGTGTTTATTAACAACTGTCCATCATGAGTAACTGACAAATAACGAATGTCCCCCAAACAAAGTACTAACAAGTATTTCTGTCACTAGATTTGTCATGCCCTCGCTCTGCTGAAATTAATGAGAGAATAGGTTAACACAAGGCCTGACAGTATGTGTCCAGGAGAACAGAGGCACCACTAACTACTTACTTGCAAGTAGACAGGAAGGAATGGAAATGTCAGAGCTGCCAGGTCCCACACAGAGTTCCAGCAGTGCTAACTGGGCACGTGAGCAGGGGCAGTGAGCAGCATGACTGGGTTGCCTGATGCTATGGATACAACATCACTTGGATGCCTGCAGCAGGCAACAATTAAGCATGCACTGTCATTCACAAAATCATAGAAACACAGAATCATAGAATGGCTTGGGTTAGAAGGGACCTCAAAGATCAGCTAGATCCAATCCCCTGCCATGGGCTGGGTGCCACCCACTAGATCAGGCTGCCCAGGGCCCCATCCAACCTGCCATTCAGTGCCTCCAGGGATGGGGCACCCATAGCATCTCTGGGCAGCCTGTGCCAGTGCATCACCACCCTCTGAGTGAAGAATTTCTTCCTAACATCTAACCTACATCTCTTCTCTTTTAGTTTAAAGCCACTCCCCCTTGTCCTATCACTATCAGACAATGTAGAAAGTCAGTCTACTGTTTATAAACTACCATCAAGTATTGGTAGGCTGCAGTGTGGCTCCTAGGAGCCTTCGCTTCCCCAAGGCAAACAAGCCTAACTCTTTCAACCTTTCTTCATAAAAAAGGATTGAAAGGCTGGAGAACATCTTTGTGGCGCTCCACCAGACGAACTCCAACAACTCCACATCCTTCTTGTGCAGGGAGCCCCGGGCCTGGATGCAGTACTCCAGCTGGAGCCTTAGCAGAGAGAGGAGGCAATGACTTCCCTCTCCCTGCTGCCACCCCTTTTTTAATGCAGCCCAGGGTACCACTGGCCTTCTGGGCTGCAAGCACACACTGCTGGCTTGTGTCCAGCATTCTGTTCTGCAGGACCACCAAGTCCTTCTCAGCAGGGCCATTCCATGAGTTCTTCCCCCACTCTGTACTCTGGAATTGTCCCAACTCAACACCTTGCACTTGGCCTTGTGGAACCCCATTGGATTCACATGGACTGGAGGTGCAACTCTGGAAACCAAACAGTTCTTCTCCCACTTGGGGAAGTGGTGCCAGGCACACAATGTAGCAGAACTGGCTATATCAGGCTGCAACACCAAAAAGCATCTTATGACTCTACTGAGTAATCTTACATTAAAATCTCCAGCAGCCAATAGCAGAATCTGAAAAGCAACAAGGACATGATCTGTCTTCTCAAGATTGTTCTGAATTCCCCATTTTTCAAGAGGACTGTGGCTCAGTGCACTCCTCCCAGGCTAACAGTGGTGGCCTACAACCCCCTGTGTCACTCATACTTTAGATGAGACTATTTCCACTATTTTAGCTTTTTTAAATTGGCTGATTTGAACTAACAAAATAAATACAATTAACCTGCGAAGCATATTAGCTAAGTTTAATTAAATCCCTATGTAGGCCCTCTCATAAATCAATTTAACTTCAGTGATGCTAATCCTCAAAGAGTATTCACAATAGGTACTAATGCTATTTGGTTACTACATTTAAATTCAGTCTTCCCATTAATTTGGAGCAGTTGCTTTTGAGAGCCTTTAAACAAATTAACGGTCTGTCAGCAAGGGGCCACAAACAGGAGGCATGAAGTCATTTGCTGCATGTATTCCAGGTACAATAAGGACTGCCAAGGTTTCTGGCCTAATCAGACAGAGATGTTGCAAAGAAGATGATGCAGGACTGGATTCCATTTGTGGAAGGTGACTGCAAGTGAGGTAAGGCTGCTCCCAAAACAGCAGCTGTGCTCTGAGAAATCCTGTCATTGAGTAACTGATTCATTAGAGATTATTAATGCCTTGCATTACAATTCTTTTCGGCTCCGGCACACTTCAGGTGAAGGAAAGGACCGTGCTTCCAGCTCAGGGAGGCATTACTAACTACTTCACTGGCAGAAGGGACACCACCACCAGTTTTCCTGATGCAGCCTTGACAAAAAAAGTAAAATAAAAACTTCCACCTGAACCCTTTAATAGGTTCACAACAGATTCATCAAACCGTCAAGAGAAAAAATTCCCTTCTCTAGGTTCTCTCTCCAGCTGCTTTTGTAGAGAGACAGCAGCAAAAAGCAACTAAAACATCAGCTTATAATGGTCTGGATAAAAAATTATTTTTCTGGTGGTACAGTAGAATCCAAGGTGTTGTTTTTTCCTTCTTCAATTGAAATGCTTAGCTCTCATGAGTACTGTTAGTGGCACATCTATAGACCCTTTCCCTCTGTCACTGGCAGATGCCCCATGCAGCTGTGGGTCCGTGCTGATGCCAGGCCTGGGCAGCGATAACTGGGGCTGGTGTAGGCTTAGATATATCATTACATTCCTGGTAAATTACTCAAAGCGCACTGTGTAAATTCTACGTGTTGATGAGTATAGCTTAGTTCTAGCCTGGCATAAAGTCTGCTAATGCTAACTGAAACTGTCAGCAATTTATGAATCCGCAGAACAAGTTTATACTGGATCTGTGCTAGGTATCGTGGGGTTTTAGAGGCTTTGTCTTTTACCAGTGGCTACAGAGCTCTACACACTGTGATACCAAAGCACAGCCTCAGAACCTCTGAGTGGGAGATGCTCTTCCTCTGGCTTTCTGATTCTGACAACTGCCGTCAGTGGGACTTCAAAAGCCTGGAGCTGCCCAGACCTGACAGGACCACAGACGAGTGCAGGCTGAGGTTGTTTGGTTACACAAACTTCATGCTTCAGTAAAACCTCAATCATTGCAACTGCAAGCAGTTGCAGGAAATTTTAAAATCAAGTGACACCTGTGAACAGATTCTGCAGATCACAGGCAATTCACTTATGGTACCGATGAGTGGATGTGCTGAGTCAGAACAGCAACATCACAGATACACTAACATCACAGGTTCACAGACATATGAGTTTGTCTGTCCAGCTAAGCATGGCACAACCTAGCACTGACTAAACAGGCGTTCCTTCCTAGTACTTCAACAAATTAGCACTTCTTCAGTTCAGACTGGTATGTGGGAAAGTTAACAAACAACACATGCAAGAGAGTAATCAGGGGAAACTTCACATTTCCCTTCCAAAACACAGTTGCAGAACAAATCAGAGAAGTGATTTTTCACAGTAGATGGTATCCTGCAGAAATCCTTTTCAGAGGAGCTGAGGATGAGAAGACTTTAAGGAAAACCAGTGATGTTTCTGCAAGAGAAACTTTGTGAAGGCTACTAATTTCACTAAAAGCACATCCAGAACAGGGAGGTCCTTACTGGAAACAGCAGAGTCCTTGGAGAGGATCAGAGCTAAGTATCACATGCTTAACTTGTTCTTGTTTTCACACAGAATCCAGCTATGATGTTCCTTCTGGTTCTCTCTTGGGACCATGTCATAAAACCATGACAGACCAGGCAAAATTTCAAAGCCTTGTGGGGTAAGGAGGATGAGAGGGAGAAGAAATAAGGAAGAAATCAAACTTTCTACAGAGGACAAACAAGAAAAGGAGAGAGACCCATTCCTAAAAAAGAAAGACTCAAAATGTAGAAAGAGTGGTGTCTTCAGCTCTGTGGGTGCATCCCAAGAGCTACTACAATGTTTCACCAGGCAACATGTTTGGAATCAATACTGGGATCAATGTCCTTCAAAATCTTCATTGGTGACATGAACAGTGGGATTGAGTGCACTCTCAGCAAGATGACACCAAGCCATGGGGTGCAAGATGATACATACCCAAGGGACAGGATGCCATCCAAAGAGACGGCCCAAGCAGTGAGTGCAGGAGAACCTCATGAGATTCAAAGAAGTCAAGTGCAAGGTACAGCAGGTTAGTGGTGGCAAACCCCACTACCAGCACAAGTTAGGGGATATAATGATTGAGCACAGCCCTGACAAAAAGGTCCTGGGGATACTGCTGGATGGCAGCTGAATGTGAGCCAGCAAAATGCCCTCACAGAAAGGCAACTGTACCCTGGACTGCATCAAAAGCAGAGTGACCAGCAAGTAGAAGGATGGGATCTGCCTCTCTGCTGTGAGACCTCACCTGGAACACTGTATCCACATGAGGAGTCCTCAGTACAGGAGAGACATGGAGCTATTGGAGAGCATCCAGAGAAGGGCCACAAAAACGATCCATGGGATGGAACACCTCCAGGCTGAAAGAGCAGCCAAAAAACGAGTTACTGTACCTTAGCTAGTCAGATGCTGGTGTGACCCAGATTCAGATCTGGCTGCCAATATTTGTCAGATCACTCTACAGAGATTTTAAAGCTTACAGATACAACGGGAAATCTCAGTGAGAAAAAATAGAGGGCCTGAAGCAATCCTAGCTCCAATTTTCTCTGTTGCTCCAGTCAGCCAGGAAACAAAGCATACATCTTGAGTCAGCAGTGCTGTGTATGAACTGTTCACATAAGAAAACATAGTCTGTGGAAGTTGCAGTATATATCCATTATTGAGTTTTAAGGATGACACATCCATTTGTCGTCTTCATTAATGAAGTGTACAGGACATCTTGAAAAGTCTGCTCAAAAGTCCGCATATCTCTCCATCCTAGGCATGGGAGGATAGAGGAGTGGATAATATGCCATATGCTCTTAATGCCCAAGGACAGTCAGAACCCCATATACACCAGACACAAGGTTTCCTGGGTAGAGGCTGACCTCAGATCCTTATAGTGGGAGTACAGCAAAATAATAAGTTCTTCCACAATGAACTTAGATCTACCCAGATCCTTCATCACTGTTCCCGAAAGCTATCAGTCTCATAAAAGATGGCAAAGATGTAAAATTAATCACGTGGCTGCAAAGAACAGCAGTGTTTCAAAATACAGAGTGATGAAAAGCTGTTGGCCACCCATGCCCTCTAAGCCAGGGGATTAGAACCCTTCAGAACCCAGCACTTGGCATCCTGAAGTTACCAGCATTTGAGAAGCTCTTTCTGAAGAAGAGAGAGTTCCAGATTACACCCCGAGAAACAGAAATATAATTGAATTGAGAATTTTCTAGCAGGAGACTCTAAGCATCTGAGACATTCACTTGGGACATGGAAAAAGGAACAAAAGTATACCACTTGATCTTCCCCAGAACCTCCATTCACCATTACAAGTTAACTCTCTTAATTTATACAGACTTACCTCATGTTACAAATCACAGACATTCTCTCTGGTATCAAATCCTACATTTGAGGTCAGAAACCTAATTCAGATTCAGAAATTCTTTTAACGAGTTATTTTTGACAAATTCAATGAAAAAAAAACAAAAAATACTGGCTGCCACAACCAACTGTATCACAGTATCACAGTATCGTGCGAGTTGGAAAGGACCTTAGAGATCATCAAGTCCAACTGCCGGGATTTGAGCCTTCTATGTAGCAGAGCAGCACTTCTACCACTTGTGCCACAGGGGGGATTCGAACCTGAGCCTCCGATGTTTATATACCTCTCTTTTATACTACCTATACTTCAAGCTCCCCATCCTTTCTTACCTTCCCATCTCCCCACTCTCCTGTGCCAGGATCCTGTGTCCTTCCACTGAACCCATCTTCTCCTACACATAAATTTATGAGGCCCTTGTTCTAGTTTTTACAGCACTTCTCCCAAGTTTTTTGTTTTGAGTGAAGACCCTTTCAGAGATCACCAGGATAACCTCTTACAGCATCTTCTGTATATGCTCCTTTCCTTCACTCCACAGCAGATAGCAAACAGATTCCCAAGTCCTCCCCTGCCAGGGCTCCCTGACATCTCTCCCCACCTACCTGCCATGTTTAGTATCAATGCTGGCAACTAAGTATAGAAGAACCATTCACTTGCCCAAGCAAATCTGTGTATGAGAGCAGCTGCTGTAGTCTGACCTGAAACCAGCTTCCAAGAATGCACTGGGAGAGAAATGACTGCCTCTCAAACAAGCCCGACCATAGAGCAAAAGCAAGGTACCACCATGCTCCTCCTCCTCAGATGCCATTCCAGGCTAAGTAAGGGAAGAAGTGCCAGAGAAAAATGATGACAACCTGAGAGCCAAACACTCATAATAAAGGAAGCAGGAATAGTCTTCTCACAGACTGAGCCAGTATATTATTATCTCCTTTCCTCCTTAAGAACAGGCAAGAGTTTTCATGAGTCCTTCCCAGTGGCTTCCTGTTCAGCTGCTAAGTCTGGAGACTCAGAAGTCTAACCAAAAGGGGAAGAAGCAGTGGTGTCTTATGTAGCACTCCATCGTGAGATCTGCTTACTCTTCCCCCCCCCCCCCCCCCCCCGCTTTCTTTTTCTATTGTGTTGACTCAGCAGAGCTCTAGGCCTATTTCTTTTCACTTTTTGAAGATACAAGAGCCACATTCACTATCCTCAGAACAGCACTTCTGATTAAGCCAAAAACTAAACGTAGGTGTGTTTGCTCATGGGCAAATTGTTTACAACACACTCATCTTCTCTGGATCAGTGGAAAGAAGGAGCGGCAAATCTGAATTCTAATTTGAAATGAGCAAGCAGCATAATGGGTACATTGCTCTCACTTTAACAAGACAGACAGAAAAGACAAAACTCAACCAATCTTTTATTGCATGACAAACATGTTGTGGCATCCCCCGCCCCTCTGCCTACAGAATAGTCTCCTAGAAAAAAGAAGCAAAACAGAAAGAGATACTCACGCATGTCACCAATGGCTCCTTTTGTGACATTTGTGGCTTTCCTTACTGTCACAGTGAATATGTGTGAGTACTGGTGTTCCACCTAGAAGTCAGAGAGTTAAACATGATTAAACTCCAGAACCAAAAAGCAGCTATTAAAATTGCCTTTCACTTCATCTGAGAACTGAAAGAAAGAAATTCCTACATCAAAATGTAAAAGAAAAAGAAGAATACATACTGGATAGAGCATTATAAAGCTGAACTGCACCCCGTAGCTTTACTGAAAGGTCAGACCTTATACTGGGGTTGCTAGATTTTCCTGCAGCCACACCTACTGATCTCAGTGAATAATACTCCTCCTCTACAGAATCTGCTTTAAGGCATTTAGTCAGTCAAGGACAACCCGGTTTGATAAGAAAAAAAACAGTGGGGGGTACTATTTTACCATGTGCTCACGTTTATAATTACTTCCCTCCAGTAAAAACCAGTGGAAAAAAAAAAAAGAAAAACAAAAAGGATTAAAAAACAAAGTAATTAAATCAGTAAAACATAGTATACCTTTTACTACACAACAACACTCAAAGTACAAGTGTCCCCAGCACAGTGGAGTAAACGTGGAAAGCAAGCTGTTACAATGCCCATAAGCAAACTGCACAGTTTTTGGAGCTTCCTGTTTCCTGCAAAGATCAAGCAACAGCAGGAGCTGCCTTTGTAAGAGCAGCCTGAACATATGTCCCAAATGAAATAGGGAAGTAGAAGGGGATGTAAAATTAAGAAACAAAAGTAAAAACGTGGATGGGAAGAGCTTCCATCTACTTTATCTATGTAGTCACAAGTTTGACCAACCCACTGAATGCCACTGAGCACCATCCCAGTGCCACCAGGTGCCATGGCTTTCCTTCCACGCGAAGGGCTCAAGGGCATGCAGGCAAGCTACAAGCAGCCTGCAGCCAGGAGCAGGGCATACCAACTGTTCCCAGCACTACACCTACACTGCCTGCTTGGTGCCTAGCCTTACCTGGGCTGTCTGGCTGCCTACACACCCAGTACAAACTCGATCTCCTGGCAAGAAATCCAGGCACCTCCTCAGCCCTGAGCTCTTCCATGCAGAGAGCACCATGTCCCAGCTGCTGGGCTCTGCAGCCCCAGGCACGAAGACTGCACATGGGCCTGCACAACTCCCGGGGTCCCAGGTGCTCCCCTGCCATCCACACTGACACACCTGTGCCCCAGGTCTCTACCTGGGGTATTCTTGCTTTCAGCATCCACCAGCTTTATGAAATATATTCAGATAAACACTGCTTATGAATCATTAAAACCAGAGCAGCTAACCAGATTATCTTGCAAGGGTTTCCAATCAGAATTAAAAGAGGAACTATGGATATCAGGAAATTCCTTGAAGCTTGTTTAAAACGACAGACAGTACCTCTGACAAGGGTCTGACGTGCCCATTCAGGCTGTGTCTGGTGCTTTCCTGCTATGTTTTCTTCTGGACACATTAAAATAAATAAATAACACATCTTTTTTAAAGGAATAAGCCAAGGAGTCAAAAAAAAAAAAAAAAAAAAAAAAAGTACCACAGAAAACTTACATACTTACATGCAGACAGCCCAGTAACTTCATAACATCCACATGATGCACTGCAACTTGCATAAGCTGCATGAATGGTAAAGAGGATGGAACCCCTCCCTGAACACACTTTCCACAAGAGCAGAGAAGGGGGTTGGTGGGTAGTTGGGACTGCTGTGAGCTATGTGGAGCTTCCCCAGCTCTGTCATTTATGTGGTTTTGTGAATTTTCAGATGCTCTCAATCTCCAGAAAACAGCTTCCCTCATCATCCCATTTCCCGTTCACTTTACGAGTGCTCAGGACTGTTTTATTGGTGTGTGCCACGTCCACATGCATGTCAGACTGCTGAAGGTTTCACAACACAGTGTTGGCCCAGTGTTTGCTCACACAAACTGGTGTCGTTGCTTTGTTGTACACAACCTTATGATTAAAAAGAAATGTCCAAGTGCAAACACATTGCCCTTCCCCTTGTTCTGTTAGGTAAGATCCTGTCCTCACTTGAGACTCTGAACCAGCATTAAGCACTGAGCATTTAGCAACAAAGAGGAGGATCAAACTGTCATTAAATTACAAGTACAGGACATCTGAGTGCTGGATTTAGTTCTCGGCTGCTGTGTGCAACTCAAGTGCAGTCCTGGTGCCCCACAGTGCTGTAAAGGTTCTCCCTTAGAGACAGCACCTCTGGAAGGCAGCCCGCCTGCACCTTGGTCCTACTCATCAAACTTGTATACATCAATAAATTGCCCACTGTTAAATCACAGAATGACCGGGTTGGAAAGGGCCTTTCAGCCCCAGCCCTTGCCATGGGCTGGCTGCCTCCACCAGATCAGGCTGCAAACTGTTAACTGAAGCATAACGTTTGGTACCCTCCAAAATGAATGTACACATAACAATGGCAAAACAACATAAAAACATAATCTTCATTCCCCACACCTCACCCAAAATAACACAGTGAGGTTTATAATTATAGAGTTATTAATACCTGGCTATAATCACATGCTTAGGAGAATTTTGCAACAGCACAGTACTAAAATAAACTATCTCCCTCCTAGAAAAAATGTACACAGGGAAACACAGGAAGCTCGAAAGTCCAGTTCTTTTCTTATCTCAAAATAAATGTTTTCGATGCAACTCAGTGCAATCGGAAATTAAGACATTTTTCCACTTCGGATCCTGTTTCTAAGAGTAATAAATATCCACTTCAACAGATAGCACATCTTTGGGGATCATTCCTTTGTTGGCTTTTGGAAAGGCTAACCTCTAGGAGTGAGAAGCCCTGAAAATACAGCATATTGACTCTGAATACCTTTGTAAATCCAGCCCTTAATAATTCAGATGACAAAGCTTCATTTTCAAGTGATTTATGTTCATCTTAAGTCTTGATAAAAATCTGTACATTGTCAACTTCTCAATTACGTCTGAAAAAAACAAGACTGCATATGAATCACTTAAACATTGCAACACCGAGTGGAGCAACATCTGTGTACCTTTAGAAACACAGGTTGGGTTAAAATTTCAGAAGCTCCCAAAACTCAAAAGCCTAAATACCCTCTCCTGTTGAGGCCTGGCTATAAGTATTTGTTTCACTTTATTTACTCCTTCTCTATAAATAGGGAGAAGGAAGAAATTAAAATACAAATGACCTTCAATTTGCCTCCTCCAAAGACGGGTTTTCTGAATGAAGGACACTCCCGTGGTCAGTACTTGCTCTCTCCTCATTTCCTTGTTTGATCTCCCCCTCTGAGATACAAGCACAAGGTTTTCCAGCTATGCTGAACATCCACTGTTCAGTATCTCCTGCCCTCACACAACTCTCAATCTGTTTGGTTAAAACCCACTTCTGCCTTCTTCCTTCCTCTTCCACCTTTAGCTGTTCTATCCTCCCCATAAAATTTCCCTTGTTATCTAAGTCCCTTTATTTTTCACCTATTGTTGCACTCATATTTGCATAAAGCCATTACTTTCCCATCACAGACGATGCTCTAAAAATCTGCTGTAAGACAGATGGGTTTTGCCTATGAACTTCCCACACTTACAAAGAAAGCAAGGAATTTGCATGCACTGAATACAGCATTTTTCATCCTCCAGAATGCTGAGTCACAAAATGTAACTCAATCTGGAGAAACACACAAAACACAAACCAGGAAGGTCTGTTATACATTGTGTAATAAGGGCTTACTGCTCGCTAACTTCCTCGACTTCAATGCTGACAGCTGGGTCGGACAAAGGAAAATGTTGGCCTATTTTCTTAAATAACGGATTTCCATGAAGATCACACTCTGCTTTTACACAGATGTCACAAATTAAAGCAGACAGTTCTGCGCGCAAATCTTGAAATAACTTTATTCATTATCTTAACATTTAACCCCAAGAACAATTTAACAAGGTGCATTAAGTCACAGCTATTTATTCATCTGACGGTATCTTTGGTGCAGTCAGATCTACCCATACCTGCAGTGACTTTGTGAATGCCTGCTTTCATTCTCTCAGCTTTCATAAAGCAGAGAAGGGAAAAGATAAAGAGAGGAGAAAACACACAGTATTTAGCAGGACTTTGGAAAATGATGACTTCTGAGTCTTTTTATGTTATTAAAAACACATTGTTTTTGCCTGCTGCCCTGAGCGTTCCAATTTTAGTGCAACTTTCCTTGCAATTTAAATTCATACGAAAAGACAAAAGAAGAAAGCCTCTTGCATTAACAGTGTTCCTGTAACAACATTCCATAATTAGAATTCAGCACTAAGGATAGAGGATTAAAATTACTTATGCTTCTAAAGCTGTGTCCTCCTCACTACGGCGTCATAACAGATCTTTTAAGTGCTTCCATAGAGGTGCAGAGCAGAGCAAACATTCCACCCAGGAGAGGGCACTGAGACGGAAAGGAATAAGTTCAGGTATTGTTTTGAACTTTGTTAAATACAGGCATCAATGACCCTGAAGCTTGTCTGTACAGTGGTCTTCACAGAGCTACAGATCAAGTACAACATGAGTTTCACATCTGTAGGCTGCTAACTCATATAAAGAATGTAACTGTGTAGGGTGGAAACCACAAAACTGATAAGAGATCATTTCAAGGAAGCACACATTACATTTTTAGTAATGTAAAAAGTTCGACTTTATGACAAGTGTATGGTATGAGTATGTATCTTTGAGTATGTATCTCGTTTCCTGCCACGAGATTGTTACAAAAAAGGACTGATAAGAATAGACTTGCCTGTTCCAAGATTTTGGCTGGGACAGGAATGGTGATATTTAATCTGGAAAGTCGTTCTAACAGAGACACATGAGAGCACGCACAACAGCCAGAAGCCCATGTCCAGTCATCTGCTGAGCCATTCTGCTGCCTTTCACCACACAGCAGGCAGTGCTGCTCCCATTTCTCATTTCACCCCCTAGCCCCTACTTCTCCACTGACACAGCCTGTGCTCACATGGTTCTGCACTTCCCTTGGGCCAGCTCTGACAACACACAACTGAGCTTTCGCACTGAACTAGTCTCCTCCCAGTTCATCAAGGTCAGGACTAGCTGTGCTTCTGAGCTGCAATGGAGGGTGCAGGGAGAACACTGGGAGGCTATGGGGAGAATGGAGCACAGCAACAACATTATCAATTATCAATGTGTTGTTGAGTGGCACAGGTCATCTCACCGATCTTTACCTGGAGCCTACAGGCTGTATACTTAGTCTCTGAACAATCATCACTGACAGATACTTTTTTAGGACCTGTGCATCCAAAATTGCCAATTCACCTCTCTACTCACTTTCATGGGAAGGGGAAAATGTTAGTCGGTATATAGAATAGTACAGAAAAACTGTATTGGAAAGGAAAAAGATAGTAACGCAGGGTGTTACTTCTATAGGATACAGTTCTGACTGACCATCAGTTATGAGAAACCAGCCAAATACAAGCATTTTGATGAAACACATCAAACAGGCAGTTCCGTCAGAACAACACCACCATGACACCACACCCATTAGTTAAGGTAGGACCCTGTACTCTGCTGCAACTTATACTGAAATCACTCTCCAAGGCACTGCCTGCTTTAGAGAAGCTGACCGTCTTTCATATTTCATTCAAACAAGTTTCTTCACAAATTTGCTCTAGTCACACTTAACATTACTTAAACAAATTTAAGGTACTTATAATACAATGTGCATCTTCAGAATAACTTATTACAGAATACAAGACAGTACACAAGAAATCATATATAGAAGATTCAGAACTACTTACCACAATGTGTTGATAAGGATCTATGAAGGACATTTCTGTCTCAACTTTTATTCAAGACAACTGCCAAACGTCTCATGCAATTCCACACCAAAGAGGCTTTTCAGTCATCCAAAGCAGGATTCAGTATGACCTTTAATTATTAAACAATAGAAAATGAAAGTCAAATATCAGACTCCTTATGTTCCTTTTAAATTGTGTGTTGCAACAGAACAAATGAGTTCCTTCATTTTAAAAAAGGTTCCCACAGTTCATTAGTTAAGCAAAATCTTAACTGCATACATGCCATAGAGGTGTACCTACTTGCCTGAACTAGAGAAATTTCTTGCACTTATTTGTTCTACTTCAGCGTAAGAGCACAAAAAAAGTATCTTGAATTCCAGACATCCAAGTGCTTCTGTCAGATCTACAGATAAACAAAAGAATAAAACAACAGTTTAAGCTTCATGCACTACAATGCAAGGAAGTAACAAAAATCGCTGTTTCGTTAATTGCCTTTTTATTGTAATGATCCTTTCTGGGTTCCTGTAGTTTACCTGCACACAAATGCGCTCACACAGTCAGGGCACACAAAGATGAAGCAGCTCCTCTTTGTGTTCCCTCCTCTCACACCATGATGCACAAGGCTATGACCTGCACTCACCAAGCTGTGAAACTTGGACCGAAAGGCTCAGGCATGGCAGGCAGCATCCTGCCTCACACAGCTCTGGGTGCTACCAGCCCAGGACGGCTTATCAAGCTGCTTTCACTAAGTGATAAAGCAGCAGCAGCAGTGCCCTCTGTACAGCTACAGAGGCGGTTCCAGCAGAGCAGTGGCTCAGCCCTGAGCAGCCAGCAGCCTGAAAAGATACACAGGTGGGCAATGGGAATGAGAAGGAACAAAGCACTACCTGGGAGGACATGTCTCAAGGAAAAGTTGCCACTTCCACTTCTAAAGGACAGGATAAGCCCTGAAGAACAATGACTGACGTAATTCCCAGAAAAGTCACTCTCAAGCAACTGTGTGCATGATTTTCCATAAAACCTGTAGTAATTAGAATATATGGCATCCATTCTTTGATCCTTCCAGCTCCAACAGGAAGAAATAGCCCCAACTTTATTAACTTAACTTACTAATCGCAGTCTGAGTCTGAATAAAAACTTCACTGTGCCTCTAACTCACAGTTTTCATCCAAAGCAGCTCGGTGTCAGGGTACGAGGAACAAGTCACCTTCGTTACATGGAGCAAAACAGCACCTCAGACTTAAAGGAAGCTCCCTAACACAAAAATACTCTTCTGCAACACAGTTTTGCCCTACTGTGATCACAACTGCAAGGACTGTTTTTTATTAAAATTATTTCAGCCAAGTTCAGCAATGCTAAAAGCAGGCAGATGGGAGAAAAGTGTTTGCAAACATATCATGCAGTTGATTTGCCACAGTTGAGTTTACTCTGGCTGACATCCTAGTTAAAGAAGGATCTTGATAAACAAGCCATGCTGTATCAGTTGCACAGGAATCAGGAAAAAGGAACAGTGAGGAATACCCAGTCGCCGTGATGCTGAAAGAATCTGTAAGTCAATAAAACAGAACACGTGCCTTTTCCCCAAGCGCACAGTGAAACCTCCAGCAGGTTACCACTCTCATTTTGGGAGGATCCACCAGGCACTGGAGGTGGCTGCTGCCAGCAAGTTGAAAGGCTTGTCCTGAAGGCAGGGATCCAGCTCCCTAGATCATTACTCTGCTGTTCATCTGCCTTAGACATGAGATCATCCTTGCTGCTCCTACAACCCCCTGCCTCATTTATTTCAACATCTGCAGGAAACATGTTTGGGATCCTACAAACAACAGCCTCTTTGAGTACCGCGCAACAATGACTCCCCAAGTGTCATCTGTCCTCCATGTTGAATGAGGCAAGGATCATGCAAACAGACAAATATGCAATCACGTAATTAGCAGCTCTATCAAAAACACAGACACACAAGACTTGAGCTCAGGAAAAAAAAATAAATTGATCTTTAAAAAATGAGAAAAAACAGCCGTGAGCAAGCAGAGTCTGACGCAATACACAAGTGGAAAAACAAACACAGCATCTTGAACAGACCACCGCTTAGCATGACCATATAAAAGAGACGGCCTTCTGTTCAGCTCCCAAGTCTCACTTGCACTCAAAAATTAACTATCTTGTCGGCCCAAGAGCAATTGTTCAGCACAGTTTCCGACATTGACGGTAACAAGGTACTACTACAGGACAGGTGCTGTCCTGTTTAAAACAAGACTTTCTTGAACCTAGCCCATTTTCACATGAGGTAACAAAGTGAAAAGGATAAAGGGAAGCAACAATGAAGATCAACAATAAACAGAGCCCTTCCCCCAAAAGACGTTGGCACACACATAGATTATTACTGGAAGTGCTTTACTTCTCAGTGTTGATCCAGTAACACTGCTTACCGCTACCTCACAGTTGTGCAGGATGAAACACACAAAGAATAATGAGGTTTTCTTACTCCATGCTGAGTGTTGCGTTACTGCACAGACAGACCCGCTGAGAAGAAAAAACCACCATAAACGAGTAAAGTGTAACACAGTATAAATACCACCACCACAGTAAGTCTTCAAGATTCAAAGACAATCACAAAGGGACGCTATTTATATCAAGTTGACCAATTCTCTTTAAAAATCAAAAACACAAGTATAAAACAGTGAATAAGTGTGACTCGCTAATACAGTCATTAATGCTCATTAATGATATGATAAAGGTACCAGAAAAACCTCAGTACTGTCTCAGGGTTTTGGTATGAATGTCACCATCCACTTTTATCAGATCAGACGGCAGAATTTTATTTGGTTACAGATTGATCTTGTGATTGTACAGTAGAAATAAATAATCTGTTTCTACATGATTTAGTCAAGCATCCTGGAAAATCACTGAAACGTTATTTCTTAATTTAGGCCTTCCCACACAAGAAAGGATTACCATTTACTCTCTGCAGGGCACTCATCACTCAGTTTTCATCACAAGTAAAAAATTATATGCTTCAACATTTAACGAGCATTCTTCCCATGCCTTGCTGAGAACATGGGTGGAAGGAAAGATCCTGAGCAGAAAAGCGAAAAGCTTGACCTCTGTGCCACATTTTTGGAGAATGCCGTGGGGCGAAGTTTGGAAAGGAAGTTGACTGAAGAGGAGATTTTAAGATTGGGAAACACATCTGACTTCCTGCTAGAGAGGACAGAGATGAAAGAACTGTGAATCTCTTTTTGAAAGATGACCTGGTGGCCTGCAAGCAATTACTGACGCTACAGGTAGCACCGAGAGCAAGAGTTCCTCTCAGTGGAAGAGAGATACCAAGCACACCAGAAGGGCTGAAACTCCAGAAACATCTCCACAGACTTCAGTGAGGTAAATCTACACCTTATCTAGTGCTGGAGGCTACTTGAGAAGACTTGAGTGAGGATGGCTGAACCACTGTCAGGCCAGTTCTCTAGGTACAAGCTGCCCAACATCTCCCGGAGGTCTCCAAGCTACAGCAACCTCCTGTAACAGGAGACAGGAACAGTGAGTCAGGGGGAAGTAGACACGCTCCCGTAACCAACTTAATTGGGCTGGGCTTAACCCAGCTGAAAAACTCGCTATGTTCAGCAAATAAATACCTAACGAACAAATACTCACTAGGCTGGAAACACTTCTGCCTAAATACCTGACACACATTACACAGTAGTCGTAGGAGTTCCCAGTACATTTCCTCTCTAGCCAAATATTGCATTTTCACCATGGTCACTAACTACAGGCCTGAGAGGAAGAGGTGACTGATTCAGTGCATTCTGATTTATCCTACAATTATACCACTTACGCAAGGAAGGGTTAACAAGAAACACACACTGCAACGGTTCACAAGAGGTTACAAAAAGAGCCATGTCGTCATATGTGATTTTACTATACATCCAACTCACTGAGAAGTCAGAAAATGGAACAGAACTGGATCTTCCTAGAAGAACTTTCAGAATGAATTCAGATCTGAGAATGAAAGACCATCTTAATACCTTTACACAACTTTTCTCCAGTGCTAAATATTTTAGTTCCAGTGAAACTGTACTACAAATAACGAACAAAAAACAGAACTCAGCCCTGAATATAACTAATTTCAGCTGATGGAAGCCAAGGAAAGAGAAATCCCTGTCTTTTCCTGCAGATAGCCAAGTCACAAATTGCTTAACCCATTTCAAGGGGATCATCTATGCAGACTATTTGTTATGTGTGCATTTCAGTTGGAAGTAAGGAAGTAAGATTTAAAATTAACTGTTATATAACTCAATTGCAATACTGGAAAACCTGGACTGAGTAGTTTCGTTGACTATATCCTATTAAAACTCACATGGGAAGAAAAGAAAAAACAACAAAACACGATTCAAGAAAATTTTCTATTTCTCCCTATTTTCCCTTGCTGAGAGGAGCTGTCGTTTGCCAGAATGCCCAGGACCTGTCTGTAAGAAGTGCTGCAGCAATTACTACTTCTGAACATTTTACAGGTGGAGCACTAGATTTAGACTCCAGGTATATCAACCCAAGTCCTTCACTCAGCCTTGGTGACGACAGTGATGTCATTCTACATCTAAATGCCTCTTAAAAAATTCATTAGAATAATGAACTACAATGATGAATTACAGTTTGGTTCTTACATTCTTTTCAGTGGTATGTGGAGACAGGACAAGGGGAAATGGACATAAGCTGGAACATAGGAAGTTCCACACAAGCATGCACAAGAACTTCTTTACAGTGAGGGTGATGGAGCACTGAAACAGGCTGCCCAGGGGGGTTGTGTAGTCTCCTTCTCTGGAGATATTCAAGACCTGCTTGGATGCCTACCTGTGCGACCTGGTGTAGAGAACCTGCTTTGGCAGGGGGGTTGGACTCGATGATCTCTAGAGGTCCCTTCCAACCCCTACAATTCTGTCATTCTGTATCATCATAGTATCATAGTATCATAGTATCGTGCGAGTTGGAAGGGACCTTAGAGATCATCGAGTCCAACTCCCGGGTTTCGAGCCCTCTGTGTAGCGAAGTGGCACTTCTACCCCTGCGCCACAGGGGGGATTCGAACCCGGGCCCTCCGGTGCCGCAGGCAGCAGCTTAAACCACTGCGCCACTGGGGGCACACCTGTGATTCTGTAATATCTTTAATCTCTCTACACCTTCATTTCCCTCCCCTGCTGTAAAACAGAGATGGTTCAAGTTCAATTTTAAAACACTATTCTCATGTTCTCCGTAAGTTTTTACAGTTTAAATTGGGGAAGAGGTTGTCTGCTGCACTGCAGGCCAAGCACTCCAATCCTCTCAGGTTTCAATTGCAAAGGAAAGTGCCTCTGCACTACAGATATGCATCAGTTACACACAAAAGAACAACTGCAATAATAGCTAAAAATGCAAATTGCTAGTGAAATTAACAGCTGGCTTCTGTCATGGTCAAACGTCAGCAACAAAACAAATACAGCTGAAAGTCAGGCAAACACTTCCTTTTAAACTCCTTTTTGCATCCAGAGAAGTCTTCCAAACTGCTGGCTTTTTTTCCCCATCGATTTCCTGGCACTGGAGTGTGTAACAAACTGCAGTGCAGCTCACAAGGCAGGCTGGTGCCCCACTGGCACGGCGTGGCTGGAGCAGAGGCAAGGTGCACTTCGTCAGCACCACTCAGCACGGCTGTACATGACTCAAAGTTACAACTGTCATGTTGTAACTCTGTCATGGCTTTGGACCATTTATTAAAAACACGAGCTCTGGCCACAGTCTGCAATAAAGGGGACAACTGTGTGGCATTTCCTCTGGTCTGCATGGTCATCACGTTAAAAGTAGCTGGGGCCCAATGGGTGTGCCCTCACGGAAATTGGTCAGGACTTTCTAGTAAAAGTACTTATGAATAAACTTCTGATGACGAGATTTCTCAGTGGTTTTTAAACTACGTGAGTAAAATCTATATGGAAATGTCTTATGATTTTTGCCAAGCTGGAGTCTGAATATTGCAGGTCTTGCACATGAACAAATAGACTGAGGCATCCCCGCTGCATAAGCTGTAGTCTTAAAGAAACAGGCAAGGTGGTAGGTGAATTTGTACTGTGAAAGATTTCTGGCTCTTTTCAGTAGTTTTACCAGTAAACAACTGAAACAGAAAATGTACCAACATCCATGTTACTGATCTGCATCTGGCACATGGCTGTCACACAAAACCAAACAACACAAGTCAAAGCATGCCTGACCCCATGCAGCTCAAAATGTGGGCAGTTACCAAAGGAACACCCGACTTACCAGCTGGTCTGAAGCCAGAGTTACATCAGCAATGCAAAATCATGAAATCTCTCATCCTGGAAAAGACCGCAAAGATCATCTAGTCCAACCATCAACCCACCACCACCATGCCCACTAAACCCTGTCCTTACATGCTACATCTCCACATTTCTCTAACACTTCCAAGAATGGCAGCACTGTCACCTCTCCAGGCAGCCTGTTCCAGTGAATTGCCACTTCTCTTCAGAATAAGCTTTTCCCAGTATCCAAGTGAACATCCCCTGGAAGAACTTAAAGCCATTACCTCTCATCCTAATGCTGTTATGTGTGAGAAGAGGCTGACCCACACCTCAAGACAACCTCCTTTCAGGGAGCAGTAGAGAGTGATAAGGTCTTCCCTGACACTCCTCTTAACCAAAGAAACTATTTACCCCAAGGTTTTGCTTTTCCATGCACACTGAAAGGAGCCTGCCCCGCAGCCCCGCTTGACTGCTCAGCTGAGAAGCTGCACACACATCTTCCTCCTGGGCAGCTGTGCAAAGAAGCGGTACGTCCTTCCACCCTTCCTCAGCTTCCTCTTTCTGCTCCATGTCTCTCAGGGCTCTGAGGCTCCTTCCGTTCCCTAGTCATTTACCACCTTCTCTTCCATCTCTCTCCCAGGGCTCTAGCAGCTGCAGAACTGCTTGCATTTTTTGCTCCACCACTTCCACCAAGCTCAGAGGAACAACACTAAGAATGCTGATTTAAGAAGAAAGTTTTGTACTGGACTATGTTTGCTTCACTTTTAGACAACCATCACAAATACTGTCACTAACAATGCAGCCAAATCTTCCTGAGGAGGTTGTAAACCATACTGAACGTGTGCACACCATCATCAAACAGGGCTCTGCATACAGGTCAGAACTAAAAATAGCATTTTGATTTCATACAGATACTGGAAAGTTTCCTATTTATCACAAGCCGTCATGAGATATTCCAGGCCTTATTGCAATTTGATTCTACCACTACTAAGAGGTTAGCAATGCCAGTGGTTTCAAAACAGAAATATGGAACTACCAAAGGAGCACTAACTGATAGGTACCCAGATCTTAAATGGGGCTGGCCTACAGCAATGCAGAGTAGCCTAATTCACTGAGGAGCCACAGATGATGACTAAAAAAAAAATAATCACGGGCAATCAAACTTAAGAAGAACAGCAAAGTTACATATCCTCTTGTTAAAACTGTTTTGCAAAATCAGGGACATGAGAGGGACTTTCTTGTTTTTCCTCTGATGCATCAAGATCGGTCAGTCAGAGAAAGTTCAGAACAGTTTTGCATGAACTATGACTACGCTCTTACAAATTTGCCTAAAGGACTCATTCACTGTTTTCTTAAGACACCAGAGACTTAGAACCTCCCTCACTAACTCAACTCTCCGCATATCAAAGCTGTCTGTTGTGCCTACATTGTACTGAGATGATTGCTACAAAGTACACAACAGGGGCATGAACACAGCAAAGATGTTCAAGCACTTTGGTCAGCAAAGCAGTTTTTGGTTAAAAAATGTCAACTTGCCAAAGCAAAAAGCTATCATTACCAGATCGGTTTTGGTAACGCTCTTTTTGGCAACACTCTTTTTGGCAAGAGAGCACCACATGTAAGTCTCCCTGAAGCCATCAGTTATGGACATGGAACAGTGCCAAGAATTGATGGTGGCACAGCCAACCAAACCACATACAGGAACTCCTGGGACAAGTTTTTCAGCAGAACCTTTTGGCAAAGAGCCTGGGTGCTGCCCTCATCCCCCCACACCAAGCTGGCAGCCAACAGTTCTCCTCAGCTTCCTTCAGAAGCACCTCTCTGTGCCACAGCTGACCACAGACACACCTGCGCACCATAGGGAAAAGCCAAACTTGGTTCAGCTCAGCCTCCTTTTTTTCCCACACTAGTAAATGTGAACTAAGTTTTGCAAGCAACAAAACCTGCTTTCCTTTCCTTCAGTCATATCAAACATCATTTTCATGCTTTCCAATATTTCAGTTTCTAAGTCACAAGAGAATCTCAGTAACACTCAGAACAAAAAACAACAAAAAGAGAAAGCCACACATCGGTATAACAGTACGGACCCAAACTTGACTTTAACCAGGATGAAGTTACTGTTTTTGTATTAGAAAAATTTCCTTATAAAAGTGAAATCTATGCTCACTCGGCCACAGGAGAGTTGAAGATCTCATTAAGCTCATAAATCTAGAATCCTTGGACCAAAAGGAATCCAAGTATGAAAAACAAAATTACTGGCAGTATGTCCCAGCCGAGTCCAATTGGTCAGTTACCAAGGTTTGTATGAGCATGTGCATTTCAAAGTGGAAAATGCCAGAAATGCAAGGGATGGGCAGATGTCTGCCATTAGAAAATAACTTCCCAGCTCTCCTTTCAGTCCTGCCAGCACACACACCACACCAGCCCACAGGAACCCTGCACTGCCTGGCAAAAACAACACAAGACTGCAAGTATCCTCAGTGAACACACTGCACAAACCCATAGAAATAAACCAGGTGTGAGTCAAGTGAGGGTTTGCTTTCTTGAATCCTCTTTTTAGATGCTGTACAAGCTATTCTCATTTATCTCCAAGTTTTCCACCACTTGATCCACAGGTGTTTGCTTATGTGAGGAAGAAACATTTCTTCACATATCAAGATGGCCTTTATCAAAAGACAAAGGGGCAGTGCTTGTAGCCTAATGGTTAGACACTCATCAATTTGCTTTGATTACGAGGAGAAAGGATCCAAACAAAACAGAATGAGAATGACTGGCTTCATATTATAGGGCAATTTTCTAGGTCAAGATACCATCGTTATTCCAGATGTTCACTTATACAGGCATCCATACCCATGAGTCTTTTAAGAACAGAAGTGTGCCAAAAGCCATCACTTCACAAATTCTCCATTGTGGTCTGTTGTTAAGGGATGGCACACAGGAGTACCAACCAGATGCGTTCTAATTAGTAGCATCCCAAGGGTCCATAGAGACACCTTCCCCCAGAATTACCTTAGGTTCCATGTGTTTTCTCCAGCAGGATGGCAGCATTACACAGCAGCTGCTGATTCTGCATACACTTTTGCATGTCGAGGCCAGCAGCACAATGTCTCTCACAGAGCATGCAAAGCAATGGCTCAGGCCATGGCAAGAGTTTCTCCATGTCTGGCAGAAATCACACAGGAGTGTTGTTTGCTTTCCCACCAAAGTTAAGGCCAAAGCCTTAACTTGCATATAAATATGTACACACACAACGATCGGAAAGTTGTGTATGCAAGGATTAATTTATATATATGCAAACACATTTAAAAGTTAATAAATCGTGTTTATATATAAGGATAGTCTACTCAAATTGTAGCTGAGGATACAAGCACAGTTAGATATCACTCATAAGAAAACAAAAGTTTCAGCATTTATGCTGAGATCATTTAACGAGAATATGAGATAAATATCAGCTTGAATTTGATGGGTCCCTTATCAGTTAACCATGGAAACACACAAATACGACAGTCGTTCAGAGTCGGTACAGCTCTGAACTTCCATACGTGGAAGCTGAGTTTCTCCTTCATTAATCTGTACTTTTAGGAATGGAAGCTACAGCAGTTATAGAAGAGAGGGAAAAAATGTGCTTTCACCATCACAAGATGGTGAAAAATAACAATAAGCAGCATTTAATTTAGTAATTAAGCCTAAAAATGTCTGCCCAACTAGTTTTGTTACCCAAGAGACAAAGAAGCATGACATTCTTTGCTCCTTTGCTCTCAGTCACAGCATGCAGCAGTGGCAACACTACCATCCATTCCAAGGAGCTAGTACATCAAAACTGAGAAACAAGGGCTTTCCTGCAGCACTGTGCAGACTGCACGGGACTCCCCTCGCCTAACTCCAAACACCTGCCATGCACAGGTGTTCATGTCTTCGGCCCACAGGGAGAAGCAGGTACTCATGGCACATAACTTGTGTGGATAACTGCTTTAGGATTACACTAATTTTACCCTGGGATTGCATTTACTTCCCCCAGGGATTACCTGGAGAGCCCAGACATCTCACTCAAACATCAGCTCCCACATCTGTTTGCCTTCATAGCAATGCATGCCAGCATGGGCAGACGGGCTCCCACTGCTGACAGCTGCTGGGGTCCAGCAGGAAACGTATGGCATGTGCACACAGCCCATACAGGACAGCTCCATCATTACCAGTGCTTTCCTCTTACCAACACCAGAGCCTTATTTTTATAGAAAACATCTCATGGAATGCAGTACCCATAAGATGAATGACTCACTATCTTTCTAAGCAAAGTCAAGCAGCACTTCTGCAGCATCACCACAATCCTTTTCATTCATACAACTCAAGCTGAAGCTTAAATGTCGCTTAATTACTTCAACTTTCCCCACAGCTGAGTAAGGATGAATTGTTTTGGGCCATGTATAAAATACACAATATAGCTAAATATGTAATAAAACTTGTTTTTTGTTTTTCGTATTTTTATTGAAACATTAAAGAAAGGGCAACAAAAACATAAGAGCAGTGGGTTGGCCATGTGTGACATACAGCTCCTTGCTGCTGTTTGCCCCTGCCTTGCAGAGCACTGTCCATGACTTCGAGCCCACCTCCCACCCCTGCACCATGGGCTGAGTAATTCTGCTCCAGACATTGACACACAGGCTACTGGAAGTCCACACAGACAGGAAATTCCTATCCTTTCTCTGAGGTAAGAAGCAAAGGAAAGCCCTCAGGAAAGTCTGAATAACTGTTTTAAGGAAAAAAATATAAAATAAAGAGTTATTTTCAAAGCATTCTGTTATTACATCACATTATCATAACCCAGATGAGCTCATTTCCATTACTAAAGCATGTTCTAAAACTTGTTTTTCAGCCTGGAGAGATGGAGTTGTATCACCAAGTGATAGGAAGCACACGGACAGAGTTCATTGCCTTGCAGCAATGCTGCCATGGACGAGGAAAGTTGACAGAATTCCTTCCAAAGATGACAAGGAGCTCTTAGTTAGAAAGAGGAGAATAAAATAACAAAAACCCAGTCTAAAAGCATGTCTAGTGATCAGTCCCCTCCCTGGCTCTCTGCCAGTGTAACCAGAACTGTAGGAAAACGCGCCTGTGTTTTTTGACGTTTATCGGTCTTCAGAATAACCACTGAAATGTGGCTTTCCCATCAGTACGAAGCGAGTGCTTAGACACAACTTCGTTTCTGTTCCCCCCAAGGTCACCTCTGTTCTTCAGACACCGTCCTGAAGGATGAAGAGACTGATCCACCATGTTTTGTAGCAGGTAAGAAGTAAAACACAAACACACTCTCCCATCTCTCAGGTCTGCGCATGAGTGCTGGCTGTGGGCTCAGCCCCAACCCATGCTAAGGGTCAGCAGCCTGGCAGCAAATCACCACAGCCATGAAGCAGCAGCTGGGCTCCAGATCTGTGGGCTAGGAGCAAGCTGAGTACCTTCTGTATGCGTGGACAGATTTCCTATGCCTGCCTGGACATGTGAAGGACAGGATGCGCATCCTTCTCTGGCTGCTACACAAGCCTGCCCCTGATGCTTTCCAGCCTGCGCCAGGCAGCAACCTGCTCTCAGTGTGGACTCAGTCCCTGATCACCAAGAGCAGCTCCAGCCCCACGGCAAAGACTGTATCCAGCTGGCCCATACAACAACCCCTGCCTTCACACAAAGCCATCTCCATGATCCCCGAGAAGCACGTGCCTGGCAGGCATGGCCGTGCAGGGCTGACTGAGAAGGCCCCAAAGGGAGCCGGCAGGGCTCACAGCCCCAGGCTGCAGGCAGAGCTCAGGACCGGCACAGTGCTCCAGACTGACGTGTCCTAAGGCAAACAGCTGGGCCAAAGAACCTCAGTGTGGCAGTTTCAGGGCAGAGGGCAGAGCTGCCTACGGGACTAAGAAAATACAGGAGGGGTATCTCAGGATAACTGTGTTAAGGAAAAAGCAGAAAAAAAATAGAAAAAAAACAAAACCATTCAAGTTCATTAGAAACGAAGTATGCCGTCTCAGTGAAGCAATAACATCGGCATTCTTTCCCCTTATGTCTGTTTCAACAGGCCACGGGCAGCACCGCCGCCAGGAGATGGAGTTGCGTGATTCAGGTGTGAGTGAGCGTTTCCACGTCCCTCCTGCTACGTGTCTTCAAACACGACCGCGCCAAGACGGCCGTACACGGACATGGCAGACGAGCGCCCCACGCCGCGCACACACACACACACATACAGCCCCGTCCCATAACGGGGGGCCGAGCCCAGCGCACGGCCCCGGGCCGGCCACAGGGGGTGTGGCGGCTCGGCAGGCCGGCGGCGACGCCTCGGTGCGGCGGGAGCCGCTACTCGCCGTCAGCGCCCGCTGCAGCCTCCGCCGCGGGCAGCGCCGGGATCTCTGCGCGCCCACCCAGCGCCCCGGGGCCGCGTGAGCAACGCGCCTGACGCGGCTCCCTCCTCCCACGTGCGCGTGCACAGCGCGGGGTCCCCCGCCTGCGCTCCGTCGTGCCGCCGCTCTCCCCGCGCCGGGCACAGCTCGCCCCGCTCGGCTCCGCGCCGCCCCCCGAGGCGAGCGGCGAAAGCGTTGGACGCCGCCCCGGGAGGGGGGTCTCCTCACCGGCGATTCACGGCAGCCCGAGCCCCGCTCTCCCCCCCGCCCGGCCCGAGGCGCTTACGGCTGCGCGAGGTCCCGCGCGCTCGGTCGTCGCCGCCGGTCCCGCTGCCGTCGCGCTCCGCGTTGCGGGCATTCGGCACTTCGCAGCCGAGCGGCGGGGGAGGCGCCTGCCGTCAGCTGACCGCCGCTCTTAAGGAGGCGAGCCGAGCGCCGGGGCAGCGCGCCGCGCGGGGCCGGGGACCGCGGCGATTCCGGTGCGGTGTGGCCGCGCGGACCGCCACCAGAAGTCGGGGCGGCCACGCCGGGCTGCGGTCCGTGCCGCGCGGCTCCGTGCCGGGCTGCGTCCGGGCCTGCTGGCTGCGAGGCCCTGCGTGGCGGAGCGCCCTGAAATCCCCGGGCTCCAGCTCGGGACGTGGAGCCCGAGTTTCACTGCACACAGCCCGAAGCTCACAAGGACGAAGCAGCTCACGCACATGTCTCTCATGCTATTGCACCTCAGACCGGTGCGCCTCACACTTAAGTACTATTAAAAGACTTGAGTCTGAAATACACCCCAGTTATGCTTTAGCCACACTACACCTCCTCTGGTGCAGATCGAGCTCGAATCTCTACATTTCAGGTGTGTGCAATGGTCTTTTCTGGAGGAAGAATGTGCAGAAAGGAAGAGTCTCATGGAAGCAGCTGGCTGCTTTGGGCTGGTTTTAATGGCAATGCACTGGTTTTCATTAATTCAGTCACTTTTGCAAAGATGTCAAATGTGTTTAAATTGCCCTTCCACATTTGTCGTTTTTCTTTAAAGGATTTTTAAATGACATATCTTGAAGCATGTTAACATACATTTGTAAACAAGTATTTACTGCATCATTATCATGAGATTAAAAACAAAAGTCCTACTTGGGTTTCCGGACTTTGTTGTGGGTCAGCAGGAGAACCTGCCGGGCTTCAGCTGCAGCTCACCCAGCACCGACCTCAGCATGCCCCACAAAGCTGGTTCTTCCTTAGGTACCAAAAGACAAAATTGGACTAAGGAGAAAAATGCCTTGAATGGTTCAAAGCACAGAAAACCAAAGGGTATAGGCTTCCACAAGTGAGAGGTATGTGAGCAGCATTCAGATCCCATTAACAGGGTTCCTAGTAGTGTGGTAAGCTGGTAGCCACAATTAGGGGAAAATGAGCAGCTCCTCCCTGCAAAGCATTGCTGGCCAGAACCTCATTTTCTCCATAATCTTAGTAGTCTTCTATGATGCACTGCAAGAGGTGAGCAACTCTGACCATTACTTTTAACTTCGTTTTCTGTCTCATCTTGTAAGGAAAAAAGGCATGGCATGAAAGTACTGTCCTGTGGGCACTGTTACAAAAGTGGGCAAGGTTGTGTTTGGAAAGCAACCCTAGGACTGCCAGCTCAGAAAACACTTATTTGATGTGGACAGTCTCTTCACCCATTTCTTCATTGTGCATATTTGAGGGAACATTAGCCAGAAAAAGGCAGCAAAACCACCATGATGTCATTATTTGGGTACTTTTGACTTCCGAGTCAACTGCTCTCTGAAGATCACCCTCCACTCATTTTTGATAGGAAAGGATGCTTCAAAATGTGTCATTAGATCTCTGTAACAGTTTTAAGACACACAGACATTACAGATGGCATGAATGTGATTGCTCCTAGGAAACGCTACTTTCTTCCCTTTTCCCTGCTGGCAAAGCTGAGGGTATGACCAGCTTTCCTCTTAACTACTTGCCCAAATTCTTATTTTGAACTGCTGAAGAAACGTACTGCATCCTGCAGAGCGCTGGAGAGGCCACGTTCCCAGAAGCTGTGTTCATCTCAGAGGTCACCATCAGTGGCCACCATGTTGGGTATGACTCAAAGGTCTTGTTCCCCAGCTTGCTCCCCGACATCTCCACCCTGGCATGGTCCCGCTCTGCTTATGCACAAGCTTCTGAAGTCACATGCTGCCCACAGGCTTCATTAGCTGTCCCACAGCTGTGCCAAGCCCACGTTTCATCTCCAATCTCACATTTTAAACATATGCAAAATGTTACTGCCAGGGTATGGTTCTGGATATCAACAACAAACGGGGGAACTCCAGCATTTCCATTGAAAATCCCCCATTTAGTTCTCAGTAGCAACAATGATTTTTCCCTGCCCAAGGAAGCAACACAGACTCTTGATAAGGAGCTGACTAATGAGGGAAGAAAACATTCCTCTGCTGCTTCTGACAGACAGAAGAAATGAAAAGCTTTCATTTACATTTTGACTGTTCCTGTTATTGCTCATTATAATTATGAAAGTTATTTTTGGTCTTCATCCCATTCCTTCAAGAAAATTACGGGTAGAGTTTGCCCTTTTTTTTTTTTTTTTTTTTTTTTTTTTTTTTTTCCTGTGGCCAAACCAGCCGAACAGATGCCCTCCCTGCTCCTTTGCTCTACCCCCTACATGGTAGCCCATTACTCACCCCACTACATCTTTGTAATCTTTTGTGGGTTCCTGGCCAAACAATGTCTGAACGATCTGCTTTAAGAAACCTCTTTCCACTCTCTTTCATGTGAAGGGTATTGTTGGTTTTTATTTTGTTGTTTCAGACTACTCCAGCCCACTAACAACTACCTGCTGATGCTGCCGTTCATTCTAGGATGCCCTACAAGGTCCTGCCCTCCCCGGCCTGACTTGTCTCTGTGTTTGCTCAAAGCCTTCAGACCCAGAGCCACCTCCTCAGCTTCTCCCTATGACGGTGGCAAATCAGCTCTTATTGTGGCCCGCAGTGGAAACAAGCCATAAGCTGCAGTGAGGCAATTAGAGGGTGTGGGAATGGCATTGTGAAGCACCAAGCAGACAAAGGTCTTTTCTGAAGCTATGACAAATTACAGAGGGCATTTTAAGTGTGCTGCTCTTGAGCGTCAAGGCCCAGACAAAACTGTAGGCAAAACCACTGAAAAGCAAGACTGGTCATATCAGGACAATCATCTAAGGAAACAAAAAGGGATATTTTGTCAGATGCTTAACACAAACCTGGAATTTTCTTTTAGTCACAAACACCTCACAATGCATCAGAAACAAAAAGAAAAAAGAAAATAAAAAGTCACTCTTTGGTTAGGTCTCCAAACTCCAGCAATTGAAGGACTACCTCCTGCTCCACCTCCCCCATCCCAGTGCCTCTTATCACAGACGTTCTGCAGAATACGAAACTGGAAACTCCATGTTTCCAGTTGGGTCCTCTGAGGCAGTTTATCAGACACATCGTTGTGGTGGAAAACTGAAATTTCTTCATTGCTCTGCACTCACTCCCCCGTATCCACACGCAAGCATTCCTCCTCTACACTTAAAAGATAATAACTCTGGCGTACTTTCCACTACAAATGAGGAAAATTTGCACTCAGAGTGAATTCTGCTCAGGTGCCCAGTGCTTTGGCAGAGCCCTGCTTTCTGTCCCTCCTTCCACCTACATGGTGGTTTGCTCAAGCTGTGGCTGTCACCCATGGCAGTTAGGGAAACAAACATGAAGGGCTGAAATAACAGCAGGTCTGAGACACAATGCTGCAATCCCAAAATATCTTCTGAGAACTTGAAGTACAGCATGTCGAGTGAAACCTTCATATTTAGGACAAAGTTAGTCTCTGTAATTGTCTGCTATTATATCTGTAACGTCTGACCTCATAAAATGGTAGAATTGTAGGATAACTCAGGCTGGAATGAGATCTCAGGAGGATTTTGGTCCAACCTCCAGCTCAAAGCTGGGGAAGCTCTGTGTTCGGGGCAGGTTTCCCAGGGCTTGATCAAGTCAGGACTTGGAAACCTCCAAGGATGGAAGGAGCACAGCATCTCAGGGCCACCCCTGCTGCTGCCAGCCTGCCCTCCAGGGGAACTAGCTTCTCCAGATACCCGCTCCATACCTTTCCTGATAGGCTCAGGCCCATTACCTGAGGCTTTCATGCCGTGCACCAGCCCTGTGGAGGGACTGGCTCTGTCTCCTTGATCCCCTCCCTGCATGCACAACTGCTGTGCTTCACATTCTACCCTGAGACGCCAAACAGTCACATCTGCCACGAAGTAAGGTGGCACTTGGATTTCTTCCAAATTAGTGCCAGATGAAGGGCCAAAACAATACCTCTGATAGCTGGCTTGTGAACTGCCAGACCAGCTGAAGTAATCTCACAGCAACTGACACTTCAAGGTAGTTTTACATCAATGAAAAATCCTTTGTGGTATTAGCAGTTTCTCTGCAACAAAACAGGAAAATCACACGACTCGCCAGCAAAGTACAATAATTATACAACTAAAGTTGATCATATTTATACTAGGACTACTTAAGAACATTCGTTTTTAAAAGAGATTAATACTGGACTGAAGTTGGGATTAAAGTATGCCCCAAAGTACTATTTATACTGTTGAAGTCAACAAAGCTGCCTAAGTCTAAACAAAAATCAATCATAAAAAAGAAGCAGCAGACCAAACGCAAAAAGGAAAATCATTTGATCAGCAGTTTACATCTGAGCGGTGTGGAGTTCATTATTCTAAAGATCTGCTGTTCTGGCTGTAATTGCTCACTTTCCCTCCTCCCTATAGCTTGTCTCCATCAGTAATGACCAGCAGAAACCTAATGAAAAAAGCACTGGAACCAGCAATCATGTAATATGCTCCTCTCTCTGGCACCAGCAACACGCAGGGACTTCCTTCCTTTGGGTAGCACCAGGACCATGACTTTTCAATAACTGCTTTTGGACATGACTTGTCGTCTCTGCTTAATCATTTTGAAGGAATACCCTCAATCTCTGCACCTTCCTGTGACTACAAATTCCACACTTTGAGCCAACAGAAAACTTACATTCTTTTGTTTGTTTGTCCACAGGCTACCCATCATACTGGCTGCAGCTGGACCTTTGTGCTCCAAGTAACTGCAGTTTCCTGTATACACTTCCCAAACTGTCGATTACTTACAGATATCTATTACTCATCTCTTTTCCAACCTCTGTTGATTTAGCTTTTTTTCCTTGAGGCATGCCATTTCTCTCATTTACATTTTCTGTTTTCTATGTTCTTCATAAGATGGGTGAGTAGAATGACACAGATTGTTCAAAACATGGGCTGTGAGTTCACAAAGTAACAATGGGTTTGCTTGCGTTCTGTTTCTCTCCTGTTTTTTACTTAGTTGCCTTTTGTGTGCTGCTGAGATATCCACAAGATGACCAGCTCTCCTTCCTAAAAAGTAATGCCAGCTTAGGATCTGTGGCTATGCCTATGCTCTGCAGTTGCAGCTAGATGGAATAATTCTGCTAGCTATAAAGTTGGCTCCTCCACTATTCAACCTTCTATTTTCCTGTTCATTTCTGCACATAAAAGATAGCACTGCTTCCAGCAAGAGATTCCACTGGTTATTGCTCTCAGTTATGAAAACCGAGCACATATTCCAACCCTTCCTTCCCAGTCTCTTTTTACCATTTGTTAATTCATGAGAGGACTGGAGATATTTTACCTTCTTTTTCTAACATTCCAGTTTATCAGATGGGATCACCCTCACCTAAATGAAGGTAGACATCTTTTAAGCAGATTTATGAGGCACAATTCCTCTTGAAAAAGAAATGTTACCACAGCATACTTACAGCTCTAATTTAATATTGCCTGGTAAGGGTTAAACATCGCTCTGGAAGTCTTGGGTCTGCTCTGCAACCACCTCTGAAAAAAAAATCAGTTGTATATCAGCTGCTGGGCTCACAGTGACATCGAATCAAGTGATAGGCTGCACACAACAAAACCAGCAGCTGAATATTTTTCTGCTTGAGCTGCTCTTATATTTATGTTATCAACCTGTCCTGAGATTCTTTTATTGAGGCTTTCCCTCTAACTCTGCCCCTTGATTACCACCAGTGTGGTAATCTCACTGACTTTTGCTGTACAAAAGATGGAAGCAATTAACTTATGTAGGTTTCCTACAATTTGCTATCCTTCTTGAGTGTTCCTGTCACATCTTATTGACAGAAATAGAAAAGGACAGTGTAAGCAGGAAGCCATATGAAATACACTTCTGTTTGAAATGTAACCTAAGAATCAGCAACTAAGGAAAACTCTGATCTGAAAAAAAAAAAAAAAAAAAAAAAAAAAAAAAGAATTAAGGGCATTCACAAGAAGTCAGCCTCACTAATTTACATTAAAGTGGTTCACAATACTCAAAGCAAAATATCTAAGAGCTTGGAAGGCCTCATCAGTGAAAAGCAGAGGAGCATGTAGTGGGGCTGTGCTCTATTCATCACAGCAAGAACCTGAACATGTGTGTAAGGCATTTGGGGACTTGATCATGTCCCATCCTTACCAGTCATTTTCTCTCCAGCACTCCTTCATTCATGGAAGTTGTTCAAATAAATCAAATGGCACTACTTGTGGAAGTATTTGCAGGACTCGGTAGTTATTCTGTTTTTGTAAGTGTTTTCTGTGCAATGAGACTTATGGAAAACCTTTGCACGATGCAAAATAAAAAGGTATTTTTGTTAATAGTTTTCAAACTTTGACAGTATAGAGCAGCTCAGATACTCACTGTGCTGAAGTTAGTATGCCAGGAGAGGGTTTGATGACAAAACAGAGTTTTCTAGGAAGAGCCCACATGAGTATCACAAGAAAAATGAAATGAACACACATATCACAATATACATAATCTAGTAATAATAAGTATGGTTTATATTTGAGAGACACTTTTCAAGAGATAAATACTTCTATTAAGAAGGTCAGTGTAGTGTTTGAACAACCTTGTTTGCCCTTTTGAAAATTACCACATAATAACCATCCTCTCCTATTACTTCCATCGTAGGTCATTGGTTTCCTGCACACTTCATTCAAGTTCTTCACTTAGTTAAAGAGTAACTTGCCCATTTCCTCTCCTCAACCAGTGCCTTTCTGCTACAATGACTTTTTTATTTTATTTTTTGCAATGTATTTTCAGTGTTTCATTTCCACTTCTGTACCACAGCACCACAAGCAAATCTGCAACCTCTCACTTTTTGCATTCGCTTTCCTTTTAAAATATTGAAAAGAATCTTTCATCTTTTGTGGCTATGAGGTCTATTTAAATATTTAAAATACACCAGAAATGTCTTTGTTACGCAAATTACCACAGTTCTGTTTAGTGCTGCTATTGCCCTACAGCAACTCGTTGCTCAGGCAGCAAAGAAAGCGGCAATGCACGGTGATAAAAAGGTTAAGCATTTTCCCAGTTGCCCCAACTTCAACGAACATTCTGCCTTCAGCTTTCCCTGCTCTCTCTGTTATTCTAAATAGATTTTGGAAATTTTTAAAAAAGGAAATTTAGAAATTTTTTTAAATGATTTTTTTTTAAATAATTGAAAAATAAATCAGATTTTCAGTTTACTCTGCATTGTTTTATTATTAATAATAATTATTATTATTTTCACAATGACCATCTTGATTCTGCTTCTCTTTTGACTACAATCAATCTGACCTTTGCTGTGACCACAAGAAACGTTTCAGTGCCCAAATCAGAATTATACAGGAAAACCAGATGTAGTGAAAATCTCAGGTGCCATTTCCAAAGACTTCCTCCTGCTTCCACTGAGCAGGGAGCTCTCCAGGGAATGCTCTTTAACCAGGAATTTAGACAGAACAGCACACACAGAAAAAGTCTACTTCAGTCTCCTTGGGTTACTTCGACATCCTTCTCCTGAATGTTTATTCTTTGGCCTCATGTCCACGAACTAAGCTAAACTTAAAATACCTGCATCAAGGGACACAGGAGAAACTACTCGAGGAAGAGAAATGACTGCATGTTTTGTATGTCTGAGATTCAGCATTGTTCCCGGCTACCATTACGTAACAAGGAACCTTGTCCCCCAGGGTCCTGAATCTATATTACTGTGACAAAAGTAAAGCGCATAAAATATCCCCTAACCACAAAAAAACACCCTGTAAAACAAGCTAAATTCGATGGGGATTCATCCTACCAAGAAGAGCTAAGGGCTCAGTCCTTTAGCCATTACAAGGAAACTAAGACAGTTCAGTATTCTGAATTTGAAACTGAAGAACAATTCCAGAGTAGCTGAACCTGTGTGTAAAAATGCTACCATGTACCAAACATCCAGCAGTCAAAAATAAGTTGCCTACTGAATAATCTCTCAGCCAACAGTTTCTGAAGCTTCAGAAGAATGAAGGTCACATCTCCCAAATACACAAAGTAATGAACCATTTTTACATTACATTTACATAATATGGTTAGACTGTGGCTGGACTCAGGTCTTTTCCAACCTGAGCAATTCTACGATTCTATGATTTGCAGAATGAGAAAACTGCATTTTTGTTCTGGGTTGTTTGTTTTGCTTTAAGGAATGGATCATCTCGAAGTTAAGTATGTCACCCTCTGTTCTCAAATGTTTACCATAATATAGGAGAAAAAGAGAAGGGGATAGCCACAGAGATTGTACTGACTTACACACCTTACATGGAGAAACCATGCCATCCTTTACGTTACAAAGGAATAAAGGCACTCAAGAGTAAGAGTAAACCTGAAGACCTCTCAGCATTTGTAAGCTGAGTTCTTCAGTTGATACTTACGAAATTTATCCAGGGGGTTGATTTGATGTATTGCTATGAATGCTTCCCTTATTAATTTATTTCCAAAGTAAAGCACTCTAATGATGAAAAACATCTGTTCCCAGAAATGACTGGAACACATTAAGACCAAACAAACGCTACCAACACCACCACACACAGCAGCAATGATGAGCGGATGGTCTGCTTTGCGAGGAGGAGCTGAGACATGGCAGCAAAACCCAGATACATCTGAAGCGATCAACACAGACAGCTGCAGCTGATAAATAAACACGTAATGCAGCAGAAACTCTTTTTTTTTTCTCTCTCTCTTTTTTTTTTTTTTTTTTTTTTCTTTTTTTTTGCTTCTGCAGACAAATCTGGGCATCATAATATAGCAAGAATATCTTCTGACTTGCTTTCTCTGTCAGACAGCTACAAACACACTCCAGGTAATTTTCCTGTCCCTTATCTCATTCTTTACGCTGTCAGGTTGTTTGTTTTGATTATAGAGAATCCCAAAAGAAGGAACCTATGGAGTAGGAGCTACATCAGACTGCCATAAAGCTGAAAATTGCATAGGATCATATTTATTCTTCCAAAGAGCCTTTGTTTCTGTTGTTACGATTATTGGCTATCTTATTACCCTGTACAGACCCGGAGATCAGAGAAATGCATGAAGGATATGTCCACTTTTAGCCATTAAATGCAATGTTATGGACATTATCTCAACTTGAGCAAGACCAGAATAACTGCTTTATTTTGGCACAAGTGGTAGAAGTGCTGCTCTGCTACACAGAAGGCTCGAATCCCGGGAGTTGGACTCAATGATCTCTAAGGTCCCTTCCAACTCACACGATACTGTGATACTGTGATTGCCTGGAAAAGAACAGGATGTAAACCCCCGTTTTAGTAAATACTGCCTAAATGCAGCAGAGGATAGTGATGCAATTTTTGGAACACCCTTCAGCTTGGTGGTTATTCTCCCTGCCCCTCAGAGTATTGCTATCTATTGGAAAAGAATTAACATAATTTGCCAAATATAACAAACTTTATACAGGAATTAGTAGAGCATGTTACTATTGTTATCAGACAAGGCAGAATCCCTTTCATTAACGACCAAGTGGGTGAAACACCTCAGTCTCCAGTGAATATGCTTCCTTATAGTCCTTCATATTCCCAAATTAAATTCTCTTAAGGGACATAACCCCACATTTACCATCAGCAAAGCAGGGCTTACTCTTGCAAAGCTGCCAAGTAAAGCAGCTAAAGAATAAACAATTAAAGATGGATGTATAAACAATATTTTTGTTAATATGGGACACTGGGATGTTTCAAGACAAACCAGCCCATTACTGGCAGAAGGACATGGTCTTGTATGAGGGTGCTTGGAAAGGGAGTCAGTTGAATGAAAGGCATGTGAAGAACAACAGAGAGACAGTATTTCTACTTTATTATGAGGAATGAAGAGTGGTTTTGGTAACAAGAAAAACAAGTGTGCAAGTTATCAGAAATAGTAAAGAAGAGGAAATTAAAATAGAGCAGAACAGTACATATGCATGAGGTGCCTGTGGAGCTTGTCTTGTCTCTGGCTGAGCCCTGCACAGCAGCTCTTGCAAAGGCAGCACAAGAGAAAACCCCACTGGGTAGAAACCAGGTCTCTCAACTACTGTTGCACACTTCACTTTGGCGCTTACAAACCCTGACCTTTCTTCTTTTGTTCTGACATGAACTGGCAGATTTCAACAAGCAGTCAGTGCACAAATCTTAGCTAGCAGAATTTTTCCTGCTAAACAGCAAACTGGACTTGACAGCAACTTGGGCACTTCCATCAGTGCCACCTCTAATTTGAAGCCAAGAGCAAAGAACTTGTTGCAGCATTATGCTCATCTCTCAACTGTGCTTCCTTGCTGGCTACCTCTTCTTTCCCTACTCACATGGCAGGACTACATCTAATTCAATGAATGGAAAATTATTCCCTGCTGCCTCTCCCCATGCAGAAATAGTGTTCTGTACACCCACAAACCAAACTCCCTGTGTAGAAGATGGTGCAAAACCTGTACAAAAACTTGCAGTAAATACTCCAGATAGCTCTGGTTCTGAATATGACTTCTCAATGTATACTTATTCCACTGAGTGTATAGCTGAAAGAGTGGAACAGTACCACCACCTGAAATGCCACCAAGGCTTTAAGGACTCCTGTTAAGGCCCAGTTTTAAAATAAGCAGAAGCAGGAGGTGATGGAAGCTTTGCTTATCAGGACACCTCTTAAGCCCTGCTGAAGGCACACTGACGTCAAGGAAACGTAAGCATACGCTTCACTTTAATTGTATGCATAAAGGCTGCTCTGAAATGGGTCATAGATGGCCAACTTCTGCTTTCATTAAAAATCTTACGGGGTCGTGCTTCTCCCTCAGGGGAATTATTTCTTGTATTCATGCATAAGTTTATTCTGTATTCCATATGTGCAAACCATCCTAAGCCTAACCAGAAGGAATTTCTAAAGCTTGAATAATAATTCTCAGACATGACATTAAAACACTGTTTTTCCTATAATAAACTGTTGAAAACAAAACATTAATGCTATTAATGATTAGCTTGCTACGTCTTTGGTTTTAAGTTTTCCCTTAGGCTGCAAGCTGCTCTTTCAGGCCATTGATTGTTTAAAACAACCAATTTCCTTGGTGTATTTCCTTAGAGTGTATTTTAATACCACCGTCAGGTCAAGGTCACTGAACAAATCTGCTGGCCATTAGCCATCTCTCCATTCTCCATCTTCCCAGTTTTGTTCTCGAACTTTCTGTTTTCTCTTCTGTTGGCCCATCAGGAATAAAATACATTGCTGCAGACATGAAATATTATCATTTCTGAAATTACTCCTTGATTAGTTGGTGCCACTGCAGACATCTCTTGCTCTGACTTCTCTGGATGGGCATGCATCCCCTCTGGTCTATTCACATCTTACTGGATCCTTGCTACCAGTCATTCGAGAAAAGTCAATTAAGGTGTGTGCTGCTAACTAAAAGCCCACTGTCATTCATATGGAATGTATGTTCTCAGCAGGACTGAGTGAATTCTTGGTCACTGAGATCAATCCTTCAAACATGCTGGGCCTGGAATGGCTCTTGTACAAGGAGCCAGAGCTGGGGGAAGCTGTCCTCCTGAAATCCATTCCAGCACAGCAGTGGGAGGACCAGCTGGCCATGGTTATGCAGAGAAGAGAACAAGACATTGCTCTTCTTCCCCCTCTTCTGCCCCTCATTTGTGCCTGCTTTACTTCTTGCTGCCACCTCCTCATCCCTTGTTCAACATCCTCAAGATTGTTTCCACTGCTTCCCAGAGAGAGGACATGGTGGCCTGCCAGAGATCACTGTTAAAGAGAGCCTCTCCTTTCATCCAGATGAAATGTTTCCTCTGTTACTTTGCCTGTTATTTTTAAAGACACTTGAAACTTTTCTGTCATCCTCCTGTATATGTCCTTCCAGTGTCTGCAGACAGTTAGCTGTCCAGTGAGTTGTCACATAGCCAAGTTATGCAGTATATTTACCTTTTTTTACATCCTCTCATAATCCAAACCTTCCAGCCACTTATCTTTTTTATTTCTGGGTTCCCTCTCAACTTCACCCAAGTGCCTTCTGCTTAGAAGGGAATGCCACGATCTGGATATAACTGCACTAACAACACTACGTTCCACTCTGGTACTTGATGGGACCAACCACAAAATCATACTGGGCTGTTCTAGGTAATTCTGACCAACTTGCTGTGAATTGTTATACCAGAATTTCAACGGTATAATTCTTTCCCTATTCCTATCTTTCATTCTGGTTGGGTTTTTTGTTGTTTTTTCATTTGTTTGTTGTTGGTTTTTTTTTTTCAGATGATTTCCTTTTGGCTGCACATTCCTGCAGTTCCCACCATGAATTTCATTTTGTTGTATTTTTTTTCCCCAATTTCTTCAGCTGTTTACTCACTGTATGTTTACTTCAGTGCCTTCTTGTCCTAACAACTTCCTACCACTTCATGTCATTTCACAGACGTTTGTAACACTCCATCTATCTGAAGCTTAAAAACAGCAAAGAATTAAAACACAATGAAGTATTACTACATCTTTAAAGTCTATGACTTCTCCATATTGCCACAAATTTAAAAGAACACACTCTCCAAAAGAAGCCACCACTAATAATTAGTTTCTTCATTTAAAAATAATCGTAATCCTCCTTGAAGCATGACTTCTTTTATTTTGCAAATGTCCCAGATTTCATTAGCATTCACTTACAGATAATCAACTAACTCTTTAATTAAAACTGACTGGATGCTTGCTTTTGTAAGTAAATCTTTGCCATTGATCATCTTTTATTTACTACTGTGCATAGCCCATTGTCAGTCTATAGCAACTCCAAGTCATTTTGAACTTGAGATAGCAGGACTTCAATTTTATTCCTTTTGTCAGCATTCAACATTCTATAAGCATTCTCAGCTGCTGTCTCTTCAGCCACTGAAAAACTCCCTTAAGGAGGAATGTTGGAATTTTGGAGGGGCAGAGAAGGAAAGGGTGGGGGGAGGCCTGCAGTCACACGTGGATTCCTTTTTCTGGGACTAAAGTGGCATAAACAACACCTGAATTGTTTAAAATTTGGTTCACTATAGAGATAGAGACAGAGAAATAAAGACAGACAACTTGGACTAAGACTCTTTTTTCCTTAAACTTAATTTTTTAACACTTGCTTCCTTCAGCATACAACATCCAGATGTTTAACTGTAGCTAAGAACTAAGCAATGATTCAAAGATCTTCGACACTCCAAATTATCACATTTGAAACTCAGGTTAACAATCTTTGCTTTTCTTCTCAGAAAACACCAGCTGCCAAAAGTGAACTCATTCCTGCTGATATGCTCACTGAAACTGAGGAAAAGCTGGAGTGGAAGTAAGCAGCTCCTACCGTCCACACAGCACCCTTATTTCTCACTGGGGATAACTGTTATCAGAAGATTTATAAGATATAACGCACAAAGTACGTTTTAATCATCTTTCAGATGGGTGTAATTAATCGGAGAAAAAGCACCCTTAGCTGCTTGGAACATGGAAGGTCATTTGCAAGGAAAGATTAGGATGAAAATCCTAACTGTTCCTTTCCTAATAATTAAATGGAAACAACATTTCCAGTTTAAATTTAGCACAGTGGTAAAAGCTGTACAAAATTACAAGGATGCCATGCACACCTCTGTGTTTGCAATATATCTTACTTAATAGGGAAGTGTTTGTTCGTCCAAGCACTCTGTTCCTCTTTGATGCCAACTTTAACAACACTGGAGCAGCTCTGTGTGCTGTTCTTGGAGTTATGTAATGCCTCAGATTATGCTGCACATAGTGCGCACACATATAGTATTGAGCTTCCTTCTTAAATTAGAGAAATACCTGTGCCATTTTCTCAGCCACAGATTAAAGCAATTGCACAGAAATGCAAGGGGAAAGGATGAGAAGGGAGGCCAGGAAACTGATCTGCCAACACTGTTCTTCCCCTTTATGAGTGCAACAAGTCCCGGGTGCACAAGACATCAGCAGGCACCACAGAGCCTCTTCATCCACATCAATCACCTGTAGTATTTGCCTATAATACAATATATAGCGCACATATAGGCTGAGATGGTCCCAAGTTCCACAAACCAGTAATGTAAAGACATTTTATCTTCAGCCAGACCCCTCAGAAATTACATACTTTAGATTTCTGATACAGATTAAAATTAGGTCTAGAGTTTTAAGCACAGCAAATTGTGCTTCACCCTGGGCTCTCAGGAAACCCTGTAAGTATACATCTACATAGCCAGACGTGCTACATGCATACACACAGAAATACCCTTTGTATTGATATATCAGTACGGTATAATCAGTATGGTGAGCAATCTGCATCATTGCATGTAATACCAACAGCAAAGAGAAAAACAACCAAGCAGCATTATAAGAAATCAAAAGAGAAATCCTTACCAGCTGGGTTTTCTCCATAGAAGTGAATCCACTGCTGTTTAGAAAAATGCTCTAAGAATGCCACTCATCCTTCTCTGGCAGCCAAATACTGATCTGCATCAACAGCAACCCCTGTCTTCAGCTGACTCATCATTTTGTGCCTCCTACTGATTCCAGATTCTCACCAAATAGCGCACATCTTGGGTATTTTCACAGGATGCAAGCCTGTCTAGTTCCCCACCATGTGGAAAAATGGCTTAACTATATTATCAGGTTTAATTCTTAGCTTTTCTCTCAGATGATCCATACCACTACTTCCTAGCTATGGCCCTGCTAAGCTGCCCCTTTCTTTGGTAGTCTGAAGGATAGGGAAGATCTGATTTTTCTGATGACAACAGGCACATTGCGCTGGTTTCAGCTGGGAAAGAGTTGAGTTTCTACATAGTGCATGGTATGATGCTGTGTTTAGGCTTTAGGAGAAAAACGATGTCAATAAAACACCAACATTTCAGTTGTTGCTGAGCAGGGCTGCACGGAGCCAAGGATGTTTTGGATCTCAGCTTACCTCGCTGTCCTGCCAGCGAAGGGCTGGGAACACATAAGGAGCTGGAAGGGGACAGAACCAGGACAGCTGCTCTCAACCGGTGACAGGGATATTCCATCCCATATGGCATCATGCAAAATAAATAAATGAATAAATTCAAAAAGGGTGGGGAGTTGGCCAGGCAGGCAGCTGCTGCCTGGGGACTGAGTGGGCATCAGTTGGCACGTGGTGAGCAATTGCTTCTGCATCGCTTGTCTTAAATAAATATATAAATATAAATGGCACCCCTTGACATTCATCAACACTTGCTTATGTTTATGAAGACCAAACAGTGGATGCAAGCTGTAAATATTACTATCATTACTATTATCATATTTCTTCTTCCTTTTCTGCCTCAGTAAAACTTACTTCGTATCTCAGCCCACACGTTCTACTTTGTTGTTTATTTTCCATTCTCTCTGCAATCCCCTTTATGGTGTTGAGCTGCTCAACAGGTTAAATCACAACACACGAGCCATAAATGTCACTGTGCTGGCTGTAGCTAGAAAGGATAAAAAGCACAGCTAAAACATTTGCTGGAAGGGAGACAGCTTGATAGGCAGATGGATAGATATCATTATTATCCAAACTTTGGTTAGAAATATGCTGGCCATGTCCCAGAACTGTGTAACAGAGATCATAGTTAGCCAGCAAGATGTAAAGCAGTGGAGAGCAAATAAGCAGAGGCATCCTAGAAGAAGGGATGTCACATGGATTGGTGTCTGGAAAATCATCAGGCTGGGCCTAAGCACCGATACACCTAAATAACCATTCATAGACATATGAATTAGTGTACATTCATGTGTCAGGAACTCACTTCAGTCTGAAAAACATTTTCAATTCTTCCTGTGGCTATGAAGATTTAAACAAAACATGGGAGCTCCACATTGTCTGCCTCATGGACCTGCTTTAGCATTGAACAACTGATTATGCTCAGTCAAGAGTGTTTCTCCTTGGATGCTTTACTTTGAATTTTACACACTACTTTTTTCCAAATAATGAAAAATTCTTTACAACTTCACATGCAGCTTTTGATCCAGCAGACCTGAGTAATCAAAATACCTGCAGATCTTCACTACCAGGTCACTCCCCTTATTCATGAGTACTGAAGCATGGAGCTCTCTGGTAGCTGCATGCATGCCCACCACTCTTCTGTGCTGAGGTAGGGTGAGGACGGGATTTTACAGAGTTTCTCTGTGAGTTTCTCAGGACTAGCTAGTGTAAGACAAAAATACACACCTGCACAAAGCTAAGAAGGCCAAAAAAGTCTTTGCTAAACCTGGACTTGACAGAAATGCTGAAGTCCAATTCCTCTCAGGTACGCCACAGTACTAAGCTAACCTGTAGCTAAAGCTAAGGACACATAAAAAGAACCAGAAAACAGCTTCCATCTCAGTGGTGGAGGTAAGCTGTGGTCCCCACTGGTGTTGTTCACCACCAGGATTTCACTGTAGTAGCACACTTCTCATCAGGAGCAGCTTCAGCCTCTTGGGTGTCACAACCGACAGAAACAGGCAATGGCACACGAGCCACAGAGGCTCAGAGCAGTCACTATTACTGGAGATCCAAGGAAGCAGATAAGAATGTGACCTGGCCTTGTGTGTTACCCAGTGCTGCTGGTAGAAAAAAAAATACTCGTGTTAGGCAGAAAGCTGAGTCATGGAATCACCCCTGTACCAGTCAGAGGGTTAAATGCATGTAAGTCATCAAATTCAGCTACATTTTAATGTAAACTATTTGAGCACATCATGAATATTTTTCTCCAGAGACAACTATGTTTGCAGATCCCTTTTCACTATGCGTAAGAACCTGAAAACTTAAAATGCACAAAGAGGTCCAATTTAATGAGCATAAATCATGTTTACATTCAGCCTTTGCAAGCCCAAATCCCAAACCTTCAGTCCTCCTTGTTTTGGGGATTATTTGCAATTTCTGCCACTGGCACTGCAATCCAGACATCACATTTTGTAGGAGCAAAGAAGGGTGTCCCTGCCCAGAAGGCAAGACAAAGGTGACAAGTTCTGCTGCTGCTCCAGTTAGGAGCTGGCACAAGAGTCTGAACAAGTCTCAGCAGCACATTACATGTGAAGCCTATGACCTTATTTTAATTTCAAACTGGTTCATTTATCCAGGTCACATTTATTCAGGATTTCCTTCTCATATGTGATAAGACAGTGCCTTGCCAAAAAAAGGCATGCATAGAAACGTGCAATAAACCAGGATCACACAAAAAATACTCACTTCCTATTGTTTTGCTTTCTTTGAAATAAAACCCCATTGCTTTTTTTTCCATGTTCTATAGGAATAAATGAGATTCTGGACCACAAATGATAGAAGCTCTGAGCCTGTGATTAAGCCAAGACCTGAGAAAGTGACTATGATTCACACATTCATTCTTATGCTATCAGTGAGGATAGAAATACTTTTGCTCCTAAGAACACACATCTTCTGAAGAACTGTCTCTACTGCTAAAGACAGGACTTAAATGTCTACAGCTGGTGTATGGAAATACAGATGGATCCACAAGATCGGCCTCATTTGGAACACAGATTTCCTGTTTTCAAAATGTAGTGAGACATCGCAAAAAGAACAACTATTTCACAAAACCCTGACCTGCATGTAACTTGATCCTACTCAAAGTAGCTCTCTGTAACTCTGTTCCCTAGCAAGCAAACTCCTTTGGGGATTTGACTCGGGGGGCTATCAGCTATGAGGATAAACTTTGAGTCTGCTCCCAAAAGTATTAACTTTCTTAAGATTATTTCTGTGATTATTTCTTTCTTTTGCAATTATAGGCTATGCTTAGATATACTAAAATCACCTTTCAGCATATTTATCTCACTGAATTCATACAATAATAATAATAATAATAAAACAAACAAACAAACTAGAAATCTAGCAAGGAAAATGTTGGGCATAGAACCTGAGAGGAGATAAAAAAAACGAGCATTATGCTAGTGTTGCTGTTCGTGCTTACTGTTGTTATCTGTATGTTCTCACAAATTTCATCCCAAAGGGCTCTGAATCCTGTCCATGTACATATTCAACCAAGAGCAACTCGCTGTGCATTTTCAGTTGGAAAACCAAGGTTTTTCCTTTTTGAAAAGGAAGTGGGGAGACAGAAAGAGGAGGAGAACCTGCAAATGGACAATCGTTTTCAGTCTTAATAAGTTTTTTCCCATATTCTCTGGGTGAAAAATCAATAAACTGGCTGTTCCCATCATTTTTTAAGTCCAGTTTCCAAACTGAAGGCATTTCCCCAGCTACACAGGAATAACCTGGTGATGTGCAGCTTGCAGCTCATCTCAGACCCCAAGCTCTTCAAGAAGTGGGATTTCTGACAGCCTCTGTGAGCTGGAAAGTTCTTATAACCGGAAAAGGCAAACAGATCCCCGTGGCCATGCCCTGCCATACGGACAAAAAGAGGAGTGAGTTCAGAGAACAAAAACGTGGCTATCACTGCCACTAGATTTATATCTCAAGATGCATTTCCTATATAATTCATACTTTAAGTCAAATTTGCAATCTGATTTGCATAGTGGTACTTTATTCAGTAACTGAATAGAATAGGAACTAAATGGAGCATTTACTGCTGGTAGGGTTGTTTGCCTTTTTGTAAATTATTATATTTTATTTCTGAGGTTAGCAAATTCTGTGGGTTTTCAGGTCTTCCGCTTAGCTACCATAGCCCGAAGATTCAGTAGCTCTCAAAGTTTTTGTTTTGTCTTCTCACTAGAAAAAGATGAGGGCAGTAATTAAAAAGAGGGAGAAAAGGAGATTTTGGTTATTCATTCCTTTCTGTACAGAAGTCAACAAAACTATGCCTAATGTTCCCAAATTATCAGGCATAGAACGAATACTCTTTTGAAGTGGTATTTAATTCAGGAAATAAGTCAGTCATTGTCCAGTGAAACCCAGAAAATTAACTGGGCACAAATGAACATTAAATACATTGTCAGTTTCTTCTTTCATGACTTTTGTCAGCCAAGAAAAGCTTCAAATACTCCATGCAGTGCAAAACAATGAAATACTATTTATGTGAGTACTTACACAAACCTATGCAAGCCAATTTGGAAGCTCTTCTGCAGTGGCTGATCTCATATCAAGAAACCGTGCAGTACAACTATACCATGATAATTCTGCTCTAGATATGCTTTGGGAAAAAAAACGTTAAGTTTTCTTCCAGAACTGTCTGCCCAAATTCTGCTTGTCACATTTTCCTAGTGGTCTGCTGTCTTCCAAAACCAATAAAATAAAAAAAAACCAAAAAACTCCAGAGAGCCACAGCCTGATGTATGACAGACACAGTGGATGAGCAGAGGAACACATCCATAGGACAGATGGGGCTGAAACAGTCTACTCTTGTCATAAGGATATGCTTTGTGTACGCCCAGTGAAGAACGTGGTGCTGTATTTTAAGCCAAAATTATGCATCTGTGGAACACATGGTTTGAGGCAAGCCTGAAGGTGGCCTTTCAGTTCTGGGTATGAATATGGATACAGTAAGCATCACTACACATAAGTTGCTCTGAAAGTAATGCCACCTATTTATTTCCATGGAAATTACAAAAGATACAGAGAGCAATAACACTATTTGATAGAGCAAGTTCTCAGCAACACACACAATACAGTCACCACTACTAGCCAATTCGTCCAGATGAGTTGATCGAGATGCCCTTCATTTTGTGGCATGACAGCTGTGTATGGCTCTCCAGAATGTGGCTTGCATTTCACATCACTGTCACCACTGTTTAAATGCACCACTGACCATCTCACTGTGCTCACATGCACTGTTTGGTCCCCATACATGCTTAGCAGGTGTCAGTGAATGTCAGTGGGTGCCATTTTTTCCCCATTGAGGAATTTAATGACACTCCTTTACTTCATACACGCTTCCATGTCAGACACCATTCTGTCAGAGTGCCCCTCTACTGCCATCTGTCGTATGGCAACAATGGGACTTTGGTGGGAAGGTTCAACCTCTACTGCCAAACCGCCAACATCTGCCTCCTACATCATGAGCCAACATCATTAAAATAGGAGGCGTTACACTTGCAGTCCTTGTATTTAAAGCCAGAGAAAGAGGAGATTCTGCTTAAGACAAGGGCATGGCTATGCCAGGTGACAAGGACTGGTTTTAATCCAAAGTAGGTTAAAAGCTCATTTGAGTATCTGAGCAACAAAGAATAGTTTAGCAAAAAGAAACTGAAATTGACTTCCTAGTTAAGCTAGAATCAGAACACCCCAGGAAGGGGAGATTTTGAGATTTTCATCTGGATAAAATACAAACAGGCTCAGGGTATAAAATGAAACCTGTCTATCTCAATCAATGTTACTTTTCATGACAGCAAACCTACAGAAACAGATTTTGTATAGGAACTGGTTCCTCAGCTGAACAGTTACACAAGTTCTATGCACCTATTGGGTACACAGCAAGAAACCTTCCGGATTTGATCTCAAGTCAGATTTCTGCATGTGAGCTTCTTTTTCTCCTGTGTGCCACAACAGTTCAGCTGTCCAAATGTTGATGATGTGCGTAAGTTCTTTGTTTCACATCAATCTTACACTGATTTGTATTGAGAAAGGCTTCAAGGAATCAGGGGGACACTGAAATATTCCATCCCCAGGACAGTGCTGGTAGAGTATCCAAAGCATTGCTATGTAAATCCCCATGGAGCTGCACAGACTTGTTGGGGAGCGGATAACCATCAGCCAACACCACAGTACTGCTGCACAGCGTGGTGCAGCAAAGAATGTTACCCACACTACCTAGAAATTCCTGCTCTGCAAAGTGCTTTGCATTTGCTGGGGATTTTTTTCCCATTCAGTATTGCTCACAGCGTGACAATAATATATGACTTCTCACAGTACAGTACCGCCGTGTCATTTACATTAATTTGTGTTAGAGCAGGGGACAAGGAGCCTCAAGTAAGAGCATGAATCATTCTCACCAGCCAAGGGAAATGACAAAGTGTTCTACACATAAATATTTCTCCTTTTCCTTCCCACTGGAAAGTGTATAAACATTTCAAATCCCCAAGAGCTAAAATATATAACACTCAAGAACTACTTTGGATGCTTAATTGACACAGGCAAGAGTGCTCTAATGAGTACATTGAAAGGAAGTTCACAAGGCCATGCTTGCCCCCTCCATGCTCCATTCACAGTGCCCTCAGGTGCCTGTGTGCCTCACCCAGAGCCACCCGAGGGCAGCAAGGGCAGAGAGTAGGTTGGCATGCTCTGTGGGGTGTCCTGCAGTCAGGGTGTTGGGAGAGCTGTTCGCACAGCAGCCACAGCCCCACACAATCAAGTCCAGAGGAAAGACAAGTGCTGCAAAGAGCCAGCCCTTCCTGTCCTAGCAGGAGCTAAAAGCCTTAAATACAGTCTGCCCCTCTCCCAGTCAAAGGAGCAGTGGCCCTGGTACCAGCCATTGACCCAGGAACTCATCAGCTGCATCACAAGATGCTGACAGCCTCTGCAATAGCTGGAAACCAGTCCTTTCAGAGGAACTGGTGGTGGCCCAGAGAAGCAACAGCTCCGGCACAGAGCCAGCTCCCAAGACAAGCCCCGTGCTGATGAGGTGCTCTGCCATTTCCTTCCAGACCTGGCCTCCAGAGAAGCCGAGGGCTGGCAGCCCTGAGGTCTCTGGCAGCTCTCTCCAAACAACCTTGGGAAAACTGCCACACAAAGCAATGACCCAAAATAATACACATTGCCATAGCACGCTGGAAAGCCCTCAGTTACTTAATCTTACAGTGGCCTGTAAGAAGAAGCAATGATAGCACTCAGCCCACTTCTCCTCCTCAAGGCATAGGATGAGAAATAAACCAACAAATATTTGAATGGTATCCACTGTATAAACAAAGAAATAGTGAGAGTCACAGCAGTATCAAACTGACAAACAAACAAATTGCTTCAGGTACACCAAGAAAACACCATAGACATTTGTGACATAAGGTGTGGAGTGAAATAATCAGAACTAATCACAAGATCACATGCGTTTCACTTACTAATGGTAATGATAATTATCAGCTAGATCCCAGTTAGTCCCTCAGACTGTGTGCTGATAATTCAGCACCTGGAATCCTGCTACACCCGAACGAAAGAAGCACATTCCCTTTCCTGAAAAAATACCCTCTCAGGAAGCAGGCCTTCTTCTGCTTTGCAAAAGGATGTTTCTACTGGCAAAAGTTTCAGCAGTGGAATTTGCTATGTTTTGGTACACTAATGAACTAAAATAGAGATTATAAGTAGACGACATTCCTTTTGCAGTAAGCAGGCTAAAACCTCTAACACAGTTCAAGCAACAACAGATATTTTCCCTGGCAGATACTAGACTAGACAGGCTGTGAGTCTGATCTAGTACAGCCCCTGCAACGTTTATATCTCCTTAATTATTTTGCATTTTAACATAATTTTGATTGTTACACACTTCCCTTAATTGAAAATTCTAGGGAAAAGAAATTAAAGACCTTCAGAGAGTAAACAGTGAGACTTTATTTCCTTAGGGTCTTGGTTTTCAGCCCAGAGAACAAGTCCGTTGCTAGTGCCATTACATAATTGGCCGTCTTTTAAAGCATAAAAGCATTTGAACAATTTCTAAATTCTTTTTCTTTGGTTAGGATCATATGTCTGGCAAGACATAACATGATGTGACGTCTCCTGCACAATCATCTAATCTCACTTTGAAAAAAGCAGGACTTTCTCCAGATTTTCTCTCCTGAGCCTCATATTTTGCTGGCAGAATCATCCTGCATTACAATTCCTGTTCTGACCTAAGCAATGTAACTCTTGATATTCCCCAGTGCCTTCAGATCACATTGCTAACTGCAAGGAATTATAGCAGGATACCCAGCTAGCTAGAGTTTCCAAAGGTCTTAAAGGAAAACAATCACATGGAACAGTTTTTCTCTGGTGTCTGAGTCTTTTTCAGCCTTTTTCATTCCTAACTTTTTTTGTTGTTTTGGTTTGTTGGTTTTTTGTTGTTGCTGGTTTGTATGTTTGTGTGTGTGTGTGTGTCATAAGAACATGTTGGAGCTGAGGCAAAACAACAAGCAATTACAAGGACACTGGGACACTGGAAAACTCTGCTGACTTAAACCTGGGAGCAGGGATAACCAGCAAGAATACACGGAGTTTGGGCAGCCCATGCTGGGAGCCCAGCCTGGAGCACAACCTCCCCGGACACCTCATGAGACACTGCTGCAATTTGTGCCTGCATGGTCCCTGCCCATCACAAAGCACTGCCACCAGATCTGTGTCATGGAACATTTTTGCCTGACACCTAGTGACTCCTCCAGCCTCTGCAATGGGAAGAGTCAGTTGTAATGAACTTTACATCTTAACACCAACACCTTAATCCACATCTAACGAGAAGGCACCATGACGGCACCTGCTCACATGGGCTCTGTGTGAATGCTTACAGTGGGAATGTCATTATACAGACTGGAAGTGTACCACTCGCCTGAGATTTTGCTCCTGCCCCATATTAAACATGCTGCAGCCCTAACCAAAAGCCTACTTTACTGCACTGCAAACCTCAAGTGTCCCAGTTATTACTCACCCTGGAGATTCACATACAGACAGCCTGTTGTGGTAACCTGATGATCCTCATGGGTCCTTTCCAAGTCAGGATATTCTATGATTCTATAATGCATTAGATTAGAGAATGGCAATTCTATAATGCATTAGAGAATGGCAAGTTACATTACACTTGTGCATTTAAGGTAGCAAAAATAAAATATCCCAGTATATCCACTAAGCACTGCTTTCGGGAACAGAGGCTTGCAGCGAACCACTAGGTTGGTGAGTCCATCCCTGCACATACACTGAGCATTTAGGATGCTGGTGCTGCAGTCCTGCATAGCTGCTCTGCATACCAGCCAGCCTCAAATTTGTTGAGCTACAATTGGAGTTTGAATGCTCTGCTATGCCATTCTGTTAATTTCAGATTATTCCTACTTTTCCTAGTTATATATGGGGAGTATTTATATAGCATACGCGTATGGATAAATGCTTTACACTGAATTAGATTTAATCTTTTATTCAGGTAACCCTATCACAGTCCATTATACATAGTTTATGCCAAAGTGCTCCTTTTCTTCCCCTTGTTAGTGATGGAAAATTCCAAGATAAAACATTCACTGCTGTAACACATGACTGGTTTTCAGCTGCACGACAAAAAGAGCACGTGTACCATATTCTGTGTTTAGCTTTGATTTTGAAGCATTTGATGAACACACCTGTAGATTTTGTACCAATAGGACCCATTAGCTCCTTTGAATGAGTCAAGGCAGCTCACCTTACAAAACCTTATTCAGTCTCCAAAGCCCTTACAAAACTTTGCACAGTAGAAGTTAGTAGGTGGAAAAGGAATTTCTGCATTGCTACAAACTGATCTGCTAAATGCTCCTGTAGGAAAAAATATATCTTTGTCAAAATGTTTACTTCCTCAAAAAGGAATGAGAAAAGGCATTCATGAATAAAACTAAACAAACTTTATTACCGAAAGCTTGTTTTATATAAGAAATCATTATGATGAAGTGATTTTCTACTCAATAAAACCTACAATAGCTTCCCTTGTGCAGTTTAATGTCAGTGTGTGTGGAAAATTAGAAAATACAGAACTCACTGTGCAACTGCAGAGAAGCTTCCAGCTGCACAACAAAAGAGGGTGAGATTGCGTGCAAGAATTCACTCAAGTTAAGCAGGAAGTAGCTAAGAGAAAATTCCAGCATCTGCAATGAGGAAGGGAGCAGCATTTGCAAACGTTCTCTCTATGTATGGATTTTCCACAGAAAGGTAACCTTTTGATTGTTTTGATCTAAAATGCTTATTATAAATGGCGTAACACGATCAATTGCCCTAATACAATTTACAGCTTTGTGAGATGACAAAGCAGACAAAATGTCAGCTGATGCTCCTTTGTGTAAGAAAGTTATAAAATCTCATGACATGTCTGTCACGGCCAATAGATCAAGTGCCTGCATAGGAAATAGAAAACACATTGAGGCTGCATGGAGGAAAAATGGAAACTACTAAATAAAAAACAAAATCACACGCAAATAAAATCACACCAGCAGAGAAGTTGGGTGCTGATTGCCAATAACAAAAATCTATTTCTTTTCGTCCAAGTAACAATGAAAAATGTTTTTCATTCCCACAGGCAATGTTAAAATAGGAAGAAAATCTCAAAGGCAAGGGCATCCAAACAAAGCTTCCTGAAAAATTAACAACAATGTAAATAAATAAATAAATAAATAAAAAGCAAAGATTTGGTGCATTTAGGCTGACAATAAACCTGCTGGCTTTCAATTATGGCCTTTTTCTTTAAGTTCACCCAAAAAAGAAAATAAGAGTCTTGCGACCTAAACAAAACATGACAGATAGCAGTGAGGTTGAAATATCCAGGGCAGCCTTTGCCACAAACTCAAACTACTCCATAGGATAAAAATGTTCTGTTTCATACACCATTGCCTACACTCCTTGGAAAAAATTAATCCTAGAGTGCTTCCAGCTGAGTTTAAGTCATTTAGGGTTTGTTTTTCAGGAACTAGTTGGGCAGGACTAAATTTGTGACTACCAAGTTTGCAAATGAGGAAAAGAGCAATGCTGGCTAATACACTCCATCTGGAAAACAGGAGATGTGGTTCCAGAAGCCATTTTTGAAGAAGAATCATGGATTAACTTTCATTTAAAATAACGTGAATCCCACATCTAGTCTCTTCCCAAAGTAGACAGCTCACCCTTGCGCTTTGAATAAAGCAATTACTCAATTTTTAGCTGGGAATTCTTATTTTCTGTTTGGTTGTGTGACAAACTGCTGTTCATCAAGCACCAAGAAATGCACAGTCTCCCTACAGCTGTGTTATAACACATGCAAATAATTTACAAAGCAAGCAAACAGCAGTGGGAAATACCTGGCCAGGATGCCACACAATGAGGTGTCCCATTTCAGACCTCATCTCACTGGTTAAATCTGACATTAAGTCATTCTTTTCAACTTAGTTTCAGTCTGGCCTTTCACTCTTTCTTGCATCCGTCCAGAATGATTCAGAGGATTAAGACAAGAAATCAGACGTTAATAAAACAGAAGCAAGGAAAGAGTTACTTGAGAAGACATTAATGATAGAAACTGCCTACAGAATCTTCCCGTATTGGAAAGCATCATCCAAAACTCCTCCTGGCTTCCAAATGAAAAACAAGCAGTGGATTTGTTTCTTTTTCAGTAGTGCACAGGTAAGTTTCCTTAAACAGAAAACAAAAATTAATTAGAGACCACAATCACTCAGCTCTTCCCTAAATTAGCAGTAGCTTTTTCTCCCACCTACCCACTAGTTCTGCCAATTTATTTCTGGGGTAATTCTGGAAAAAAAGAACTGATTTGTGTTTAAGTTACAGCTCTATTTTCCTAAGTAATGTCCACACCTGACTGGCCTCTCATCTCAACCCACTTCACTCCCTGAAGCAGACCTATGCTGGCAGGCAGGGCCCACGTGCTGTCCATGGCGCTGTGCTTCAGAGCACAGATGCCCATATCCTGGAGCTCACAAATTTCCCATTCATACTCAGCTTTCACTGGAACACATTTCTTGTGCATTCCAGATGAAAAAAAAAAAGCAAACCTGAAGCAGTCTAGGAGCTCCAGTAATTGTTTTTACCATTATTATTATTATTTTTAACCTGGAAAAAAAGTAAATCTCCTTTGATTGAAACCAGGTAACGCCTGCAGAACGTAGGGGTCCCTGTGAAACAGAGACCCGAAGGACCAGAATTCTCCAGGAGGACACAGAGAAATGGCAACCCTGGCCAGACAAACTGGCTCTTTCATGAGGGTTTAAAGCAAGTACACAGCCACGCATTTCTGTTAACACATCTCTGATGAGCAGAAGGCAGGAAAAGAAGCATAAAGACCTCCTCATGTCTTTCACTTTTCAAGAATGTTTTCAGAACATGCAGATTTGTTATCATATCTTTGTACCCATCAATTCTGCAGAGTGTTTTTGCTGCAACATATTAAACATGATGGTGATAGGGAGCTTCAGATCAAGCACATTTTGCAATAAAAGAGCAGAAAAGTACAGGCTGAAGAAATAAAACAAGTCCATTTGCCAGGAAATAACTGTGTTAATAAACATGATGATGAGACTCCCACAATCACAAAGGAAAACATCTGAAACATATTTAAAAAGAAGTGAAAATAAATTCACTGCCAGCTTCAGTGCAAGCAGCCCCTCTAATTTCAATACCAGCTGATGCAACAAATCTTTGGCTTTACCGTTTTTACCATGCAATGCACGCATCCCACACAACTCATTGATCGGACTGTTTTTCTATTTTATTAGAAACCCATAAAGGCAAACACTGGATAGGAAAAAAAATGCACTTTGTTTCATTCCATTCTCTAGAGTGTCTAAAAATATTTGATTCATGTTTCCATGATTGTGCCACGAATACCACACTTAATTTGGAACAGTTGTGGCAGATGTTAGACTTGAAGCTCACGATGGACACAAAACTGTTACATGTTCAGACATGGATCTTTGTAATTACAAAAGGAAACATGCCTTCACTTGACACCATGCATTGTGTAGTTATTCATTTACAAAAATGCAGTTTATTAAAAGAGCTGAACAGCACACGGCATCAGCACCTCACTGGGGAACACAAGTTCTCCAGAACATTCCCAACAGAAAAGAGTCTTTCTGCTACCCATTATATCTTGGAAGCAACAAGAAAACCCACCACACAAGTGAACATGGCAGAGGTCTAAATCATCTGGCATCCGGACAGCTTATCATGTTAATACTGCATTGTAAATGACTGACTTATTAGAACTCACCTTGAAAATAAAGTGCCGTCTAAATGGCAAAAGTACACAAAACATCTTGACATTTATCATGCCATACAATAGAAAAAACCCATCCAGCAGAAGGGGGCAGTAACATTCAGTGAATCCTGCATTTCCTGGCTATACAAACCGTGGAGTGAGACACTGAACGGCAGCCCCACTGAAAGGGACTAGGTCAATAGCAAGTTGAACATAAGTCAACATTGCGCCCAGACAGCCAGGAAAGCCAACTGTGCCCAGGGCAATGGGCACAGCCCCGAGCTGCTGGAGTTCAGGGGGCATTAGGACAACATTCTCAGACATGGGGTTCAGATTTTGGGTGGTCTTGTGTGGAGCTGAGAGCTGGACTCAGTGATGTCTATGGGTCCCTTCCAAGCTAGGATATTATGTGATTCAGATGCTTTCTGCTTCTATAAGCAGAGTCATCATGAACAGGCCAGGTGGGGTTCTGACTACTAATATGGGGGAAGTCTGTGTTACTTCTGGACATTAGGAAGTATTACTTCTCAGAAAGGGTGGTCAGGCACTGGAATGGACTGCCCAAGGATGTGGTGGAGTCACCGACCCTGGGGGTGTTCAAGGAAAGACTGGATGTTGTGTTGAGGGACTTGTTTTAGTGGGAGCTATAGGTAATAGGTGAACGGTTGGACTGGATGATCTTTTAGATCTTTTCCAACCTTGGTGACTCTATGATTCTATTCTATGATTCTACTTTATATTCCACTGTATATAAAACAATACCTTAATTTCCATGTGTCGTTAAGAAACTTCTCAGAGTGGCAGAGGCAAATTTAACTTCAGGGGTACAAACCTGGTGCTGAATGCTGCCACAGCAAAAGAGAAGTTTATTTATAAGAAAAAATCTCATTCAATAATGTGATCAGATCTTGGTTACAAGCAATCCCAAAACAACACATGAGGGTGAAGGACACCCTTTGGAAAAACAACCATACTCCATTCCCTTATTTTCCATCATCCTGCTTCAACCTGCCAAAACAGGTGCTGGATGCCTCCGTTTCCAGCACAGCCATTCACTGCATTAATGCCTTTTCCCAGCATAAAGCAGCCTGAAGAGAGTCCGTGTTTCACCACATGCCCTGCCTGGAGCAGGTACAGCACGGTGCCAGAAGCAGCATCCCCTCACTCTCAGCAGACAAGTTCTGCTCTGTTGCTCAGTATGTTACCAATATCTACAAGGTACCCAAGCAAGGTTCAATCATTTCAAAGATAATTCCCTACTGTGCAACTCATTCAGTTTTCCCTTTAGCATTTTTGGTTCTACACTTCAGAAATACCTTCTGCATTTACCAATTCCCACACATCTTATTAAAAAGTAACACCTCACTTGTCTGATGTTTTCAGTGAGGTCTGAACTGCCCAACAACATCCAACACCACTCTGTGCGACAGAATAGGAATGGTGTGACATGGAAACGCAAAACCTGCAAGGCCAGACCTCGATCCACGGTGCCATGCTTAGGGAATGCCCTGTCCCACTGAACACCACTTGTGTTTCACGACTGGTCAGTTGGGCTCGTAACACTGGAGACAGGCTTCCTGTTTCATGCTGAGCAGCCTGCACAAAGGCACACTATGCAGCAGTGCACGCAGGGACAGGCTCCCAGCAGCCACACTGTTCTCCAGATGTGTGGCCGAGGCTAAGCAGTGCTTTGTAGGGACACTGACACCTACACATATCTCCATGTGTGTGAGCATGAAATCAGATGTGCCTTTTGCTATTGCAGAAGAATCACGCAATGACAGACCTTTGTGCGCCGCTCTCTAAAACATCTTGGATGACCTATTATTGGTGTGCACAAATCATTCACTCAACCACAGCCTGTTTCTTCAGAGTCAAAAATAAGATTTTGTTTAAATCGGACTAAATCCCTTCTCAAGGCAACGATTTGCAATGTAAACACCATCACCTCAGAACTCGAGCAGTGTTGTTACAGACCCGATGATGGCTTTCAGCTCATGGAGCGCGCAGGCGGCGGGGGAGGCAGCAGCGGGCCCAGCACCGCGCAGCCCTTACACAACTCCGCAGCGTCCGTCCTGCTGTTTCGTAACCTTCCATGCGCAACAAAGAGTAAAAATAGGGGTAGCGTGTGCGGGTTAGAAATCTGTGACAAGAAGCATCACGTCTGCGTGCTTCTGGGAGGAAATGAGCTAAGATTTGTTTACAGTGTGGCCATGCTCAGCAGCAGGGGCATTTTAAGGCAAAGGGGAAAAAAACGGCACTGCTCGTTTCGAGGTAAGATATCTAATAACGGGAATGGCGAACGTGCAAAAAAGTGAACGAAGTACGCCCAAACACCCGCCTCATCTCGCAGCATCCATCTGCAGCACCACGTTCAGCGACAGACGCTGCTTCCCGTGAGGAAACGAGCTTCACCAAACGAAACTGCCGGGATGACCTCATTAAAAGCGAACGAGCCACGATCCAAGGCCGGGTCAGCGGGGGGTCAGGTCAGCAGCGTGCGGCGGGGGGAGCCCGGCGCACACGGTGTCCAGGCCGCCCACTCCGCTTCGCTCGCTCACGGCGCTCAGGGGCAGCCCGCAGCAGCCCCGCCACGCTGCGCGGCGCTCAGCGCACCGCACCGCACCGCACCGCACCGCACCGCCCCAAGCCCGGCGCTCTTCCCCAGCGCCCCCTCGCGTCCAGACCGAACGGCGAGGAGCGGAGCGCGGCACACAGCAGGTGGGAGCGGAGGCCGGGCCGGGCCGGGGCGGGGCAAGGCGTGCGAAATCCCCCACCTCTTTCGTTAGTTTCCGGGCCGGGGGGGGCGAGAGGGGTGAGTCACGGCGGGATGTATAAATGAGGGTGAGTACCTGCCTGCTGTAGGATTTCTGCCATTTCGAGCGTCCTTGGGATTTCAGTAGCTGCGAGGAAAGCGTAGAGAAGTTCGCCGGGATATGCTCCTGCCCTGTGCACTGCTGGCCGCTCTTCTGGCTGCCGGCCACGCAGGTGAGTGGGGGACGCGATGGGTGCGGGGGTCTCATGCTTTGGCTTTAGCTTTGGCGTTAGCTCTGTCTCTGCGTCCCGGAGGCGCGCGGTGCCGCACGGCCGCGGCGCGGGGAGCTCCCAGACAGAAGACAGCGGGCTGTGCCCGCCGCGATGCTCGCAGCAGGAGCGCAGGTCTGTTTGACGCACCGTATGACTCCGAAGTCAGTGCAGCAGGAGGGCTGACGGACCTCCGCTGCGTTCGGAGCCGGTTCGTTGCAGCCCGCGCACGGTGCTCTTTCCAGCTTGTGTCACTGGTGTTGCCCAGAGCTGTCCGGCGCCTCTTGCGTGTGGAACTCGTTCTGCTGCCCGCTCTGTGAGCGCTGATGCACCTAAGATGCTAATGCAATACTGTGGCAGTGCTGATCCAGTAGAGAGGGCACTCTTTTAATTGGGACTTTGATTTTATTCCAGCCAACCCTTGCTGCTCCCTCCCGTGTCAGAACAGAGGTGTGTGCATGACAACAGGATTTGATCAGTATGAATGTGACTGCACAAGGACAGGCTATTATGGGGAAAACTGTACGACACGTAAGTACCTCTGATCGCTCTGCATGGAAATGGAGTCTGAGAACTCAGTTACAGAATTGCAGGTTATTCTGAATAGCGACTTTCTGTCTTTGCTCACAGCGGAATTCTTCACATGGCTGAAACTAACACTGAAACCTACACCAAATACTGTCCACTACATTCTCACCCACTTCAAAGGAGTCTGGAACATCATCAACAACATTTCCTTCTTACGAGATGCTATTATGAGATACGTGTTGACGTGTAAGTATACATTCACTCTTCCAGTACTTCTAACTGACAGGAGCGACGCGTAGGATTTTAAATACTCTATTTGGTTAGTTTATTGATAAAACAGCAAGCTAAAATATGTTATGGGAAAAGCACTCTAAAGGAAACTTAGGATCTAAGCATATTCATGCTTGGTATGAAATAGGCTTTCAGACAAATGCATTTTTTTCCTCATCTCAGATACTGACTCAAATTTTGCTAATGCAACCTGCCCCATTTGTTATAAATTCAGTAGCTGGATCCATCTGATAACTGGGACTTGTTCCTATTATTTAGTAGCCATAAGTTACTGAAGTTAAATGGGATTATGCGTGTGGAGTTTGTGAATGCAATGGCTGCATTGGCTGTACAGGGAAACCATCTAGTAATTCTTGATGGACTTCTTGTACTTAGTAGTTTCCATTTTAATATATGCCAAATACATATACATATATGTTTTGTTTTTTTTTCTTCCAGCAAGATCACATTTGATTGACAGCCCTCCAACATACAATAGTGACTATAATTACAAATCCTGGGAAGCTTATTCCAATCTTTCCTATTACACAAGAAGCCTTCCACCAGTAGGACATGACTGTCCAACACCAATGGGTGTTAAAGGTAAAGAATAAAACAGATACATCGTGTTCATTTCCAGGAATGTCATTTATCTTTTTGTCCTAGAAAACACCAACAGATCTTGTCTACAACCATCTTAATGCACTGGTGACTTTGAGAATAGTAACGAATGAGATATTGTGTAATGACCTAAAAGATAACCATTCCGGTACTCACTATTGAACTGTGTTCTAAAACCAGGAGTTAGAAAGCTTCTAATAAATTCAAAAATGTAAGCATGGGAAAGCTGTGACTATAACAAAAAGAAGATAGTTCCCCTTGTTAGTAAGCTGCTATCCTTTGTTAGAGATTTGAAAAATGGGAAACGTGTTTGGTTGTTAGGAGCAAAAGTAAGTATAATTGCCATGAATATCTTGCTATAAGGAAACTCCTCTTCTAGGTAAGAAAGAGCTCCCAGATTCAAAGCTGATTGTGGAGAAATTCTTGCTGCGGAGAAAATTTATTCCTGACCCACAAGGCACAAACGTGATGTTCACTTTCTTTGCCCAGCACTTCACTCATCAATTCTTTAAGACAGACCATAAGAAAGGACCTGGCTTCACAAAAGCTTATGGCCATGGGGTAAGATCATAGCTTTGGAACTTGAATGCAGTGCTAAAGCTCTTAGGAGCTACCAAGCACTTAGAATGATATCTTACAGGTAGTCAGAATGTGCAAACACTCATGGATATACTGTGCAACACAGCAAGAAATTTTTGGCCTTATGTGGCTTCTCTTTGGGCAAAACTCCAGCAACTTGGTAGCATCTCTTAGGTCAGAAATGTTTGTACCAAGCACGTAATTCTGCTTAAGATCTCTGTAGAGTGAGGACTGTGATTTCTTCAAAGAATCTGCTTTTTACCTAAAGCATGCTAGATGCAATGAGTATTTAGAACTACTCTGGACTCCTTCCATCAGTTGCAGAGATGCTTTGTACAGTATTTTGTTGTGTGCTGCTAATTAGACACTTTTATAAGAACTTGAAAAGCAAATTTAGATTAAGATATTTATCTACAAAAAGACAGTTTTGGGCTAAAGAAATCTCCATATAAATACAGTGTGCATGTCTAAAACAAATCTGTAACATCTCTGTATATATTAAGAGCTGTCTGCTTAATAAAATGCCATTGACACTCTAAACAGAGTCCTCCTAAATTGCCAGTCTGATTTAAAAACTTAATGCAGAGATTGCTGCAGTTGCCAGGAAATAATTTGGCTTCATCTTAAATATCAGTGTGTGATACTTATAAGGTAACAGTACTGTAATCAAAAGGTAAACATCTGTGGATGCCAGATCATCTGTTAGAAATAGGACCTGTCCTAAGATAGGAAAAAATGTAGCTTGTCTTCATGTTCTCAATAATCTTATTTTACAGGTTGACTTGAACCACATTTATGGAGAGACCCTGGAGAGGCAACTTAAATTAAGACTTCGCAAGGATGGAAAACTAAAGTACCAGGTATGTCTTACATTAATTCCTTGAAATTAGCTCTTATTTTACAGCATAGCTTGCCTAAAGTTGTTGTTAATGGAGTCAATGCATTGTGACATATAAGCATCTTGTCTTATAATTCTTTCTCACATTTTCCTGTACTTCCTCCCTGGCAGATGATTGATGGAGAAATGTATCCACCCACAGTAAAGGACACTCAAGCAGAGATGATCTACCCTCCTCATGTTCCTGAGCACCTACAGTTTTCTGTTGGGCAGGAGGTGTTTGGCTTGGTCCCAGGCCTAATGATGTATGCAACAATATGGTTGAGAGAACACAATAGAGTCTGTGACATCTTGAAACAGGAGCATCCAGAGTGGGATGATGAGCAGCTATTTCAGACTACAAGACTCATATTGATAGGTGTGTCACTTTTGCATGTGCGACTCTTAACATTCTCTTGAGCTTGAAACTTCTACCCATTTTTCTGTGGTAGCTGCAGTAGATTTAATAAGAGGAAGAACTGTTTAATTGATATGTGAAGGAATAAATCTGAACCTTCAAGACCCCTCACTGGAACTGTATTTAAATACAGCTTCTTCCTGCCTATGTTAAACACCAAAATGAAGAAAATGGAGTCAAGTGATAGATAGTTCCCTTTATCTAAGAGAAGCAGAACTAAAAAGGCAGGAAGCTAAGATTAGATTTTCAGAGTAAAAACCTGTAAAGTTAAGTGACTTCAGTTGCTCCCAAACTGTGGTAATTTCCTTTTCTTCTGGGACTGGCTGAATTCGGGTATACTTTGAGATGGGCTGTAGTGAAGTCAGGAAGCGGCGTAGAACAAAATTCTACATGTTTCTTAAGTTTTAGCTTTCTGTGAAGTGGCATTACATCTTGTTAATGTTGATACACAGTTGAAAAAAGCTGTGCCCAAATAGCAAATGAAACAGTAAACCAAGAGAAGGCAATTACATGAAACAGCTCAGAAGCTGAAAGATAGCCTTTAGATGCTTACTTCCTTTTTCTCCTACCTTTGTCCTAGGTTATTACTGTTTATTTTGTGTTTGATTATACAATATTAGTGGTTTTCTACAGATTTTGTAGAAAACCAAAGAAAGTGTAGTTTGGGAGAGGATAAGCAGAGTAGAGAAATCTTTGCAGGTGGTAGGGAGGATAGCTTTTCTCCCAAGACATAAATCTACATTCCATAAGATACTACAGGATGCTAATGAGTGTATTATTCTTGATTTCTATAGTTCTGTAGGTTTTCTGTTTGTTTCCTTCCATAGAGAAGCTTAGAAATATGTCTTCACGGCACGGTAACTGCCTGGTGTTTCTTAGGGTGAGCGGTATTGACTTTGTATCCTGTTTATTCTCCAACAGGAGAAACAATCAAGATAGTTATTGAAGATTACGTGCAGCACTTGAGTGGCTACCACTTCAAACTGAAGTTTGATCCTGAGCTTCTGTTCAACCAGCGTTTTCAATACCAGAACCGAATTGCAGCTGAATTCAATACTCTGTACCACTGGCACCCACTTCTGCCTGACACTTTTCAGATACATGACCAGGAGTACACTTTCCAGCAGTTCCTCTACAACAACTCCATAATGCTGGAACATGGCCTTTCCCATATGGTGAAATCTTTCTCCAAGCAAAGTGCTGGCAGGGTAGGTATATTCTCAAGTTACTAGTAAACAGAAACATCAACCTGGGGGGGTTGACCAGCAGAGCAATACATTTATCCAGGACTAGTAATATAAAGATGCAACTTTCTCAGCTTTTGTCTGGAGTTCTTACTACTTTGTTGTTTCCATCGAATAGGTTGCTGGTGGGAAAAATGTTCCAGCTGCAGTACAGAAAGTAGCAAAGGCTTCAATTGACCAAAGTAGACAAATGAGATACCAGTCCTTGAATGAGTACAGGAAACGCTTCATGTTGAAACCATTCAAATCATTTGAAGAACTTACAGGTAACAATCTTTTTTAATTTTTCCTTATAAGCAAGTTCCATTTTTCCATAGAGCGGGTAATAGAAGCCTGCAACACTATTTCCGAACTTCAGCAGGATACTGTTGCTGTTAAAACAGGACTTTCTACTTAACGGTTTATTCATTAATAATTACAGGAGAAAAAGAAATGGCTGCTGAACTAGAAGAGCTTTATGGAGACATAGATGCTATGGAACTGTATCCAGGCCTTCTTGTAGAAAAGCCAAGACCAGGTGCCATCTTTGGTGAAACAATGGTAGAAATTGGTGCACCGTTCTCTCTGAAAGGACTGATGGGAAATACAATATGCTCCCCTGAGTACTGGAAGCCAAGCACCTTTGGTGGAAAAGTGGGGTTTGAAATAATCAATACTGCCTCCTTACAGAAGCTCATCTGCAACAATGTGAAAGGCTGTCCTTTCACTGCTTTCCATGTCTTAAATCCTGAACCCACGGAGGCAACTATTAATGTTAGTACCTCAAACACAGCAATGGAAGATATCAACCCCACACTGCTACTGAAAGAGCGATCTGCTGAGTTGTAAATTAGCAATCTAATTTATTTATTTATCTAAGTTATTCTATTTATAGCTCTAGTATTTAGAAAACAAAAAGCAACCCTTTGCATCTTCACTTTGAGGGTTGTCCTAGATTCCTTACTCAGGTAAGGCTTCATTTTAGAAAAAGGGATTTTCTGCGTTTCTATTCTGCAGTAGTGAGTCCCTTGTTTAAAGCCTTCTGTAGCAGAACTACGTATTCCAAAATGGACCAAGTTCCAGATTTTTTTTTTTTTACTTGTTTTAATACTTGACAGAAGGGTGTTAGGGTTGTTGTTTGTTTTGTCTTCTCACTTTGATAGGTCACATAACACTAAAAAAATCAAGTTATTGCCTCAGCAGTTTTTTAAACTTGAAAATAGACCTTCAAACTAAAAAATGAGAATTTGATTTAATGAAAACTGCCAAAAGAGATTCTGAATTCTGTATGAGGACTCCAAGATTAACAAATACCTTTGAGACTTGCTTGTTTATAGTAAGGAAAAATGCATTGCATTTATCAATTGTACTACCTCTCCCTCATGCAAATAAGGCACTTTGTACAGTAATTTACATGATTGGGGTTTTTGTAAGTCTGTCCTTTTGTGGGGCATTACATTTCTTCATTTTTTTTTTTATTTAATTATTAATTTAATTATTTAATGATAATAGAGTTTGTCTGAGATGCCAGTTGTTTTTTGAAGCACATGTCACTGAAGTATTATTTATGAGATGATGTTAACAGTGGTACTGAGCTTAGATATGACTGTCAGGCAAGAAAACAAGGCTGCTTGTATATCAGTAGACGTTTTATTTTTTGAGTTTGGGGAGATCTTAAACTTAATCCAAGGTATTAGTGTGTGTGTCTGGGGGGGGGTTCTTGCTGGTTTTTATTTTTGTAGCTGTAATTCTCTGGTGAATCTAAATTCTCTAAATGATATAAATCTGTCATTCTAAATAAAACTATACATTTCTTTTGTCCCTAGGGACATGACTGTGATATAGGTTTATTTAGCCAAGCTGAAATTATTGGGGAATAATTTAGGAAATTAAAAATTGTGACACTGTGTAAACAAAGCAGTATTGACTTCAAGGCACCAAGGCTTTGTTAGTCAAGGTCTATATAAATAGAGTGCTAACTCATGACTATAAATTATTTATTTGGTTAGGGGGGGATGTTAATGTTTTATTTATTAAAGTATAAACAGAGGCATTTTAAAGGAGTGGCTTAAGCTCTAAGGAGGAAAAAAATAATAGCTAGCTAAGCACAAGCTATCCCAGATGTATTTGTCCTGGTCCAGTACTAAAGTATCTAGTCTTATTGGAGCACGTAAGAACTTAAGTGAGACCTTATACCAGCACTTCAACCTTTGCATATAAGGGTATCTTTTTTTAATTTCTAGAGAGGAAGTGTAGAAGATGATCTTCCCATAAAATCAGCTGGGGAACTGTAGATAAAAAGAATGTTACTTCAGACTGGAGTAGAGCAGCAACCTGGTATTCTGTGCCCCCAGCCAAAATTCCTTGGCTACTTGTGGAAAAGGACTTGTTTTATATTTTCATCTGAATCTCTTGAATGCTTGTAGAGGCTTGTGATGTAATGGCTGTGGTACTAGTATAGTTTGATTGTGATTTCTGTATTTCTTTTGATTTGTTTAAATATGCTGATTATGTTCTACAGTGTGAACTTGTAACTGGTATCACAAATGGCTGATTCCAGATCTCCCACAGCAATTGATACCAGTGACTGATTTGGTATAAATACTTTGGGAAATGGAAGGGTGCTTTGTTTTTATATTTGAGGCACAAGGAAGGAAGAAAATTCAATAACCTTGTACAAAAAAGGGGCTGGTACTGTGTTCAATTAATGAAAATTACTTAATTATTAGTTAAGCTTGTAGCTATCATTCAGACCACTTTTGGAACACACTTTGGGGCACTTACATACCATTTGCAAGGAAAACTGTATGGCTTAAAATCAAAGGAAGACGAGTCTGGGCAGGTCTAGTTATTTTGAGGTAGGTAAAAAAGAATTCATGAAAATAAGTTCAATTCAGATTTCAGCTGAGTTCTTACAAGCTGCTTTGGAAAGGAATCCAGTTTGCTCTATGCTTTGTTCTCTGAAGTTGTGTTTTAACACTATCTGTGACCCAGCCTGCTGGGTTTGGCTGGGTTCAAGTTGCTTGTGATAAATGTGTATGTTTGAGATTATTTATTTGAAAGTCTGTGAATTGTTTTTCACTCTATTTTTATAGAACAAGAATGTTTTTTTAAAATGCAGTTGTTTATATAAATAAACTGAAAACATTATATTGATGGGCTCCTTTGTTTCATGCAAGTATTGTTGAAGGAAATTGTACATAATCTTTCTCTTTTCCCATTCATGAAAAGAGATTTCACTATGAAACCTGTAGAGCACTCACTGTGCTGCATAGCAGTGATGCTGTCTTGTGTACAGAAGTGGTTTGGAGGGAGGGGGTCACTGGCTAAATCATGTGACAGTGTGGTGGTGTAACTAATATCCCTTTGTTGTGACTGCATTCGGGTTCTCTGAAGTACAAATAGTTCATAGGTGTTTCCCTTTGGGCTTCATAAACTTCAAAGGGGAAAAGTGCCTTGGGATACTAATAAAAAGAAATAGCCTTTTGTGTGGTACTTTGCCACTGCTGTCAGAGAGCAACCTCTTTCTGAAGTAGATGAGGCTAAATCAGCTGTGATGTTCTCTATGAACACCACTGATCATATGTCTTCCCTTTGCTTGAGGTGGAAAAATAGCAAAGGTATCTTTTGCTAACTTTTGCAAAGAATTCTGCAAGTTAGAATGGTGGGTGATGGGGCTAGGACAAGGGAAGTAGTACAGTTAATAAAAGCCTGAGACAGAAATGGTTGCAATGGTTCTTCTCCTTCAGAAAACACCTTGAGTAACCCAGTTTCTTCTCTTAATTTTCATTTCACTAAGGAAAGCTATAAAAGGCATCCCTGAGTAGATCAGGCACCTTAGTCTGTCTACTGCCTCCACACAGCCACTGACCAAACACTACTTCCAGCACCTATAGCACCCTGCTGTAACCATCCCAGCCCCATACTGGCAGTGTTCCCTCATAGCTCCTTCCTAGCACCTGAACTTCCTTTACCTAGTCACCGTCCTGACAGCCATTCAAAAAATCTCTTTGGTCTGACTCACAAGTCCATACTCCCATATGACTGTCCTCCTGCCTCTGCTCTGTAGCTTTCCATTTCTACTAACACGTAGAAAAAAAAGAAACCTTCAGCAACTCTTAATAAATTCAAACCCAATCCTCATTAGTTTTGCCCTGAAAAGACATCTTGAGAGCCCTTTCAAAGGTTTCTCTCCAGTCCCTGTCCTGGCCTCAGACAGAGGGAATGGAATCGCATGCAGACATTGTGTGAGCAATGTGGGTTAATTTTTCTTTATAGCCCATTAGTGCTATGAATTAACTCATTTCTGGCACATTCCTTAAGGCCTTCTAATGTGAGGGGAGAAAAACATTTCCCTGCCTGCTCATGGGAGATGTGGCTGCTGCCAGTTCCTTCAGGGAACCCACTGCTCCCCTCACACATCTGCCCCAGTCCCGTAAACATCAAAGTGCTTTGGTGAACATGGCGAGAGTGAGCAGGGCCTGTGGCCATGTCTTGCAGGCGGGCTCCTGTTGGTGGCTGCTCTGACTCAGCGAGGGAGGGTTCTGAGCCTGTCCTACAGCTTTGCTCAAGCACTCCAAGAAACAAAGTGTGCAGTGGAAGGGAAGCAAGGGAGTATACATTGGCATGCTGTGCTCTCATTTTGGTTTAAAAATAAAAATGCAGAAATGCCACACGTCTGGGGCCCAGCAGTTGCATTTAGTCAGCCTCAAGCATATCTGGGGGATTTGCTCAGTCATTACATAAGGGAAAAAGAGGTTATTATAGGTCTCCCAAATAAATATAGGTCAACATAGCAATTCCTGAGGCCCAGAGCAGGGAAAAGTGGCCATTACCCCTGCAAATACTGACCCCAAAAGTGCAATAGGCATGCCCTGAAGAGAGTGGTATGGTGCAACCAGGCCCAGCACTTCAGAGGGCAGTGGTGGGCCAGCTCTGCTGTGACCTTGGGGAAGCTGGGTGCTCCATGAGGGTGCACAGCAAAGAGGTCATCTGTGCGAAAGGTGTTTCAGGTGAGTGCTGCCCTAATTAGGGATGGGCCCATCCAGGATGAATTTAGAGCATGATGGATGAGATAGCTCAATCATGGAAGAGCTCCTCCTTCCCTCTGAGCAGGGGCATGTCCTGATGATACAAGAGGCAAGAATGTTCCCCAGGGGAAACCTGCCCTGTGAAAAATGCTTTCTCTTGGGACTGGGCTGAGGTTAACTGTTTCACCCAGAAAAATGCCAAAAAGGGGAGGGGAAGGAGAGGGTCAGCATCTGAACCACACCTTGGAGGCAAGTCCCTCAAGGAGCACAAGAACGGAACGCTTCTGTAAGCAGGTCATCATACGCGATCACCTTCATTGAGGGCTTTGGCTGTACATCATTTCTCACTTGCCCACTGCGCAAGAGCTCTTTATGGGCAGTGAGTTGGAGCCTCGTGGACATCTGACCAAGTTCATTACTTCTGATGTACTCACTAGACTTGTGCTTACCTTTATGCTGGAGCACTGGTTCTCCCAAGACAACTGCCTTACACCCTGACACACACACTACCTGCCTCCCAAGAGGCATTTGTAGCAGAAACAGCCCCAGCTTTCCTAGAAAGTGCTCCTTCAGCTTTCTGCACAATTCACAGAAAAAAATCAGCCAGGTAATTTAAACAGCCTGTAGGAAGAGCATGAACAACAGAGAAGGCACAGGCAGAAGAGCTGCCTCTGACAGAAAGACGGACATCATTTCTTGTGCTTTGCACCACCACAGACACTGTGGAACAGGGCTGGAAAAGGCTTTGGCAAAGACACACTGCTTCCCTCCAGAAGTCAGAAAGAAAAAGGCTTGGAAGATGTAAGGCTATATGCTGGGCAGAAAGGCTGTAGAAAAGTATTCTAAATATGGAAAAGTAGATGAGTAGAAAAACCCTAACCTTTTTTTCCTAAAAGACATACAAAAACCTGAAACCACGCAATGCAGAAACACAGCAGCATCACAAGAAACATCACAATGAGAAAACCTCTCCTTGGCAAGAGCTGAGTACTCATCTTACCTCAGTTAGGGGTTTCAGTTCTAAAATAATGTTGTATTTTATATAATTGGTGCAGCTATTTTAATTAATATTGACTACAAGATACTTTCACAGCCAAAAAATTCACTGCTTTCCTCATGTGCTGTTCAAGATTGAAATGTACGTACACATAGATGTCAAGAAAGAGAAACAGGAAGGGGTGAGACAAGGAATTCACAAACATACCTTTCGGGGATTTTTTTTCTGGCTGAGAAACCAAAGACTGCACTGAAAAATCTCAGCATTCCCCTACAGCCACAGTAAGGCTATTTACCTCCACATAGAGGTAAAAATCAAACAGTTGGATGTGGCCTGGCCAAGTCAAGAACTGAACACGACCAGTACAAGATGATATTACAGTTTATGAGGTCTCACTGGTTTTCAATTGGGGGAGGGCTTGCCCAATGCTTATCTTAGAATCATAGAAGGGCTTGGGTTGGAAGGGACCCCAAAGACAATCAAGCTCCAACCCCTCTGCCACAGGCAGGGCCAGCAACCTCCAGAACTAATATTAGACCAGGCTGCCCAGGGCCCCATCCAACCTAACTCTGAACACCTCCGGGGACGGGTTGGTTATCCACAGCCTCTCTGGGCAGCCTGTTCCAGCACCTCACCACTGTCTGTGTGAAGAACTTCCCCCTGATATCCAATCTAAACCTTCCACCCTTGGGCTTAAAATAATTTCTCCTTGTCTTATCACCATCTGAATAAAAAGTTGATTCCCCTCCTCCTGATTCCTCAGTGCTGGCAAGCCAATCCATATGAAGGAAGTATTTATCAGGCAAAGTAGCAAACTGCAAAATTACTCATTTTGGGGAGGAAGGCAAATAATGTTCAAAATGACTATTTGCAAACTACTATGTACCATCTAAATATCTGGTCCATAGCAGGGTACATTACAGAGAAACTCACTTTGACTTTCACACCTAGCTTTTTAGACTACTTCAATCTGTGGCCATTTTCTGTATCCTACTCAAGCACATAATGCAAATGTTGTAAGGACAACTTCACTGATTTAATCAGAATTGCACTGGGATGTATGTTTTTCTGCTGTCTACTAAACGGGGGATGATTAAATGCGTTTGCTTTGAAAAAATGGGAAATAGATCTCCCAAAAGGCTAAAAAAAAAAACCAAACAGTATCGTCTTCCTCTTCTTTCCCTTGCTTCTTAGTTTTGATCACAAAAGTAGAATTTGAAATTTTTTTAAGGAACAAAAAAAAAAAAAAAACAACAACAAAAACCCCCTCAAAATGTGTGTGAAAAAGGGTCTTAAGAAGTTCTCCAAAATTGAAAATTTGTTTATTACATCTGCTAACAACTCTAATCCTTATATTCTTTTTCCCTCCTGTTAATTAATAGCTCTTCCAAGAAAAACACTGTGAAATTACAGTGTCACATAACTAGGAGCTCCCTGCTTCCAAGTGCTCAGTGTTCTTTACGTATTACAGTAGCAACCTATTGATGCTTCTGTATAAGAAAAGCAAGAAAGTACTCAAAAAAATAAAGGAGAATCTTTTGCAAAATACACTCTATTTTTTTCATGGTAACCAGGTGTAGCTCATTACTTTAGGCTTACACAGTAGTGGATGTAGGTGTGTGCAAGCATCCTTGTTGAAACCTGCCCTGCTGACAAGGAAATTTAACACCCATTCATTTTCTGTAAAATGACTGCATTTCTGGTAGACGTTTCTATGAGAGCACATGAAACGTTTTACCATTTTCTTCCCCACAAAGGTGAGCAAGAGGAAGAGTTGGTTGAAAGCAATCTCACTGAGCATCACGTTTCAAGCAGCACCTTGCCTTGTCTTGCTTTGTGCTATATGCAAAAGATAAAGAAAATATTTTCATAAGTACTCATCAGTGAACCATATTGCATGTCTTGCAGCTTCAACACAGCACTCTAATGCATGACTGCTACTCAGGATATTTGATATTTACAAATCTATGCTGGCATGTCTTCAGATATAGATGAGACCATGACCCCAAGGAGTAACAAGACTATGGAATAGCAACCAGCCAGGCATCAGTTGTTCTGTATGATTTTAAGCCCTGAAAAGCTTCAGTGAACACTGTCAGAACAATAAAACATGACTAAAGGCAGCAGGGCCAGTTCCAGATATGTTCTTGAGCACTTTCAAAACTTTACCCTGAGAACTGACACTGCTCAATATCCTTTCAGTTGCAGCTATAAAGCCTGTCACCTGGACAATATTAATTAATCCTACTTTTATATTAATTAATCCTACTTTACTAATAATGGCATAGTTGCTAAGTGGCAGTCGTAGGTAATAATTAAAATAAAAATTTGTTGAGGTTGTTCAGCTGTGAAATATAATCTTACATAAGATTGTGATGTAACATTGGTGATCTGATCATATCTGTATCATATCCTCATATCTGAGGAGCTGTTAAAAAGGTTTCCTCTGACTCGGGAAAGTAGAGTCTGTTCCATGTAAGTCAAGGTTGAGATTTCATTACATAGAATTTCATTGAAAGTAGAAAAAAATGCATTTTGAAATTAGAAATCAACTGAATTTGCTCAGTGACCAACAAAACAACACAATTTCAGACAAATAGTTGATTGAATATATGGCAAATTTTTATCCACAGAACAACAAAATCAGATTCTTTTCACTATTTTCTAGGTGAAATATTTCAATATTTGACATTATACCTTGATTTTTGATGGTAAACAACAGACTTTTTAACATGACAATGAAGTGCAGGTTCTTTTATAAATTTAAAAAAGATATAAATTAATTCAAAACACAACTTGGCATCATTCTATAGCAAATTCATTTAGATAGTCTCTAATCTTTAGTCTAATCTGATATTAAACTTATGGTGAAAGTTCATTGGGCTATCACAGCCATTGCTAGCATGACACAGCCCTCCTGTGTTCAGAGACAGGGCAATGAGTAGCATTGTGCTGGGAAGATGCTAGCACTGAAACCAAGGGCCGGAACCTGCAGAGAACAGCAGCAGCTCTTTTTGAAAAGCAGGCCCATAAGTCAGCTCCTTAAGTCTTGTTTTATGATTGTGTTCAGATTACTTAGTTGAGCATTTTATCTCTAGCAGAAGAACAAGTCCGATTAAAATACTACTTACAGATTATCCCATAACCAACAGGTTAGTGTGAATTTTTTGTCTTTATTTTCAGCACAGCTGTTGGATCATCTTCAGAGAATTCTGAAATGCATATAACTTCAATCTTAATGTAATTCAGAAGTGGAAGAAAAATCCCAGTTCAATTTCATAATTAAAAAAAAAAAAGCTTTCCAAATTCTGATATGCTTAGACAAGTCACAAGGATTTTTGCATCCATTTTTGCATTGGTTCTCAGCAGTGGAAATGATAGGAACTAGCTCCTGTTCAAGACCAAGAATGAATCAACCACCTCTCCATCATACAACTTCAAACTCAGCTGCTGCTTTTTCACTTTCTGCATGTCATGCTGGGTAAAAGCTCACAAGTTCTTTTGCCTTCAGAGCATAACCCAGGACTGCACCTTCCCAAGCAATTCACTCTCCATATCACCAAACCTGCATGCCTTCCCAAAGTAGGTGGTTGAGACAGGCAGAGCTGCACTCTGACACACTGATTTTTTTCCTAAATAGTGATTATTTGGAAACACAATAAAGGACTCCAATTATCATTCCTTTTCAATATGCCCTGCCATGCCCTACCCTCTGTCAGGGCTGACTAAGAGCTGCCTCCCCAGGGGGAAGATTTTTGTTTCCTCCCAGGGGACAAGACATGCATGGAGGAAGGAAATATCAATTTCCAACATATCCTTTTAGAAGACACTGTTGGCAGATGCTCCAACTGTTTTAGCACAAAAATATGTTACACGGAAACAACCATTAAGACAAAAACTATTTGCTTAGGGTAGATTCTTCATGAAGCAGAAGCACAAGAGGTGTGCAGAAGTGTTGTAGTGATTGCAAGATCTCTCAAGACTTCTCAGTGCTCACCTCACTGGAAAAATATGCCAGAAACCTGCTAATCAAGTTCACAATCAGCAGCCCTAGGAAGTGAGAGTCTGTGAGGCTGCATTTGTCAATGGCCATCTGATTCATATAACATAGAGGGGAACACAAGTGTTTTTCCACACCAGTATTATGATAATTTATACAACTTAGAACTACCTAGATCAAGTCAAATACCATGTAAAAATAAATTTTCCACAGCACTTCTGGAAATAACCTCCAGAACAGGCTTAGCAAGTCCCAGCAATAAACACATCTCCTGCAAATAATTCCAGCAAAAACATGAAAGATCGGTGGTAAAAAATTTTATGCACATCTGTGTTTTAATCTGCATTTCTTCCTTCAGACATCTGTGACTATTCTTAGTCATTGCTCCTTTTCATGAGTTGCAGGGGAAGCACCAGTTTCATCCCACTTTGGCTGGGGAGAACTGGCCTCGTCTCCAGCTCCGGCTTCTAGAGAAGTAGAATCTCTCAGATTCCTCTTTTTGGAGAAAGATGATTTCCTCTTTAAAAATCTCTTTCTCAGTCACACTTGGTTGCAAATATTCCTCAGAACTCTCTTGAAGCCTTTTATTCAAGTAGAGAATATTAACCATGGTCTTCTTAAGTACAATTCTACAATTCCACCAGCTATTCTAATCAACAATGATGTCATAGAAGTTGTACGTGCTTTAAACAACATCATTCTGCTGAAAACACCATCTGCAAATATATGCCCTTTCCAAGGAGCAGCTATTTTAGCAGAATCCATATTCAGAAGGATGCAATGGATAGACAGGTACAAAGCCATTGTTACGCTTACAAGTAATTTGTTAGAGGACAGAAAAAAAAATCATCAGGTGTTATTAAACATAAATCAGCACCTTTGGGCTCTCAGTACTGTGAAATAACCTGAAATTCTTCTAGTAACTCAATATCAGATTTAGAAATTAATTTAGAAAAGCAGAAAAGCCAGTTTGCATCTCCGACTTTGAAAAAAGTGGAAAGGCATCATAGAAATTATTCCCATGGCATCTCTGACACTTCATACTACATATATATATACCTGCTCCAAGCTGCATTTCCACAGGAAATCCCTTCCTTCAGAGAATAAGTTACATTACTTATGATTCAGTCCACAAACAGGTAGGCAGCATGGGAGATTACGAATAAGATACCATGCTGTTAAATGGCCATAAATGAACATCTCTGAATAAAGCTTTGAAAGAGCCATCCATCATCAGATTTTAGACGAGTCTAGTTTTGTATGACTTGCTGTACAGTTGGAATAATACAAGAATAACTGTAAATAGATAGCCAGAGAGTATTTAAGGGAAAAACTCACCAACTCTGATGCCTTCAGTCAAGATGGAAGATGTTGAGGCTTGCCACCAGAACTCCACAAAGCAACTATCTCCAGAAAAAGATACTGCCTTAGTGGTGGTCAGCCCTTAAATGAAATCTAGGAGAGGTGGAGTCAAGCTCCTTCCAGGAACACAGCTGAATTACCTTCACCTGTGCTCCCACAGCTGACCCAACACTTGCCTCAGATGGTTTAATCAGAGGTTCAGGCTGCGATTTACAGTTTCCTATACACTTGAATAAAGCAAGCCTGACCTTCAAGTTCATAGAAATGCTTGATTCTTCTCATGTAGGCCAAGTTCTCCTTGCTCTGTTGTTGGTGTCAAATATTAAAGAATTTAATACTTAAATGCAAGTTTTTGGTTCCTTCACAAAACCCCCTCTTGATTTCCTCACTACATTGCCTGTTTCTCATAAGCCTTAGGGCACAGATTCTAATGTGATAAGAAATAGTAAAGTGAATCTATTTGAAAACTGAATTGCATAAATCACCTTTTCTGAAGTTTTTCTATACTAGCTTACTCAGTCAGTTTCTAACAGTTTAAATCTGACTTATGTTAAATACAACAAGAAGGGATTCTATAAGTACATTGGCCAGAAGAGGCAAGCCAAAGAGAGCATACCTTTTATTGGAAAATGAGAAAGGAGAACTGGCTATCACAGATACAGAGAAGGCTGAGGCAATTCATTTGTTTTTTGCCTCAGTCTTCACTGGCAGCCAGGGTTCTTGTATTTCTCACGTCCCTGAAGCTTGCATCCCTGGGCTTCTAGGTGGGACCTGGGGAAGTAAATCCCTCCCCACTGTAAGAGAAGAGAAAGTTCAAGATCTCCTCATGAGGCTGAACATATACAAGTCTATGGAGGTGGATGGCATGCATCCCAGGGTCCTAAAGGAGCTGGCTGAAATGGCTTCTGTGCCACTCTTCATCATATTCAAAAAGTCCTGTCCTGGCTGTCAGAAAAAGTCCCTGGGGACTGGAAAAAAAATGCCCTGGCAAAAATAATAATAATTTTTTTAAAACTCAGATGCAAAGCCAGTTTAACTTCTTCCTATTTATTGCTTTCTGAGGTAAGAAATACTGAGTATTAGTGAATCTAATTGTAAAAGTTATGACAAACATCTTCAAGTTTTTCTTGTCATAATTTCAAATACTCCAAAGCAGCATAAAATTTCTTTTTTGGCTTATTGTTTAGTTTTACACACAACTACAGTATACAGATATATATGTAGGAAAAAGAACAATTTTGATTTGGAATAAAATATGACAGTAATGTTATGATGAATGATCTAAAGTTAACGTTTAAAAGAAATATAAACCTATTAAGATTGTCAAAGCACTATACAGCTTTAGCTTTATTCTACACTGATATAAAATTACAGAATCATAGAGTCCTAGAGTCATAGAATCATGGAATCATAATATGGCTGGGGTTGGAAGGGATTCCAAGGATCATCAAGCTCCAACCCCCCTGCCACATGCAGGGCTGTCAGCCTCCATATCTAACCATCCAACCTGGTCCTGAATACATCCAGAGATGCCTCTCTGGGCAGGCTGTTTCTCACCACTCCCTGTGTGAAGAACTTCCCCTTGACATCCAGTCTAAGCCTTCCCTCCTTCAGCTTAAAACCATTCCCCCTTGTCCTGTCACTGACTACCAAAGTAAAAACTTGATTCCCCTCCTTTTAAATACTGGAAGGCTGCAATGAGGTCTCTTCTCAGCCTTCTCCAGGATGAATGAGCCCAGCTCCCTCAGCCTGCCTTTGTAGGAGAAGTAAAGAAGTCAAAGCCGATAAAATGAAATGGATAAATTATCTATTTATGGTAACAGGGCTCTGTAATAGGAAAAAATACTGTGAAAAGGGAGTGCTAAGGTTCCCCTGTTTGATCATAACACTTAGGTAAGCAATGTTGTATTTAACCCTCCATTATTTTTCTTAACATTTTTCCAAACTACTTATAAATACTTATATCACTAGCCAAGTTTTAATCCCTTACCTTAATCAACAAAAAATGAAAAAGCATTGTTTGCAGACAATAATCAAGCCATTGTTTTCAGACAAGGTGGGCCTCTGCCCATGCAACAGAAATTCACTTGTAATTCTTTTCAAACTTTTCCTGGCCTTTTCCTGATCTCATACAAAACCATCTTTAATGAGACATTTATTTGTGCTAAGTCTAGTCATAATGAGTAAGAAGTGAACATGTGGAGCCGCATTTGTTCGGAACTTGGAGACATCCTGCTTAGAAAACAGAAGGTTGTTTTCACCTCTTCTGATTCTGGAAAGAGAGGAAATAATTCTGGATGGAAATTTTTGGACAATTTCATCCTTTGTTGGAAAGTTATATTTTTGTGGATTTGAGCCAATCTCAACTAAGTTGTCCTTGGGAAGTATTTCTCAGGTCTAGCAAGGAAATTCTGGTCAAAACACAGCTGAACTCTTCCCCCTCCTCTCTATTTGATAGATCACACTGACACTTACCGTGGTTTCCTCTCTCATGGATGCTTTCAGACAAGTGCTCAGGGTAAGCTTTTTCAATGCTTTCATCTTCGTGATAAGGGCATTAGTCACCAATATGTTCCCTACACAGGATCGCTCTTTCCCCACTGATCACTTCCTTGGTTTTTCATTTAAAAAGAAATAAAACTTCAAATTTTCTTTACAATTAGACATCTTAGACACTAGAAGTGAAAACGGCTGAGGCCTGGGAGCAACAGCCTGACCTCAGTGCAGTACCATAGTGCTGCTGGGGAGAGCTGCTTAGCAACCATTCCAAGGACCTGGAGAAGGCAGGTGGCTCCCAGATGTGAGTGGAAGAGCCACCACACCATTGTACCCTGCTGTTCCTCACTGCCTTCTCCTCCACTGGAGCTCTCTGCAGGCACAAAATCCTCAGAAACTTGGAAGGCACTTGTCATCATCAGCTCACTGCCTCCTGAAGTGCCACAATTGCTCTTGGCTTTGGTGTCAGTATGCACCACTGCAGATGAAAGAGGAAACCCAGAAATCTCTCTTTTCAGGTGGGGACATTTGTGAAGGAAGTTACAGGAAGGGGCATTGCTTTGTGAGTTTGTTTGTCAGGTACTGCCAGTGGATGTAAGTTGATAGACGCTGCTGTATGGAAAAGCACTTCAGCATCTGTAAGTTGTTCACTGGCTAGTAGCAGTGGGACAAGCCTTGCAAAAACCTGTTCAATGCTCTTACTTCCATCCGTGCTGTAGCTCTCCCATCTTTTTTTGTGCCTGCGCTACTCCATTAGTTATTGCTATTTATATTGTCCTTGTGCCCAGAGGCCTCTGTAGGGAGCAGGTTTTGTGGTGTAGAAGCTAAGAAAAACACAGAATTTTATGTGATGGGTTTCCTTTCTAGTAGGACAAAACACGGATGAGAAGCAAAGTATCAGTGCTGTGGTATTTTCCATGTGTAGAGGGAAAAAATAGCGAGGGAGCAGAGTCAAGGATGGAGCAAAGGGAGCAGTGAGAGGAGTAAGAACATGATCAAGTAAAGAGGCAGTATAGAAAAGGAAAAAAAAAAATCAACTAAGAATAAAGTAAGGGTGGCAGCAGAAAGGCAGTCTGGGATGGAGAAAAGCCAGTGAAAACACAGTGTGAGGTCAGGCAGACAAGCCCTGAGTGTGGGCCGTGGCGGAAGCAAGCAGTACGCCAAGGCCCAGCTGTGTGAACGGCCCAGCAGCACGGCTGTTGGGACAGGGGGGCTGCAGCTGTGCTGGGGTCTCCATTTGCACCGGGGGCTGCCCTGCGTCAGCATGTTTGGCCAGCACATCCACAGGGACTCGACAGGCTGGGTGTGCCCTTCACACCTCTTCTTTCCAGCACTTTCCCCCACTTCTAATTCCTTTGCCTTATACTACAGTCACCAATTCCATTTGGTCCTGTTCTTATCTCCCCTTTCCCTAGTCCTTTATTTTTCAGCCTATTTTCCCTTACTTTTTCCCCTCTCCCCAGCAGCAGAGTTGCCCAACAGAGTTTTAATCACTTTTTCAGAAATTTTTCCCCCCAGAAGGTGCCAGGTCAGTTCTGACTGGGAAAGCTGGACCACAAAGACATTAAATTCAAATTCACAATTCAGAAGTCACTCTCCCAACAGAGGGGGAAAAATATGTGGTGTGCTTTATATGGAAGATGAATCCTTTCCACCCGGAGTACACATAGTGCTCCAGTGCTCAGCACTTTGTCCCTGGAAGTGCTGAACCAACAGCACTCGTTTTTCTCATTTCAAAACGTTGCCAAAAGAGTTGGAGGAAAATGCCAACTTAGATTTTTAAGATCTATTTCTGTCAGAGATAGCCAAATATGTTTCAGATAATAACCACACAAGGGGCCTCCAGCATTTTTGACACTTTCCTGTGTGGAGAACAGATTTTCCAGCTGCTGGAAACAGATGGAAGAGTCCAGCACATCATCCTCCTTCGGGATACAGCAGCCCCCGCGGCACACACCCACCGGATAGCCACGCAAGTCCCTGCATGGAAGGAATTTCCAGGGCTGATGCAAGGGTCTCCAGGAGCATCGCACCAACAGGTGACCTCTGTAGGCGAGCTCCATGCATTTGTCATCTCCTATCAGTCTGTCCTTGTGGAGCCCACTTGCAAATCAGCTGGATGAGACTTGCTAAAACACACGGTGAGAAAACCTCACTGGGGCGTCACTGTGCTCTGACATAAGACAGAAGGGGCCACAGAAGTTTGCAGCAGGAGTCATACATTGTTGGGAGATGTTTGTCACCTTCTGGTCTTCAATATAAGCTGGAAGAACTACTTGGGGGTGTTGCATAAGTACACAGAAAAAAAATCTTTATGTGTTCTGAGTGCGAAACCACGTCAGGCTAGGGAGATAGGGCTTCTTTCCCAGGCAGGAGATGGGTACAGGGCTGGAAGAAGCTTTGTTTGAAACCGTGTGTCTGTCTTTGAATTACACTGACTGGGAACAGGAGCCCCTACCATCGCTTTCCACAAGAGGAAGAATTTCTGCTGTGAGCCTGGTATGGGCTGTTTTGCAATACTGGCCGCTGAAATACTCCACCATGTCAGGGCTAGCACTTTGACAATGATAAATCCCAGGAATCTTCTCCCAAGGGGAAGAGGCAAAGGGTGGTCTCCCTCCTGTCCAATCCTTCTCCTCCTGCTTTAGGAATCCAGCTTAGCTGTGACTTAGAGGTCCCCAAAAGGAACCTTTTCTTCACTGTCCATGGACAGAGCTGTGTACCTACAAAGAATGTTTCAGAGCATCTTGGTTGCCTGAAGTGCTTTGATTTTTTGAAATCTTCCTAAAATTTGGAAATCGTAATGCTTGCTATAGCTGCTTGACCTATGACTTACACTGACATATAGGGGGAGAAATATGAGTCACTTGGTAGTGATGAAATAAAATGAAAATTCTAGGATTTATCTTTAAACAACCTAGAACAGCAGCCTCTCCATCTTTTAGAGGGTTTTGAATGTACAGGAAAACCAAAAGATGATACAATTTGTAAGCAGAAATGATTTCTGTCCTCTCAGCTATTAATGCTGTCATTCAAGCAACAATATACTGCCCAGAGTAAAGCATTTCAGAAAGAATAGAGTTATCATATCACCATAAACCAGAATTGTGAGAATGCTAATAAAATAAGACTCCTTTGCTTTTCAGCCCAAATGCCTACAACTGGAGACTAGGAAGACTATGAAAGGTACACAGGCTTAGACAGCAAGGAGCTATATTATGACACTTGAAAAGTTTTTCGTAGCCATACCTTCTCTTGTCTATTTCCTGAATAGCTACATAACAACCCACTTGTTTCAGCATTTTTTGGAATGGCAGCAATAGTTTTAAAAGATTTTTTTTCAACTCCCTGGGCTCTGACATTGTCTGGTTATTACTAGGAAAAAAATGATGACTTGTAGAAAAATGCAGCTATGCAGACTAATTGTTTTTCCATTTGCTTCTTTCCTGGCTAGCACAATAGCACCCAGACGTGACTGAGACTGCAAGCTCCAGTGTAGGATAAAGCTTTCAGGCCCATTAAAACAAAACCCTTTTGTGACCTTCACTAATTCTGTTTGGTTTCAGGTTATATGTTGGTCATAAATTTTCACATCACTGTCCCCCTTTGAAACACTGTCTTTCACAAATGAGTATTATCACATTGTAGTATATATCATAAACAGCACATACACCTTTTAAACTAGCACCCAAACAAGCACTGAGAGACTTCTAATGATGACACCTGAAATGTTTTTTAAAACTCTAGCATAGTCAATTATATATATGTAATTTACTGTTGCTGACTCACTTCATTTTTATGCACTGTTATTAGGCTGAATTTAAAGAAACTTAAACTTTCAGAGACTGTCTTTTGTGAATCTTCAATCCTGAATTTCTTTCTTTTACCAGAAAAAAGACATTGGGTCAGTCTAACAGACAGTCCAAGCACCTGTGGGTGAGTACAGCAGAACAGGGTATGTCTGAATCTGAAGCCTGAAAGCCATTCATCAAATATTCCTATTTCCCTGGTACTTATGAGGTCATACTGCATGACAAATAAATACGTAAATAAATGAACAACCCATAAGTGCCTTTTCATAAGCTGAAATCCCTAAACAAAATGCCAAATACTTGCTGAATTTTGAAACTGAAGATAAAGTAAAAAAATAATCCTTTGGTAGCTCACCAGTTCAAAAGCAGAAGTCATTAGTGACCCAAAGTAATTCATTTCCTGGCACCACTACATGGTCTCTTAGTGCAGATCTCCAGGTTAGCTGACTAAAGGACAAGTGTTCAGTGTGAACCAGTGCTGTTAGGATTGAATTGTTAGAGAATATTAAAGAACAGCAAAGTTATAGATGTTGAATTTCTTCTCATAAGCACAGCTTTGCACTGTATATTATTCCAATATGACAGCAAAACTCAGCACATCACAGATACTAATCTGATCTTGATATTGCCTGTTAACTAGTTTGCAGCAGAAGGCAAAAGGTCTGCAAGGAAGACATGTTCCATGGGAAAAGTAGTAGAAGGAGCTGGGACCCTTGGACTGTTACCAGTTCCCCATCCATTAAAAAAAGGATACATAGAAAAGAGAAGAAGTAAAAACAGAAGGTAAGGATGGCAAAAATCAGAACCATTTCTACAGAAAATAAACGACATAATGTAAGAGTAGCCAATTTGGAGGAGATTGGGCTGCTGGGACAAACAGGCTCCTAATGCCTCAGGAGACCTCTGTCTAAGCCTCATTGTAAAAGCAGGTCAGGTTGCAGAAGGCTTGCTTCAGTCTTGCATGATGCAGGTCTGACCAGATGGCATTCAGAAGGTGTCTAGCTCTGGAGTAGTCAGTGTTTCTCACAACACAGCTTGATAGCTAATCAAATTACCCAATGCAATTTTAAAGTAAAGAATGGGTGTTTTTTTTCTATTGAACTTATAAAATAAAATTTTGCAATGATGTACTGAGGAAGTCTAAAACACAAATAGATTTAATAATTAGTCACAATTAATAGAAGAAAGGTCATTCAGTGATTACTAGCCATAAATAGATGCAAGACAATAAGGTCATCATTATAGTATGAAACCATAACTTATTTTAATATACGTCTTAATGTGCCAGCAAAACCAGTCACACAAGTGACAGCAAAACATCAACCCTAGGATGTGAACTAAAGAAAAGTACTGATGTTAAGAACTGCTGGCATTAAAAAAAAAAAAAAAAAAAAAAAAAAAAAAAAGCCTATAAAATTAAAGTGTCTGCTGTGTCAGCTGTGCTGATCTCCATTTTCAAGGCAGGGAAGTAAGAACTAACAGTATCACCATGCCTGGGCTGTGCAAGGGTTTCATTTTACTTGGCTACTTTTTGCAGACAATCCCTTCCTATATGAGACAGCCTCCGTTATCATACCTGAGGAAAAGTCCATTTTATCTCATCTAGTTATTACAGAATTTGCATTAGCTCACATTAGTTCATGCAAAAGCTTTAACAAATTTGTATATGTATATATTTAAGGGCTTAGCATGCTCACAAGAGTGTTGTTTATAATGTCTACTTATAAAACTGCAATAGCCTGCCAGGGGAAATTTAGAAATATTCTCATCTGAGACACCTCCATTGAGGTCATGAAATTTCAGGGAGGTGGAAGTGACCATCACCCACCACAGACACACATCCCAGCAGCCAAAGAGGTCCTTCATGTCACTTACTATTGTTTTCCTGCTGTTGTCACAGAACCACAACGAGCATTGACTCAGTCTGGTTGTATTTTCCAGAAAATCTGAGCACTTTCAGTTTGTGTTCAACTGGGTTTTGTTACAATTCAAAGATTAACGGGCTTTCAAAATTTGCAATTGACTACAGATTCTGTTGAAAAAGATTAAAAAATATCATCATCAGCAATAAGAAATAATAGTGACTGGGATCAACAGCTGTCGAAAGACTGATTTCATCATCTTGTTGCTATAGTCAGGCATTATAATGCAACTCTGTAGTCATAGAATCACAGAATCATAGAATCACAAGGTTGGAAAAGACCTATAAGATCATCTAGTCCAACCGTCCTCCCTTTACCATACCTACAGAAAACCGCTAAACCGTATCTCCTAGCTCCCTATCCAGATGCTTCTTGAACACTGACAGGGATGGCGACTGCACCACCTCCCTGGGCAGCCATTCCAGTGCCTGACCACTATCACCATAGAAAAAAAGTTCCTTCGTATGTCCAGTCTAAACCTCATCTGATACAACTTGTGGCCATTTCCTCGGCTCCTGTTTGTTGCCTGGCAGAAGCGGCCAAGCTCCTCCTCATCACAACCTCCCTTCAGGAAGTTGTAGAGTGCAATGAGGTCTCCCCTGAGCCTCTTCTTTTCCAGGCTAAACAATTCCAGCTCCCTGAGCTGCTCTCTCATGGCAAGACTCACTGCAGAAAAAAACAGTACATTTACTTTCCTGTTCACATTCTTGTGCACATCTACGGTTCAGAAGGACAAAGTGAGACCTAGGATGCTGTTGTAATAATGAACAAGAAACCGGCTGTTTTTATATGCAACTTAATGTTACACAGTATCTGTTCATCACAAATCTCCTAATTAAAATAAATTTCAAGTCCCTCTTTACAAAGATACTGAGCCACCTCCTAAAGACATTCCACCAGTCTTATTAGGTACGAAGAGGTCAACAAAATTATCCAGTTTCCAGTATTTGCATGATTTACTGTGCACACAGAAATAAGTTCCATCGTGTCACCTGTGGTGCTAATAGGAATTAGTACCTATGACTATATGAAAACATTAATTACCTTTCTGAGCGCTGCATATTCATAGAAGTCTAGGAAGCTGAATGTTTGTAGCAATTAATTCTCACAACATGTTGACTGTAACAAGACCAGGGAAAAATCCTTAATCCTTTAATCTGCTTGATGCTTGACCACATCCTTCTTGAATGCACCTTCTTTAAATACAGTAGGTATAAAAATATCACACAACAGTAGCAACACAGAGTTGTTTACCTTGAAAAAGAAGTTTGCAAAGTTGTGAACATTATCTTCTTAGAGTTTTAGCACTTATCTGATGGCTCACTGTTTAAGTAAACATCGATTAATCAATTATCCTAGAATGCATGCAAACATTGTTTCTTTTTCTCTACATTGCCATTAAACATAGCATGTAAAGGTCACTATGGCCCTTGAAAAAACATTCAGAGATCTGCCTGGGCCTGTGGAATATCAGCAGCATCACGTAATCATTTAAGAGTTAAACTCTGCCTTCTAGAATAAACACTTTTAAAAACTTTTCTTTTTTGCATGTAAGCAAAGTTTCCTATGTTTCTTCATTTCTATAAACATCAACGGCATCTATAAATACTCCCTCCTGGCAACTCATGATTCAGATGCACTACTCATCCAAATATTCACTTGACTATTACCAGGATTAACAGTCAGCTAAGAAGCTGAACGCACTGCTTTTATCCACTACAATAAGAAGACAGAAGTTGAAGAGTCAGGATTTGCTCTTAGACATAAACACAGAAGGAAATAACTGTCACTGTATCTTCTCAAAACTGAAAAAAGTATTTACTCATAAAAAATAAAGAAGCACCATTTGGGGATGTATGGTAGCCTCATTTATGCTGAGGTTCAAACAAAACGGATCTGGGAGCAGGAATAGGCTACAAGAGAGGCACTTAGAAACATGGCCTAAGTCTGCAAGATTGGTGCCAGGAAGATCTCAGCTCACCTCAGGCTGATACTTGTAAGGGATGCTAAGGGCCATGAGAACATTTTCTACAACAACATGAGCAGTAGAAAGGTTAACACAGAAATGTGTGCCCAGTGCTAAGCAGGGTAGTTTATTAGATTGGAATAAGGTACCAGTGTCTTGTCACACATCCCACTAGGGAAGTCTCAGAAGCACTTGAATTCTGGAAGAAGGTTCAAAGAGGAAATCTAGCAGTAGGGAAAGAGGTCCAAGTTAGGGATTCTTGACAAATCTTGGTCCATAGGGGTATGTCACATACACCAGAGCTGAGAATGCTGGCTGGTGTCCTTGCAAGGTCACTCTCTGTCAGCTTTGGTACATCTTGGAGATCAGGGAAGGACACAGACAACTGAAAAGGTGAGTGTTACTCACAGGAAATCCATCTGCAGAATGGACAAAGAGTAGAATGGGGATAATATAGGTCAGACACAATCACTTCAATCCCCAGAAAGCCATGGAGTAAGCCCCCTTGCTGAACATTCCTGGACACACACATTACAACTGGGAACAGCATGGCCTGACCAACATGATTGTCTCCTGCAGTGAAATGCATACACTTGTGAATGCAGGGAGAGCAACAGATGTCCTCCTGTCTTAAGTGATCCTTTCCTAAGATTCCTGTGGTAGGGTACCACAGAGGCCTGTCCTGGTCTTTAATATCTGTATCAGAGACCTGGAAGAGGAGAAAAAGTACTTAGCTCACTGGGTTGAGGGTGAAAAGGTGTAGCCAGGCCCTTCTCAGTGGGACATGGTTGAAGACAAGCAGTACAAACTGAAAGAAAAGATATTCAGATTGCATTACCAGAATACATTTTTTAACCATGAAAGAAGTTCAAGAATGGGAGCAACTTGCCTTGAGCAGTTGCCTCACCTCCATCCTTGGAGGTTTTGAAGACCCAACTAGATAAATTCACTGTCTGAATTTAGTCTTGACCTTACTGTGAGCCAGAGAGACTTCTCAAGTTTCTTATACCTGGGCCAGTTTTGTGAGTTACTGGGCATTCAACATTGTTTATGACCAAAGAAAGCAAAAGTGGTGGATTTGAACTCCATCTCTATTAGCAAAGCTGCCTATCTACCCCTACTTAAAAGTTGTACCAGTCAAAAGCATACTTTACATTAAACTAGCTAATCAAAATAAAACATAACCTTATTCTTGTCTGTGTGTTTTTTAATACAGTTTGAATAGATTGGTTTATTTAAAAAAAAAAAAAAAAGGCTGAAAAAAAAAAACAGAAATGTCAAAGATTTTACAATTTTTTAAGCGATGTCAACATCATAAAAAGCTGCAATCAGAAGAATGATTTTGACTTGAATTTCATCTCCTTGAGCAATATGTTGTAAGGTTTCATTCTGTAACACTTCCTGTTAGAGTAACTAATATAAATCACCTTTGCTTTGTTTATATTGTGCATGAACAACATTTTTCATAGAAAATAATTCTACAAAAAGGATGGAAAATATGTGGAAATCAGTTTATTCCTTGAAATAAAAGCAATAAAACTGCCTCAGAAATGATGAGTAAGAATACTTCGACTATCTCCTTGGTGTTAGGAAATCAATTTTCTTTTACATCATATCTAGACCAAGGGGAATAAATTAAGCAGTTTTTCTTGAAGATTTTAGCAGAGACTATAGGAATAACCAAGTCCATTTGTGGCCTCTAAATCTGCAGCCTCCTTAAAATAAAATCTCTATAGATAAGAAGCATTTTCTAGAGATGTTATGACCAGGACTTCTTCTAAAGTCCTTTTTAAAAATGAAATTTTAATAAAAGTCTGTTTTAAAGAGAAGAAAATCCACACAAATCTATTTGAGTGTCATAATCTTACCATTCTTATTAACTTCAGATGAGCCTCAGACCAGCAGTCAAACTTCAAGCCAACAGTCCCATCAGGCCACACAGGGTTGTTCTGAAGTCAAAGTTACTCAAGAAATCAAGGTACTTAACTGTTCTGGTTTGCATCATAATCCTCGCTCTGCATTCAGATCTCTTTCATTAAAATGGTAGAAGTTTTGTTGATGGATACACTGTTCTCAACACTGTTGTTGCACTTACTCTGCTTCTAGTGTTTCTGATAAGATAGAGAATACTGTTATGAAACATTTGAATTGTTTCATAAAACTCAAACTTTCAGTAATTTCTTCATGTTCTTCAGTACAGTTAGTGGATAAGTTTGTTCCTGGAGGCAAGACACGAGACATTAAAGGCTCTCCTTCTGTAATATCTGTATTTCAATCAAATTATTCATACAATTAAAAGTCAAACTAGCACAGCAAGCTCTGTACATTAGTAGAAGTGCTGTAAATCATTTCCTGTATCTCTCTCCTTAATCAGAGCAGGCAGCATAGAGCAATGTAAGTTATCTGGAACTTTTCAGCCATTTTTGTACTGTACTTGCTGATGCTCAGCAATCAAATGCATTAACGCATGAACAACACTGTTCTCTCTCTTTTCCTAGTGCCGAGTATAGGAAGAATCACAGGAGGTTGATTTCATTATAAAAAGCTTTGCTGTCTCTTAAAACAAGGTAGGATCTGCTAATAAATAGACTCTGTTGTGAGTCTGGATATAGATAGTCATTCAACACGCAAAATGTAAATCACTGCATAACTTCACAGGGTTTGAATACTCCCCAATCCTCTCTGTACGTTGTATCCTGTAGCTTGCTGTTACACAGAGTCATTTTTGTCTTTCCATTCTGCTAGCTTTGGGAAATAACAGCAGACATCCGACTGTTTCCACTATTTGGGTCTACTGCACTGCAAACAACAGGAGGACTGAAGCTTGCTGAGGTCAACTGGCTAATGCAGATTCAATATCTCCACTCTAATCAAGTATGAGTTAGAGGTAATGTTTTACATTCTTGAGGAAACATAAACAGAACTTGGCTATACAGAGAGCATGTGAACAGTGACTAGAAAAAAGGAGAACCCCTGAATTTCTCTGACCTACAGGCAGAAAAGACATAGGCTGTGAATGGGCTAATGCAAGATGCCTGAATCACATACACATTGCCAGTGCAGTTACTGTGCTAAGCAAAGCTCTGCTGTGTGCCCACACCTGCATGGGGTACTTCTAGGGCATTTTTGTAAGCTTTGCTCTTCCCAGAGAGGACAGGAAAGAGCTCCTTCCATTCCCTTTTAACCCGTTCACGTGGAGGGCCAGCAGCAGACAAAAGGAAAGTGGTGGCTGCCAGGCTGTGTGGGGCTGGCCTGAGCTGACAGCAGCATTGTGGGATGGAGGGCAAGGTCAAGGCATCAGGACCAGCACAGACATTGCCTACTGCAGCTATCACATGTGAGTAACCTGGCCTAAAAGACAACAAGACCTTTAAAATGGCATGATGTGGACAGATGTCGGCTTAAAAAAAAAACCCTGTGATGAACTTCTTGCATGAGGAAAGCAAACTGGAGAGGCCATTTTGGATCTAGTCCCACCGAACTAGTGTTAGGGGACACAGAGTTGTTATTCCTGCATATTTTCTTGAAATGTGAGCCCTGGGCCATGTTCCTTAGAGCATGACCCTTTCCCAGAAGGCAAACACCTTTTATTTAGGGCTTGTTTAAGGGGCCACCAAGACAAAGCAGGGTTATGAACCAGTAGCTCACCAAAGAGTTGGGCACATCTAGCACTGCTGAATTTTCACTGGGTTACCACAAAGGCCTTCAGCAGCAATCAGGAGCTGCTGTGTGGAGGCCCCATGCTGGTGAATTTTGTCCTGAAGGCTAAGGAAGCTGAAATAGTGCTTTCTGTTAGTCAACATGAAGCACTCACGAACCTTTGGCACTGGTTCAGTAGAAAACTGATCAAAAGGGAAGGTTTTTTCTTTGTCTCCCTTCTGAGACAGACTTTAAGGATGGAAAGTGCACAGCAACCTTCCATGTCTGTCTGTCCTGACACATCACGGACAGGACACTGTACAGCTCCTGTATGCTTGCATCCACCCCACCTCCCTGTAACTCCTGGAGATCATTTCACTGACAGAAAAGTTGTTTTTCTTCAGCAAAATAAACAAGTTGTCTTAATGTTACTAAATGAAAATAAGGTGCATAAAGATAGTGATTAATAAGCATGAAAATACACAGAGATGACCATTGATCCAGGCTGCTGGCTTTCTGGTAGAGAGGAGTGAGTCAAAAAATCAGGAGAAAAACTAGTTAGTTTAGAAAAAATTCTCAATATATTTAAGGAAGGTAAGGGTGTGTTGAATCCGTGTATGTTTCCATTGTAGAGAAGAGGCTTGTTTGCAGTGTTTTCTATTTATTTAGCATTTTGGCTTGAATCTGACTTTAGACTGCACAAATACAAATGCACATCAACAAACGACACATTAAGCAGTGTTCAGTCCAAAATTTAACAGCCAAGTGTGGATTTCAACCAACAGCAGCTCTCTGTTGCAGATGACAACTGCAATAGCAGAGGAAGGAAGTTATTAAAATGAAGAAAGCGGTTTGGGTTTCATTATCAGTTTGCCGTCAAGCTCCTTATTGAAACTGTTTCTAAGTTGTGCATTCTGAACCAACAAAATCAAAAGATTTTATTTTTGTTTGTTTGTTTTACACATATGGGTTACCATACATTCAAAAGTGTGCTACTACAGAACATCAGTGTCACTGAATAAGACCATCACATTGCCAGTCATGGCAAGTGCTGCACAGACATCCACCCTTCGTAGATTAAACAGGAGAAAAAAGACTGGCAATCACAGGGACTCTATTTCACATTCAAATTGTCCTCCTTTTCCAGAATTAGAAGCATAGGAGGAAGAAAAATCCCTTTTCGGTGGCTTTTACCTTCAAACACCACTAGCAATCTGGTTTGTATCCCACTAACAACACGCATTTGAAATTGCCTCAGTTCCTTAGGCAGGTGTTATAACAGATAAAACCTAGTTCTACTCATCTTTGCCTTCTTAGAGAAGAAAAATCTTCCTTACATAAATGTTCCTACATGTACCAGCTACAAATGATGTTATCCCTCACTGCAAGCATACGTGGAGCTGCACATTTTGCTTTGTATTTTATTTCTAATCTTCTGGTTTTTCATCTTAAATATCAGACATGGAATGGAGATATGTGGTGACTCTGAAGTCACAGCATTGATGGCTGGTAACTTTTCAGAACAAGACTGAAGGCCTGAAGGTCTGAACTAGAGTGCTGGTTTGGGGATAAAACTCTCAGATATAGTGGTCGCCCACATACATGCACTCCCAGCTCTTCATTTATCTTGCAGCTTCCATATTCCAGCCAGCTGGCATTCTTGTAGATACCATCAGCTTCCAGTCATGCTGAAAAAGAATACAATAGATATAATGACCCAATTTCCTAGCAGCTGTCATAGCCAGCTGGCCAAAGTAATGAAAATCCAAGGACTGATTATTATTATTCTAATTATGTGATTTAATTCATGTCCCACATGTCCTGTATGTATAGCGTGAAAAACTCAAGCACTTCTGAGACACTGATCCATCACCTACCTCTTATTCCAAACAGGACTGACTCTAAATTACTCAGCTTTTGCCTTGTTTAAACAGTGACTCAAGGTATGGACATCGACTTGGATGCTGAAAACCTGCAAATGGGGGGAGAGATCAGACAATCCTTTGTGCTGTTATCAGGTTGCAGGCTTTCAATAGGGTAGTCTAACCTGGTGAAGTCTCAAAGCAGGAGGTACTCTAGCCTCCTCATGGAAGACAAAGCATCCCCCAGCCTTCTCTGCCCAAATTGAACCAGAGCTTCCTGAATCAGTCTTATATGGGCTCCAGGATCCTGGTCCTGGGCAGCTGGAAGCCCACCAGGAAGTACCATGGTCTTCCTTTACGGGAAGGCTCGGTCATTTTCAACTGCCAGCATGAGGTCTTCTGAGAACTGGAAACTCTAACTGGTCAGACTGGAAAGCAGAATGGTTCCCAGACTCCTATTCATCTCCATGACAGCTTTCCCAAAACAACAGGCTCTGTTTACTGGGATTTGCAGTAACTCTAAGCCCAAGGGCAGGCAACCAGACAGGTTTCTACTGCAACCCTGGTAGCTTTGGCCTCTGGTCTCTCAGAAATCATGTCTTTTCAAAATTTCCCATGAAAACTGAGATATCATTTTTGAAGATATTGCCCTACTCCTTGTAAAAGGAAACATTTCCAGAACTGGCTCATACAGGATGAGAGCCAAATTTAAAGAGGAGGAAACTGCGCAACCTACAATGGGAAATTTATGTTGAGTTGTTTCATGAAGTCTGAAAAGCAGGTGGTAGCAGCCCAACTTGTATTTCTGACTGACAAAAACCAAGATAAAACTGGTCAGGATGTGGCTTTTCTCTCCATCTTCTTTAAGATATGGTTTCTCTCTCCACCTCCTTTCAAAACATACAAACTTTGTAAAGCAGAACTCAGAACTCTCACACCAAGGAAAACATCCAAAAATCCCCCCAGGTCCAAGGGGAGATCCAAGGAAATGAGATTATTATTTTTTTTTTTCTTGATGAATTGTGGTTTGCAAATGGCATGCAACACTCCAACCATATCTGTCCCTGACCACATCTGACTGAGAGGCACTTTGCCTTCCAGAATTCAGATAAGCCTGTCCTCAGAAAAGTGAAGCAGAGAACTCTATTTCATGACTGATAAAATAATAGCAACAGTGAAATAACCCCGCAGATGCTAACATGCTCTGTGTCTAGTATTAGCTTAAATTTCCCATGGGAAAGGAGCACAATCTCACTAACAAGCTGTTACCTATTCTTATTCAGCTCAGTGAAGAACTAAGCATCTCATCTATCTCAACTTAGTATACAATACAAACGTAACTAATAATCTAATTTAACCTAATTTAAAAATATTTGAAATGAATGATTTTTTTACATCTACAAGAAGGACTTGTACCTTGTGCAACTTCAACTTCAAAATTTACAGCCTGGCTAGTGCTGTATCTGGGTGGAAGAACCTTTATTCTCCTACTGAGGTTCTGCAGTGCTCTGGCAAAGAAAGATAAATACAAATTTAGATACAGACTATTTCAGGTGTCTCATTTAACTTCAGAGTTCAAAATAATAATAATAATAAATTGTATGTAGGTTTTAATTTCCGGTCATCTAGGAATGAATCAGGAAAATAAATTAAAGGTTAAATTCTCCTAGAAACCTTTCTTAACAGTTAATAGTTTTTTGATTAGACAGTAACAAAAGAGAAAAGACCTTTGATAGGATTTTGTTTTTTTATGAAACCACTTTATTTTCTACCATATTACTTATGTCTTCTGCTTCTTGAAACTGATTTTGCCGACTAAACAGAGGAATAAAGAGATATAGGAAAGGGAAGAAAGAGATACACTGGAAAGGCTTAAGAAACACAACGTTTTCAATTATGTGCTTTAGTAACTGTTACTTCTTTTATCATTTACTCTCTCAGTTCCACATTAAGCAAGTCCAGTTTGTTCAGTGATAACCTCAAATAACTAAATTAACTTCCCCCCACTAGAAAAATCTGAAATCAAGTTACCATGTGCCACTTTAAGTGTATCCTGAATGCATTGACTCTTACACATAAGAGGTCAAGGAGAAAAGGGGGAAATACGCAGCATCTTGTAAGAGGAAACTGTTTTTGAATGCTCATCACATAAAGTATTAGTCTTAAAATATACAGAAAGAGGAAACTTGTGAGCTGAAATTGCATTTCATTTCAAATTCATAAATTTCAAGTTTCAACCATTAGTTTTGGGGGATTTTCCCTGTACTCTAAAAGCAAAGGTCAAAGTTAGAGTTTGTTTTATTTGTGGGCTCAGGTTCTTTCTAAAGCATGTTTATGAATATAATTATGGAGTAAAAAGTCTCATCACAAATGAAAGTGATTTTGGTAGACTGAGAGCTGCATGAATTCTGTGCAGCTGCTGTATACCAAAACATAATCCACCTAACCCTGCCTTAAAAAGCCACACAGAGCTTTGACGAGCTGCCTTCGTGAGACCTAGATTTGGGCCAAAGGAACAAGCAATTTTGCATGGACAAGCACAGAAGCAATGGAGGATCCTACATATTCAGATGAGTTTTCAAGGTCTATATTGTTTGAAACCCTGTTTAAATCCAGTAGAGATACAGTCACTACATAGATAGAAGTAAGAGCCTTACAATGTCCAGATTTAACTAAAGAAAAAAATCATTTCATGGATACTTTGACTTTGCCCCCCCCGCCCCCCCCCCCCCATGGTTACAGGCTCTACTCATGCCATAAGCAAGCTGAACACAACAGAGGGTGCACTGGAGATGATGAGCCATGTGCCAGGAGTGCAGCACTGTTGTGTGGGATAGGGCTGGATGCACGAGGCTGCTCCTGGGGCTTCATCCCATATTGATGAAGGGCTGTTCTCCCCCAGCACTTCAGCTGCATGGGAAGGGTTCTGGCTTCTGGGCAGGAGGAAAGTTGATTAAGGACCACTGTCTTAGTTCTATTAATATATAATGAATATATTAAGATATAATGATTCACTGCCTTAGTATATTCAGGTGCTTATCACATTTAACACGGTACAAAAGCAAACTTTTTAAAGTTTCACAGCATTTCTGATATTTTGTCTGCACTAGAAACTTACACACATAGTAACTTCAGTTCCCTCCATGCCTCAAACAGAACATTTTTTTCCTGTGAGCTGAGCAAGTTAATTAAAAAACTAAGTGGTGGGTAATGGGGGACAGATATTTTAACTCACCGCAAAATCAGCTTTTACTCTACAGGAGAGGAAGAGACCAGACAGCAAGAGGTTAATCTTTACACTGTCCAAGTCCATGGTTTCAGCTCAAGTCCCCCTTTCCCAGCAGCATGGCCAGCAATGGTCCAGGTAATGATATTCAACACACACTTTTCCTACTGCCCCACATCTCTTCTCTAGTTTGCCACATGGGAAGACATCTGAAGCCTTCTGGTTTCCTAGAGGTCTTCTTGCCTGAGAAGAAAGGAAACAAGTCCCACAAAGAAGCACAGGATTCTCACCGGTCTTGAATTAAAAACATGGAGCTTCTTGCCAGAAGGAGCCTCACAGACTGCAAGATGGATCTCTACACATAGATGTAAAATTCAAGCCCCAGAGTAAAGACGAAACTTCTGTTCCAGAGAGCCAAGTTTAGCTTTTGTTACAGGCTGCCCTAATTTATAAGTGAAGCTTTGTAACTGCAGTTTTAAGAGAGTGCCTCTACAGTAACTTAAAACATCTCTCCAGTAAGCAAAGTGGCTGTAGTGCTTGGTGTCTGCTGCAAAATACCCAAATAATTAAAAGAAATACAAAGTTGGAACCCTTTGGCTGAGATTCATCTCATTTCACTTTATCAGTGTAAAAGTTGAGCAGTCTGGTCATCTGGACTCCATCTATGGTCAGCAGATAAGAGGTGAATCTCTTCAGAGTGTGAATCTCTCAACTCAGACAGATGGATGCTCAAGATGGGTGGTACAAACCTCGTTTAGGCAAGACTTTCTTAAAGACTGCTAAATTTAGAATAAGTTCATTATAAACCAACTATTATCTCATCCCGAACCTGTGAAGTCTTGCCCTTCTTACATTAATATTGCAGGAGATTTTGCTCATATTTAAATGTTAGCATTTCATCATCGCTGAGCCATCTGTTCAAAGCCCATTGTTGTTTCACATCTTAATTCCAGTCATGCCACACAGCATTTACATTCTGTGAACTAGTTCTCCCAAAAATTTCTATGGCAATTACCGAATTCCCCTTTTCTATACCAGCACACTTCAAATGGAACAGCCTAATGACTCTAGATTAAGATCTTTAGAAGTCATACAATTTGTTCAATTCCACAATTAGCACACATACTAAAATCACTAATAGCCATCAGCTGAATCACCCACAGCTCACCATCATTTTTCTTCCGGAACAAAAAAATAAAAGAAAGCTTTAGGAACTGGCCATTTTCAAGACTAAGGTTAGGCAAATGTTTTCATCTACATTTCTGGCCCAGACAATGACGAGGCTACAGCGTTCTCCTCACTACTTCAGTTAAATAAGAAAAAAGAAGAGAGTAGGGTTAATTGGTTTTCTGAAAAAGTCTTTTTTAATATCATTTTATTGAACTCAGCTATTTCATGAAAATGCTTAATTTTAGAAAACTGTTCCCAGAACACAAGCTCTGCACAGGCAAATGCAGAGTTTTGATGTTTCTTGATGCAGAACAGACTCTTCAAAAGAGGAAAGGGGGATAAACATTTTGGGAAAGACTTACCATCAGTTTCTGTTCCACATCTGATCCTGGTTAATATTTTTCTAAGTGCCTAAACTTTCCGTGGAGCAGAATGGCTGCTTTACTGCAATCTCACAAAAACTTCACTGTATTTGTGGAGAAGGTTCTCCAGCCTCACCAGGCTTCCTCTTGGTGCAAGTTCTATCAGGTGTACGAGATTGCATTAGTGCATTAGGAAGAAGGACATAGAAGCTACTGTTTTACAGACATAATCTTGGGTAAAATTAGTATCATTAGATTTCAGGCTTGCTAATAAACCTGTTTCTGATGAGGGACAAACCCAGGAGGAATACAACACAAAACCCAAGACAGCTTGCCTCTGCTAAGGCTTTGTGCATGGAGGAGAGTAAGGCACTACCAGGAGCCGCCCTTGTTGGAAGGATGCAGAAGGAAAGGTTGCTCACGCTCAGCTCAGCACCAAGGAGGATAGGCACAGTCCTCCTGCTGCCCCAGGTCAAAACATTTCAAGCACACAAAACATCTCCTCAGGCCAACACCTCACAACATGTGTCCACCAACAAGCAGTTCTGGGACAAAAGTCAGGAAATCTGCACCATGGCCAGGGCCTGACAACACCATCAGAGCCAAGGACTGATCCTTCTGCAACAGAGCATTGCCTTTCTATTTTATTCTCCATTCTGTATCCAAAAGACATCAATTTTCAGACCTCTTCAGATGGCACATGTGCTTCACACCTGGATAGGGGCTGCAGTGGAGCCCATGGACTTGGCAGGTTAGGTCTCGGGTATGCCTTGGCATATGCCACGCGTGAGCACGCTTATTAGTCCTTACCTTTGCCTGCTGTGGGTACATCTCAGTACCAGTGCTTCTCAGTATCTGGGTGTTTTTCTTTGTTGTTGTTTTTTTTTATAACATCCCATAAAAATTTTCTTTTCATTAAAACATTTGTAGTGCCCACAAACAGACTCTAAATTCTATTTGGACTCTCTTTTAAAATGTATCAATAGTGATAATTTAATTACAAAATACCAGTCAAAGATGAGGAGCTGTAGTATAGCCAAAGTGAGGCTTACAGTCCAAACAAAGGGCACCAGCAACAGAACACTTAATAACATGATTGCTGCATTACTATTTACTGTGAGTTAGCCTTATAGGCAGTTTTACTGGCCAACTTTGTTTCTGAAGTCTGAACTCATTTTGTGTTTCTAATGCCCTCATAAAACTTCAAGCCAGCAAGTTCATATTCTATAAAAATCCATCTACCTTCAAAGCATGGTAGGAGAATGTCTTATTTGTTATCCTTCACCTGCTTGCATCCCAGGCTGGCAGTATACGTTCTGCCCATTCTATTTGAACAGGTACTTAAAAACTTCTTTTGATTAATGGACATCTGCAGCTTCAGTGAGAGCCAGAATAAATCACATGCAGGCAGTGGCTTTTCTTGGAGGATGAAATCCAGAGTAGTGCTCCATTTCTGCCATGCCCCACAACTATTTGTGAATGTATTGCATAGACATGACATGTGGTGGTACAGGGATGCTCTTGCTTCCTTCTGGCGACAGCCAGCACCTGGAAACAAATTGAATGGGACACGCAAAATGATGAGTAGTGCTGGGAAAGACACCAATTCTATTACAGTGCTAAGGTAGTGAAGTAGCAGTTTCCAAAATTATTCTGTGTCATCTTTCTTTCTCAGACAGCAAGGGCATTTTCCTGTTTTTCCTCCTAGCTTGGTGTCTCTGTTTCCACTCTGTTACACAGCTTGCTCTGCCTATAGGTGGCCTTTGTCCAGTTTTCAGCCAGGAGATCTCCTTGAAGCACCATAAGAAGTGCAGGTCTGCTGGTGTGTCTTTGCATAGGACAATCATGCATGGAAGACCCTGCCTCCCATCAGAATCCAAGTGTAGCCTCATCTTGCTGACACTAAATTTCTGGCATACCTTAATGTGTGTGCCCTGCAGAGTGAACAACTCTGGAGAGACTAAACCGGCAATGAAGGCGGGAGCAGCCCAGATACCCACATTAGCTTGACTCCAGCAGCAGGAATAGCATAAGTTCATAAACAGTCTTTGAGGTTATATGTCTCTGTCTTTTTGTTGCAGATCATCTGGTATTTTAAAGGCATGTTTAAAGCCTGTTTTAATAGAAATTTTACTGAAATTTGAGATTAAGTTGTCTTTAGCAAGACAAAAGTGACTGCATTCAACATCTAGATGCAAGCAGCACACCAGCTAATGCTCCCCATGGGTATCAGAGCTCCCTTGGTACACCACAGTTCTCAGGCAACTATAGCTCCTGACTGTCCATCTAATGTGTACATTTCTTTCAGAGCTGTGTATATGAGGCAGACCCTGAATCATTTGTTTAGTGCTACATCTACAGAGACTGCCTCACACAACCTAAACAGTGCCACACATGAGAGGGCTTTTCTAGAAACGGGTAATTCAGCTGAGTTGATGAACATGTATGTCAATGCAACATGGAGTCTGTTTTTCATCTTCTAGTAGCAAAGCCCAAACAAGCACAAGATAAAATGGGGATTTCAGAGACCCTGCTAACACTGTTCAGTGCAAGCCAGCCAGCCAGAGCTTGGGCGTCAGCCCACCAAACAGCCACACTGAGATGCTTCAAGAACAGTTTCAAGCAAAATATAACAGCATCAGAAAAATCAAATCTCCATTGCTCTTTTAAGCACATAACGGAAAGAAGAAAGTGCTTGGCTTATCCATTCACTATTTCAGCAGCTATTTTTCTCCCTGCCTTTAAAATCAAATGCAATAAGCCCCTTGCAACCCAAGTTTTGGCTAGCTTCATTAAACAGCTACTGAAAGAAATTCATCATTAAAATTGGAAGGCAGGGATGGGCAGAGTTTTCATTTTGAAATGTTCAAATATTTTTTCATATAAGCGCTTGAATTACTTCAAAAATAGATTAAAATTATGCTTCACAAGAAGAACACAGAGAGGGCAGGCTGGAATACCAAATAATTCTTTATCAATATACTAAATATTTGATTTACTCACTAAATGTTTTACTTGTGCTGCACTTGAGTGTAGGATCCACCTGAATTTGAGATAAATGTCCTCATGGCAACAGGTATCTGTGAGGGAAACAAACAAGATGCTACAGCAATGCAGAAGACACTGTCCAAAAAAAGGTCTTTTGAAGGCAGCGTGATCCAACACTTGGTCTAGGTAGGCACCAGAGTGGAAAGAGAAAATATTACCTGCAATTAAATCTATATATAAATTAGTTATGTCAGCCATAACTCTAAAGCAGCATGGCAGGCAAAAGAAGGCAAGCTCACAGAGCAGGCAGTATGCATAGCCCCCAGTGAAATAGCTGCTGGATTAGAAGCAAAACTGGCTGAGGACCCAGGCTTTTGTTTCATGAGAATAATGCCAGGTCTCAACATTCTCCAGCAATGTGCCTGCACATGTCAGGGTGTGTGTCTGACCCCAGTTATGGGTGCATGGGGACAGCTGCATGCTGTGCAGGCAGAGAGAACCTCTCAGCAGAGATGTTCTGGGAGCAAGATACGCATCTCAAAGCAGAAACATCAACAGCAGTCTCTTCTCTTGTCCTGCTGAGGAAATCAAAGTACCTTCCTATGCCAGCAATCACATTTCTTGAAAACCAAGTATTTTGTTCTGAGCACATTTAAATGTTGTTTTTCTGCAAAACTTTCACTAACTTAAGAATTTTAGCAGCTACTTTTCATGAGAATCCTTTATTTAATTAAAGCTGGAGTGTTGTGCATTGGACTCCAAGGTCGTGAGCCTGGGAGTCTTTTTCAAAACCTCTGCCAATTAAAAAGAGTCTTGTACAGAAAATTGTTAAATTTCATTGATATGTTCAGAACAGACCACCCCATCTACAGTGCTCTTTTAAATTCCTTACCCTCCCTCCTGGCAGGCCTTCCAGGAAACCCATGCCCACACAAGCGTTCCGTTTTGAAGGATTTTTTTTCCATTCCTCCCCCCTAGGCTGCTCATGGAGTACTGCATTCACTCCCCAGAATCCCAGCCCGCCACTGTCCCCATCTGTAGAGCAGGGATGAGGCCCACCTGCCCACCAGGAGCAGAGCTATGGCCTCCATACAGCACGACCACAGCATTCATCCCCCTCATGGGAAACTTCCTGAGGACGTTGCACTGAGCACACTTATGGGAACTGAGCATCTCTGAAAAATCCCCAGATTTTTTAGCAGAAGTGATGCGCTGCCTACATCGCTGCAATCTACAAACATCTGTCACTAAAATACAGACAGAAAATGCCCAGGAAAACAAGACAGGAATTTTTTCAGCTTTCTCAAGTTTGACACGGTGACTATTATGAGAAAGGTGAATTTCTTGAATAATGAAAAGGCTTCCTATTCCAAATTTCCTAGAAGCGGCTACGAGAAAAACCCTTCTGAGAAAGACTTTCAAGGCATTACCACATACTGGAGAACCGAGGGCAGAGTCCAGGGCCACCAGCAGAGCTTGGGGTACTACAGCTGTCAGCCTGCTTTTGATTAGCATTGTGTCCAAGCATGAAGCTGAGGTCAGATCCTCCCAAACACCTCTCTGAGCCAAAGTGCATACAGCCCAACATTTTTACATGGTACCCCGTGGAAGTCTCTCCCAAGAACAAGCGTGACTCCTGGCAGAAGAAACTGTCTTAGCAATTCAAACCACTGCTTTGCTGTCAGGTCAAGCCATGAAGGCAGGCCAACAGCTGTCTTGCTGCTTTCATTGCTACATATGTCCATCGACACCCTTCTTACCACTAGAGAACTTCCTCATCACAATTACATGCACTGAGCACAGCATGTGATTTAGATACACGTGCCCCCCAGGCTGCTTCCCAGCAGGTGCTGGGGAGGGTAAAACCCCCAGAAGCCAGGCCCAGGCCTCCTTGTGTCACTCCAGGAAGGCCCCTTCCACTTCCTCACCTCTCAGCCTCGGTGCACCCAGCACATCTGCAACACATGGACATCCTGAATGCTCCTCCTTCAGAGAAAATACATTTTATGTTTTCCTTTCCAATTCAGAGTACGAGAAGACAGAACAACAGCAGAGATTGTACTGCTTGTTGCATTGTTTATTAACGTTTTTTTGTTTATCCAGTTGCAAAAAAGCCACCAGTTAAAAATATAAACGGAAACGGTTCCAATTTGTGCTGTTAGCTCACTTCATTTGTAAAACCTGATCAGGCTAAAAGGAAAAGTATTTGGATTAATACGTATGATCATAATAATGATATTAAAAAAAAACAACCCTGCTGCCACTAAAGCATCAGACAGAAAGAAGCATAAAAAAATGAGTAAAACAGAACATCATATTTTCTATCTGATATGAAAGAAAATTGTTGTGTTTTTTTTAAGACTTTCCCCAGAAAATATATACAAAAAAAAAAAAAAAGCAATTTCATGCCCTCCCCCCAGAATAGGATAAATTAATCAGGAAAGTACGAACTTCATCACTAGTTTTCAGGTTGGATTTTCAGCCTGGGATCATCCTGATTTCATCCACTTTCCCCTGCCAACCATGTCCCTCTTGCTACGGAAGCCCTTCTGGTGCTGTGGGAAGGCAGCATTATCACCCATGGTGGCTATAATTAAACTTCAGAGCTCCATGACACTACCTTCCAAGCATGCCAGATAGGAATGCCACCATGAGCGCTGTAGTCTGGAGCAGCTGAAATCATATTTTTAAACAAAGCCAGGTATTTCCAACAGAACTTACAGGAAGGCCAAGGCTGCAGGCAGCCTTGCTCCTGCCAGAGCATGTTCATGGCCTCCATGGTTCTGTGCAGACACTGGGAGGTCAGTGCCACAATGCTGTAGATGGAGTGGCTTCATTTATTTATTGTTTTAATTCATTTTCAAATGGAGAGTCTGAGTCTTGAGGAGAACACAAATATGATTTGCAAGCATGAAGCAAGGGAAGATGGACAGCCCAATTCAGCCCAGGATACATCTCAATACAGTTCATAGAGCTATGTGAGGCCACTTGTAATTATGTTTTATGCATTTACATTTGTCTTCCCCGTGGTTCTCTGGTTGTTGCTTTTTTTAAGTCTTGAGTGGCTTTGTGGGCAGGTAGATGCAACACATTTTGTGCTCAGCACAAGGAAAATGCCAAATTTTAGGGGACATAAGTAGGTTTCAGAGACAGGTCTCAGCATTAGTGGTGCTTTCCAGAAAGATCAGGACAGGGCGGAAAAAGGCATTTGTCACCACTTTTCACCCCTAAAAGGCTCTTTTCTGGAGAGGAGGGTTCATGAAAACAAGCACACATTCACAGATTACTTCACTTCCTTCCACATACTAAATACATTGTATGCATTGCCCTATTTTGACCCATTTCTAGTGCTTCTCCAAGCCTATGCAGTTCTTCCTGGACTGCAATCAATCAGGAAGTTCTGTCGAGAAATAACCGTCGCCTGAGAGGTCTCAGAATTTCCCATTTTCTGCTGGACAAACACCAGCCTACCCCAGCACTTCTCATGCCATCTCTCTTCCCAGCCTGATCAGTAAAAAGCCTGGGAAAGTGCAAATTATTGTGCTTAAAAAAACAAACAAAAGCGAGGCCATACAAACATCTGAATAGACGTTTTGTTTCCAGATCATGCTTTGAGTGAAGCTTGTGGTTAAATCTGTACACTTTATTATGCTTGAAGGTGTTACCCTGATTAAATGTGGAAATATATAATGTGCAGTCATTTGTAAGAGAGAAAAAGTCGCACACAAGGGGCGTGTTTTTTGGTAAGGTAAAATATTATTTTACATATTGAAATATGTAAGTATTTTATTACAATTATTTGCCATCTGAATAACAATCTTGGGTATCCTGCTCTGGGTGTCCATGTTTAAGCATGGGCACACTGAGAAGATATGCACCTACAAAAAAATCACCCACATCAGCAGATATTTTCTGGATCTAGATAGCAAAAGTAGCAGGCTCAGTGCATGGTGGCCTCAGAGGCTATAGGCAACCAGAGAATTCAACACAATTTTCAAAGTCCTGGCTGTAAATGCAGTGTCTCTGCACCATGTGGTCTGCAGCAACTGCTACACACACCATGCACACAGAATATCAACGTCAAACCATCTAGTTGCTTTCCCCTATGGCCCTGTGGCCACACCACACTATTTAGAAAGAATGTTGTGATGGCCAGACTTGCAGTTGCATTTCTATTCTACCTAGCTGGATTTCTCCACACGGGCAGCAGGATTTTTCCTCTGACTACATGTGTCCAAGGGGGTGACTGTGAAAATATTTTGCTGAAGATAGCCTGCACCACAGAAATCAAAGCTGGTGCTGAAAACAATCACCAATAACAAGCTTTCATTGTTAGCACTGGGGCTAGGTTTTCAAAAATGCCTCCTGCACCCTTGCTCAGAGAGAGTGACACCCTGGACCAAGTATCACCAACTGGTCAGAGAGGACAGAAGCTTCAGGATGCCAAAAAACCTGATTCCATACAAGCCAAGTGAAGGAGCATTTCCCTTTATCTATAGCAATATCATCTGTGTCACAGAAAATAAGACATCTGATTTAAGGAAAGAAATGCCTCGGAAGATACAGCAACACAAATTTTAGGGGAGAGACTGTGCTACAGAAGAGCCACCAAACTCCTCAGGAGATGGACATTTCCCCAGACATCAATATGTACGGTTGTCATGTCTTGCCCTTCTTCTCCGTTTTCCTTCATTCGTCAGCAATCACTATCTTCACCTCACCCTCATTCCCCAGTTAGGTGCTGGAGGTCCAGGTCATTCTTCCCTACACCGACATTCACATTCCCAGCCAGGAATGCACAGACAAATGTCATCTAGTCAGAGGCACAGTAAGCTCATAGAATTCATAGAATGATCAAGGTTGGGAAAGACCTCCAAGATCTCCACTTACCACCAGTTTTGCCAGCTATGTTCCTGAGTACCACATCTTCACATTTCTTGAGCACATCCAGGAACAGCGACTCTACCACCTCCCTTGGTTCCAGTGCTTGACCACTCTTTCTAAGATTTTCCCAGTATCCAACCTGGTTCCCTCCTGGTGAAACTTGAGGCCATTCCTCTTGTAGTATCACTGTTAGTTGGGAGAAGAGGCTGACCCGCACCTCGCCACAACCTCCCTTCATGGAGCTGTAGAGAGTAATAGTCTACCCTGAGCCTCCTGTTCTCCAGACTGAACAATCCCAGTTCCCTCAGCAGCTCCCCATAAGACTTGTGCTACTGACCCCTCACAAGTTTTGTTGCCCTTTTCTGGACATGCTCCAGTGTCTTTCTTATAGTGAGGGGCCCAAAATCAAACACAGTACTCGAGGTGCAGCCTCACCAGTGCTGGGATGGGGGATGATGACCTCCCTGCTCCTGCTGCCTGCACTTTTTCTGGTATAAGCCAGAATACCATTGATCTTCTTGGCCACCTGGTCATGTTGCTGTCATCATTTTCTTTTGAGTGTCAGTCAGCACCCTCAGATCCTTTTCCTTCACACAGTCTTCTGCTCCAAGCCTGTAGTGTTGCCTGGGTTTGATGTGACCTAAGAGCAAGATGCAGCATTTTGTTTTGTTGAACTTCAACCCACTGGCCTCAGCCCAGGAGGCCAACTTGTCAAGATCCCTCTGTAGGGCCTTTCTACCCTCAGGTAAATTGACACTTCCTCCCAGCTTGGTGCCATCTGCAAACTTACTGAGGGCACACTCAGCTTCATTCAGGTCATCAATAAAGATATTGAATAGGACAGGCCCCAGTTTCGACCCCTGGGGAACAGCAATCTTGATTGTTCACCATCTGGATGTAAATCTATTCACCCGCACTCTCTGGGCCTGGCACTCCAGTCAGTTCTTCACCCAGAAAAGAGTGTACATGTGGAAGCCATGGTCTGCCAACTTCTCCAGGAGAATGCTCTGGGAGACAGTGTTGAAGGCTTTGCTGAAGTCTAGGTACACTACATCATTTCCCTCACCCACAAGATAGGTCACTTGGCCATAGAAGGAGATGAGGTTTGTCAAGCAGGACCCACCTTTCATGAACCCATGATGGCTCTGCTTGATTTCCCAGTTGTCCCACATATGTTCTATAACCTTACCTGGCACTGTCAGGCTGACAGGCCTGTAGTTTGCCAGATCCTCCTTACAACCCTTGTTGGAGATGGGACTCACATTGTTATGCACATTGTTTCTCTGTTTTCCCTTCCTGCTCAAAACCGGCTCCTGGCTTATTGCCAGAATTCTTTCCTTGTTTCTTTAAGCTTTGTACACTATAGAGGGTGAGGAGACTCTTGATTGCACTGCTTCTGAAGAACTAAGAGTGTTTATGCTCCCAGTATGAGCAAAAGCTTGTTAAATCACATGTACCAGAGCCTTATAGTGGAGGAATCTGCTATCTTTCCCTAGGCAGACAGAGAGTACTTTTTACAAAACATCCTCTTAACTGTTAAAAGCCAAAATGCCACTCCTGAATCACACAAAATAAACTATCTCTTATATAAAATAAGAAAGTCTAGAGGGAAAGCTAGCATGAGTAGAAAGTAATCTTCCTTGTTACACAACATCTTGCCCAATGTTTTGAAGAAAACATTAAGAACTGAAGCTAAAATGACAGATGCAGAATGAGCTTATTTCCTGTTGAGCATTTATCCTCCCAGATACATGCACACTGACACACGGCTTGCTCTGCTGCACTGCAGCTCTCAGGATTGACAGTGTCTGTCTCATGGCATGGAAAGAGGCACTTGATGCACACACTGTCCTCAAGCATATACAGCTGTGTCAGCACATGCGTTCCCCATGTAGTTCCCATTTTCCCTCCTGAGAAACTGAATAGCTTCTTTCTTCTCTCTCTCTTTTTTTTTTTTTAAATTTTTTTATTTTTTTTTTTTTATTTTTTTAATAATAACAATAAGCAGGACATGTTGATCATATATTTTCTTGTCAAGTCATTCAAGCAAAGCTACCTATTGCCTGTGAGGAATTAATCCTTCATTTAAAGCCACTCAGCCCATGTCCATATACTATCCATCAAGCTCCATGGCAGAGATTCTCCCACATTGTGGCAGGCTGATGGCACATTCTATGTATAGCATGGCAGAGCTGGGGCAGAAGCAGGAGTCGTGCAGTTCTTATTCTGTTCCTTTATCTACAAGAAGCAGTACTGGGGAGCTACCTGGGACATGTCAGGGAGCATCGTACCTGGGATGGAGCATCTTCCTGCCTTGCAGACCTTCCTCCAGCATGCTAGGCTACTAATTAGAGAGAGGGAAAACATTGGGTGGGTGGTCAACCCTGAAACACAACCCACACACCTATTATGCCATAGCTAGTATTTATAGTTTCCCTCAAAAAAAGGTCACCAGGTACTCTGCAGAGCTACACAGTATGAGACTGCATATCCAAATGGGATGTGAGAAAAGTTGCTTAAAAAAGAACATAGAAAAATGCAGAAAGCATAGAAAAATGTTCTCTGCTTTTTTTGACCGTTGCAAAGGTAAAACAACTGGATTTCTGCAATGCTGAAAGCTTCCGTAAAGCTACGAATTTCCTTATTCTTGCATTAAACAACCACAGAATAAATCCTTTAGATCTTCCTCTACAACTCAATCACCTACTGTAGCCCATAACTCGTTACAGAGTCAAATGAAGCCCCTGCAATCCAACTACTAAAAAAGTTACAGCATGACTGAAGGGGAGAACGGCTTTCTTCAGCACTTCAAGATGTATTCTATCACATGGACAAATGCGTGGACTGGAGGCTGCGTGCATAGACTTGCAAGCTGGTGGAAAACTTTTAACATTTAATATTTAAGAATTTAAAACCTTGAATTTAAAGGGCTGAAACTACCAACAGTAGTTTGCTAGAAGAGCTCAAAACTGCTCAGAAGACGTGATTTGCCCTTCACTGTCACTAAAGACATTATTCATATGTGCTTCTCAATAACACTTTCACTACTGCACAAAATGTTCATCCTTGTTTTATTAATGTTTCTCCAAAGACAGTAGCAAGTTAAGACAGGGAATGCGCCAGTCTGGCTAACCTGTTAAAATGGCCCAAGCCATTAAAAACCATAGAAGTGTAGATATACTTCTGATCATATTTTGCTGTTTATAGGCTGAATGAAAACTGATGTTGGACTAGGTAGAAGAAATGGTGGTAAGACCACATCTCCTACAAAACCTACAGCTTCCTGCAGTTGTTCCCCTCAGCCTCCCATTCCCAAGCTCTTCTGGGGGCAAAAGTGACAGGTCCATGCAAGCAGCAGCTCCCAAATATCCCCCAGCTCCTGCAGAGCTCTGCAACCAATGCCCCAGTACTGCACCTTGCAGCCACCCCTGGAAGAGTTGTTTCCTATTGCATCTTCTTTACAGAGTCTCTTTTCAGCTCAGTACAATGGCTTTAAATGGCTGTGTAAAGAGTTTGAAGGTTCCCTTACTCCATAGGCAGGGAGCTTCAACAGCCTCATTTTCTCTCACAACAAAAACAGCTTTGGAAATTTCCAAAGTCTCTATTTCCTTTAAAGGCAAGAAAAAGAGCTTTCTAGGAAAAAAAAAATAAAATTACTTTTGTCTTCAGAACTTGAAAATGCAGCTGTGCAAACATGAAATCTTTGTTCCCAATCCCTCTTCAGAATGTAAACTGTGTCAAGGAATTTTTTAGAGCAGACAATAGTCCAGAAAATTAAATAGCTGTTAAACATATATTAATTGAGGTTAGGTAAGTATTGACTGTTATAACATAGGAAAACCAACCTTAACTCACTGTCCCTTTGCTCTCTGACTGATGCTTACTTAGACAGTTATGCTGGATAAAGCAACTGTGGCAGCCAGAGGAGGCAGTTGCTTTGTTGTTTCTTTGGCTGGTTAATTCAGATTGTTCTAACTCCAGAGGTTTTCCCAGAGCTGCTTCCCTATAGCAGGAAATAGGATCTGAAATTCAGAGAAGGCATGGTGGACCTCAAGGGCAATCTAAATCCGGCAGAGCAGTGCAGTAGGCCACGTCGTAGCCACATACTCAGCAAGAAGTCTTGTGAAATATTTGATAGCTCTTCAAAACACATTTCCCCTCTCTGGTTTCTCTTCTGCCTTTGAAAGTTTCTTCTCCCAGTCTGAAAACTCAAGCTTGTGTCAAGTTCACATTTTGATACACTTACCTCAAAGTAGGAAGCACAGCAGAGAGGCTGGATGGTGGTACAGTATCACAGCACTTCCTCACTCAGCACTAAACACCTATTTTATCTTAAGCCTTGGCAACTCATTCACATTTGAGTGTGCTTAGACTGGTTGGAGTACCCGTAAACCTCCCTGATCACCCATTAGTGAAGGGAATTCATTGCACATCTTACTCAAACGTTTGGTTTTATGGAAAGGATGTAATCAGCTGATGTTCTGAATAGAAGCTACTATAGCCTTTCAAATCATTTTGGCCTTTGAAAGGTCTTACACTGCATTTCTTCTCCAAATATCCTTCTAGAAGCAGCCCTGGGCAGACCATGCTTTATGTGACTATGAGACGATCTCTTTGGACATATGCTTTTAAGCTTTAATTATTTTTAGTTTAAAAATGATTTTAAACTTATATTAGGCAAAGTATTGCCACAAATTGAACACAGACTTGGAACTGTATCATCATAATTCCACCAAAAATGTTGGCCTGATACCAGGAACTGAATTTCATAAAGTACTTTCTTTTCAATAAATCTGAACTAAGAAATAATGGCTTTTGCTACATACATGGAAGATTAATCTGCAGCGCTGTTTACAATACAGTATTCCACAGAATCACAGAATGGCTAAAGATAATGAATGTGAAAGATCACGTAGTTCCACCCCCCTGCCATGGGCAGGGTTGCCATCAGAAAGCAGAGCCAAGAAACAGAATCAGCATGACCGCAGCACAGTGGTCAGGATTAGCCATCTGATGAGCAAGGTCAGAGTAAGTCCATCCAAAATACTTAAGCAATTAAAGGGGGGAAAAAAAAGGCAAGAGATGATGATCATTTCTGCTGACCAGACTGCATGAATTCATGTACTCAGCCCAGTGGGACCTCTACTGGGAAAAACTCCATAGAATTTTAACTAGAGTGATTTAGAAACCAAAATATTGCTCTTTTCTGCTAGCCCTCAAAACAGTGATACAGACGACTTGTTTTTCAGGAGACCATTTGGAAATACCACACTGAGTCATGTCAGTAGCCAATTTTAATATGATTATTGGTAAGGTTAGTTCATTTTTAATTTCTCCTGTTAAAGGCTCCAAATCTTAGTGTAAGACTGAAGTCACTAACAACCATCGGCTATTAACTTAAGCCCTTCTAAGAAATTCCCATCAGTGTTAATGACACAGACAAGAAGCATATAAATGAAGAGGCAAATTTCAAAAATTTTGCTTTCTGAGTGCTCATGAAGTTGTGATTGGTAGTGTACAAAGGTCACTCTGAAAGTAATGCCTCCTATTTACTTCTATGGAAACTAAAATGATACAAAGATAACAATAACAGTATATGATGAGTAAATTCTTTGCTACAAAGTGCAATTTTTCAACAGTCACCACCATTAGCTATGCATTTCTGCCAGCAGTGGACACAAGCCGGCAAGCTGTGCTCATAAAAATCTGGATGAACATCTGGAAGATGGCTTCTTTTCCATGTCATTGTCACCACTGCTGAAATACACCATACACCTCACACTGTGCTCACATCCACTCTTTTGTCTCCAATGTTCACAAGTGTTGATGAATGTCAATGGGTACCATTTTTTCTGCATGGAGGATCTCAGTTCTACCCGCTTGCGTCATACACTCCCAAGTCAAATGCCACTTTCTCAGCCTGCCTGTCTGTTGCCATCATACAGCAAGAAACATAATGGAATACCGTCAGGAAGGTTCAGCCTCCACTTCCATCCCACTGACATCCACCCCAGTATCATGGGCCAACATAATAACATGGGAGGCATTACGTTTGGAACAACTCTCATATAACTCTCGTATGTTCACGCACCCATGTACTACCTACAGCTAGCAGTCATCTTTACAGTTGTCTACCCATTAAATCAATAGCTACACAGGGTTACCTGCATTGCTTGCACTCTCTTAGGGGAGTACACAGTTCCTCTTTGCTTTTCAAATCTTGGCTAAACTGTGTGTGGAGCATTGATTAATCATTGGGAAGGCACACAAACCCTCACAAGTTGCCTGCACGTAGCTGCTGAGAGCTACTGAACAGCAGAGTGACTTACAGGTCAGCTTACCCAACGGTCATGTTAATAATCTCCCTCTGAAATTTTATCAGAAAAATTAACAAAACTGATAGGAATGTTTGTTGGTTTGGCTTTTTTTTTTTTTTTTTTTTTTTTTTTTTTTTTTTTTTTCCCTAAGCACAGCCGCAGTCCTGTGTGTTTAAAACTAGATTGGCTGATGGAGCAAAGCATTCAGAAAACTGATAACATGGCAAGTAACATCACCAAATGTAGATATTCCCATACTTTGATAGACAAGCATCAAAAGTAACAAAACAGAACTTCCAGCATTCAGTGCTGTATGGAAAAATACTTACTGCCCTGGGGGTGATACAGCAATGTGGTTTTATTGCCTTATTTGCACATGCTGATTGGGAGCTCAGAGGCAGGTGGATAAGGCAGCTTAGAAAGTGATGGGGTGGAGACATTTTCCAGCATGTTGTTTTCTCAGTGGTGTTTCTGAACAAAATAAAGGCGTTTGAACTGATTCCATTAGTTTCTGGGCTGTGGATCCTTTCCCACACATTTATGTTTCACAAAGAATCACAGCCCAGAAGTATGTGGATCCACATGTGTGTATTTGTACACCTAGGCTATCAGGAAGGAAAACAGCCCTGGGGCAATGGCTAAGGCTATGCAGGGCAGCAAGGCTCACTGTGAGCTGCATTCCCAGGAAGCGATGACACAAATTGAAGTGCATGAGAACATTCTGCAAAGTGAGCTGCTCTCTGAAGGTCACCAAATCCTTGCAGCACATGGCTCTGCACAGGGATCCCACCAGATACAGGTGTGCCTTGCAGGAGACAAGCACCAATATGCAGTACCCCTTGCAAATAGCAGCAGCAAGAACAATACTCATTGCAGACAGCACCTCTCTTTGATGCTTAAAATATTTTGTCAATAAGGTGTTAAACATTTGTGGCTTTTAAAATAAATACTAGCTTTACAACTAGTGCTGTGTTTAATAAACTCTGACACTTTTTCCCGCTGAAAAACATGATTGAAGTCATTCAGCCTTACTAAAAGGGGATTTGCTATATTTTAGGGAAGGAATTAAAGTATAAAGCCTGCTATCCTCGGCAGATAGATTAATACGAGTTTATCATACTGCTTTAGTCCTGTCTTTCTCATATTCTCTCTCATTCTATTTCTTCTAATTTGAGCTTCAGATCCAAATAGCTGCAATAATAGCACAAATCAATCCCAGGCTAAGGAAAACTATAAAACACACCAGAGTATGGTTTGGCAGGGCGCATTCTGCCTTTGAGTGAGGATTAAAATGAGACTGATAGCTCAAAATGAAATAAACATATGCAGCAATTAGTACAAATTCCTATAATATTGAATTATTTCTCAGTTACTATTCAGCTGAAAAAGGCTAGTTGTAACATCAGTTTCCTTTTTATGGGCAAAATTTAGGACTTCTATAGAGACACTTAGGAAACTGCCACTGATACCAAAGCTGTATGAGGATTTTAGAATTTTAAGAAAACTTAAATCCATAATACTGTCTGAAAGTTAGACTGAGAATCATTCTTAAGGCCAGCAAGAAGGCCATTAAACCAGAACTCTTGTGAGAAGTTCAGCAGAGATCAGAAGGATTTCAGGAAACTGAATCTGATACAGTCTGAAATTATTAGGAGTAAGACATTTATCTTAATCCTATTTTCATAATAGGAAACAGGCCTCTGGCTGACTTTTCAGAAACCAAGAGCTTCTAAGAAAATCTGAGACATTCTCTGGGAGACTACGGGTGATTAAAGCCAGTTTTCCTGTGTTCCATTAAGGCTATGGCTCTGGGACTTTCAGGCATGAGCTGCTCAGCTCAGATCTGCTGCATAGCAAGCTTACTCACCTTGGGCAAAACATCAGGGGGACAATCTGATCTGGAAAGCTGATGCAGGGCTTTTTAATATATAGAACCCTGAAGACACCATCTTTTTAGCCAGTTCTCTTACACTTGCATGCTGGGAGAGATAGCATTACTCTTACAAGACATTTGCACATTCCCCATGCACTGATAACTGCTTGCACTGCACTTTGTTCTGACAGCTGGGAACCAAAGCAAGCCTTTGAGGTGCAGAAGTGATCATGAGCAACACAAGAGCCCATCATAATGGAACACAGAACAACAAAGTACCTGTCTAGCACTAGTATGTCAAGGGGAGAAAAAAAAATTGTACTTTTACTGCAGCCAGTAATGGTTTTCTATGACGTCAGTGCATTGCCTTGCCTTCTATAACCTCTGCTGCAAGTGTGATGCTTCCTCAATACAAGGTTTAAGAGTTCAAGAGGGAGATTTACAGAACTGCTGTAGTTTCCAAGAACACAGATGAACAAATGGGCAGTTTATGTCCATTTCTTTCAGCTCTTATGTCTCTTTCAGCTTCAGCACTGAAGGTGTAAGCTAAGGGTGAGTTACAGTTACATCTGTGCTATGATTTCCAAAGCAGGCACAAGCACCCCAGCAGCAATGAAGCACTACCATTTTGTTTGTTTCAAAACAAAAGAAAGAGGTCTGAAATCTAAAGGAATAAAAATTTAAACTCAGTTGTACTAAAGACTAGCTCATCTATCCATGTTTAAAGGTAAAGCAGAAGTCAGAGCTGGAAGAGCTAAGGGTCCTCTTCTATTCATTAAGTCCTGCATTGCAAAAGCCAGAAAGTGATCATTCTGCAGGGAACCCAACTGGAAAACACTGGAGGTTCCCCACGTACATTGCTGCTGGATTAACCAAGACAGGGACTTGGATCTGTGAAACGTTTCTCAATACAGTGAAAAGTCTGAAGATGAAAATATTAGGGGACACATTAATTAAATTTAGTTCCATCAAACACTTTATAGCAGAAAAAAATTTCCTGCTTCTTCATGAGTTACCCTTATGCTATCATCAGTGTTTGTTCCACCATTGATTTCCAGGAAGGAAATTACAGCACTAAGACATCAAGCTTTGAGTTCTTGAGGAGGATATTTTAACACCTTGAAATTTTGCCATAGAAATTTCTTCCATTTGAATGAATCAGAAATCTGGGGGGAAAAAATGAGTAAAAAAAAAGAAAAAATACAATAAGCTGTGATTCATGTTTTCACTGTTAAGTGGCTACAAGCATGCACACCATGTAAGCAAGGAGAAGAAACCCAGGTTAGTATATGCAACAGAAAATATGTGACACATCCACTGGATTTCAAAGCTGCATCACTGGCAAAGTGCTTTGACACCATCGTGATGAATCCAGTAGGAAAATATGAATGTAAAGTAAGTTAGAAGGAATAGTTGAAGAGATTCTGGCGGTAGGAATCCTTTCCTGAACATTAGGTAACATTTTAGTGACAGAATAACAGAATTGAAGGGCTTGGAAGGGGCCTCAAGTGATCATCGAGTCCAGACCCCTGCACAGCAGGCCCCCTACAGCAGGCTGTGCAGCTCAGTGTCCAGGCAGGTCCTGAATATTTTCAGAGGAGGAGAATCCACAGCCTCCCTGGGCATTCTGTTCCAGCGCTCTGTCACCCTCACCATGAAGAAGTTTCTTCACATGTGGGTGCAGAACTTCCTATGCTTCAGTTTATGATCATTTCCCCTTGTCTTGTCCCCAGAGACCACTGAAAAGAAGCTGGCCAGGTCCCTTTGTCTCCCAGTGATGTTAAGTGTGATGATGTTAAACACACATTGTCTAGAGAATTTGCAAGAACCATTTGGCATCTAAAATCTTTCATTTCAAGCCTGGAACTTGATGACAGGTGTACACTGACTTATCACTATGTAGAAACTCCATGTTGGCCAGCAAGATGCAAGGAAGTAAGGAAGCAAGCTGTAGGTAGGCATGGAGCTAACTAATGGCACCTATGTCTGAAGTGAAATGATTCATTTCATTTCATATTCCCTACTAATACCAAAGATATGGTATTAAGGAAGGAGAGTTTAGAGAACTGCATTACCATAAAGAAGCAAGCATTCTGATCATGGCTTGCTTAAACAATTTGAAGCTACATATTTTAAACTGACTACTTGTGCAACTTGGCCGATGGTTTGCAATAACAAGGTGGAAATACAGATCACATCTTTACTACACAAAGCAATAGAATAGCAGTTGGCAGCCAGTGCTCGCAACATCCATCTTGCCAAAACACCTAAGGTAACTGCATCAATCACTGGCTCTGCATACACAAGCTGAGGACTGGTGGTAGCATGGTCTGACAATCAGAATGAATTAGTTTACTTATGAGTGTGCCTCAGTCTATGGAACATAATCATATCTCCTATAAATCATCATGATGTCATTGATCTCTCCTATTTTGGGCTGAGTTTGACCTGTAATGCAGGTTCACACAGTACAGGCATGTGCAGCACCCGTAGTTCAGTCATCACACCAGAGGTCTACCTTCTGGACATGCAGCACAGACCTACATGGCTCCCTTGTGCTTTCCAGCACCTCCCAGAGGTCAGTCCTCAAATGTCAGACCTAGTGAAAAGAAAGCCAATATAGAACAAGGATGGGCCCCCCCAAAAAGCATTAATAATCTCTATGCATAATAGCATGACTTACACCCTCCTCAGCTCCCCTCCAAGCAAAATATAGAATAACTTTGGAATGAGGGGAAGATCTTTAGATAAATTTAAATCTTTAGATAAACTTAAAATTAAAAATTAAAACATTCTCCAAACACATCATTAATTTAAATATGAAATAAGACATCTTAGTATGATGCTAAGGTAAACCAAAAGAACTTCTTTTCTTTAATCTTTCATCAAAAAGCAGAAATTGTGTTATTTTGACTCAAAAAAAGCCTTTTTTTCCCCCACAGTTTGATTGCCTTCTGAACCACATCTCTCTCCTATCAATCACTATAGAAAAAGGTTGTGTGAAGTTCACACAGCACATAAATGAGAGCAACTAACATTGCAAATACTGATTTGAACAGGTTTTTTACAGTTTAAAAAAAAAAAAAAAAAAAAAACAAACAATTTCAGAAGTAGTAAGTTAGCCTAGAAGGAGGGGAAGAGAAAAGAGAATTAAGTTTCCTTATTCTTAAAAATGATATATTTTCTTTTATATGCTTTTCTTCAGGAATCAGTCTGGCATGCAAAACTGGATTTGTACCTAGTACGGACTGCGTTTTATTTTCTGAAGATTTTCAACTTGATATATACTCAACAATTTAAGAGATTAAAGTAACCGTTCTTGGCCAAAAGTAAAATACAAAAGATGTTTTCAGAGCATGAGTGCTTCTTTTCTTTCAGAGGATGTAGTCATAGCAGATCAGTAAGAGGACAAACAAAACCAGAAATTGCTATTTTTCCTTGTGCTGGTTTCCCAAACCACTGTGATGATTCTGCACAAGCTAACAAAACAGAAGGCTTCATTATTAAAGTACTCCTTGGCTATAAGCATAGAGTTTTCTTTCATTGCTAAATGCCAATAACAGATCCAACATTTACATACAAGAATAATAGGACTGAGAGTTTCTAATTTTATCTGGTGAGTTCAGGCAAATTTAAACCCCACATAGGAATAGCCCAAGGAGGAGGAAGGTCCCACAGACATGGACATCTTCTGCTCATTGCCATGTCAGTACTGACTGCAGAATGATGCATCGCCGCAAGGCAGACAGGCCATGCAGACGTGACTGGGTGCTGATGTGCTCTGGCTGCTTACATTCTTGAATAGTATCGTGCATGTGGTGTGGAACAGCAAAGAGAAATAGTCTGACATTTTGAGGAGCATGGAGGAAAGACTGTGGTTTAGTACGTTCCCTCCCACCCCTCCTGCAGCAGCCCCCCACAGCCTGACACCAAGCCTGTTTTTCTTCAGTCTGGATATCAGCACAGGAGACGTGAGTGCCGGAGTGTTTCACAGCTTTGCCTAGAAATTATCTTTTATCTTTTGATAACATTCGGTACTCTACTCCTTCACACTCAAGAGCTTTCCTGACACAGGCATTCTGTGAAACAGCTCTGGAAACTGCTGTCCACTTAGTTTGGTGCTTCCTCTCCTTTTTTAAATATTTATATTGGAACAACCTTTTGAAATATGCAAGTGTATACAGCAAATACCTTGAAACAGGAGACAGCCAATTCTGCTGCCTTCATCTACTTGTTTTCTTGCTGCAGCAGAGAGGGGCCAAAGTACAGGGCTAGTCTTTAAGTTCAGACTAAAACCACTGGAACATGGAAATGAGTTTTTCCATTATCAGATAGAGTTTTATTTAGCCATTTGGAAAAAAAAAAAAAAAAAAAAAAAAAAAAAAACTCAGATCACACTGGTGAGGTTAGGGAAGGTCACAAAAAAATGAGAAAGCCTCTGTCCAAAAAAAACCCGTCCAAATTATTTCACTCTGTAAAATTCTAAACATGGAAAAAATACAGAAAAGGATAATAATGGCAATCTTCATGAACAGCTGTGGGATACATTTAACTTGGAGAGGGATAACTCCAAAACAGCTTTAAGCCATCTTTGCAGACCCCACAGCTGAGGCCAGATGTGCCTATTCAATCACAGAACATATCTCATAGCATCCTGCTACAATTCATACCAGTTATATCTGACCCCGGGGTACTGCAGTTTACTACAAGCAGCATGTATTCCCTTACAGCATCTCTCTCTGTACCTGTTAACAAGATGGAAAGAGAATGGAGAAAGAAGTTGAGGTCTTTTTAAAGCATTTAGTCCATTTTCAATTGCTCATAAACCTGTGAATCTTTATTACATTTGGAAAGATTCATTTATTCATTTGTATTTATTTCACGCTAAGCATTCATTTCTCCTTCATCCTCCTTTGTACCCCATGCATCATCTCTGCAGTATTTCCTCATTATTGCTATTTAGAAGTACCATTATAGTTGGAACTATATCTCTGTGATATAATTTATCAGTTTTTGTCTTGAGAAAAAAAATATTACTGCATCAGGTGTTTCAGATAAATGAGAAGTTTACACAATTTTCTTTCAGTGTCATTTCTCCAGTAAATCAAGGCACTCTTTTAACACACTTGATCCAAATGATTCTAATATCTTTTCTTTGGCTGATATGCTTTCTTAAGTTCTCTGATCAGAACTATGTAAGTAACTGAGATGTGGCTAGACATGTTCCTTCTGTTCATGTCAGATGTGCAACAGAATCATAGAATATTCTGATCACTCAAAGCACAAAATCACTGGGATTGGAAAGGAACTCTGGAGATCATCTAGTCTAACTCTCCTGCTAAAGCAGGATACCTACAGTAGGTTGCACAGGAAGGTGTCCAGGCAGCTCTTGAATATCTCCAGAGGAGAGTCCACAACTTCCCTGGGCAACTTGTTCCAGTCTGGAACTTCACATGCTCCAGCTTGTGTCCACTACATCTTGTCTGTCATAGTGCAACACTTGACTCCCACCTTTTAGGCATTTATATGCATTGACGAGATCATATCTCAGCCTTCTCCTCCTAAGCAGTCTCAGTAAACAGAGTCAAAATCCTTGCAGAAATCAAGGTACTCTGCCCTCCACTCACCTATCCAGCCAGACATGGCATCACAGAAGGCTACCAGACCAGTTTAGCAAGACTTCCCCTCAGTGAATCCATGATGACTATTCCTGATAATCTTCCTCTCTTCCAATTACTTGGAGATGATATCCAGAATGAGCTGCTCTGTCACCTTCTCAGGAACAGAGGTGAGGCTGACTTTCCTTTAGTTTCCTGGCTTCTCCTTCCTGCCCTTCTTGAAGGCTGGAGTATACTGCCTACCCTCCAGTCTTCAGACACCTCTCCCATTTTGAAGACTATAGAGAGTGGCTTGGCAATCACTTCAGCCAGCTCCCTCAGTACTCATGGGTATATCCTACCAGTATCCATGGATTTCTGTGTGTTGAATGTGTCAAGACCATCTCTGATTAGATCCTCCTTAATCAAATAGAAGTCTTCCTTTCCCCTCTCTCTTGAGAATCTCCAGGGTCTCAGGTTCCCAAGGGGTATTCTTAGCAGTATAGACTAAAGCAAAGAAAGCATTCAGTAACTCTGCCTTTTCAGTGTCCTCTGTTACCAGGGGACTCACCTCATTTAGCAGTGGATCCGCATTTTCAATAGTCTTCCTTTTACTATTGATACCCTTAAAGAAGACAACATTCCCATAGTTCTCTCAAGCGGTCAGACCCTTTTTCCACATTCCACAGATTTGCTTCTTCATGATTTGAGTTTTCCCACGAGCTCCTTACTCATCCATACCACCTCCTGGTCCATACCACTCATCCATACTCATCTCCTGCCACCTTTGCCCGATTTCTTATTGTTAGGGATCCACCAATCTTGAGCTCAGAAGAAGTGGCACTTGAATGTCAACCAAATCTCTTGGGCCCCTATATTCAGTGCTCTTACACATAGGAATATCTCCAAGTAGGTCCTTGAAGAGGTCAGAGTTGGCTTTCCTGAAGTACAGGGTTGCAAACCTTATTGTCCTGTTTCTTCCATGTAAGATCCCAAACTTCACTATCTCAGGGTTGTTGCATCCAAGGCTGCCTGCAGACTTCACATTTCCAACCAATTCTTCCTTGTTTGTAAGAACAAGTTCCAGAAGTACATCTTCCCTCATCAGCTCCTCCACCACCTGCATCAGATAGTAATCCTCCATGCACTGCAGGAACCTTCTGGACTGTGTGTACCTGCAAATATCAGGGTGGCTGAAGTTCTCCATGAGAATCAGTGCTCACTGTTGTGATGCAACTTTCAGCTATCTGTGCAAGACCTCATCAATTTCCTCCTCCCGATCAGGTAGCCTGTAATAAACACTCAGAGTGGTGTCATCCACATTTGTGTGCCCCTTAATTCTCACCCATAAGCTCTCCACTTTTTCATTATTTATCCATCGACAGAGATCCATACATTCAAGTCATTCTCTCAATTAAGGAAAAACTCCACTGCCCTGCCTTGTTGATATGTTTGTCCTAAAAAGTACTTACATGACAGCATTCAAGCTGTCCCACCATGTCTTCATGACTGCAATGAAATCACATCCCTGCAACTGCACCGATATGTCTAATTCTTCCTGTTTATTCCCCATGCTGTGTGCATTGATATTCAAGCACTTCAGAGAAGAAAACTGGGCAGAGGATATAGGTTTCCCTAAAGCAATGCAAGACAATGCCCCATAGGTATACACACAATTGAGGTGGTTGGCCTTCAGGCTCATGCAATATTGCAAGATATAATCTTGATTAGGCTACAGTACTGGAATATAACTGATATAAACAAAGCCCTGAGAGGCTTCTGGAAAAAAAATAAGAGAAGATCCTTCAGCACAGGCATGTTAACATCACTTGAAGTAGGCAAGAATCAGAGCCAACAAGAAATTTATTAGTTAAAATAGTAGAAAAGGTGAAAGCCCCAGGACAATGGAAAGCTCTCTCTTTCCCTTAGAATTTAGAATCCACCAGCTTATAATGTTGTTGGGCTAAATGGCATTAACACCATGTCAGACTAGACAGGAATCCTCCTCAGGCACTGATTGGTAGTATTAAGAAAGGAATTCTTCAAAAGGTTAAATGAGGTAGCAAATACCCAAAGAAACAACAAAAGGCCAGGGATCTATTTATAGCCACTTCATATCTTTTAACTTTGCAAATCTGACATACCTGTCAGTCAGGTAAGGTAATTAGCCCATTATTTTCACTGTATAGGAGCAAAGCCAAAGAACATGTTGAAACTACATAGATAATCAAGAACTAATACCAAAACTTTGATCAAATCACTATACTTTGTACCAAGAATTTTGCATTCCCAAAGGAAAAACTAATTATGAATCTCATCTCCTTTTTCTTTTTTTTTTTTCTTTTTTTTTTTTCTTTTTTTTTTTTCTTGAGTTCCACCATTTCAAGAATAAATTCTCAAAATTGTCATCTCCTAACTCAAATTTGCCCTATGGTGGATACTAATGAATAAAGAAATAGTTATCCTTGGAAAGTAAGTAAGAATTTTTCACCAAAAAAAAAAAAAAAAGAGCAAAGCCACAGCAGAGCAACTAGAACATGAAAACAATTCTATGGCAACAATAACAGCAGAAATCGTCAATGACCAGGTTCCGGTGCCTAGACTGTAGTAGAGTGCTGATAAGGTGCTAAACCCAGGCAGGCAGGGAGACCAGATCCAGAACTCAAGAGCTGCCATCACAGCAAGTCCTCAAAAAACCCCAGAGATGCAAAGGCTGGTAGCCTGGGCTGCTCCTCCATCTCCAGGTGCACAATTAGACCAAGACTTACTAGATGACAAGAGCTCCCTTGGCCGGTACAAGAATGGATCTATATTATCTTGAGAGGATAATGAAGAACATCATTTGGAAATAATAATTCATGTCCACAGTCTTTCTTTACGTTCGTTCAATCTGTATTAATTTTATAATCCATAAGCAGAGAATGTAAGCAAACAGGGGAAAAAAAGCTAGTACCTGATAAAACAAGTGTAGAACAGCATCCAAAAGACAGAGATGATTATTTAAACTGAGGAAAATGAATAGTTTAAACATGGTGATTGTGAGTGGTGCTCATGACAGATTGTGGAATGTGCTTGGTTGAAATGTTGTGTGTGGGTTTTTTTTCTGTTTCTTTCCACAGAAAGATTTGTATATGAACATCACAATGCTGGGCACAGGTGATGCCTCCCAACATTCCTGGTTGCCAGAAGTTTGCTGGCATAAGCCTGTCCTGGGCCTTCCCAACAGGAAGTTATTCTCCCACTGGAAAATGGAGTCAGATTTGTTTATTCAAGTACAAGCACTGAAATTAAATCTCAAAACACCTCAAGGAAAATGTGCACAAAGAGATAAAGTTCCTTTGCAAAATTTCATCTAGGAACATACATGAATAAGGCCCTGACTGTTTGAAGAATTCTCTACACTGAAAAGGCAAATGTTAACTGGAAAAGTAATTTCAACTCATTAAACTTTTACAGTAATTACTCAGTTCCTCCAAGGAAACAGAATCACTTCTAAAACTCACAATCTGCCATGTCTAAACAGGCGTGGAACAGGAACATATATATGCATATAGACATATGAGACAATATAAAATACACATAAATAGAAGCCAGACGTTTTAGTAAAAAGCCAAAGCAGAGAAAGCACAAACTAGCCAGGATTTCAACTGCCAAAGGATATTTTCCAGGACTCATGTTCAAATTAAAAAAAAAATTAAAAAAATAAAAATAAAAAAAAATTACAAGATTATTTCTCCACTTACAATACTTAGTCAGAAATTACAGGCAAGCAGTAAACATGGAAACCAAATTATTTTTACTGTCATTTTGCAGAGTATAAGAACATTACATTTCAGTGATTCTATTTCTATGACAAGGATAGTGCAGCAAACTGTCCAGAAATGGACATAGCAATGGACATAGCAACTGTCTGACATCCATCCAAGGAGGAGTGGCTTAGAATAACTGAACTCTTCCATATGACGCAGGGGAACAGATCTAATGACCAATGAAGTGTTCCTTCCAAACATGCTTCTGAGATTATATGCTGATTAAATACCTGTTTGCATTGCCAGTTTATTTCCTCATTTTGCTCTAAATTCATCATTCAGACTTAGATCTGAATCACATGATGACGTGCATATTAGGACCTATGAATAACTGCCCACCCCCTTTCTATGTCTGCCCCAGACATTCCTAGTCTTCCCACAACCTTTTTCCCCTAATTTTATGATAATTTACTCTCTCCACATTCCAACTGCAAGCCTTACACACAAACCTCCACCTGAGTCTTGCATGCAGAGAACAAGCACATGCAGTAGGACATTCCTGTGGTGTATTCCCCACAGATCTGTCAAAAAGATGCCCTTGATAGACTGCAAAAAGACAAGATTATCACATACAATTAGTTGACCAGAAAGGATCTGAGCCAGGCTTCCCTGCTACCCATGACCTTCAAATTTTAAATAAATTTTGGAAGAGTAACTAGCCATTAGAGAAAAATCTGAGATGGATCTTAAGGAAATGAGCAGCAGTGCACCCCCCTCACTGTTAGAAATGGTTTCTTTGGATTTTCTTCAAGACAGGCAAACAAAAGACAGGTCTGAAATACTTCTTGTGGGGCCTCAAGGACACTGCTCAGAGGAGGATGGACCATGCAGCCATTGCAGTGCTAATGTAAGACCCAAGCACTGTCATTCTTGGAGACATCAGACAACCCAAGGTGAGCCAGGTGCACAGCAGTAGGATAGCAACTGCAGTTTCACTGCAGCCTCTTCAGACTAGGAATAATGTGGGTTGCTCTGAAAGTAATGCCTCCTATTTATTTCCATGGAAACTATGACAGATCAAAAGAGAACAATAGCTTATAAAATTATTTGATAGAACAAATTCTCAGCCGCAAAACACTTTTTAAAGCATATTTACCACTGTACATTTTCTCCAGCAGTGGACCCAAGCACTATGTCACACTCATAAAGGTCTGTACCGGCAGAAGTGGCCCACTGTGTACAGAGGAGCTCACTTCATATGTACTTCCATGACATCATGGGCAACATAATAACATGGGAGCAACTCTCATATATTCACGCACCCATGTACTACCTACAGCTAGCAGTCATCTTAACAGTTGTCCACCCATTAAATCAATAGCTACACAGGGTTATCTGCATTGCTTGCACTCACTTAGGGGAATACACAGTTCCTCTTTGCTTTTCAAATCTTGGCTAAACTGTGTGTGGAGCACTGATTAATCCTTGGGAAGGAACACAAACCCTTGCAAGCTGCTTGCACATGGCTGCTGAGAGCTACTGAACAACAGAGTGACTTACAGGTCAGCTCATTTGATTTGTTTTTGGACTAAGCTTCATCTCCATCAAAATATTTTAAATCTGTAACAAGTGTTCACAACAGATTTCTGTAATCACAGAATTTTAGGGGTTGGAAGGGACCTCTGGAGATCAAGTTCCACCTCCCTGCTAAAGCAGGTTCCCTACAGTAGTTTGCACAGGAAAGTGTCCAGGCAGGTCTTGAATATCTCCAGAGAAGGAGACTCCACAGCTTCTCTGTGCAGCCTGTTCCAGTGCTCCATCACTCTGATAGTGGCACAACTCTTCCTCATGTTAACATGGAACTTCCTGAGTTCCAGTTTCTGCCCCAAAAGAGCCTGGCCCCATTCACTTGTCTCCCACCTTTTGATATTTATAAATAGGGATGAGATTCACTCTCAGTCTCCTCCAGGCTGAAGAGTAACAGCTCTCCAAGCCCTTCCTGGTATGGGAGATGCTCCACATCCCTAACTTGTCTCTGTGGCCCTCTGCTGGACTCTGTAGGAGATCCCTGCCTTCTTAGAATCCTCCTCACCCGGTTCATGGCAAATAAAGGCACTCCCAAATTGGTGATATCCTACACAATAGCGCGAGTTGAAAAGAAAAATAAAAGTAATAAAAAATAAAAGCAATAAGAGAGACATACATCACTGTTTCGGAAATCCGTACGTGCCAGTTACCTACATGAATTCAGTAGCAGAATTCCATCTTAATCAGAAATGTCATTCATTCCATTTCAGCAAGTAATGGCTACAACTATGAGTGACTAAGAAAAAGAGATCTCTCGATACTTGGCAACAAATTTGTACAGAGACTGTAGGTGCACTACTGAAAAATTCCATGCTCACCCTTTACCCATCGTTCTGAGTAAACAGCAGAAACTCGTGGCTGAGGAGAACATTTCTATGCCTTTAGTAAGAGTGCTCCCTTCTGGTTACAGGTCTGAAGGAAGATCTGATGCAGTAATCTTTTGCTTAGATATGAATTCAGAAAATTGTGCACTACCATCCTAAATACTTAATTTAAAACAAACAGCTGGGATACACTCAAATGCAAACAGGGTATTTCAACACATCAGCGCCTCTCAATTCACACCTAAAACATGTAGGAGATTAAAACACTATTTATGGAGGAGGAAAGAATATCAGAGCAGGGGCATAAGCACTTCGGCTGAAGATTCCCAATAATTATTGAAAAGTAATGGCTACAACATATCTATCTCTGCAAACATTTTATTAACAAGCAGCATTCATGTAAACTTCACAATAAAATGAATACTAAATATTATCCAACTATGGTAATTGTTTTGATTTTGTAGAAAAACAAGCAATCAAGCCAATTAAAGAACACAGTGAATAACAGCAGTAGTTTCTTTGCTTGAGACACTGGAATTCAGTGTCCATACTGCTCAAAATGATTTCCAGCTGTCACACCTGACAAAGCAAAGGAAGTCTTATTTTGGTTAAGTTTCCATTTATGGCACGGTAGGACTTTTATCCAGCCAGGAAACACATTTCATATTTCTCTTTAAAAAGCATTTAGATGATTACAAACTGCAACGTGCACAGCCTGGGGACAGTTTGACATACCTGAGAAAATAAGTAAACAACCTATGCCATTCTTACCTCATTTGCCACACAAAAGCATATAGAAACAAACCAAAACTAATCGTTTTTAACCTGCTTAGGTAACACTGGCTGTGGTTCATTTTAATAACATTTGAGAAGATTGTCCTTACAAAATACTGCTTTCAAAAGCTACAAAATATGTTCATTTATTCTTTTAGGATTGACTTTTATACTTTCTTGATGCAGCACTATTCTGCAGACTTCATTCCTGAAAGTATCCTCCATAACCAGAAGCAAGTAGTTCACATATAAGCACTTTCATGTAGGCTCAACTGTTATTATCATGAACAAACCACGGTACGCAGGTCTCAGGATGAAGTGGGAGTTTCACCCTACAGGCATGTTGCTGGAAACATTCCACATATCCAACCAGATGACTGCATGAAATAAATGTAACGCTGTAACTACAGATATGATAGCTTCTCCCTCTAAAAGATCCCATCCCAGATAGATCTACAAATATTTTATGTTTTTTTTTTTCTTTTTAAGAATACCATTGTTTGTTGTTGTTTTTGTTTTGTTTTGTTTTGTTTTTCCTTTAAAATGTTAGATAGCAAAATTTAAAATGTACCAACATTTGCCTTCTCAGTCACATCTTCCAAGCTTAGAAAGACATCAGTACGTAATAACCCCGAGTAATCAGTAGAAGCAGGTAGGAAGGCAAGCTGCAGATTATGTGACTGGTATTAGCACTTCAGACACATGATCCTCTTCCTTTTCAAGGGCTAACACTGACCTCTATGGGTCAGTATTGCACATATAATGGTGCAAAATAGACACTGCTCTCCTGTCCAAACCACTTCGAATCTCAACCTAGAGCAGTCCAGGTTGAAAGAGACCTCAATAGATTAGGAGGACCAGACTCACACACTGCGGGTGGCACTGAGCATGGATAGGACCCAAAAATTTCTCAGCTACACATCAACATCTGAGATGGCAGGGACACAATGGTGATGCAGCCCTTGCTGCAGGGCAAAACTGAAGACACACCTTGAGCAACCAGGAGAGAGGAGTGATACAGGATGGCCACCTGAGATGAGGACAGCTTGCTCTTTATGACTCTTCAAATAGGGTGCTTACCTGTGTGTGCGTGGCACTCCCTGACACGGGAACTGCACACAGCAACCCCGGGTGACAGTGGGGGAAAAGCCAATATGCAAAATAGAATACAAATGCAAAAATATGAACTGATAGTGCGAGGATGGCTAGCAGGAAGATGGAAGTCTCACTCCAGCAATGTGAGAGCTGCTCCCAGAGAACCTGCATTGCTCTGTTGCAGTGGCCATTCTGAAAGCTTCTGTGAGGAACCTGAATGCGGGACAAAATTTTCAGTGCTTTGAGCTGCAAAAGAATAACACTGAAGCTTTGTGATGAAGCAAACACAAGAAACACATTGCTCTTCTTCCTGCTCCTCATTTTAATATTTGTCACGTTAATGACAGGGATGCAAACAAGCAGTTTTCCTAATTGGTTTAGTATCGGTTTCCATGCCAAAACTTAATCCACCTTTTTGTAACAAAGGTCTATTTAAGCAAATGATAAACAACAATAATTTTGAAATCTTCCTGCAAGTACTTATAATGAGGTACAAAACTATCACAAAATAACACTAGTAATCAATTTAATTGGTGTTTTTGTGAAATCATGGTACATGATGTACATGTTGCTAGCAGAGAAAACACAGTTCTACATTAAAGACATTATGAGTACCTTCTAGCCTAATGCTGTAGGAGTGACATCTCATCAAAAAATAAGGAAAAAAAGAACACACACACACACAAAAAAAAAAAAAAAAAAAAAAAAAAAAAAATTATCAGTTGTAGCTTAAGCCATTTCAAAATGGCCTTCTTAGACTTCCCTATCCTTTTTGGCCATGCTGATTTAAAAGGTTCTCTCCATATGGCACACCAGGACCATACATCTCTGTGACTTGTAAAAAGAAAAAGCTAGGGATGATGGAGTTATTATGGCTGAGGTTGTTGGGGCTAGGCTTTGTCCTAAAATAATGCTGTCTAGGCTTTGTCCTAAAATAATGCTGTCTAGGCTTTGTCCTAAAATAATGCCGTCTCACAGACAGAAATGAATGCTAACAGTTTCATATCAATAAACAGATGAAAATGATAAATGCACATGTTTAAAAATTTAAAAACAATTATACCGATTATCATACTCAAAGGTAAACCAGGTAGTACTCAAATGTAGTGTGACTCTGTATAGAAAGAGAAGACCTAGAAGTTGATAATTTACAATTAGAAGTCCCATGCTTGCCCTCTTTTCCATTAATATGTCCTCCTCCATTTGGGCCTTGGAAAAGCCCCATCGATTAATTCTTTGTTAACATGAATGTTGCCTACCTGCTGTTGGCTGATAACAGTGATATTATGTTTCTATAAGGTGTGAATTGCTCTTTAAGTAATCGTCTTGCTTTTGCCCTTTGTTGAAAAAGCCAGGGAACTTTCCAATTTAATGGGATCTTCCATTAAAAAGTAACAACTATCTCATAAAAGGGCATTTAAATATCATGCAAGGAAGCGAAAAATTGAAGTACTTGAAATCTCTGAAAGCTAAAGTGTATCATTTCCTATAAATGAAATAGCCCAGGGCAGTCTTTTAGCAAATAGAAACCTATTCAAGCAAGCAAGAAAAATAAGAGAAAAAGAAAAAACTCGTACAAACTTTTACATAAATACTAGAATTCAGGGAAAAAATGCCAGTGAACTCTAAGTATTACTTTAAATAGCAATACTGTTATTTAGGTTTCCTCAAACTGCTTTTGTTTCATTTTGTTTTAAAACAGAGCACAATACATATGCAAAAAATCAGATTGACAGAAGCCAGCAAGCGAATGCACAAGCTTTGAGTCCACTAAGATAAATACAGAAAAATGTATTGAAAAGATTTTCTGGGCCTCTTTGTCTCAAGTCTCTTCACCTCTAGACATCCCTTTGGCTGTTAAGGCCCCAAGGTCTCTTATCTAGCCTTCTGGCCTCCCTCTTGGTCTCTCGGCCTCTAAGTCTCTACACCTCTAGGTCAGCTTCTATGCCTTTAGTCCTCTGGGCTTCTTGGCTTTCTCCAGCCGCAAAGCATCTAGGAAAAAATGCTACAGTAATGCTTTACTTTGTCTTTTCATGCAGAAATCTTGGTGGAAATTTTTGCAGGTCCCAACACACTTCCTGTATTATTTTTAAGGATGAACCAATCAGAGTTTGCTGATACAGTGAAAACTAATTTCTAATACCCTTTCTCTACAGTCTGATTTCTAAGAAAACAGCAATCCTGTTTTTCAATAGTTTGCTCCTATTCCTTAAACAGTTATACTGTTACTATCTCATAAATTAAGAACAGAGTAGCTGAGGTTGGAGTTACCCTTACAGACCAGCTAGCCCAGCTCAAGCAGAGTGGCAGGGCCCCTGCTGGGATTTGAACATCTTCATGGGTGAAGGCTCCATGTTCTCACCAGACAACATATCCTGCTCCATCACCCCCCATATACACGTGTATATATACGTATACATACATACATACACACACACACATATATATATACACACACATTCAAAGCCAATTTCCTGTGTTTCAGCAAGTGCCCACTGCCTCTTTTCCTTTCACTGGACAACACTGACAGGTCTGGCTCCACCTTTCCACCCTTTCATCACACAATTGTAGCACTGAGCCTCCCCTTCTATAGGATGAACCCACACAGCCCCTCCTCTCCTCACACAACTGATGCTCCAGTTCCTTTTTGTCCTTTTGGCTTCACTCCAGCAAGTCTGCATCCCTCCTTTATTGGGGAATCCAGGACTGGACACAGAACCCAGACACACTTCACCAGTGGTGACAGTGGCCTTGCAGTGACATCAGCCAGCTTCTGCGGCATTTGTGAGTGCATGCCATCAGGTCCCATGGACTTATGACCAATTCTTGTTCCCTAGTTTGATCCTCCTTCATTGCAAGGAAGAGTTATTCCTTAAACAGAATTTCTGGGCTTGGGATCTGTGACTCTGGCCTACCTTGTAACCCCAAAGCTGCACAGAGTATGAAGTTAACAGCCCTAGATATGTGCTCTGCACAGAGACAACTGAAAGGCAAGTACTGCAGAGCACAGTAAAGCTTGTGCATGGTGCTATAAGCCTCATTCTTTCAAATGCAGTTACAGGGTTTATTTGAACATAAAAGAAATTATTAGAATATGCTTTCAAATAGAGTAACATATGAATATACTTACCACTGACTGAGCAGAGCTTGGTAAGCAATCACCTGTAAGGTGTCTGGGTGCTACAGTACATTCTATTGCACAGAGAAAGCAAGATATGAGTTGAAGGGAAGAAGGAGAACTCAGCTAAGGTACCACAACACACACTTGGCACTGCCAAGGCACTTCCAGGAGACACCTGGGCATGGAAATCTCTTCCCAGCTCCCTTCTGGGGTCATCACTTGTCTTTATTTCCACAGGACAACGCTCCTTAAGCTTGTCTGAGCAACATGGTGGCTGACTGCTGGACTTTTCTGGCTGCAGGGCATCCAACTGTGTGTGAGACACAGTAGCAGAGGTTTAACTACAAGTTTTCCATTGAAAACTGCTCCAAATTTAACCATTTCTTACTGTCAAATAGACACATTCGTAGTTCTTTACAGAGTAAAATTCTGTTTCCTTCATTTAGCATTTTGAAAGTATATTTTTTACATTCATGAGTAGATAGGTGTAATTTCAATACTAGCAGGATTCTTTTTATAAACAGGAGTCCTATCACAACTCAGAAATATTTAAAAGGCAATCAGAGGTGTAGAATAGCAGCTTTCCTACATACAGAAATGGTTCTCACACTGTTTTACAGTTCATCTGTATATCTTGATTATTTTAATACACCTTTCTCTGTAATACCAAGGTGCCCATTTGTATCTCTTCCTTGGGCTCAGTTGTTTTTCTCCCCTCTCAATTATATCTACGCACTTAATCCTTTAAATCTCTATCTAGCCTGCAACTTCATTGGCTCAAACTAATGAACAGAATTTTTTAATTCCCTTATGATAATCCTATTACCCGTCTGAAGCTATTTCTGCAAGGGTCATCATTATACAGAGACGTAAATCTGAGACCAGGTCTATCTACGTTCAGTTGTAATCCAGCTCCTCTCCTCGAAACCATCAAGGGCATTTGTCAACGCTTGAAAAAAGAAGAGTTGAGCAACTAAACCTCTCAGGTAGAGTGATTTGTATGTCGGTTGCCTTTCAAGCTTTATTTTAGTGGGGGAATAAAAAACGGTTTTTAAAAGTTTGCCACAGCTGCAAAAAGATTATTAGTAGAGTACTAAACATTCTAGTAGACAAACTTCACCAATACGGTCTGTCAGAAGAACCTCACCTTTGGCATCAGACTGAAATGTAACCGTTCATGCTTTAAATAAATGCAGGTGTTACTCTAGTTTTATGTTAAAAGGTGAATCACTCCAGATGAGAGTAATTTTGGCAAAGAGAAAGCATGTTGTAAATCTGACTCCAGAGTTGCTGCCTGTGCCCAGACTACTGGAACAGACATCTGTCTAATTTAAGGCAGCTTTTATATTCCTTGGATGGAATTGTACCTCTTTTTCTTTGATTTTGTCATCAATTTCATTGAAACTGAAGTTTTTGTAACTTTCCTATCTATCTCATTTCAGGCTCGGAATTGTTTTGTTGCAAAAGAGTTTTGTTCAATATTGATATTAGTGTAAAAATAATAAATGAAACATAGTGGATTAGAATGCAGCTGATATAACATCATTAATTTAAGGCAGGTTGCAAGTATGTAACTAAAATTATAGATGTATTATATGAAAATACGTTCCTGTTGTAGCTGCTGAACCTACCTTCTTCGAGGCCACTGCCATTGACCCCAATGGAAAACATGTTAAGTTCTCTGCTCAGAGGAGATGCAGAGAAGGCTTTACTTAGAAAGCAGTATTTCACTGTTTTTAAAGGCATATCTTTGTCAAGACTTGGATTGGTAGTAGACTTAACAGGCACTAATATTTTTTAGGTATGTCAATCCTTAGAAAACAGCTATGGCATAAGCAAACATAGAAAACTTAGTATATATAGCAGTTCAGTATGCCCTCATTTTTTGATGCTCCACAGCTGAGCTCACGAAAAGATAAGCAGTTGTGAATTGTACAGTTCTAAGCAGTTTGTTTCCAGTCAGCTTACAGAAGTAATATGCTATGACCTTCACAAGCAATGGTTTTAAAAGCTTTGTGCAAGTACTTGAACATTTTTTAACAGGAGGGAACAGTAAAAACTGCCATTCTTCTGCACCTTCCATCACATAGATCATTAGACATGAATACTTCATCCTATTTCAAAATGGGATTTTAACCTGATCTCTGTTATAAATATTAGTGCCAAATCCTACAAACTCCAATTACAGAACAGTTCAAATCATGGAGAGATGAATTAGTGAATGAGAGACAGCAATAAAAATAATAAAACTTGAGAGTTAAAAAAAAAAACAAAATAAATAAAAAAAGTAAAGAGAGTATCTACCAGCACACTCTGGTAGAAGAACAAAAACTCACAAAAAATAACAATGCTTTCCAACTACTTCAAGTGAAAGACTTTGTGAATTCATATGTCAACTCTTATATTAATAAATATTTCAATTTTTCATTGGTAGTATGACTTCAAACCGGTATGCAAGATGAGGGTAACAAGTATGGGAAGTATGATAAACCTGAAAAACAGTAACTCTATATACTTGACTGACATAATGACAAACTCGATGATCTAGAACCCCTTCCACTGTAATTGTTACAGATAATAGAAGAGAAAGAAGAATAACACAAGAAATTGCACTGAGCAAAAACCAAATAGTTTTTCTCACTGCAATCACCCAAAGGAAGAGAAAGAAACCTTGTGCAAAATGTGATTTCTTTGGAGAGCTAAGCTGAGTCCCAATGAGCTGGGTATATTTCAGATATTCCTAACAAAGTACCAAATGCACAAGAAACCTCTGCATGGTCAAAGCCCCTTACAATTATTTTTTTTTTTTGAACTATTGTTATTCAAACTAGCCAACTGCATAAGGCTCTACAAACAGTAAGAGCAGCAGCAACTTCTAAGTAACCTCAACCATGTGGAGTGGTAGATTCAGATCTTTTTTCAGCCTCATACAAAACTGCTATTCTTGAACATGTTTAAGTAATGAATTAAAATGACATCTTGAAATTAAATTTGTTTTATAATGGCATATTCTTGTCATTACACTGGTATAACAATAATTCATAATGACATCACAGTTTAAATGTTCTCCAATTATCCCATTTATGCAGTGCCTTAAGGACAGTTGTTTTGCAAGCAGCTAAATATTTTAACTCACTTTGAGATGAAAGCATACCATAATAACAGCTTGTCGTTTTTACAAAACGATCAAATAAAATAATTTCTCTGCAGAGACCTACCCTTCATAATTACTGAAATCCTATTTAAATAGCTAGCAGTACTCAAAGATAACCACAGATTATAGTTTCTTCTTATGGCAGGATGCTGCCCATGCTTAAACCAGTAAAGATAATAGTTATTCCCTTCCACTGAGATCCCCCCCCTAAAGAATGTCATTGAAATTTTTAAATAAAGCAGAGTATTTGCAAAGGAAAAAAAGAAATTATGAGATAAAGTCTTGCATTTCACCTCTCTGAAATCATGCACTGATGAAATGCTCCCACTGGCAATTTTAAATCCACACATATCAATGCTAAATTTTATGGTGTTGTCCTTTGAACTCTCATGATATGCAAAACTGGTCCTGGGGAAACCTTATTAATTTCTTGAAAAGAAATCCCAGAAGGCAATGCTCATCTTCACCCACATGTATGCTGAATGCTGTCTCCATTTTGTTATATATCACTTTTTTGTTACAGATAAAACATACTTACAGCCTAGTTAAAAATAAGCTTGTTAAGGCTTCAGACAAACAGGATGAAACAAACCATCAGAAAAATGATAGTATCACAGAATCAAGGTTGGAAAAGACTGCTAAAATCATCTAGTCCAACCAACAGCCCATCACCATCATGCCTACTAAACCACACCCGTAAGTGCCACATGTCCTTGTTTCTTCCCTGCGCAGCCTGTTAGAATACCTCATCACTCTTTTTGAGAGCACATTTTTCCTAATATCCAACCTCTACCTTCCCTGGTGTAACTTCTTGCCCTACCAGTAGTTATCTGGGAAAAGAGGCTGCCCCTACCTTGCCACAGCCTCACTTCAAGTAGCTGTAAGAGGGCAATAAGGTCTCCCCTGAGCTTTCACTTCTCTGGATTAAACACTCCCAGTTCCCTCTGCCAGTCCTCATAAGAGCTGATTTCCACACCCTTCACTAGCTTCATTGCCTATCTTTGGACACGCTCAAGGGCACCAACATCCTTCTAGCAGTAAGGGGCCCAAAACTGAATGCAGTACTTGAGGTGTGGCTTCACCAGTGCCAAGTACAGAGAGACAGCCACCTCCCTGCTCCTGCTAAAGTCAGGCTGTATCAAATGAGGAAACATGCCAGCCATTTAGCCTACTTCTAAATATAGTGCTATTAAACCTTAGGGATTTTCTCAGTGCCCTTGCTATAGCCATGTCCAAGCACTATTTGGTGTCCAGTATGTCACTCCTCCCAATGAAAACAAAATTTTGTTACCATTATCCTTGCCTATTTCCTCTCAAGAATAGTTAGTGTAGCGTTCTCTATACAAAAATGGGGTTCTGTCCAAAAGGGTTTCAGGTCACTGAACTGTCTTTGAGATATCAGTAATTTTAGAACTTTATAATTTCATGATAAGCTTTTGTTCAGTATGAACTCTGATGAGCCATCTAAGACTCCCCTACAATGCATAAAAGAGATATTACTTGCTGTCACACAGAACTATCTAGTGTTTACTGACTGAGAGAGCACTCTAGCATGCATTCACACCTTTAACACTAGTGAATAAAAAAAAATAAAAATAAAACCTTGGAAGGCTGAAGCCATGCCAAAAAGCTTTTAAACACCAAATTCACTAGAAAATCAGATTTTATTATTCCTAGAGCTTATAGAATTCTTCTCCCTTCAGACATACAGCAAGCTGCATATGGCTGCTACTCCATCCACCCCCAGTGCCCAGTGCAGTTAATTCAGAATCTACAGTCAGGTACCTAGAGCAGCTCATGTTTAACCAAGTGTTATGTTCTGCTGCATCTGGAGGGAGAAGAAAAAACATCATGAGAACATTTCTACTATCTCTTAATATCACATCTTCGATTAATCTGACCAGCCGTTGCTATGAGAAGAGATGAGGACCTGGCTGATTCTATCACATCAGCCACAGCAGCAATGGAACAGAACTACTGTGACACTTTGCAGAAAGTACCTAAATTCTACAGCAGGTTTCTGAAGCAGCTGCACCAAACCTATGCATAGTGATGTTGCAAAAGTTGGGGATGTAGGGAAAGCTGCCAGCCTATGGGTTTTATGACAAGGAACATGGTGTTCAAATATTTGCCATTCACTTCCTATTTTACTCACCAGAAACTCATGCTGTTAAGTACACTGTCAGTTTGTTCATGAAATTGGAACTGAAGAAACAAAGGAATTCAGATATCTTTGCCCATACCTCAGACAGCAATACTGTTACTTCTGTTTTGAATAAGCATTAGCTTCTTTTCACATCACATAGGTGACACATAATACTGAATTTACTCCAAATTCTGTCATTGGGAGGTAAATTGGCATTTGAACACTGTATTAGCGCACACACCGGGCTGGGGTGCATAAAAGAAGAGAATGAAATGAATCAGAGGAATTCATGGTAAGATCTTTTCTAGAGAAGACAATTTTGTTACATTTATTTTCCCTTCCCCCTTTCCCTTATTCTCCCTTGCTTAGCCTTAGGCAAATAAATAAGCTTCCTGATATTCATGCTTCGTGTTACAACAAGCCATTTTCTGTTGATGCTGACGCATCACAACACAAGAAAGGATAATATGTTAGAAACTTTCCAGAAAAAATAAAATACCACTACTAGATCACTGCAATGAAATTAACTTATTAGAAGTTTATATAACTACAGTATGACCATGGCAAAGGCAAAATATCCAGAATTAATTTCACAACAAGTTTTGTGGCAGTTCATGTGACTGTCTTAGGAACATCCAGATCCACACAGAAAATTAAGCCCAGAAGTTATGTCCTACATAAATAAATTCAGTCTGCTGTTTATGCAAGCACTGTTTTTGGGGTAGGCTAGGAAAGGCATATGCTTTAAGTCACCAGTGTTCTCTCCAAATTGTGACATTTATTTACGCAGCAGAGAAAACCTGTGTGAATGCATTAGTTACTATATGTAACTGCACTCCCACTTTCCTTGGTCTCGGTCTGTAAAGAAAGCACAAACATTAATTCTAATCTCCAGCAGATAAACCAAGTAAGGTTGTTTACAATTTTGCTGGCAAAAGTTCACTGTTTATAATCAAGAATCAATCGTGCAAGCTGAAGAAAAATGTGAAATCACTGGAACAATACCAATGGTTTAAAAAAATAACAACAAAAAAAAAATCCCACAGTACAGGAAAGGAATAAACTAATAAGTAATTTAAACCCTACTGAAATTACAGCTCTGCAGCGCTCTCTGTGGTCATACGATATTGTCTGCTTTGGCTGTCATCATCTGGTTAAAGTAACATGAGGACTAAATTCCTGTTTTTATTTCATGCATCTGGAGTTGCCACAGAAGTGTCAGAATCATACAGTGAAGACACTGTTACACCTGATTATGTGAGAAGGAAAAGCAGTCCAGCCCAATGCACTGTAAAGCTGCAGATGGTTGGTATGGGACTTGAGCATTCATCATTTAGTGCATTCTAAACAATTATAACTTTCTTTGGTAAAAAAACATACATCTAACTGACACAGCTTTATAGTTCATCACAGGAAACTTCTTTGTTGCACTTATTTAGGATATGCTGATCCCATTCAGTTTTCCTTTTTGCCTTTACCACATACACCACATTTACATGCATACCTTCTCAGATAAGATAAATATGAAAAATAATCTCCAAACCAGGAAGCCCCGCTTATTACTTTGACAAAGGAAAACATTTCACCCTTCAGTGCCTTACGACGTAGATATTATATTAGACTACGGACAGAAACAAAACACTTTTGCCATTACAAGTGAGTCTGTCTGCTTGAGTCTGTCAGTCCTAACAGAACAATTCCAAGGCAGCAAGGAGGACACACGTACTACTTAAAAGCACAGGTCCAAGATGGGTCCTTCATCAATACACCTCTCCTTAACAGAGCATATTCTTATTTGGTCTGCTGTGCCTTACCTTATGCTAGAATAATCACCACAAAACACAAATCAACCAAATAAAACTGACAAGAAGTTAATACTCTCTCTCAAAAGCTAGCTTGTCCTGTTACAGGTTGCACTCTGTTCTTCTTTCTCAGAGGGAATTCCAACTGGGGTGACTAAGTCCAGCTCCAGTGGAAAGGTACTGCTGTTATCCGGTGTTAGAACCAGAAGCTAACACAACTTCTCAAATGACAGGAATGTGACAAACAAAACCTTCACATATCCCAGAGGATGGCCAGGAATTAAGAAAACGTAAAATTCAAGGCAGTTGTAAACAAATTCTGTTCAATTGCCTAATTCTATGAAATTAATATATAAAGCTGCTTAGGTAGACGCAGCATTTATACCAAATCCGATTGCAAGGTCAATCCTGTCTTTTGCACATAATGGTAACAAAGTATAGGTACAAAAAAAGAAAAAGCAAGAATGCATGTTGAGATACTTTTACAATTACAAATATACATTAAAAAACAACAAAAACAAACAAACAAAAAAGAAAAAAACAACCAAGCTAAGAAGAAATATCACCAGAATTAAATATAGTTTTTCTTATTTTGCTGTTTTCTGTAGGCAGCTTCTCACACATCCAGAGATTTAACAGGCAACCACAATCAAACATCACACCCAAACAGTCAAGTGGAGTTTTACTCAAAGTCACAAGTTAAGATTCCCCCAGACTCCCTGCAGGGGCTCTTTCCTTTTGACAGAAAAGAGCACCACAAGCCCCTCTGAAGTGCCCACCAGGTACTTCTGCTTCTAGACTTTCACAATTAACACCTCAGCCAATGTAAGTGTATTGCCTTTTTCACAAAAACTTCTCAGCCTCTCTGAATGCCTGTTAACAGTCACCAAGTTCTAGTTCAAAGACAAGAGATTTTAGACAAAACACTCACTGAGCTTGAAAAACCTCTCTCAGTAGCATACTGTTACTCAGTGTTATTCAGCAAAAAAGCTCCAGCAAATTGTTCAGGAATATGTTAATTTTTGAGCAGGCATACAGATGTTTACTTAGAGTCCAGAAACTAAATATATACTTTAATATCAACTGAAACATCTGTCCTGACTTTTGCAGGACAAGTCAGGTCAGGCATTGAGGTTAAACATGGATTGAGGCTTGTTACCTCAGATATTCCCATTTCAAAATGTTGGCTGCTGAATAAAATCCTGAATTTCAGGACATTTACCACTTATGCTTTTAGTACTGTGCATTGAGTGGTTTTCTGTGGCTTAAGGTTATTTTTGTTTGTGTTGTTCTTTTGTTTTGTTTTAAATCTTGTTAATCTTAATAGAAATTTGGTAATATTAATGTTAACTAATTTTCTTTCTGAAACAATAAACCAAGACCATTTTTAAAATGCCTACCTGCTCCCTCCCCATACAGGACATATGGAGAAGTAGACTGGTATAAAAGAAGTTGAGCTAATTCTCCATTGCAGAGTGAAACCCGGAAATAAAAAGTTTAATTTTATAAAGACAATCAGATCTGGCAGTTGAATAAGTAAATAATGAAAGAAATTGGCAAACTATAAAACATGACCTATAACACTTCAATTTTTTTTTATATGTGTAATCGTAAGTCTAATTTAGCAGAACTCTTAAAAATAAAAATAAAAATAATAATAATAAAAAAAGTATATACATTTTTATCCAGTGATTTTAAACCTAATACAATGCCATGAAGCCAGGACACATTGAGGATTTATGGAATTTTCTTACAGTGAAAGCCTTAAAGATAACTGAAACACTGAACTGCACCTGTTTCAAATGTTTCCACCTCACAGATAAAGAACAACGTAACTACCCCAAAGCAGATAGAACAAATAATCCAATAACCCTCTCATCAGTCACAGTAATCTGCAGTGAAGCTGACAGCTTTCTACGTCAACCCCTTCTGGGTTTCTTCCTCTCATAAAACCTCTTATTTAAGCTAATAAGGTCCCACTCCAGAATTATGACTTTTTTCTTTTTTTTTTTTTTTTTTTTTTTTTTTTCCTCAGACACTGTGATGTGTAACTCTATGTGACACACTACACCAGCTAAGCCACAAAGTGTTCACCTATCCATCTAGGTCTTCATTCACAAATCTCAGCAGCACCGCACTACTGCAAATGATCACGTGAGGTGACCAAAGATCTGAAGGTCAGCTCCAAAAACAGAATTCACTCACCTAGATGGAAACTATCACACATCATTGAATACAAAGGGAGCTGTAGGCACTTCTGCAGGAACTTCTGTCTAGCAGCTATCTGCTTGGGTGCACCAGTGACCTGCTCCTGGTGATTAGAGGTGCTTAAGGCTTTCCACTCCCTCTGCGTTGTGCTGGCAACTGGTCCGAAATTCTGACCTCAGACCCTGACACTGCCTTTGCTTATGTAATGATTTTAATGCCACTTGCAAATCTAACTGCATACATGACAGATGATAGATCTTTTTTTAATTTCTTTTTATGAAGAGACCATCTGGTTCATACAATACCGATGTGTTTTCAACCCCACCCCTCCATGTTTCTTATTATGCAAACATGCATTCTAACTAACAGAAAGAACTACACAACATACAGAACATGGAGCAAAATATGAACAATCTGTATAAAGGTGGTAACTGTATAGTCACTAGAGTAGCAATAAGATCATGTTCAGTGCTAAAGCACATACATCCTAACTAACCAAACTATGCAAATATAACCTCAAACACACAGTTTATGTTCCATGCTGCAGATCACAAAAGGCACTGTGAAAGCTTCAGTGACATTGGTGAGCTGGATTAGGCTCTTTGTAAATCTGTCACTATTGCTAGCACAGAAGGATGCCTGCTGCCTCCAGTCCCAACAGAAGGTCTTATATGTGGAAGGCTCTTGATTCTGCTATGCTCAAAAACTGCCACTGCCTACATGGTGCAGATGATGGTGTGTTCCAGTTACAGTCAGGATCTCTTCCTAGAAACTGTCTGGGAATAACATTTGAACAGAGTCTAGAAGAGGAAGTCTGGATCTCACTATTGGATTGCACAGAATGTAATGAGAGTAGAATCCTTCAGATGCAAGATTTTCATGTGTGTCTATTTCCACTATTTTGTCACTTACAAAGACCATAAAAAGGTAAACATATGCAGGAAAATGCATATCGACATAAGAAAATGAAGTCATAAAATTGTAAGATCAGAATTGCTAATCTGCCAGTCTATTAGGAATAATGTGCAGAACACAGTTTTTACGATATTGTTCAGAATACACTATTTTATTTGTTTCTTCTAAATTCAACCTGAACTACACCTATTTCTTCTCTTGGCTTGCTTGCTTTATCAAGTGCCCATCCACCTGATAAGTTCAGTATCAAGTGACAGAGGCAATGTGTCTCACAGGGGAGAAATTCTGCAAATGGACACCAGGAAAGCAGAGTAGAGATTCAAATTTGTGCTTGGATAGAGGGAAGTGCGGTTGAAGCACTTTTTTCATGAGAACAGACAATTTGGGTGCACATGCTGGCTAACCAACCATCCACACACAGCTCAAGTGTTCAACACTTGCAATTACATCTCACTGACAAGGATCTTCTGGAGACACCATTTACTTTTCATCCTTCCATTTCCACAAGTCCAGTAAACTTCATAGTTCATAGGCAATTTTCCACTGATTGCCAAGGATTAGCAGCATAATGCTGATTTAGAATTTGTAAATAGATCAGCATTTTCAGGAGGATTTGCACAGGTGAAGAGCAGGAAATTTTTGCCTAGAGCTTGTTTATATTTTGAGAAAAATATTTATTGTGTTTATTTATTGGACTACTAGCAAAAACTTTTAATTTAGGATTCAAGTATTGTTTGTTGGCTTTGTCCTTTACATTATGCATCTTGTCTTTTACAGTTTGTTTAGAGATTTTTTTCCCCTCTCTCCTCTAACTATAGGTTACCACTAAACAGCACTGTTTTTGTATTTGCAAAACCAATATATTACAAGGATTAGATAAGTTACTTTTATAAATACACAGGTTACACGCTTTCTTCCTGAGCTGCCTCGAAAACTCAATATGTATAATACACATCTCTCCTAAATAATTATCTTTTTTTTCCCCACAAAGCTTTTCTTCATCTAGCATGTCACATGCTGTTAAATTGTTGCAAAGGGAATAATTTTCATCAATAGCAATGCAGTTGGCCTCCTGAGTGGTCTACAGACACTTCCTTAGAGTTTGGCTAAAACAGCTTTAGTGACAATATTTTACCACTTGATTATCACTTCACATCATCTCGTGGTGCTGATCTATTTGACTCCCATCTCAGGATGTTCTGTTTCTCACCATGTGCTCTCATACAAAGTAAATGTTTAGCAATAGTCAGAAACAGCACATTTCCAGAAAGACAAAAACAAACAACAAACAGGTTTAAAGCAGAAAGGAGTTTTGCGAGATGGCTGCAACTGGCCAGGGACATGTGCTCTCCAGCCCACAAGCCCATCCCTATAGAATGCAAACAAGAAGAAGCTTTCTCGAGAAATATATAACCTATAACCATCTGATCAACACATTTTCGCATACGTAGCTTTGATGCCTTTCACAGAAGCCTCCATCAAACACAAGATACCAAAATTAATGGGTTATATTGTGACAATTCCTAGTTCTAGTTCTGGTGACCTTGTGACCCAAAAATAAGAAACATAAAAGTAGAGAAGCTCAGTAATTCTGTAGGCTTATGGAAGCAATCATTCAAAAAATAGTAGTATTAGATAAATGAAATTGAATTTTCAGTCTTTATATTACAAGCACAAAGCTACTCAGTATTAGTGTGTTTGCCAGCTTCTGCTCAAAGATCACTCCTGTGTAACCACTGAAAACCTGGAGAGTTACACTGTTGCAGAGCAATGAGAGATGCGAATAGCAACTTCATAGCCACGCCAAAAAAGGAACAAGCGAAGGAATTCCCAGTGAATATAAAATTCTCATCTGCACCACCCCCATGCAACTAACCACTGTCTCCCAGCTGTGATCCACCAGGCTGTAGGGTCAATTCAGGTTAAGGGGACTGTGTTAACAGATGACCTTAAATCCCTGAAAAACAGCACAGCAGGTCAACTAATTGGGATACAGTGACAGTTGGGAGTGTGAACACAAATGTTCTAGTACAAGTAATGGCTGGGCATATTTCTAACCAGAGGCACTTGCAGAACATGCTTTACAGCTGGCAGAACTCAGTTACCGGCATCCTCATATTTATCCAAATATTAGGAACCTATTTTAAATATAGGAAACGCAGCATGCTTGTGTCACAAAAGGCCCCTCAGGCACCTCCACCCCCTCCCACCGTCCCACTCCACCCCTCCCCCCCCCCCAAAAAAAAAAAAAAAAAAAAAAACCAACAAAAAAAAAAAAAAAAAAAAAAACAAACAAACTAAACCAGAAACAACAAAGAATACATCTGAACACATCTGAGTACTT